>NW_028318453.1:5923267-6671535 GCF_062004578.1 Staurois parvus
CTGAACCTACCAACTCAAGGTGGCCTGAGGACTCAAATCCAATAAAAGAGGTTGTCTGTCTTGGGAAAAGGAAAATTCATCCCACCGGGAAAAAAAGACCCTATGCAAGGCTTGGAATTCAATCAAAAGAGGCAGCAGAAAAGAAGAACACTCTCTGCACCAGGGAAGCCTGTTTAGGGTAGTCAACTTGGGGGAAATGAAAAAATCCTATTGAAATTCGTGTTCTGAATCTTTCCAGATAATCAGTGTCCTGGAATACAAGGTCTCAGGTAGAAAGTATGATTGGCTGACAGGGACTACATGAGTACATATTTCAAGTCAAAATTTGCAGTGCTTCATTTGTTATAAGGAACAGCCTGAAGGGTAATGGCACAATTTGTAAGTTTAGGTCCTTTGAGGCAGAGATACATGTCAGAGATTATACCGATGCAAGAAATTCCCCTTTTTCCAAAAAAGCTTTTTGGGTGCCCCATGAAAAGACTTCATGCAGAATGTTTTGTGGTAAATGAAACTGTACAAAGCCTGTGGTTTAGTGTAGGACACACAAATTCTTCTTTGAGAACTAAAAAGGGTGGAGCAGAACCCTTGAAACCATTTCAGAGTAGGAGCAGGAACAATAACCTTCTGAAGGATGTGTCGTTGTGGACTTTGTATAGCAGAGAAACAGCAAGAGAGAGAATAGAAATAGTGGAACAAGAACATTTTACATTCTGAATTGTAGTGGCATCCCTTGCCAAAGTGCAAAGAAATGGCAGTACTTGATACCAGTAGGCTAGAGAGAAAGTTCCTTACTTTGAAATCTACATACTGGGACACTCCATCATGCTGCCACAGGCATGCCTATTTACTGGGGAGCTTGGCTATCCAGGTTGTCTTAGGGTGAGTTTGCACCTTTAGAGAATTTTGGACATGTCACATGGCAAAGGGGCTGTAAAGTAGAATGCCCTCTGCAAGAGGATGTTATGAGTTCAGGCTATAGGAGCAAGGGTGCTCTTTCCTCATTGGCATCCCTGAAGATGTAATCAAGGGAGAAACTGGATGGATGACAACACAGAAAAAAAAGAATTACCAAGGACTTCATGAGCATGTGGTCTGTGGGTGTCAGGGCTCCCGGGTATGACCAGAGGTATGTGAACTGACGCAGGGAAACGCGGGCTTCAGATATGTTATAAACAATATAGTTTATTAACACTAACAATACATAAACGCAGTGCAATACTAAAACATAACACAGTGCAAACGAACCAAACCAAACCACCCCCAGATAACAGTACATACAATGCAAGCATCGTCAGGCAGGCCAGGTCAATAACAATCGGGCAGGTAGGAACAGGAGGAGCAGGCAGAGAGTAGTCAGGTCACGAGCCGGGTACAGCAACTAACGGGCAGGTAGGTACAGGGGGTCAGGCAGAGAATGGTCGGGGTCACAAGCCAGGGATCAAACAGGAGAAGTCAGCAGAGGTCCAGATCACGCAGGGTCAGCAACGAATCAGTCAGACAGGAACAGGAACAGGGATGCAGGTAACAAGATACAGGGGCCCATAGAAAAGCACACACCAAGGCACAGACTGCAGGTCTGGCCATCCCTTAAATACACCTGCATAATCAGCTTCAGGTGTTTGGCTGACTGCAGGGTTGAGTCTCTGATTGCTGAGAGCACCCGCTGGCCAGCCCTGGTACTGCAGCCCACAAGGCAGGTGAGTCCCACCATTACTGGCAAGTCCATTCCTGACAGTGGGCCAATACCTGGCCCATTATATAAACTCACTGTAGTCCAGTTTATGTACTTGTAGGAGCTGCTGGATTTGGGTCCTTTCTCCCGTGCACCACACCCACAGCGAGGCAATAGGAATTTTCACACTCTCTTCTCAGGCTCAATAATCAGTCCAGGGGATTTTGCTTTTGTTTTGTTTTACTCTTGGGTAGAACATGGATAGGGAATAGGGATGCTTGGGATACCCAGAGCTGAAGAACTTGGATAACTCTTGCGGACTTGCTAATCTCTCTGGCTACTGCGAACTGACTTCAAATGTGCTCTCCACTCATGGGAGTGATGATGCAACAAACTAGCAACAAGTGCAAAGTTCCAAAACTGAAGATGGAGGTGCTGCTCTTTGCTGGAATGCCAAAGCACTTGGCTACTGCTGTCCCAAACTGGAGAAATGGGGTGGTACTCAACTGTCCCCCTAGACCTGGACATGCAAGGTACAGCAGCCTTACTGTCCACTATATATAGGCTTGGGGTAGGTAGAAGTGGAGGTTACTCACTCAGTCCCTTTAAGTAAATCCTGGAATCCAAGAGGCTGCTGTAGAGGTGCACTGCTGTACAGGCCAGGACTTGATTTTAGAGAGTTTCAGCTAAGCCTGGCTGAAGCTGGTAATGGGTGTGAGGCTTTAAGCTGCTTTCCTTCTCTCTCTTTTTCACTCTCTCCTTCCTTCTGCCCAGGGGCTAAGCCCCCCAGCACAGTGGTCTCTTCCAGGCGACTGGACCCTGGACTCTCTTCCCTGACTGCCAGGCCTCTATGTATGGAACTGTTCCCCCCACCTACTGAGCTTTGCATCCTCACGGATTGGTGGATCTACGTCTAGAACTATCCAGTGCATTCTAGAAGCCAGGTGGAGGTAACAGAGCCACAGCCTTTAAGCACTGCACAGTCAATAACAACAATTAACCATCTGCCTACAGAGAAGCCAACTTAATTGACCTCACCTAGCAACTAGGAGGGTGCTACATACTATTCATAAATATAAAAAAGCTCTGTGCTTCAGTATGGATGAATGAAACATTTATAACGGGCCTGGCCTGCACCAAAGTGCTTGTAACTATTTTAAATGATGCCTTTCATTTTAGGAGTACCTATGAGATAGTCTGTAGTATCAGAAGTAGTTATATTATGTTCTTTATTGTAAAATAAATGTATTGGTTCTTGCTCTCAGAACCCTCAGTATCCCCAGATATCTACTGTGATGAGAAAACTGGAATAAAAACAGAGAGAACAATATGCAGTGTGAACATTTTTATGTATCGCAATACTTTTCCATTTTCACTCTTGCTGCATGCATGGAACCCGAGTGGTATCTGTCATGTAAAGTGACTACAGAATGCTAAAACAAAGGCTTAGGATGGTGATGCACGGCTGATGTAGAGGCCATATAGAACTGCATAAGTAAACATTGTTGCACAAAGACACCTGATATACCTATTGTTCACCTTAACAAGGGGTTTTTATTATACGGAATTATGGTGTTATTCACCACACATTTTTTAGTTTTATGTGTTTTTTTCTTTGTTTTTTTATGCACTTTATGTTTATTTGTATGTGATTGTTTATTGTCACTCATGCACCCATTAGGTGCATTCTGCTAGTATTGTGTGTTACATTGTTCGTTTTTATTTATTCCATTAGTGCATTTCTTTGGGGGGGGTTTTGTCAGCACTTTTTGATGTGCAGTCCTACTTGGGACTCCTTGTCATATAGTTTCTTTCTTATTTATTCCATCACTTTTAGATCCATTTTTGGATCTTTTTGGGCACTTTTGTTTTATTGGTCCCATTTGGACTTTTCCTTGGCACATTTCATATTCAGTTGAATTTATACACACGTTTGTGTGAGTGTTGTTGGCACCTGTCATCATTATCACTTTGCATGATTTATTGTATTATTTACATTATTTGCATATATCATTTTTGTACTTATGTTTGTGGGTTTCACATTGTATTTTTATTGTATTAGCGCCACATCATTGTTTGTATTATTTCTTCAGCTGTGAAGTTGATGACTAAATCGTAATAACAGCTTGTAGCAGTTTGATAACATGCTTACAATTTCCTTAAATACAGTTTGAATATATGCTGGCATGTTCTAATCATGCTATTCTCATTATTATAGTAAGATAGATTTAATCAAACCATTAAGTAGTGCGATGTTCCTTGATTTCATAATTTAATGAACAGATCTCAAAGAGATCAGCAATTGTCTGGCACTGTTCATCTAAAATTAATTTGACCACAATTAAAATGATTATATATGTGATTTAATTTGACAGACACACACAAAATTAAAACTAAATGAAGAAAAAAATAACATTTACCTAACTGGTAACAGAAGATAGATCAAAAAACAGTCTCCAGTAAATCTGAAGATGTTTAGTTGTGTTTCAATGGTCCTAATGGCAGTGCTCCCATCATAAACCCATGGACCAGACAGAGTGAGAACTGGTTAAATGCTACAAAAATTGATGACTTACCAGGCACATGGTGTTCTGTGTCATCCAAATTTGGGAAGTATCCCCACTCCAGATACTCAACAGACATTCAGTTAGCAGCAAATTTTATTGCTCTGTAGAAAGCAAGGCTGTTGCTCAGTGAATTCTAGTCCTTGTTTTAGTGCGATCCAAGATAATAACGCAATGTAAAGATTACATACTTATCTAGCAATACAATACACCTTGAATTCACAGAGCTATATAGCTAGAAATCTCTAGTCTTATGAATCTCAGATAAATCTAAAAATTGAAAAAAAACATTGTGATAAACCAAAAATTGAAATTGTACTTATCCATGCAATGTTAAATACTTTTATATTAATACAGCCTATGATTTTCCCCAATATTGCTGCAGTAGAATACTCACTTAGCTTTAGGTGGGCTGATAACAACAAAAAGGCATTAACATATAAAAACAGCTATTTGTTGGACTAACAACATTGCATGCACAAATATCCTCCTGAATCTTCTTTGTCTTGTCTTAGTGACACTCTAAAAGCTGTTTACATGGCATATGCCCTGTGCTTCAGTCTTTCCAATGTGCCCTAAGCAGAGTTACAACAATATTATTGCCTTCCAAATGACAGTTAGAACTCGTCACAGTCATTCTGCACAAACGACAGGGAAGTCCTCCAGCTTTTGATACCACCCTACAAATAAATTAGCACAAAAGTATTTATTCAGGTTGTTTGCAGAGAATGTACTTCAATGCTTCCATGGACCATTACAAAAGGTAGAATGGGTGTTTTCTTTCATTCAATAACAGTGCTCTGGGCAGCTATTAGTTTTCCCATGATGCAATATATGATTCCATGATGAATACAGTACATTTTGTAGCAATCATATTGTAACACCCTCTATCTTAGCTACGCAGGATTTTTTTTGTCAGAGGCTGGGTAGCAGCCTGGGAGTGAAGTACTGAGGTTACCTCAAGACAGGCTGGGAGGCTCTAACAGATGAGGGCTTCTGGAGCTCTCTTACCTTTATAGAGAGTGGAGAACATTCTGGAACAGGGGAGTGGAGGGGAGAAGGCACAGATCTGCATGTTTGAGGGACCTTTGCCAATCCCCTGGCAGAAGGCTGGGAGTGGTGACTGAGGCAACCCTCAAATATCACAGAGCCTGAAGGGCAGTGGTCAGTGTCAGGTGGAAGATGAAGTGAAGAAGCCTGGAGTGTGAAGTCTGGGAGAGAGATCCCCAGGGAAGGGACCTACCTACAGACAGCTTGCAAGGACATCCTCAGCAGCAGGGAAGGAGCCAGCCCAGCGAAAGGCCTGAAGGCAGCCACCAACCCACTAAGCTGACAGGAAAGGACAGTGTGAGTACTCTTACACCCCCTTACACCTCTCTGTTTCCATCAGCATTCATGGCCAGGTAGGTGTGTCTTCCACAGCTGCTGGAGTGGAAGAAAAAAATGTCTGCTAATCACTCCCATGCCCAGTGTCTCAATGCCAGCTTGGCAAAATTGCTGGCTTTACATCTGGTGGATAAGTTTATGGCCTGTGCTCCACCACAGTAGCACATAACCAGCCATCTTTTTTTTGCTCTGAAGGCTATTTTAGTGCTCCACCAGCATGTAGCTCAACCATGCTGTCAGTGGCAGGGTTCACATGACCACATACACATGTTCCAGCAAGCATGGACAAGGATGATTTATCTATATCACGGCTCACTGGGTACATTTGCTGGTAGATGTTATCATATATCAAGGATGAGGGGTGAGAATTATCATTATAATTATTGTTGCTGAGACAAAAGTTCCCTGGCCAATATGGAATACAAAACACTTCTATCAAAGAAATTCATTTTCCCGCAGCAACTTGGTTCATCCAGAGTTATTACGCTCCGGCGCAGTCCACAGGATACTTGCAGTAGATGACAAAATCCAGCAGAATATTTGTAACTATTACATCGAAAAGCAGCCCTCAGAGTCCCATTTATACTTCATATTAAGCATAGAGACACTACATAATCCAGAATATGTCCAATCTATAATATGAACCTAGGTAGCTGACTTGGATGTAATAATGTGTGTTATGATCTATACCTGTGCTTCCATATTGATGAGTGAATGAATCTAGTCTTCACAGCTAAACTTCCCTACACATATAAAGTTTGCTACCAGTAAGCAAAGCTGGAGGGATTTTGATTGGCCGACAAAACACTTTTGATCTTAACATGAAAATACTTAATTTGTCATTACTGTTAATCCCAATTAAAGTCATTATAGTGTGTAGTGTGACCCTTTCACCATTTCCCATGACTACCCCCTCAAGTTTAATTACATCTTTAAGTACTTCTTGTATGGTCAAGTCACATTCTTTATCATCCTTAAATATGTAAACAATATACCATTGAAATGTTAACTTTCCACAAACAAGGACAAAAATGCCCATTGGATCTTTAATACCCTTTTCATATCTAACTTGCATTTTACAACTCCTTGGAAAAGTTTAATTGGATAATCAACCATAAACAGGTCAATCCACAACTGCCAAGATAAGGAATTTATCTCTTGCATAAAATTAACATAGCTAAGAGTCCCTTTGATGTGTAAAATGGTCTTGTAACTGGCCTGTCCAAAAATAAACATGTATGTATGTAATGTGGTTATACAGTGGGTAAAACAAGTATTGAACAGGTCACAATTTTTCTCAGTAAATATATTTCTAAAGGTGCTATTGATATAAAATTTTCACCACATGTCGGTAACAACCCATGAAATCCATGCATACAAAGAAACCAAAACAAAAAAGTTCAAAAATTAAGTTATGTGTAATAAATTGGAATGACACAGGGAAAAAGTATTGAACACATGAAGAAAGGGAGCTGCAAAAAGGCATGGAAAGCCAAGACACCAGCTGAAATCTATCAGTAATTAAAAAGTAATCCTGCCCCTTATCAGTGTAAATTAATATCAGCTGGTTCAGTCTCAACTGATGGCCTATGAAAAGGTGTCTCATTGCCAAGGTATTACACAAAATCAAAGAACTCTTTCAAGACCTTTGCAACCTTATTGTTGCAAACATGCTGACGGCATTGGTTACAGGAGGATTTCTAAACTTCTGAATGTTCCAGTGAGCACTGTTGGGGCCCTAATCCAGAAGTGGAAAGAACATCATTTCACCATAAACGGGCCACGACCAGGTGCTCCTAGCAAGATTTCTGACAGAGTGAAAAGAATTATCAGAAGAATTGTCGAAGAACCTAGGACCATTTGTGCAGAGCTTCAGAAAGACCTGGAATTAGCAAGTACAATTGTTTCAAAGAAAATATGAAGTAATTCACTTGACCGCCATGGCCTATATGCACGCTCACCACGCAAGACTCCATTGCTGAAGAAAAAGCACATTGAAGCTTGTTTAAAATTTGCTGCACAACATTTAGACAAGCCTGTAAAATACTGGGAGAATATAAGCTGGTCAGATGAGACCAAAAATTAACTCACTGGATGCCATAATACACACCATGTTTGGAGGTCAAATGGTACTGCACATCACCCCAAAAACACCATACCAACAGTGAAATTTGGAGGTGGGAACATCATGGTGTGGGGCTGTTTTTCAACATACAGTACTGGCAAACCTCATGTCTTTGAAGGAAGGATGCATGGGAAAATGTACAAAAACATTCTTGATAAAAATCTGCTGCCATCTACCAGGATGATGAAGATGAAACGAGGATGGACATTTCAGGAAGACAATGATCCCAAACAAAAAGCCAAGGAAATTCTTAATCGGTTTCAAAGAAAGAAAATAAAGCTGCTCAAATGGCCCAGCCAATCACCTGACTTAAATCCAATAGAAAATCTATGGAAAGAACAAAAGATCAGAGTTCATAGGAGAGGCCCACGGAGCCTTCAAGATTTGAAGACTCTTTGTATGTAAGACTGGGCCAAAATCACACCTGAGCAATGCCTGCAACCAATTTCTCTATACAGGAGGCGTCTTGAAGGTGTCGTTACCAACAAAGAATTTTGTACAAAGTATTAATTACATTTCAGTTAGCGTGTTCAATACTTTTTCCCTTTGTTATTCCATTTTATTACACATAACTTAATTTCTGAATGTATTTGTTTTGGTTTCTTTGTATGTATGGATTGCATGGCTTGATAACAACATGTGGTGTAAATTTCATGTCAATTGCATCTTTAGGAATATATTTACTGAGAAAAATGGTGCCATGTTCAATACTTACAGTATTTTACACACAATATGACAACACACTACAGTAGATGGAAATAATACAAGACAGGACACGCTGCTGGAACTGATAGTGAATCCCCGTGTCCCACACTTTGGTAATGATGAGAGTGTAGTCACTCCTCCTCAATGGCGTCATTCTTTGCTTTCTCAGAACCACCAGACACCAGTGTCCCCGAGCATATGCAACATCTTAAGCAAAACTCTGCCATGCTGTTTTATGTTTGATATACCTGATAGGATAGGAGCCACACTGGGTCAAAGATTTTGGCTGTGTGTGTGTATATATTTGTATATATATGTGTGTGTGTATATATGTGTATATATTTATAAATAAAATTGTGTAACCAACAATCAAAGTGCTTAATTACTAGTAGTGCTGTGAAAACAATAATCACATAGGTAAGTAAATACACTGCTCAAAAAATTAAAGGAACACTTTGAAAGCACATCAGATCTCAATGGGGATATATATAATGCTGGATATCTATACTGATATGGTCTGGGTAATGTGTTAGGAACGTAAGGATGCCCCATCATTTGATGGAAATGAAAATGATCAACCTACAGAGGAATGAATTCAAAGACACCCCGTAAAATCCAAGTGAAAAAAATGATGCAGCAGGCTAGTCCATTTTGAAATTTCATTGCAGCAACTCAAAATGGTACTCAGTAGTTTGTATGGCCCCCACGTGCTTGTATGCATGCCTAACAATGTCCTGGGGTATTTCCTCCCAGATCTGGACTAGGACATCACTGAGTTCCTGCGCAGTCTGAGGTGCAACCTGGCGGTGTCAGATGGACCGAAACATGATATCCCAGAGCTGTTCAATTGGATTTAGGTCAGGCGAGTGTGGGGGCCATTCATTGGTACTAATTCCTTCATCCTCCAGGAACTGCCTGGATACTCTCGCCACATGAGGCATGGCATTGTCGTGCACCAGTAGGAACCCAGAACCCACTACACCAGCTTAGGGTTTGACAATGGGTCCAAAGATTTCATACCGATACCTAATGGCAGTCAGGGTGCCATTGTCTGGAATTAATTCATGCCTTTCCTCCCCATACTTTTGCAACAAAAGGCATTCAAGACTTTAAAAAGCACTTTTATAAATATTGCTTTTTTCTCACCAATAAAGTAGCAGTACAGCATGAAAAAATTTTTTTAAAATGGTGATGCTTCAAGCCATACTAGTTTGATTTCAAACCAAACAAGTACAAACACAAAACATCAACACTTGTTTTAATTATCCCCTCAAACCAATCACAAACTACCACATCAACACACCATAAAAAAAATCAGACAACAGCAATTGGCAACAAAATACATTTAAAAAGTGCAGTTTCCAAAAAAGAAGAGACAGACCAGATCAAGAATCTCCTACATAATGAAAAAATCATCCCATCCCTAAGGATGACAACATAACCTGTCAGGGATGCGGGTGTGACCAGAAGTGTGTGGACTGACACTGGGAAACGTAGGCTTCAGATATAGTAAATAATTTAATTTATTGAGACTAACAATACAAATATAAATGCAGTGCACCAAACCCCAAGCTAACACAAATACATACAACAAGGTGAAACAAACCCAAACCTAAACTGATATAGATACACAGGTACATACACATATAGAGCACAACGTAGTCAGGCAGGCCGGGTCGATAACTATCGGGCAGGTAGGTACAGGAGGAGCAGGCGGAGAGAATGGTCAGGGTCACAAGCCAGGGATCAAACAGGAGAAGTCAGCAGAGGTCAGGATCAGGCAGCGTCGGCAACAAGTCAGGCAGAAACAGGAATGCAGGTTACAAGATACAGGGGCCCATGGAAAAACACTCACCAAGGCCCTGACTGTGAGTCTGGCCATTCCTTAAATACAACCCCTGCAATCAGCTTCAGGTGTTTTGGCTGACTGCAGGGGTGAGTCTCCGATTGCTGAGAGCACCCGATGGCCAGCCCTGGTACTGCAGCCCACAAGGCAGGTGAGTCCCACCGTTATTGGCAAGTCCATTCCTGACAGTACCCCCCCCTCAAGGAGCGGCCTCAGGATGCGCCAAACAGTCCTAGCTGGGTAAAATGTTCCACCGCCTGGGTCTGGTAACTGGCGGGATATCAAAGACTGGCACATCGAGCTAGGCACCGGACGGAGGCCCATCGGGCTGGGCACCGGACGGAGGCTCATCGGGCTGGACACCGGACGGAGGCACTTCGGGCTGGACACCGGAGGGAGGCACTTCGGGCTGGACATAGGATGGAGGCACTTCGGGTTGGGCACCGGACGGAGGCACATCAGGCTGGACGCCGGATCACCAAGCGGAGCAGCGGGCACCGGGCCACCAGGCGGAGCAGCGGGCACCGGGCCACCAGGCGGGGCAGCGGGCACCGGGCCACCAGGCAGGGCAGCAGGCACCAGGTCACCAGGCAGGGCGGCAGGCACCGGGCAACCAGGCAGGGCGGCGGGCCCCGGGCCCCCAGGTGTAGCGGCGGACACCGGGCCCCCAGGCGGAGTGGCAGGCACCGGGCTCCCAGGCGGAGCGGCAGACACCGGGCCCCCAGGCAGAGCAGCGGGCACCGGGCCACCAGGCGGGGCAGCAGGCACCGGGCCACCAGGCGGAGCGGCAGGCACCGGGCCCCCAGGCAGGGCAGCGGACACCGGGCCTCCAGGCAGAGCGGCGGGCACCGGGCCCCCAGGTGGAGCGGCGGGCACCGGGCCCCCAGGCAGGGCGGCAGGCACCGGGCCCCCAGGTGGAGCGGCAGGCACCAGGCCCCCAGGCAGGGCGGCGGGCCCCCAGGCAGAGCGGTGGACACCGGGCCCCCAGGCGGAGCGGCAGGCACCGGGCCCCCAGGCAGAGCAGCGGGCACCGGGCCACCAGGCGGGGCAGCGGGCACCGGGCCACCAGGCGGAGCGGTGGGCACCGGGCCCCCAGGTGGAGCGGCTGGCATCCGGCCCCCAGGCAGGGTGGCAGGCACCGGGCCCCCAGGCAGAGCGGCGAGCACCAGGCCCCCAGGCAGGGCGGCAGGCACCGGGCCCCAGACGGAGCAGCAGGCACCGGGCCCCCAGGCAGAGGGGCGGGCACCGGGCCCCCAGGCGGAGCGGCGGGCACCAGGCCCCCAGGCAGGGCGGCAGGCACCGGGCCCCCAGACGGAGCGGCGGGCACCAGGCCATCTGGCTCGACAGCGGGCATCAGGTCACCAGGTACAACAGCAGGCACCGGGTCATCAGACATTGGATCCTCTTGCTCGACCGCGGGCACCAGGTCATCTGGCTCAACAGCGGGCATCGGGTCACCAGGCACGACAGCGGGCATCGGGTCACCAGGCATGACAGTGGGCACTGAGTCATCATGCATTGGATCGTCTGGCAAGACTGCGGGCACCGAGTCATCTGGCAAGACTGCGGGCACCAAGTCATCTGGCAAGACTGCGGGCACCAAGTCATCTGGCAAGACCGCGGGCTCCGAGCCATCTGGCAAGACCGCGGGCCCCGAGTCACCAGGCACAACAGCAGGCTCTGAGTCAACCGGCCCGACAGCGGGCTCCGAGTCAACTGGCAAGACAGCGGGCACCAAGTCATCTGGCGGAACAGCAGGCATCGAGTCATCTGGCAAGACTGCGGGCACCGATTCGTCTGGCAAGACTGCGGGCCCTGAGTCAACCGGCCCGACAGCGGGCTCCGAGTCAACTGGCAAGACAGCGGGCACCAAGTCATCTGGCGGAACAGCGGGCATCGAGTCGTCTGGCAAGACTGCGGGCACCGAGTCATCTGGCAAGACAGCGGGCACTGAGTCACCTGGCATAATAGGATCATCAGGCTGGATCAGTTCATCAGGCTGGGTAGAGACATCATGCTGGGTAAAGACATCAGGCTGGGTAGAGACATCAGGCTGGGTAGAGACATCAGGCTGGGTAGAGACATCAGGCTGAATAGAGACATCAGGCTGAATAGACACATCAGGCTAGGTAGAGACATCAGGCTAGGTAGAGACATCAGGCTGGGTAGAGACATCAGGCTGAATTGTGGGTGCCGAGGCACCAGGCTGAACCACGGAAGGCGGGTGTGACCAGAAGTGTGTGGACTGACACAGGGAAATGTAGGCTTCAGATATAGTAAATAATATAATTTATTGAGACTAACAATACAAATATAAATGCAGTGCACCAAATCCCAAGCTAACACAAATACATACAACAAGGTGAAACAAACCCAAACCTAAACTGATATAGATACACAGGTACATACACATATAGAGCACAACATAGTCAGGCAGGCCGGGTCGATAACTATCGGGCAGGTAGGTACAGGAGGAGCAGGCGGAGAGAATGGTCAGGGTCACAAGCCAGGGATCAAACAGGAGAAGTCAGCAGAGGTCAGGATCAGGCAGGGTCGGCAACAAGTCAGGCAGAAACAGGAACAGGAATGCAGGTTACAAGATACAGGGGCCCATGGAAAAACACTCACCAAGGCCCTGACTGTGAGTCTGGCCATTCCTTAAATACAACCCCTGCAATCAGCTTCAGGTGTTTTGGCTGACTGCAGGGGTGAGTCTCTGATTGCTGAGAGCACCCGCTGGCCAGCCCTGGTACTGCAGCCCACAAGGCAGGTGAGTCCCACCGTTATTGGCAAGTCCATTCCTGACATAACCCCACCCACCAGCAGACCTGGTGGGGAATATCATCACTGTATACACAAAACCTAAACCCTCCAGTTTCTATTACCACTGAACAGTACCACATGATCCAAAGACTACACTATATAGAAGCCATCCAAATTTGAACCAAGGACCTCTCAATCTGCAATTCAGTACTCTACCACAGAGTTATACCCTCCACCCCTACAGAATGGACCAACAATAAAGGATCCCAAGAGCACTATTGTTTTTCTAAAGAGAGAGCACAGCAATGATTGTTTCCTTACAGACATAATGTCTCTACTTAAAACCTCAGACAGAAAGGAAGTAAAAGCAAGGAAATTGAGTCACCACTCTCAATTCTTCCACTTGCATGTGTAAATTTTATCTTGAGCTTTTTAACTCTGCAACCAGCCTTTTTTCAGCAGGATGTAAGGACAAAACATCTGAAGTGGACCCAGGAGCTCTACCCGTTGTTTGCCTGTAGAATTGCAAAATATTTAAATGCAAGGTTTTATATTTACCTGACATAAAATTAAAAAAAAATGACCATAAAAATATAATAAAAAAAGAAAATGTACAGAAAACAACTGTACAATTCCTTTAATGCAGCTAATCACTTGTAAATTTTATGAGAAAATACAATGCTTACTAAGGTTTCCTTAAGAATCGTTGGTGGTCTCCTGATAGTATAATTTCTTTCGCACTGAATTTTAAAAGATAAGTTGAGATCCATACAGTATGTCAGGCATTTTGTTACAACCATTCTTCCTCCATGGCCATGCCCCCTTTTGTTTTGATGAAACCAAAGGATCATCCAGTGTCATTCTTTAATTTATTACAACTATTTATTTAGCAAAAAAATTTACAATGAAAATAACTGCACGCAAATTGGCAAGTGCTTGTCCACTTGTTCACTGGTTAAATTTTACCAGATGGTAATGTAACTCCACTTTTATGAGTTATGATGTGTTTTTCTACACAGACTCTCAGCCTAACATGTCCTTTTGGCTTTGCTGATTTTGCTTCTCCCACACAGCAACCTGTATGTTCTTAATTTGTACTGGTCAGAGGAAATTGCTATAATTAATTTTGGACGGTATCCTTTGATGTGACATCATCCACAGTTTCATGAGAATGGTCAAGCTTGGCATCCATTCACACTAATTCTATATAGAAAATGAGGCGGGAAAATAAAAGATGAATCTTTTTAATGAGTTGTGACACGGCTGTGCTAATGTTGTAATTAAAACTGCTGTAATGACATCTCATTACTTTGTTTATTTTCTCATCCTTATGGAAAGATCATTGACTACAGAAAAACATAGCAGACAGGCAAAAAATAAAAAAATAATTTATATTCATTGCTAATTATTTTTACATATCTTGCAGGAAGGAATAATCATTTAAAAACGAAAGACATCTGAAGGTTTAAAATGTCTGCAGGTGTCTTCAGAGGAGATTAATTTTATTTTCTAATAGCAAAATGCATTAACCAGACCTTGAACTTCTTGGGCTAAGCTTCAGTCTTTGGGCAGAGTACACAGTGTTCTAAAAAGTTTCTATTTGTAGACATGATGCTGTGTTAGTCTTGAAGTTAATTCTTCTACTTTAATTTCCTGGTATCTTAGAATACAAGTCGATGTTCAGAAAGCACAGATTTGACCAAGTAATTTTGCGATCTTCGGCTGTATATTTAATTCAACCATATGGAGTACTGTATGAAAACAAATTGTTACATTTTCAACTCATAAACAAATGTATATTTGATTAGGAAAAGCAGAGATATATTTTAACATTAAAGTTAGGCTTGATTTTACTGATTTCTACTTTGTGTACTTTTATTTACCTTGGCTTAGTATCATCTGTCCACTGCCCATCATTTGTGCTAAGCCATACTTTACAAATTAACCTTATGCTTCAATGTAACCCTTCATAAAATCCTAGCTTTGTCGAATAATCACCAAAATCATTTCAACTTGCATATCACAATGTTTCTATATGTTATATAATATATTATGCCTTATGTATATACATTTTATATCTATAAATACTCTATATGTGTTTATGTGTGTGTATGTATATATATATATATATATATATATATATATATATATACAAACTATATTGCCAAAGGTATTGGGACGCCTTCCTTTACACGCACATGAACTTTAATGGCATCCCAGTCTTAGTCTGTAGAGTTCAATATTCAGTTGGCCAACCCTTTGCAGCTATAACAGCTTCAACTCTTCTGGGAAGTCTGTCCACAAGGATTCTATGGGAATGTTTGACCATTCCTCCAGAAGCGCATTTGTGAGGTCAGGCACTGATGTCGGACGAGAAGGTCTGGCTTGCAGTCTCTGCTCTAATTCATCCCAAAGGTGTTATATTGGGTTGAGGTCAGAACTCTGTGCAGGCCAGTAAAGTTCTTCCACCCCAAACGCGCTCATCCATGTCTTTATGGACCTTGCTTTGTGCACTGGTGCGCAGTCATGTTGGACCAGGAAGGGGCCATCCCAAACTGTTCCCATGAAGTTGGGAGCATGAAATTGTCCAAAATGTCTTGGTATGTTGATGCCTTAAGAGTTCCCTTCACTGGGAGTAAGCGGCCAAGCCCAACCTCTGAAAAACAACCCCACACCATAATCCCCCCTCCTCCAAACTTTACACTTACCACAATTCAGTCAGGCAAGTACCATTCTCCTGGCAACCACCAAACCCAGATATTGGATTTGCCAGACAGAGAAGCGTAATTCGTCACCCCAGAGAACACGTCTCACTGCTCTAGAGTCCAGTGGCAGCTTGCTTTACACCACTGCATCCGAAGGTTTACATTGCACTTGATGATGTAAGGCTTGGATGCAGCTGCTCAGCCGTGGAAACCCATTCCATGAAGCTCTCTACGCACTGTTGAGCTAATCTGAAGGCCACAAAAAGTTTGCAGGTCTTTAGCTATTGACTCTGCAGACAGTTGGTGACTTTTGCGCACTGTGCGCTTCAGCATGCGCGGTTGCTTCCACTTTGTTATAATACAACTAACAGTTGACTGTGGAATGTTTAATAGCAAGGAAATTTCACGGATGGACCTATTGTACAGGTGGCAACCTATCATGGTACCACACTTGAATTCACTGAGCTTCTGAGAGCAACCCATTCTTTCACAAATGTTTGTAGAAGCAGTCTGCATGTCTAGTTGCTTGATTCTATACGCCTGTGGCCATGGAGGTGATTTGGAGGGGCATCTTAATACTTTTGGCATATATATATACATATATATATATATATATATAGTGGGGTTGGACAAAAAAATAAACACACTACATGATTTGCAGGTGTGAAAGTGATGACATGCTTCATGTTGAAAGCGGAGATGATGTAATGTTCTTTTGCTTCCTCTGTGTAATGAGACATCTAGCTAACAGGTGGGAAGCCTCACTTTCATCATTCACTGTGTGTACTGCTAGTAATACAAAGTCATGCCAGAGCTTACTCAGTTTCAAAGAGGGCAAATTGTTGGTGCCCACTTAGCTGGTGCCTCTGTGACTGAAGTTGCCAAGTTATTTGCCGTGTCGTGAGGTCAAGTATCAAAGGTTATGATGGCATATACAGTTTCCAGGAAAACATCCTCTGATAAGCATAAGTGCAATCATCATGGTCAACTGATCAAAAGAGACAAAAGGACATTGCGCAGGATTGTGACCCGGAATAAGAAAACAACTGCCGTAAAAGTGACTCCAGAGCTCAGTCTCAGTCTTCCAAAGTCCATATGCACAAAAACTGTGTGGAGGGAACTCCATAAGTAATGCAATAATGGGCGAGCTGCAATTGCCAAACCACTAATAACCGATGTTAATGCTCAGAAGAGGAGAGAGTAGTGCAACACACACATAAATTGTGGACTATTGATCAATGGAAGACTGTAATATGGTCCAATGAATCAAGCTTCACACTGTTCCCAACCACCAGATGTATTTACGTGTGGCAATGATCGGCCCAAGCTTGTCTTGTGGCAATGGTAAAACATGGTAATAGCGCAATTATGCTTTGGGCAGCCATATCTTGGTATTCTGCAGGCTCATCAATACCTTGAAAGGTAGAGTCACTGCCAGCAACTATGTACACATTTTGTCTGACCATGTGCACCACATGGTGCAGACATTGGGGTTGATTTACTAAAGGCAAATAGACTGTGCACTTTGCAAAGTGCAGTTGCACTCTGCAAGTGCAGTTGCTCCAGAGCTTGGTAAATGAGGCAAAGCTTCCCTTTGCCAAGAATACCCAATCACATGCAAGGAAAATAAAAAACAGCATTTTTCCCATGATTGAATGATGGAAGTCAGCAGAGCTTCTGCTCTTTTACTAAGCTCTGGAGAAATTGCACTTGCAAAGTGTACAGTCTAATAGCCTTTAGTAAATCAACCCCATTGTTTACTGAAGACAGCACCTTTGACCAAGATGATAATGCTCCAATTCCCACAGCTGGTGTTGTCAAATCATGTTTGATGATCATGCAGATGAAATCTCGCACCTTCCCTGGGCGCACCAGTCGCTGGCCCACAATATCATAGAGCCACTATGGTTAATTTTGGAGAACACGTTTTGGGCTCATTTTCCGCCTCCAGCATCTCTGGGAGAACCGGGACTGTTTTTGCATGAACAGTGATATCAGATTCCATTACCCACCATACAAGACTTATATTTGTCTATTCCCAGGCCAAAGATGGTTCCATATTAGGTAACAATTTAATTATTTTACCTGGTGTTTCCATAACTTTGTCCACCACTGAGTGTGGGTACTATATATATATATATATATATATATTGCTCAAAAAAATTAAAGGAACTAAAGGAACACTTTGAAAACACATGAGATCTCAATAGGGAAAAATATCACGCTGGATATTTATACTGATATGGACTGGGTAATGTGTTAAGAACATAAGGATGGGCAGCACAGTGGCCAAATGGTTAGCATTTCCACCTGGCAGTGCTAGGGTCGTTGGTTCAAATCCCAACCACAACACCACCTGCCTGGAGTTTGCATGTTCTCCCTGTGCCTGCTTGGGTTTCCTCCAGGTACTCATTTTTCCTCTCACACTCCAAAGACATGCTGTTAGGCTAATTGGCTCCTGTCTAAATGGGCCCTAGTATGTGTATGTATGAATGTGAGTTAGGGATAGTTGTGTATCATCTATCGGTGCAGGGTGATCACTGAGCATGGACCCTGAGCAGGGTGGGGGCCCACTGTACCCTGACACACTGCATCCATGAATGCCTTAGAGTAGGGCACCTATGTAGAAGGATGCCCTGCATACCTGATTCTTACACAGGGGGCAGGGAGGAGACCAGTCCCAGTGGGAAGGTAGGAGCCAAGCGCTCCATTACTAATGAGAAGTACTCATCTGACCAGTGGGGAACCCAGCCCGTAAGTGTATGGCCAGTGATCCATGCAGAGTTCCCGCAATGCCACCTGGATGGAGTAGGGCAGTGATGGCGAACCTTTTTGAGCCCGAGTGCCCAAACTGCAACCCAAAACCAACTTATTTCTTTCAAAGTGCCAACACTGCAATGAAACCTGAATATCGAGCTTTTGGTTTAGTAAAAACAACTCGTACAGTAGTGCAAACTAATTAACAGTACAGGGATGACCAGAGACTGCGGACAGTACAGGGATGACCAGAGACTGCGGACACAGTACAGGGATGACCAGAGACTGCAGACACAGTACAGGGATGACCAGAGACTGCAGACACAGTACAGGGATGACCAGAGACTGCGAACACAGTACAGGGATGACCAGAGACTGCGGACACAGTACAGGGATGACCAGAGACTGCGGACACAGTACAGGAGATGACCAGAGACTGCGGACATAGTACAGGAGATGACCAGAGACTGCGGACACGGTACAGGGATGACCAGAGACTGCAGACACAGTACAGGGATGACCAGAGACTGCAGACACAGTACAGGGATGACCAGAGACTGCAGACATAGTACAGGGGATGACCAGAGACTGCAGACACAGTACAGGGATGACCAGAGACTGCAGACACAGTACAGGGATGACCAGAGACTGCGGACACAGTACAGGGATGACCAGAGACTGCGGACACAGTACAGGGATGACCAGAGACTGCAGACACAGTACAGGAGATGACCAGAGACTGTGGACACAGTACAGGAGATGACCAGAGACTGCAGACACAGTACAGGAGATGACCAGAGACTGCGGACAGTACAGGGGATGACCAGAGACTGCGGACAGTACAGGGATGACCAGAGACTGCGGACAGTACAGGAGATGACCAGAGACTGCGGACAGCACAGGGATGACCAGAGACTGCGGACAGTACAGATGACTGCTGACCTTTGGGGAGGGAGGGGGAGCGGGTACCTGAATTGGACAGGTACCCGCTCTTACTTCCGCAGAGTTTTTTTTTATCTTACCTGTTCCTTTATCCAGCCGCGCGCTGTCTTCCCGGCTTCTGTAGTGTGGGCGCTTGTCGGACAGCCGGATGCCCAGTGCGCATGCGCGAGAAGCGCTGCGCTTTGTGATTGGTCCGGCGGCTTCTGGGATCTGTCATGTGTCCCAGGTACCGCCTTACCATTCACAAAGAGCACTGCTTCTTGCGCATGCGCACTTGGGACCCGGCTGTCACGCACACTACAGAAGCCCGGAAGACAGCGCGCCGCTGGATAGAGGGACAGGTACGGTCCCACTGCAGAGCTGAGCGGCCGGCCCGGTATTCTGACACGGCGGCGGTGGAAATACCGGACCGGCCGCTCTATATTCGCTCCATAAGACGCACTGACATTTTCCCCCCTTTTTTGGGGGAAAAAAAGTGCGTCTTATGGAGCGAAATATACGGTATTCTCCTGGCGTGCCCACAGATAAGGCTCGGCGTGCCGGCTGTGGCACGCGTGCCACGGGTTCGCCATCACTGGAGTAGGGGATCAGGCAGGAGGCAGTGGGGAGGAGAAAGGGAGAGCTGGGCAGCGGAGGTGAGTAGGGGCACAGGGTGCATGCTTTGAAGTGGAAGACTGTCTCCTGTAGCTCAGCTCTCTGGCATGTTGTGTGTCACTCCAGCTGAGAGAAGATAAGCAGAAGGAGAGCAGCAGGTGTCAGAGCTGGATACCTCTCTGAAACCCACTTCCTCTTGACTACTGCCATCCTCATGGTGACCTCACCCCCCTCCCCTGGCTTATGAGCACCTCTTTACCCCCCACGCTCACCCCCCTAACTGGGACTGCACGAACTCCACCACCCGCCACTGCCTTATGACGTGATGCTGGAGAAGTTCTATGTCTTGTCTTGCTGCCCCCCTTCTTATTACACTGCCCTCCTCCTGTCCCTCTGCCCCCTACTGTAACACCACCCCCTCCTGTCTCACTGCCCCCCTCATGTCTTGCTGCCCCCCCACTGTGACGGTGCCCTCCTCCTTTCCCACTGCCCCCCTCCTGTCTTTCTGCTCCCTTCCTGTGACGCTGCCCCCTCCTGCCCTTTGGCTTTCATCTCATGAATCTGGCTCTGATTTAAATGATACGCGAGAACATAGGACAGATGTTTGGCTGGTTGGATGCCTCTATTGCTTCTGGTGGATTTCCTGATTGAAGCCTCTTGTGGCCTGGTTTCTTCTTTATTGCAATATTTGGATTGTCTGCATTCATTTCTATTTCAGTGTCACTTTGTTGGTTATCTTCATGTGACACTGATGTGGACTTTCCCTCAATTTCAAGCGTTTGTGTTAGTATATGAAATGCTGAACTCACTGAAGCTTCATTGACAATTACACATCTGCTGATGGTTACCTTGTATGTGTCTTGGTGTAGAATGCTGTACCCCTTTTGAGATTCACTGTACACAACAAGTACACATTCCTTTGCGCAAGCATCCCATATTGTACGCTTTTCTTCTGGGATGTGCACATAGGCTTTGCTTCCAAAAATTTTTAGTTGGTTCAAATTCAGGGTTTTTCCATTCCACAGTTCATATGGAGTTTTCTCAGTTAATTTTCCTGGTAGTTGATTTTGGAGATAGCATGTGTTCAAAAGTATAGAAGGTAAATATATGTGAGCGCGCTAAGAAAAAAATGGCTATGCACGAAGGTAACCAAAGTAAAACCTCAATATAACAGTATAGTAATAGTATAAAATAGATAAGTGCAGCGCTAAATAACTTAAAATTATAATGACCGTTTGTCCAACAACAAAAGTCAGCAATAAAACTAAATTATCAATAAAATAAATATATGAATAAATGACCAAGACTTTATAAAATAAAGGTGCAGAATCTCAGTTAAATCCAGTAGTGGTGCTCCGAATAGTGTGGTAAAACTACACACTCACCAGATGCGTAATGTAAATATGCATTATAAGAACCAGTAGAGGTCTCCTTTAAGGATATGGATCTGGTCTGGAACAGAGATAATCCTCCTTCTAGGTGAGTGATGTTGTCTGGAGCGGACAGGGAAGCATAAGAATCCAGCTGACCAGAGTTCCCTTTAAGGGATGGATGGGTGCAGATGCCTGTATACAGGAACTCCCTTCTCTGGAATCTTTAGATGGCCGGATCAGGCAGACTCTATGGATGAATAGCTCCTCAAGGGAGAGTATAAAGAGTGCCCATAGTGTAGTATATTAAAAGTATAATTTATTAAATTAATTTGCAAATTTCCATAAATAGAGTAAAATTAAGCAGGGTTAAAACAGCAGCGTTAGGTAATGGACTAACCATCCCGTAAGCAAGATGGCCGCCGAGCCTCCATGTGGCTCACGGTTTCTTGGCCCTTACTAACGCATTTCGTGCGCACGCACTTCTTCAGAGGCGGTAACCAATGGTGATATAACGTCAGTCCATTAAATTTATAGGCAAGACGGCGTGTGCGCATTACATCGGCGCCATCTTGCCATAGTTCTAAACAAAGTAGATATTCGCATGCATGCGCGGCACCATTTTGCCATGTATTTTTAGAAGATGAGTAATCATATGTGCCGGAGGAACATTTAGTTAAGTCAGGTGTCTATAAATAACATAATTATTATAAGGCAGCAGGTGATTGATGCCCCGAGGACAAAGGGGCTGGCAAAAACACTATGACTGCTAGGGAATTAAAAATATATGAATGATATAAGAAAATATATATAAATAAAAAGAGGGTCAGTGCATATATAAACTGTCAGTGCCCTAAAACAGTCCTCTCAATACCAAAGAGTGACTGGATTGGAGGAGGAAAAAGTAATTAAAATTCAATATTAATAATGATATCCTGATAATTGAAATAAATTAATAGTGATATGTAAATTATATATATAAATCTATATAGTTCATTATTTTCTTAAAACACCTGTAAAAACAAAAATTTAAAAATTGTTGATTCAGAATAAAAGTAAAAAGTGGACTTAAAAAATCCATGGCAAAAATAAGCGAATATAAAAACGAATATTATGAGTAACAAACCGATAAAGTACGAATATATAAATCAATCGCATAGAATATAAAAATCTCAAATATTACTAAGCAACCAGATATATGAAGGATATAAGTATAAAATATACAAAAGGTGATATAAAATATATGATATATAAAATGGAAAAGGTATAATAAAACTATAGACTAAAATCACTGTCAACTATTGTCAATAAAACAATTCACATCTATTTCCACATTATGTCCTGCTGGGTGTAGTGTACCTAATTCATAAATGAGTCTGGTCTCCTTCTCCTCCTCCAGCCGTCTCCTCGTGCTGCGCTCTCCCAGACAGGGGATCTGATCTCGGTGTTACAGCAAGTGGCCAGTGGCCACCATCTACTGCGCCAGGAGGGAGTTTCTTCTGCTGAGAGCTCTCAAGTGTCTCCTGTCAGTGAATTTTCATAAATATGTCATATGGCTCTGTGGCTGGAACTGGATTTGGAAGTAGAAATCTTTTTGGCGGGCCGTCTTCTCAGGGTTACCAGCCTCTAGGCATGTCCTTGTTTTAAACTCCCTGGGCAGAGTATTAAATTTCAGATGCCCTGCACATGGTAAAGATCCATCCCAGTACCCAAAGAGGGATTCTCCAGCACATCCAGGGAGCAGCATCCACTCACCCCTTAAGGGGAACTCTGGCTGATTTAGATCACCAGTAAAGTCCAAGGACCCAGTTGATGTGCCACCCTACCCTTCAGATGGAAGTCACCCCAACACCTTACCCACCTTGATGACAACAGGATTTATACTGGATGCATTCATATTGTGCGCCTGGTGAGTGCGCAATTTTCTCTAAACCATTGCACAAGCACAGACGTACCAGGATAACAAGCACCCTAAGAGCACTGAAAGTCACTTTTGAACTGTACATTATTCATTTACTTTATTTTATGAACTTTTATTTAGTAGTTTTTTATCAATTCTACGGTCAGATTCGCATTATTCTTAATATTATTTAGCGCTGCACTATTACTATTATGTGTTCAAAAGTGCCTACCCTCAGTATGTGGTTGGCATATCTGCATTAAACAGCATGGATCATTATTTCTGAAACCCCGTTTTTATCCTGGGTTGTATGGTACAGTAATATGAAATATTATGCTATCCTTTCTGAGAATCTCCTGTGTGCTATTGCGTGTATATTCAGTTCCATTGTCTGTGTGCAATACACTCGGCTTTTTGCCAAACTTGTTGCTTACTTGAGCCAAATGCCGTTCAAGTTTCTCTGGTACTTCACTTTTGTTGTGTAGCAGATATAGTGTAGTATACCTGGACTAACCATCTATAAGAGTGAGAAAATACCTCTTCTTTCCTGGAGTCAGTTTTTTCATTGGACCACAAAGATCTGAATTAATTAAGTCCAGAGGTTTTCTCTAGCTCTGCTGTTACTCCGCTTTGGAAAGGCTTTTCTTGTCATTTTTTCCTTTTATACAGCTGGTGAATTTCATTGTTCGATCACAAAGACTAATTTTTATTCCACTTGCATAGTCATTCTCAGTTGATTCTTTTATTATGTCATGACTTCTGTGCTCACGTCACCTGTGCCATGTGTGAATGTAGTGAGAATGTTTTTCCCCCTTGGCAGTATTAACCACCTCATTGCAGTTCAGCTAATACAGTTCATCTTGCATTTTAGCCTTTGCAAGCAAGATATCCCCTTTTGTGATTGCACAACTGTCACCATGCATGGTCACTACATTGACTTTCTTTGTGAGCTTCTTCACTGACAAAAGATAAGTTTCAAGTGCAGGGATATACAGGACATTTTTCACAGATATCTTTCTGGTGACACTCTGGGAAATAGGACAGTACAGAAACCATCTCCTATTCCTTCTGATTCCATTATTTGTCCATTAGCTGGCTATGACTGGGATTCCTATGCTTCTGGGCCCATAACCTGTTAGAGATTCTGTTTATAGCTTTGCAGAAAAGACGGTGCACAATCCATATTTGCTTTTCTGCTTTACTGCAACAAGGAACAGGAAACTTTATTCAGAGAAAAAACATAGATGCAGCTACAAACTTATAAACACTGCCATCTACTGGTTGAAGAATATATCTCTACTGAATACTGATGTAGTTGTTGCACAAAATACATGGACACTGTATTCCAACAATTAGCCATATTTCATAATTACTATACAGTAATTAGAATTTAGATATAAAGATCATATGTTGGCATAGATCTGTTTTGGGGGCTTATGGGAAATGGTCCTCCCCAAACAGGATATTGCACTAAACTCCCTAAACCTATAGGTAAATAAGACAATCAGAACCTTTGCTAAGTGGAAGCATGGTTAATAAAGTTGAAAGTGCCTCCACCCATAACAGGACCTCTGTGAACAGAGGGGATTCCTTTCCTGGAAAATTAACCGCTTCCCATCTGCCCTATAACAGAAGTACTGCTGCAGGGCGGCACAGGTGTGCAAACTCATGCATACATATGTGATTTTGCATATCCGGGTACGGTGCATACGCGAGGCATGGCCGCGGCTGTCAATCACCGGGTCCCAGCCAGTGATTACTTGCTGGCGCTCAGTGATTGCCGAGAATCTTAGTAAGAAAACAGTTCTGTCCTCTGTCAGCTCCTGCACACTGCTTTGCATGGCTGTACACATCACAGCCATGAAAAGCAGTGTGCTTACAGTGACGCACACATACACAGCCCCTAGTAAAACAGCATACAGCACACAGTTAACCCTTTGATCACCCCACGTGGTAACCTCTTCCTGCCCAGTGCCGTTAGTACAGTGTCAGTGCTTTTCATTAGCACTGATCACTGTATTAGTGTCACTAGGGATGTCAGTGACACCAAGTCAGTTCCATCCAGTGTCAGAATGCCTGCCGCAGTCTCTAATCTCTGCCATTACTAGTAAAAAAAAGGTCCAGTATATATATCGCCATTTGTAAACCCTATAACTTTCAGGTAAACCAATTAATTTACACGTATTGGGATATTTTTTAGCAAACACATGTAGCAGAATACATTTTGGCCTAAATTTATGCCGAAACTTGATTTTTAAATAATTTTTTACTGGACATGTTTAATAGCAAAAAGTAAAAAATATTGTTTTCTTCTTAAAATTGTCGGTCTTTTTTATTTTATAGCGCAAAAAAATAAAAACCACACCGGCGATCAAACACCGAAAGAGAGCTCTATTCATGGGAAAAAAAGGATGTAAATTTCATTTGGGTGCAGCGTTGCATGACCGTGCAATTGTCAGTTAAAGTAATGCAGTGCCGTAACGCACAAATTGGCCTGGTCAGGAATGGGGGTAAATCCTCAGGAGTGCAAGTGGTTAACCAGTAATCTAATCAAAGTAATTTGAAGCAGAAGATCTACTGCAACCAGCATCTAAAATTACCCAAAAGTATATAGATGAACACTAGTATAGAAATAATGCAAGCTTTCTATAAGAAGAGATTATTAATAGTACATACTGTTAATAATGAATTAATCAGCAAAGGTCCTGATATGAGTCCTGGTGGAATTGGGCACATATACCCAGGTATATATATTTATTTATGACTGATAACTGTTGCAGAAAAGTCCTGTTGTAAGGGTCCCTGTGGATGATGCAGTGCCAGTCGTTGTGTCGGAGACCTGAACACAAGACCTGCGGTGATATGGAGACCATAAAGCTGTTACCCAACCAGTCTGGAACACAATCCTAGTTATCTGGCACTGGACATGTGGATGAGGTCTTCTCTCTCTCCATGTAAGAGAAACCGAATTCATAGCCCCAGAAAACCAGTACAAACTAATGCTCAAAAGATGTGCTCTTCCAGTTCATCACGCACACATTTGTGCACACATGCGCACTTGCAAACGGGCTCACACTCATTCCAATTAGCATGCACACTTGGTGCCCAATGGCCTATTTAAACTGGTCTGTCATTATGAGCAGTTGCTAAATAGTCCTCAACTAGTTCCTGTGTTCCTGTGACCTGATCCGCTGTACCTGCTTACATGTGTATGACCAGGCTTACGGTTGGACTTCACTTTGGCTCCTGCTTAAACTCTGTTCAGCTGATTACTCTGACCTCACCCTGTTTACTGGACGTGCCTTTGCCTACTGTTTGTGTACTGCTTTGCCTGGCTATTACTGACCTTGGCCTGCCTCCTAGACTTGCTCTGCCTGTGACTACCAGTTCTACCCACCTACAGAGTGGACACCCCCAGCCAGCTACTTCGGCATTCGTGCCACTCTTTGCCCTCACACTCTGTCTTCACCTTCAGGAGTATTGGGCAGGAGGTGCAAGAGAGGCCTCAATAACATTTAAGTCTTCACCAGGTACTTGATACTCCACTTCCTTCTTCCAGGAAATTTCCCAACAACCCCAGTGTTAGGAAGTGATATACATAATTATACATTACTGTGCAATGCTAACAGCTGAGAGCAGCAGATCATTACATTGGTATTAGGGCCATACACTTCTGACTGATTATGAAATTGCTTCCTGTCCATTAGTGCAGGTACTGGATTGCAAGTATTCTAATTACATCTAATTTTGTCTATATCTGGAAACATGGTCAGCAAGTAAAAATAATTAAAGTTCTGAAAAATTATAAGAGGAATCATTATGGTATGGTTCTTAAACTTAGAAAACTTAAAAAGGCACTGAATGTAAACACTTATATAACACAAGCATCAGAAGGGTGACTATTTGCTTGTCCAAAAAGAAATAATTGTAATTATTTAAGTGTGCTTTAAAAAAAATAAAAGGGAAACTGCCTCTCTAGTTTCTCTAGTTTCTATGAGACTGTTTATTACAATCTAGCCAATGAGTGGCCTCTTGAGGATTTTAAAAGAAATGCATTGCTCCCTATGTCACTATATTCTACTTTGCAGGAAACACCAATTATGGCCTTTCCTTATTTTTGTAGATTTTGACATTTTATTCTTAATTTGTTCAGAGAAATTGAAAAAAAGGGAAATTTTCCCCAATGTGTCTCCATATTATTTCCAAATGTCTTTAATTTAAGGATCTGGCCAGAAGAGGGCTGAGTATAGTCCCTAGAGGGGGTGATCCATTCAGAATTTTAAACGCATGCTCAACAGCAGGTAGGACGGTAAATATAGTTCCGTCAAATGCATTTAATAGTGAACACAAATACATTAGTAACACTAGTACTGTATATCCAGCTCTGGAACATGTACATTTGTAAAAGTTACGTTTTTTTTTGGGGGGGGGGGGGAGTGGAGGATCTATATTTCTAGCTGCTATGAATATACTATGAGGCTCATCCACACCTGAGTGTTTTGTAGCCCGAAGCTCAAAGCTCCAAAAAGCTCAGGGAGAAAAAAAATCAATATTACTCTATGGAGATGGTTCACCTCTCCATTCCAAGTCGCCTGAAGCAGAACGCCTGAAGCTCAAAAGAGTTTTGGAGCTACATTTTCATTCCCATAGAGATACATTAAAAACACATAAATTGCTAATTTTTTTATGTGCTTTCATGCTTTTTGTTGTGCAACCAAGAGCTTTTCTCTGGCATGGAAAAACATGGCAACAATTGATGTCAAAGATTACATTTTTCTCTTTTGGCTAATACAAAAACGCCAGGACTCAAAAAGCCCGAAAACCCTAGAACAAAAAGGGGAAAAAAATTTGTAAATGCAAATGTATATGCAATGTATATGTCCATATACAAGCATGCAGGGGTGCATATATGTTCAGGCTAGCTGATATACCAATCCAGTAGAGGGTATTTCTGAATTATTTGATTTTAATTGTCTATATGTGTATTACTAGTTTTTTACATATTAGGAGATTGTATTCGCAAGAAACTTATTTTGATTTTATCATTTATGTCTCATGTTGTGCCTATAAAGTCTGTTATTGGGAGCTGGCAGTGATCTTTCCTCTCCTACAGTTTATTTTCCCTTATTATTTTTTAGTGTGTCTTTCCTGGGTTTTTAAAAAGTGATTATGAAGACAAAACACTTATTTGAACAAAGTCTCAACAACGTTGCAGTGAATATTTCTCAATCTTTGTCCAACACATCAGAGATGTACAATATTAAAATAGACACATTAACCACTTTTGGACCAGCGTCATACCCTTGTGTCACTGGACTTTAGATGGTTGTGACCTCCGTAATCTAAAGTGGTAACCTGTAAAGGCATGAACAATTTTAAAGCGTGACATGTTTGGTATCTATTTACTCAGGATAACATCATCTTTTATAACCCAAAAAATTGGGTTATGTATTGTGTTTTTTGCAAAATATTTCTCCCAAAAATTGTGCTTCAAAAACCATTGTGCAAATACCGCAGGATATAAAAGAAAAATGCAAAAACCACCAATGTATTCTCTAGGGCCTTTGATTTTAAAAATATATAATGTTTGAGGGTTCTAAGGCATTTTCTGGCAAAAAAACCCTGATTTTAAAATGTGAACAAAAAGTGCCAGAAATGGCTAGGGGCTGACTTGGTTTAAAAAAATTGTTTCATCAGCTGCAATTCCAACATGAAAAATGTACAATGAGACAAGCATGAGGTAGAACAAATCGATCAACGCATTTCGCTCAAGAAGAACTTCTTCAGGATCCACTTAGTTGTTGACTCTCTATAGCAAGTGCAGCTGACAAATAACACAATACATTAATTATATCTACACATATATGTCAAATCAACCATTGAGATAAATATAAATTGGTCAAATAATAAAAAAAACTAGACTGTAGAGAGATTAGCACTACAGGGAGGAAGATGGAGGCAGGGGGCTGGTCTTGGGGAAGGAGGGGGGGGGGGATGAGAGAGAAGTATGAGGGGGAAAAAAGGGGGGAGGGAAAGTAAAACACACAAATCACACTGAGGCGATCCAACAGGGATGAAGTTTTATATTGTCAAAGAACTTGGGCTGGCTTTTAATGAGCAGCACAGTGGATAAATGGTTAGCACTTCTGTCTGGCAGTACTAGGGTTGTTGGTTCGAATCCCAACCATGGCACCACCTGCCTGGAGTTTGCATGTTCTCCTTGTGTCTATGTGAGTTTCCTCCCACACTCCAAACACATGCTGGTAGGTTAATTGGATGCTGTTAATTGGAGGATTATTGCAAGGCACAGATCTGGGGAATCTTGTCTATATTCCCATCACACACATTCTTGGGGTTCATCAGTAATAGGTGCTGCAGCAACTACCAGCTGGATACTAGAAACATCACAGATCAATGTGCATATTTGCCAGCACATCAAGGATCTTCAAGTGTCGTCCAAAAGGTTTATTGCAGAAAGTTCTCACAAAAGAACAGGTACAACATTTCAGGGCCACGCAGGACTCTTTCGTCAGGCATGTGATGAGATGAACACCTGTTCTTTTGTGATGTGATCTTTCTGCAATAAAAGTTTTGGACAACACTTGAAGATCCATGGTGTGCTGGCGAATATCTGCACATATCTGGGGAAACTTTTCTGTTGCACTGAAGGTTCCCAAGGGCATAGTTCTCAAATGGGAGACGTTTGCCACAAACAGGACTCTTCCAAGAGCTGGTTGCCCAGCCAAACTGAGCAATTGGGGGAAAAAGGTCTTAGTAAGAGAGGTGACCAAGAACCGAAGGTCACTCTGACTGAGAAACAGAGATCCTGTGTGGAGATGAGACAAAATTCCAGAAGGACAACTATCACTGCAGTCCTACATTGATCTGGGCTTTATAGCAGAGTGACTAGACGGAAGCATCTCCTCTGTGCAAAACACATGAAAGCCTGCTCCGAGTTTTCAAAAAAAGACCTGAAGGACTCTCAGTGGGCTTTCATGTGTTTTTCACTGAGGAGAGACCTCTGTCTAGCCACTCTGCCATAAAGCCCAGATCGGTGGAGGGCTGTAGTGATGAAACATCCATTCTGTTTGGCAGAAAAATGCATTCTTCCTTACAGCTAGTAAAACTATTATTACGGGTATTAGTTGATATTTTAAAACACATCTGAATTTGAGTTAAGTGATCATGATAATGTAGATGATGAATTTTATAGAAAAAGGACAGGACTAGGAAAGGTGCTCAAAATGATATGAAGTAAAATAAAGAAGAGGAATGATCCATAGTAGCATATAACCAAAATTACAAAATGACCAGGACACCGTGCTACTTCTTTAGTGGGCAGCTCTGTTGTCAGTGATTCTGCATTAGACTTTCACTCTCAGGGTACTAGATTTATAATAGACTCTGTCCCCAGGGGTTACAGAGCAGCAATCAAATTACTTTGGTATCTCTAATCTAGCAATTTTTCTGTACACTCGATGATATATACATTGTACTCAATGTAAGTAAGCTAAGCAGGAGCAGCTGTCATACAGCATATGAAACACCATTACACCATCCAGTGGGAGAAGTACTGTGGTAAGGGGTACCAAGCTCTTACCCCTTTTTCCTCATTAATCGGCTTCTCAATCATCATCATGATTTATTATTCCTGCAGTCACTGATAACCATGATGGATAGTCGGCTTCTAGTCAGACTTCTTCATCAATCACTGTGGCAGTGATGAAGAGGAAGGGACAGGTGGTATGAAATATTATTTCAATTTGGATTCTTTACAGGATGTGTTTTCAGATGAAAAATGTTCAACGTATGTGGGACTTGAAAGGGAGCATTTTTTTTATAATCTACAAAAAAATCCTATAAGGTCATTGTTGAAAAATGTGATCGGCCATAGATTTTTTTTACCCTGCAAGCACATTAAGAGTATGCTGGATGAATCATTGATAAAGACAGTTTTAATATCTAGTTTTATGTCAATACATAAACCAAATGAAATCTGACAAATTGGTATAACTTATGCAATTCTATCAACAAACTTGTTATTAATGTAGATTCTTTTTGTTGCAGGTTTTGTGGACTTAAGCCTTCATGACCAAGTACATCTCTTGGAATGTGCTTGGCTTGAAATCCTCATGGTGGGTTTAATCTGGCGCTCTGTGGATTTTCCAGGAAAACTTTCATTTGCTCCAAACCTCCTATTGGACAAGTAGGTATTTTTTTGTTTAGCCGAAACAAATAAAACATAGAAACAATATAATAAGAATACTAGTAATAAAGCAAAACATTTAGGAGGAATAATAAAGAATTTAGGGCCACACAGTTTTTATTTAATTTTTTTGAAAAAAGGGCCTGGATTATGCACAACGTAGCACATATCCAATTACAAAATACATATAGATTAAAATTCCTCTTTGTTAAAATATATACATGTTTTATATGACAAAAAGCAATGGTAAACCCAACATTTTACAACTATCACCAGTAACAGGAGGCGAGAGTATCAATTCCATTATCAATGCTTGTTCTGGTGGCAACTGTATGTTTTTCGATATTTTTTTTCTCAGTTCCTTTTGCGTCTTCAAGACAAGAAATAAAAGAAAAGCTTTGCAATGGGAAACAGACAACAAAAAATATGAACAATCTGGCAGGGGATTTACCCATTCTGCTCTATCCAAATCAATATGGCCATTACATCACTTATTACATTATACATCACTTATTGTCATGAAGTGTGGGATAATTCCCTTACCTCAGATTGATGTGGGTTGTGGAAGTAGACCCCTTACCTCATCACAACTGCTTCCCCTGAAAGTGCAGTTTAAGGGGCAACTGGTGTTCCCCAGGGACTCTCACACAAGAGTTTGGTTGGAAACTACCCTCAACTTTAGTTGGAAACTACCCTCAACTCACCTAAAACATACTCTTGGAAAATGGGGCAGGTTGGTCCCTGGAAATCTGAAAAGCCTACATTAAAACAGAACTTCATTAAAATAGTCAGGGACTACATAGCAACTGGCAAATGTAGAAACCATAAATGCTTTGTTACAGACTTAAAATATAGAAAATAGAGTGTAGGGATCAGGAATATGTAATGTACAACATATTGTATATAGTGCAGGGTTTAGGAGTATGTAACATATGGCCAGGTGTACAGATAGCAGTGCTGGAAAGTACACTGTTCAAAAAAATTAAAGGAACACATTTTAATCAGAGTATAGCATAAAGTCGACTAAACTCCTGGGACATTGATTTGGTCAGTTAAGTAGCAGAGGGGGTTGTTAATCAGTTTCAGCTGCATTGGTGTTAATTAAATTAACAACAGGTGCACTAGATGGGCAACAATGAGATTAGCCCCAAGACAGGAACAGTTTTACAGGTGGGGGCCACTGACTTTTTATTCATCTTTTCTGAGTGTTTCCCTAGTTTTGCATTTGGCTAGAGTCAGTGTCACTACTGGCAGCATGAGTTGATACCTGGACCCTACAGAGGGTGCACAGGCAGTCCATCTCCTCCAGGATGGCACAACAATATGTGCCATTGCCAGAAGGTTAGCTGTGTCTCCCAGCACAGTCTCAAGAGCATGGAGGAGATTCCAGGAGAAAGGTAGTTACTCTAGGAGAGCTGGACAGAGCCGTAGAAGGTCCTTAACCCTTCAGCCAGACCAGTATCTGCTCCTTTGTGCAAGGAGGAACAGGATGAGGATGAGCACTGCCAGAGCCCTACAAAATGACCTCCAGCAGGCCACTGGTGTGAATGTCTATGATTAAACAATCAGAAACAGACTTCATGAGGGTAGCCTGAGGGCCCAACGTCCTCTGGTGGGTCCTGTTCTCACTGCCTGGCATTTGCCATTGAACACCAGAATTGGCAGGTCCGCCATTTGCGCCCTGTGCTTTTCATATTAGAGCAGGTTCACCCTGAGCACATGTGACATACGTGAAAGGGTCTGGAGAAGCCATGGAGAATGTTATGCTGCCTGTAACATCATTCAGCGTGACCGTTTTGGTGGTGGGTCAGTGATGGTCTGGGGAGGCATATCCATGGAGGGACGCACAGATCTCTACAGGCTAGACAATGGCACCCTGACTGCCATTAGGTATCAGGATGAAATCCTTGGACCCATTGTCAGACCCTACGTTGGTGCAGGGGGTCCTGGGTTCCTCCTGGTGCACAAAAATGCCTGACCTCATGTGGCAAGAGTATGCAGGCAGTTCCTGGAGAATGAAGGAATTGATACCACTGAATGGCCCCCATGCTTTCCTGACCTAAATCCAATAGAACACCTCTGTTTCGGTCCATCTGACGCCGCCAGGTTGCACCTCAGGCAGTCCAGGAGCTCAGTGATGCCTTGGTCCAGATCTGAGAGGAAATACCTTAGGACACCATCCATCGTCTGTGCTCAGTCTGTTGTTGTCTGGCATTAGATCTCTCCAAAACTGCTCTTTTCTCATTCCTGTTTTTGGGAGGCTCCATTCCTTTACAGCTTCCCATGGAGCCACCTTTGCATGCAGACTGATGATTGGCACTATACAGTGGGGATCGAAAGTTTGGGCACCCCAGCTAAAAATTTGTATTAATGTGCATAAAGAAGCCAAGGAAAGATGGAAAAATCTCCAAAAGGCATCAAATTACAGATTAGACATTCTTATAATATGTCAACAAAAGTTAGATTTTATTTCCATCATTTACACTTTCAAAATAACAGAAAACAAAAAAATGGCGTCTGCAAAAGTTTGGGCACCCTGCAGAGTTAATATCTTGTACTGCCCCCTTTGACAAGTATCACAGCTTGTAAACGCTTTTTGTAGCCAGCCAAGAGTCTTTCAATTCTTGTTTGAGGTATCTTTGCCCATTCTTCCTTACAAAAGTCTTCCAGTTCTTTGAGATTTCTGGGCTGTCTGTCACGCACTGCTCTTTTAAGGTCTATCCATAGATTTTCAATGATGTTGAGGTCAGGAGATTGTGAAGGCCATGGCAAAACCTTCAGTTTACACCTCTTGATGTAATCCCCCGTGGATTTCGAGCTGTGTTTAGGATCATTATCCATTTGTAGAAGCCATCCTCTCTTTAACTTCAGCTTTTTCAGATGGCATCAAGTTACCATCCAAAATTTGCTGACATTTTTTTGAATCCATTTTTCCTTCTACTCGTGAGATGTTCCCTGTGCCACTGGCTGCAACACAACCCCAAAGCATGATTGATCCAACCCCATGCTTAACAGTTGGACAGAGGTTCTTTTCATTAAATTCTGTGCCCCTTCTTCTCCAAACGTACCTTTGCTCATTCCGGCCAAAAAGTTCAATTTTAACCTCATCGGTCCACAGAAATTGTTTCCAAAATGCATCAGGCTTGTCTATATGTTCATTTGCAAAGTTCAAACGATGATTTTTGTGGTGAGGACGTAGAAGAGGTTTTCTTCTGATGACTCTTCCATGAAGACCATATTTGTACAAGTATCTCTTTATAGTGGAATAGTGTACCACAACTCCAGTGTCTGCCAGATCTTTCTGGAGGGATCGTGCAGTCAAACGTGGGTTTTGAATTGTTTTTCTCACAATCCTGCGAGCTGTTCTGTCTGATATTTTTCTTGGTCTTCCAGATCTTGCTTTAACTTCCACTGTTCCTGATGACTGCCATTTCTTAATTACATTCCGAACAGAGGATATTGACATCTGAAAACGCTTTGCTATCTTCTTATAGCCTTCTCCAGCTTTGTGAGCGTCAACTATTTTCAGTTTCAGTTTTCTAGACAACTGCTTAGAAGAACCCATGGTGCTGATTGTTGGGGCATGGTCAGATGAGTCTGGGCATTTAAAACCTTTGAGCTTGACATAACCTGGTCTTCCCAGACGATGAATGAGAACAATCCATGACACTGGCTGGTCTCAGCTTGGCAAAGGGGGCAGTGCATGCTATAAATTCTGCAGGGTGCCCAGACTTTTGCAGACGCCATTTTTTTGTTTTCTGTTATTTTGAAAGTGTAAATGATGGAAATAAAATCTAACTTTTGTTGACATATTATAAGAATGTTTAATCTGTAATTTAATGCCTTTTGGAGATTTTTCCATCTTTCTTTGGCTTCTTTATGCACATTAATACAAATTTTTAGCTGGGGTGCCCAAACTTTCGATCCCCACTGTAGACCCCAGCTTCAAGCTGCTCCTCTTTTCCCCATCCGTTCTGCTTGAGATAGCTTAGAGATTGCACATTGCACTAATTTATAAAAAAGACTTTTTAATTTATTCATGCACCATATGTATTATATTTGCACAATTTATTGTATTGATATTATTGATTGAGCACATATGGTATAATTTAGCACAATATTGGTTTAATTTATACACATTGATCTATATGTCACATTAATTATTTATTATTAATTATCATTATTCAGTTTATTCATATATTTATTTAGATGAGTGACACATAATATGTGATTAAGAATTTATAGTAGGAGCGCGGCATTATAAGCTTCTTTAAGTGCGGACACCGGTTCACTCAGTGAGGACTTCATTTTGACACTTCAATACACCGATGAGCTTTTTCATACTTTTACCATGTGAGTGATTTTCCATTGTTCCGAAATAAATGTCCTTATACTGCACTTAGAGGTGCTTTTTCTTCTTCATTGTGTCTTTACCCAGAGCCTGCTACAGCTTCAAGAGCTTGCCCTAGTGCTATGTGGACTTATATACATTGAACTTTAATATGTACTTTTACTTTGTTCTTTGGCATCAGGACTTGGGAAATTAGTTTGCCAAGTCCTGATGCCAAATATTATACAATTAACAACTGAAGTTCAAAAAATTAACAAGAATACCTACAATTGATTGCCCATGCCTTTTTCCAACTCACCAATGATTACAAGAAAGTGGGATAGCGTTCCTCCAAAAAATCCAAATGTATAGAATAGATCATTCAGTTAGATTCTAGTAATCTTGGCCAGCTACACAGGTTATGGCCTTAAATCGGATTGATGGTGGGTGTGGTGTTTATATTTCCTCCCAAAAGCGGAACAGATCTGTTAGTTGTAGAGGGAGGAAGATGGCGCCCATCAAGTGGTCCCCGGCGTTTTCCACAATTGTGGTGGTTTCTCTTGTGCAATTTAAGGTTACCTTAAACATCCCAATAAATGTAAGATATAAATTCTTTGTATCAGGTAAGCAACTATTGATAGCAATGCTAGGATGTTTTTTCTTCACCTGACACCAATGCTGGGGCTTTGTTTCTCACACTGGCACAAACAATGAGGTGTTCTTCCTCCCAAAATTCCTGGAGAATCTTTACGTCGAACTGACCACCTATGCTGTAGGATTTTTCCTCCCACTGACCACTGATGCTGGGGCAGTTTCTCCTCTCACTGAAAACAAGGGGGAATTCTTTAGCCCAGGAATGCTAGGGAATTTTCAACTCAAACTTACCATTGCTGTTCTAGAATTATTTCCTACCACTGCCCACTGATGCCAAATCATGCTTTCCTTCAAGTGATCACCGACACTGGGGCATGTTGTCCTTCCACTGATCACAGATGCTAGGGTTTTTTTCCTTCAAGTACAACTGAATTTGTCATATGTACCAATAGGCACACTTTCAATAATTTAACCAGATGGCTGCTCTGCAAAAGTCAAATTAGGTATAGATGGACTAAACCTTCTATAAAGGGCACAGTAAAGCAAGTAATGAATGTGTGACAGAAGTTGTAATACAATTTTAATGGCATTTCCTCTACATGGGAAAACTGATTTGTCAGTGTATATTTAGTGAATAGTTGCAAGAATGGTTTATTGTCAGAAGTCAGAGGGCAGCTTTAGGCTGCTTAATTGTGAAAAACATCTCCATCTATAAGCACTCAATGACTCAAAGAAGGGAATTAGTCTACATCTGCAACATTGGCAGAAAGTCCTACTGTTTCTTACAAGTGGATTGTGGAAAGTAGGGCATGCCTTCTTGCTATTACACAGATGGGGTCTGAAGCAAGGAAACCACTTTTCAATGAAAGTGGAACATTTTTTTATTTAATGATCACAACGGAAGAAATAACTTTTGCCCCAAATCATTTTAGTTTTGCTTTACTATTTTGTATTCATTATAGGAATTCTTAACAAAAACAATATATCTGTTAAGATTTATATTTTCTTTGTAACATACAGTAGATCTTGGGAAATGTCTCTAATAAAGGGGGTTAAAGAAACATGCCGAGGTGCTTTATAAACTTAATTTATGCTAGAATAACTGTTATTTTGAAATCTACATTTTATAGCAGAAAGGTTGGTCACAGTAAGTGAACTATAACAATGCACCTTGGAGCAGAAAACATACCCCCTGCCTGAACAGACTTCTTTAACAGTCAATTACTGGACTGGGAAAAGAATGTTTCTCACCTACTAACATCTATTTCTAAGTGGGGGAAATTAAAAAAAAGATTAATATGCATGTCTGTATGTAAAATAATTCATAGTGAAGGACCATAGATGTGACATGGCATGAAGATCTATGTAGGCAGGCATATGGACCAAACATCAAGCAGAAAGTAAACAAATGTGTTAAACTATTATATGTGGGGCACAGAAGGACCAAGGCACTACACAGCCTTAGTACAGATTTTAATACTTTCATTTAAAGTCTGGCTGAATGTTCTTTCATTTAAAGTCTGGCTGAAATGTTCTATTTCAAAGTTCAGGTCCATTATCTTTGTTCTTGAATTTCAGATTTTAGTTTATCTAAAGCCAAAACTTTTTCTTTCATTGTGGAAAGAGTAAGGAATATTTAAAGTGTTACTAAACCCAGGACCCTGCATTCACTATATCTGGTCTCCCACAGTACACAGAACATGGAATTGCAATTATTTTAGAAAATATAAACTGCTAAATATCTTTTCTCATCAGCAGTTAGAGCAGTCTTGTAACTTCTATCAGTGCCCAGCTAAGCACATGTTAAAGCTTGTAGGAGGAGTTTTCATTCTGCTCTAGAAAGATGCAGGACCCCTGACCTCTGTCTGTACAACGCTGATTGGTTCTGTGCTGATCACATGCACTCTCCCAAGAAAAAAAAAAAACTCACTAGCAATACACACCAAATTGAGCATGTGCCGAGTGACCCCACACAATATGTGATAAGGAGATAAGAGGAGAGCACTGAAAGAAGGGGAGGATCAGAGACAGGATCAAACAGCATTTTTACACAATGCAGAGGATTAACCCTTTAGGTTCCACAGTGAGTATAACAAGTATGCTTTACTGCATATACAGACTGATTTTACTGTTGTGGGTTTAGTAACATTTTAACATCCTACCAGATGGTAGACACAACAGGAAGCGAGAACAAATCTTTCCAAAGTGCCTTAAATTCCCTTTTGGATTGACTTAGTTGTCACCAGAACAAATGCTTCATTAAAAAGTCTTCCCCTCTATTAATGTTTCAGTGGCAACTCAAAATGTTAGATTTTCCCATACTTTCAGTTCCAGTGACAGTGGCTACCAAGACAAATAGACAGGGTGAATCTCTCTAGCAAGGACACAGACAGCAATAGAAACCTGACATAGCTTCCAATCTCCCATCACTCTATCCAAAAAAATGTTTTGGCTCTTCATTCACTTTAACCACTTCAATACCGGGCACTTTTACTCCTTTCCTGCCCAGGCTAATGTTCAGCTTTCAGTGTTGTCGTGATCATGCAACACTGTGCCCATAAAAAAAGTTATCATTTTTTTCACACAAATAGAACTTTCTTTTCATGGTATTTATTCACCACTGAGCTTTTTTTTTTTGCTAAATAAAAAAAGGAAACTTTTGAAAAAAAATACATGTTTTTCTTTGTTTCTGTTATAGAATTATGCAAATAAATAACCTTTCTTCATAAATTTAGGTCAAAATGTATTCTGCTACATTTCTTCAGTGAAAATACCCCAAATTAGTGTATATTATTTAGTCTGTAGGAAAGTTATAGAGTCCACAAACCATGGTATATATATCTGACAATCGATCAATCCTGATGTACTGACGGCCCATCTGATTTCTTGAGGCCCGAAAATGCCAGGTTAGTACAAACACCCCAAAATGACCCATTTTTGGAAAATAGACACTCCAAGGTATTTAGTAAGAGGTATGGCAAGTTTTTTGAAGTTGTAATTTTTTGTCACAATTTTTTGGAAAATGTAAAAATGTAAAAAAATTCACATTTATTTTTTTGTGTGCATATTGTCACCAGTCCAGTACAGTGTTATCATATAACTGGGGTGGTGGTGATCAGGAACACTGACTGGTGACAGTATGTAAAAAAAAATTAAATTTTTTTCAATTCTTTCTATATTATTTTTCTTTTTTATTATATTTTTTGTACTATTTTGTTTCAACACACTGTGAGCAGAGCAATACAATGTTACTCTGGGCAAGTGATCAGGATTTTTTTTTTTTTTTTACACATTATGATTGCTAATACTAATATACACTATATTAGGGCACCCCTCCAAATCATTGGATTTAGGTGTTCCAATCACCTCCATGGCCACAGGTGTATAAAATCAAGCACCTAGGCATGCAGACTGCTTCTACAAACATTTGTGAAAGAAAGAGTCGCTCTCAGGAGCTCAGTGAATTCAAGTGTGGTACCATGATTGCCACCTGTGCAATAAGTCCGTCCATGAAATTTCCTTGCTACTAAATGTTCCATGTTCAACTGTTAGAACAGTACTTGCCTGATTGCATTGTACCAAGTGTAAAGTTTGGTGGAGGGGGGATTATGGTGTATGGTTGTTTTTCAGGGGTTGGGCTTGGCCCCTTAGATACAGTGAAGGGAACTCTTAAGACGTCAGCCTACTAAAACATTTTGGATAATTTCATGCTCTCAACTTTGTGGAAACAGTTTTGGGATGGCCCCTTCCAGTTCCAACATGACTGCGTGCCAGTGCACAAAGCAAGTTCTATAAAGACATGGATGAGCGGGTATGGGTTGGAGGAACTTGACTGGCCTGCACCTCAACCCAATAGAACACCTTTGGGATGAATTAGAGCAGAGACTACGAGCCAGGCCTTCTTTTCTAGAATCAGTGCCTGACCTCACAATTGCAGCTCTGGAAGAATAGTCAGGCATTCCCATAGACACACTCCTAAACCTTGTGGACAGCCTTCCCAGAAGAGTTGAAGCTGCTATAGCTGCAAAGGGTGGGCCAACTCAATAATGAACCCTGCAGACTAAGACTTGGATGCCATTAAATATCATGTGCCTGTAAAGGCAGGTGTCCCAATACTTTTGGCAATATAGTGTACTTTATTGATATTAGCAACCAATTTTACTGAATGAAACTGTTTCATTCAGTCTTTTGTTGTGATTAGCTGTGATTGGGCAAAGCTCATCACATGGTACATATGGGCTGTGATTGGCCCTGTCTGTACCATGTGACCAATCACAGCTAACAACACAATTGTATACAATGGATGGCATGAAAGGAAGCCATCCATTGTATACAATTGTCATGTGATCTGCTGTGATTGGCCAGAGCGGTCACATGACACTGGCAGTGGGCCGGTGTAGTAATCTGTCATCGGCTGTGTCCCGTTTGAGCAGCACCTTCTGATAGGATGTCATAAGACATCTACTCAGAAGGAGGAGTGTCCCACCCGGCCTATAGCAGATTGATGGCAGGGCTGGACGCTCCTCCTTCTGAGTGGACGTCATACAATGTCCTGTCAGAAGGTGCGGCTCACATGGTCATGGGGCCACACAGCGGCGTGATCTGTCACTGGCTGTGTTAATCACAGCCTACAATTTGGAACTTCAAACAAACCTTTTTCTAAAACTTCACACATTGCCTTAGACCTCTTTCATAATCATTCGTTTAATAGTGTTGTATGTTGATGGCAATTAATGATGATCATGGGTCAGTTTTATTTTAATTTTTTTTTAAATATATCTGCATTTTACAATATGTTTTAGAAATAAACATTTAATACATGACAATTGCCAGAGCGCCATGGACAACCTAAAGAGAGAGCACGGCAGTCACTGCCTACTTTTCTACTTTCCTACGTATTTATGATTGAAACTTTAGTCTGTGCTGTTTCATAAACGATGACTAATCTGCTCTTTTTGTATACATTTCCTCTTGAACTACCATTTGAAATAGAAGGCTTTTTTAAACAAGTCTTTGGGAAATAGCATTTTCAGCACACATATTTCACTTATTACTTATTATTTTTTCCCCCTGACTGCCAATAGACGCATACTACCCATCATGGATGTACCTCTTATAGACAGCCATTGATGTGTAGTACACATCATGGCAGTCATAAGTGTTAAAAAAAGATTGTTTTCTCCTATTGGAGCTATGAGCTTGTTTAAATTGACTCTACTGGCTCTGTTCCATGTGTAGAAGTGATTAGGGCAGCTTTTCAGCCACTCCAATGACTCTTACAATGATATAGGTAAAGCCGGTATATTGTGATGGCGGGTGAAAGAATATTTTCTAATAATGTGCACAATGTCATTGTTTGTAATATATATGAAGAATATTCATCTAAATATGACATCATATGTATGACAACATACAATTTAGCACCTAGTTTGTAATTAACACTGGTTGGAAGAAATGTATAGTCACATATGCTGTTACATTCATATATATCCAGCACAAATTCAGTTTCTGATTATACTTTTATGCAGGAACCAGGGGCGTTGTGTGGAAGGTTTGGTTGAGATTTTTGATATGCTGGTCACTACAGCTACACGTTTCCGGATGATGAGGCTCCGTGGGGAGGAGTTTATCTGTTTGAAATCTATCATTCTTCTCAATTCTGGTAAGTATGAAGATGTGATTAATGATCAGCCTGAATCTTCTATACCTCTCCTTAATTGCTTCCATTGGTTGTATAGGACTCCTTGTGTTAGCCTTTTGTGTGTTCAGATTAGCTGTTGTGCTTTCACTTCAACTAAAGTTGATTTGGTAATCTAGCTGGGTCCTCTCATTCCCCATATTATAATGTAATTTGTACATACCTTGCATTTATGTGTGACAAAATGCTCATACCAACTGTATACAGGCTCATATAAATGGCTCTGTGAATTTAACCTGTACCTGACCTATGCAAAAGTTGTTCTGGATGGCGTGACTTCTGGTTGCTCCCTCTTCAATTGTAGCCTAGTTAAACTGCTTACATGATGTGTAGCAAATCTGTATAATATTTCTAGCTGTTGTCTCTGAAATAATATACTCTACTTTTAGTTTTATTATAAAACTTGCCTTGACCCCCCTCCAATTGCAGCCTGGCAAAATTACTTACATAATGTGCAGCGAGCCTGCACAATAATTCTAGCTGCAGTCTCTAAAATAATATGCTTGAATCTTTTTTCATGAAAAAAGTTCCTCATCTTAAATTTCAGCCCAGTCAAGATGCTTACATATGCTCCAGCCATTGTACTATACATATGGCTACTGTCTCTGAAATATGGCACTGTCATTTTTATTTCATAACAACATAACAACTCCCTCTTTAAAAGGTGGAGTTTTGGTTTTGAAGTGTTATTGTGCACTCTGTTTTGAGATTAACATTAATTAAACCGACTGCAAAAAGGAGATCACTATAAACTGTTTTGCCACTGTTAAGAATTGCTTCTGTTGGTCATATAGTATTTCTTGTCATCCTTTTGTGTGTTCCCATTAGTTGTTGTGCTAGTTGTGCTTCCACATCAACCTAAATTGACTTATTAATCTATCTGGGTCCCCCCCAATCCCCATACTATAAAGTCATTTGTCTATACCTTGCATTTATGTGTGACCAAATTCTCAAACCAACTGTATTCAGGCCGAAATAAAATTCTCTATGAATTGAACCTGTATTGGAGCTATGCACAAGTTGTTCTGGACGCACATTTAAATACAGGAACATGAAGGAATGACTTGCATATCTATACTTACTACCCTAAAATGAGGAATAAACCCCTGGTTTTTTCATTTGTATTGACATTTAAATACCTTTTCTTCTGACCTTCTTCTCTAAAATGTTAGTAGGCTGTTTGATATTTAGAGCCACTGTCCTCAGTACTTTCTAGGAGACATACCTGGAGCAAGTATTCAGATCGGGAAAGCGACAGTATAATCAGATGTTCTTATCTGTGTGTTTCTATTCAGTAGTCTAATGTATGATCAGCATAACTCCATAAAGTTCAAACAGAAGCTGCCCACCTCACAGAACTTGACCTTGTCATGACAGCTGCCCAAAGTGAATGCCACAGATGGTGCTGTGCCAGAAGAAAATACAGTGGGGATCGAAAGTTTGGGCACCCCCGCTAAAAATTTGTATTAATGTGCATAAAGAAGCCAAGGAAAGATGGAAAAATCTCCAAAAGGCATCAAATTACAGATTAGACATTCTTATAATATGTCAACAAAAGTTAGATTTTATTTCCATCATTTACACTTTCAAAATAACAGAAAACAAAAAAATGGCATCTGCAAAAGTTTGGGCACCCTGCAGAGTTAATATCTTGTACTGCCCCCTTTGGCAAGTATCACAGCTTGTAAACACTTTTTGTAGCCAACCAAGAGTCTTTCAATTCTTGTTTGATGTATCTTTGCCCATTCTTCCTTACAAAAGTCTTCCAGTTCTTTGAGATTTCTGGGCTGTCTGTCACGCACTGCTCTTTTAAGGTCTATCCATAGATTTTCAATTATGTTGAGGTCAGGAGATTGTGAAGGCCATGGCAAAACCTTCAGTTTACACCTCTTGATGTAATCCCCCGTGGATTTCGAGGTGTGTTTAGGATCATTATCCATTTGTAGAAGCTATCCTCTCTTTAACTTCAGCTTTTTCACAGATGGCATCAAGTTACCATCCAAAATTTGCGGAAATTTTATTGAATCTATTTTTCCTTCTACTCGTGAGATCTTCCCTGTGCCACTGGCTGCAACACAACCCCAAAGCATGATTGATCCAACCCCATGCTTAACAGTTGGACAGAGGTTCTTTTCTAACTTTTGTTGACATATTATAAGAATGTCTAATCTGTAATTTGATGCCTTTTGGAGATTTTTCCATCTTTCCTTGGCTTCTTTATGCACATTAATACAAATTTTTAGCTGGGGTGCCCAAACTTTCGATCCCCACTGTACAAGATGCAAAGTCATCAGCATCCAAATAGATGCCTTTCATGTGTTTATTGTGACAGCATAGACTCACATAAGGCATAAGAAACTGACAGTTCAAACTGACTGATGCTTTATGTGAAGCTGTCTTCACAATACACAAGTGACACATGTCTATTTGGGGTGCTGATGACTTTACATCTTTGTGATCAGTAAACACTGTCAAGCAGCAAGCATTTAAAAGACAAGTAGTTAGTAACGGCCACCCCATGTTTACTGTACTTTCCATTGTTTTAATGGAAAGCTTTTTGGTTTCTTTTGGCCCACCTCACCCTATTCTGACAAGCTTTTCTACTTAGTAATCTAGAATTAACTTTATAAAATGAACCTTGGCAAAGAAGATCAAGGTTGCCCTATTTCGCTGCAGATTGCTTTGAGCATGAAGGTGCCAAATGCCAGCATTTTTAATCAGAGGCTTTAGTTTTTGGGATCATTTATAAATAGTTTGTTCAGAAAGCATTCTTCACGCTGGGCATAACTCAGAGATTCTATAACTATTAATTTTTAAACCTTTTTTACTTTCTTGACATGTTTCTTGTATGCCAAGAATTTCTACACAATAATCTTTACCAAAAAATATAATAGCACTTCCACAGTAATTATACGTTTAGAGGTTCATTCTTGGATATGACGCCATTGAATGTCTTGCTACAATACCTAAAATTTGACATTAACAAAGTTAACCATTTTGTTTTAAGTGCAGTCATACTTAGAGTCCATTAAATATGCTTTATGTTATAGCTGTTAATTTATGACTTTAATTACATTTATTTATTTCAGGTACTTATATAGTGCTGTCAATTTACACAGCGCTTTACATATATATTGTACATTCAGTTCAGTTCCTAACCCTTAAGGGGTGTACAATCTAAGGTCCTTAACTCACATTCATACATACACATACTAGGGACAATTTAGACAGGAGCCAATTCATCTACCAGCATATCTTTGGAGTGTGGGAGGAAACCGGAGTAATCAGAGGAAACCCACGCAGGCATAGGGAGAGCATGCAAACTCCAGGCAGGAGGTGCTGTGGCTGGGATTTGAACCAATGACCCTAGTACTGCCAGGTGGAAGTGCTAACCATTTAGCCACTGTGCTGCCCATAGATAATAATCATAATTTTTATTGTTATGTTTGTGAACAGCAGAAACATATAAAAAGAATTAAGAGGATGGAGGCATATTTGCCTGTTTAATGCGCCTTTTTACATTAAAGTCCAATTGAACCCTTGTTATTTATTACTGTAATGCAGTTAGACTGGAAGCACATTGGAGAGTTGGACTGGATTTCATTTTTTTTTTGTATGTATTATGTTTAGAACTTGAAAACATATTTAGAAATTGAAAGCATATGCAGATGATGGCCACCATACTAGCTAGCATGCTGTTTGGTATGCATTGTGATTTGTCTGTCAGATGTATGCATCGCACATGTAGTAAGAGCTCCTTAGAAAAGAGAAAACCATCAATTGTTAGAAAAAGTTACTTTTGTTTCAATGATAAGAAGTAATGATGAGCAATTGTCTAGTTTCCATGCACAGGCCATTTGTTGAACTCTGTAAATTCTGGAAATTACTTGAAAGTGTTTGGAAAGCTACATTTTTTAATTAAAATAATAAACTTACTTTTTCTGTGCACTGGTATTGCACAAGTGGACTCGAAACCACCTCCTCTGGGGTCCCCTGCCGATGATCTTGGCTGCCATAGCAAGCTGCATGCTATGGGAACATTCATCCAGGAGCGCTCCCAAGCCAGGCTGTGTGTGTCCATAGCAGAAGGGCCATCTTAATATCATCATGGGCCCCTGGGCATAATAATGCACTGGGGCCCCCACAAGCCTGCACTACCACTCACCAAACACAACCCATTCAAATAAAAGGGTCTGCGCTGCAACTTTCCCACAACCGACAACCGTGTGCGATGCATACGGTTGTAGTTGGGGTAATGCAGATATTAGAGCAGGGGTAGGCAACCTTTGAGAAGTGGGTATCTACCTGAACAACATGAAAGAAATGTATAATTCCTTTTTTTTTTAAAAGAAATTAACTAGCAAGGTCTAACTAGATGACACGCAGAAAACTTAGAAAAATTATTATAAAACTAATGTCAATGTAAACTTAAGCCTACTTTAAAAGTTAACGTTGGTGAATGCCGAGTTTCAGGCCTTAATGCAGGGCGGGGTATAGAGGTCAGTAATAGGTAATGCAGAGTAAAGGAGTCAGCTGTTTGTAGGGCAGATTATAGGGGTCAGTATGACAGAGGATGGGGTCAGTAGAACAGTAGACAGTGTCAGTCAGTAGGACAGAGGATTGTGACAGTAGGGCTGTGGATGGTGTCAGTTAGTAAGACAGTGGATGTTGTCAGTAAGGCAATGGATGGTGACAGTAGTGCAGAGGATGGTGACAGCTAGTATGATAGTGGGTGATGACAGTTAGGCAGTGGATGATGACAGTTAGTAGTGCAAAGGATGGTGACAGTTTGTAGGGTAGTCGATGAAGACAGCATTGCAGAGATGGTGACAGTAGTGCAGAGAATTAGGTCAGTCAGTAGAGCAGTGATGTGTTGCCGGCCAAGTTGATTGTCTTTCCATGTTGGAGCCATCAGCTTGCCACTCCATTGTTCATGTAAGCACAGTGCTTTTTATTTTGCATCTTACTTATTTGGATGTGAACTTTCAGTTTAAGGAATAAAGAGCTTTTTTGGGCATACTTCACATATGCGTTTTCTTTATTTTTCATTTATTGATATCACGGTCATTGTGTCAGGGCTGGAGCGGTGGAATGATCAGGCAGGCTTTATGGTAAGGTCATGCACTGACTGGCAACAGCCTCTGGTGACCCACAGACCGGAGTCCCTCAGGGCGTGGAGTCTAAGCCCCAGGCTGCCTTTCACCAGGGTCCCTGATGGTGGGGATGGACTTGATGCAGCCTGAGACCAGGTCGCGACCCCCGAATAGCCCCAGCTGCGGCAAGGGTCAGAGCAAGAGGAGTCTTTGTCAAAGCCGAGTCGGTTTCCAGGAGAGCAACGAGAGCCAAACAAGAGCTTGCTGCAATGCAACATACAGGACACGAATGCAAATAACGTCTGCAACCGACAGACTTAAATGTGATAGGCCGCACCCTCCTGGGAGGAGCTGCAGAGGACTGAGAGCATAATGGATCCCACAATGCTTAGCAGACACCCAAGATGGATGCCAGCACATGGAGCAGCACAAATCCTGAGGAAAGGTAGGACCTTGACAGTACCTCCTCCTCAAGGGCCCCTCCGCTGCTCAACATAAGGCTTCTGGGGAAAGCGGGCATGAAAAGCGCGGAGGAGGGCCGGAGCATGAACATCTGCGGAAGGAACCCAGGAACGCTCCTCGGGACCATAACCGCGCCAATGGACCAGGAACTGCACCTGACAAATGGACCAATTGAGAGTCCAGGATGCGGCTCACCTCATACTCCTCATGCCCGTCAACCCGGATAGGACGGGGCCAAGGCAGAGAGGCAGTAAAGCGATTACAGACTAGAGGCTTTAACAGGGATGCTCTATTCGGACGCAGAACGCCATTATTTCACCCTCTAGTGGTCCGTCTGTTTTGGAATATCATCTATTATGGTTACTGGCCTGCTATGGTGAAGTTGTGATTGCACATCTTTGAGCAGAGTGCTTATGACCATTTATAATTTTATGGTTCACCTGGTCTGGTAAGAGGCCCTTTACATCTATATGTGGAGGTGGTGGAGTTTTCTCACATCTTGGTGCATTGTTGCAACATAGATCACACTTGACACTTTATGTATACTTACTTTTGGAGAAGAAAGGACTCTAATTGCAATATGAATTTGTAATTTATGTTTCACATGAACACTTTAAATAATTTATATTATTTTATTATTTATTTGTTTCTTTCACTTTTATTTCATTGTATGAAATTTACTATATGAAAATTCACTATACTGTAAATATTTGACTTTTACATTATTAGCACTGCTAAGGAGCTGCCGAGACATGCATACGGCAATGATCAAAGGTGACGGCTTGGAGATGGCAGGCAGTAGGTGATGCCGGCACCCTCTTAGTCAGACCTGCTGCTAACAAAACTAAAGTTGCTTGTGTGCAATGCAGTAACAGTTACCATGCCACCTGACCTCCATATTACATTCCTCTAGTCTAGATCATTGCCAGCCCTGATGGTGCCCCATGAGCATCTGGTAAGATGGCTCTGTATATAGCAGGGCTTCCGGTGGGGACAACGCAGGATCAAGAGTGATGTCAGGTAAGCGTTAAGGGAGAAGGAGAGACACAGTGGAAGGATTTTTACTTTAATGTAGAGATTGCATTCGGTAAAAAACCTTCTGCCATTAGAACCACTTTAATTCAAACCTCGGTGACGTCAATGGGGGACAATTCCTGAAAACAAATTGTGCCCATTTTAAAAGATAATAGCCAAGGGTTTGTCAAACAAAGGGTATGTGAAGTTGGGCACCACAATGGGAAAAATGTTCCACTACAAAAATGTTTTTTTTAACCACTTGCCTCAAGTGAGGGCTTAGGAGCGGGCTTGTCTCAAGTGGTCAATGGGGAAAAGCACCCAGTAGTTTTTCTCAGTAGGAAACTGACGGCGGCAGAGAAAAACTATGCTGTGGTGGAGCGAGAGTGTCTCACCATTAAATGGGCTCTGTACTCATTGTGGTACTTTTTGCTAGGTGACCTGGATGAGACAAAACAAGCATGCCAATGTCATGGTGACAATATGGTTTCTTTCTCTCCAGGAGTTCAACTTTGGAGTAGAGCACAGGAGGGAGACAGCAGTAAAATGCTGATGCCTTCTCCCAAGTTCATTGTCTGATGCCAAATGGTGCCTCCAACACCTCTGCGTTGTGGCCGGGGGGGGGGGGATATGTACAGGACACCAGGGATGGGTCCTAGATGGGCGCTATGTGGCCACAATATTTGGGTTATGGTCCCCTTAACCCCTATACTCAGGGGTCTCACCCGTCATGTGTGAGGTATTCCGGGGTAGCCATGCAGAGGAGAGGACTGACTCACAGTTCTCTTTGTATTAGCAGAGATATATTTTGGGAATGTTTGGAGTGACATTCAGGTGGGAAAAGAACCTCCACTCCTGACTATGGGAACTCCAATCACTAAGGGGTTAAGCAGCCTCCAGGATGCAGCACAAAAACAGAATGGTCTGAATGTCAGGTGTGGAGAGTAGGAGTTTTGAGAGAGACATGTTGGAGTGCTGCATGTGTGCTGGGAGCTGCCAAACAGCCGGAGTTTGACTGAGCTAACCATGAGGTGAATCCCGTCTATGAACTTTATTTTTCTTTATGTTTTCTTTATGCTGTTTGTGCTGAAGATAAGCAGACTTTTCTGTTATATTTTCTGGAGTTAAGTGAATTTCATGTTGATGCTTGACTTGCATTTAAAGACCAAGAAACCCAAGATCCCTAGAGCCTGTCTCTGTCCTGTACTCACACAAAATATTCAATGATTATCTACTGTTGCAGTTGCAGTCATGGTACCATGGCCAACTCTGTGTTGTAGCAAGTGGGTGTTTTGCTAGGCAAGCAGCTTGTGTTGCCACTGCATTTCAGCCAGTTGAACACTCGCTGGGTATGACTGCCCTAACTGCCCACACATACTTCTGACATGCTGCAGGACATCACAAAAGCCAAGATACCTAACCAGGAACTGTTGCACCATCGGATGGAGTGGATGTGCTATACATGCATGAAGTTTTCTTGCTGAAGAATGGACAGCAGGTTGGTGCCACTGACACATATGACCCTGCTTGGCAGAAGCTGGCATGTGGTTAGCCACCTTACACTGGTCAGTGTAGCTTCTGTCTCCCAGGTATATCAGCTGCAAAAGAGTGTAGCAGAATTTTGCCTCGGTCATTGCATAAGCCCTTGGTCACTTGGGAGACCCTGGTGGTTCATGATAAGTAACCAGATAAAGCTATTGAGGAGGAGGAGGGGGTAAAGGTGACTGAGCTGTCATCATCATTAAGGTACATGATATGGGGTGGAACCACCTTTGTACTCATCCTTCTGAACCATCAGCAATTTTTTCCAGTGTGTAGTAAAATAGATGTACCATACTTTCTAGACTATCTTTCTGTGTTCATGTGAACCCTGTCACTGACCGTGTGGCCCAGGAGACATTATCTTCCACATGCCAGTGGTGAGAAGGGGCAGAGTCTACCAGCTGGAAATGAAACAGCTGTGAAGACAAACTGGCTCCAAAAGCTGGGGGGGAGACACCTGATGGAGGATGATGCTAGAAACAGTGGAGTGGGGTTAGGAGACTTATAGTGAGGGTCACAACTACTCTTGGCCCTAGTCGGCATGACCGTACGATAACCCTCTTCCCTGCTTGATTTGCAATGATCATAATTTGTAAGGTAAGCTTCTCAAACCCCTTGTCAGACTTCCACCTCATTGCTTGAGGCCACTGATGTTGCAGTAATTATGCTTCCAAAACATCCAATAACAAGTAATCTTCAGCATCCTCCATCAGCAATTACTCATTTTGTGCTGAAATATTTAATCTGACTCCAAAATTAGCTGTGATGGAAAAGGGTGCATTCTCAATTGATCAAAACGTGCTGCTCTCTGCATGGGAAGAGGAAGGCTTTGCTAGCCACTCCACAAACTCCTGCACATGCTCTGGCAGTATAGCATGCCCACTGCTGGAAGAAAAGGCAGGTGTGTCTTGCCTTTCAAAGGTGTGCCTGGACCATTGCTTTGTCCTGCAGAACTTGTTAATCCCCCTTTGGCTGTGCATGAAGAACCTCTCTCTTTTAGACAACCCTGACATGATGAATACAGGGGATTGCTTAACTTTATTAGAAGCTCCTGTCAAGCACTACCATTTTATTTATATCATAAGGAGCCAGCTGTCTTTACCTGGTTCTTGTAGCTGGCGCAAGCTGAAACAGACATCTGGTGCCACATATGTTTATATGTTGTCCTATGAATGGAAGAAAGTAATGCCTCCTGAAATTCCAACATTGCATATCCCAGGAGGCATTAATTTGCTCACCATTTACAGACCAACATGTAAATGAGCAGGGTGCCAGTTAGTGTTTTATGAGGCCCAAAACCTAAAGGTAGGAGGCATGGACCTGTGGGGTGGTAGGCGGACTGCCACAAATGGTTGCTTTATTTGTGTATTTACAGAGTCCTTTTATAGTATGAGTGAGAAATACACCTATTTTTTTTTTAAATTTAGGGTTTTTAATTAAGAATCCATATAATATTTTCATTGATGTTTCTATCATTGGGGAGATCTTTCTTTACTTGACAAGACAGGAAGCAAATAGATGCTCTCCTACAGGCTTGCACATGTTAATAAAACTTTTAAAAGTAGTGTGGGCAAGGGTGAAAACTTTTGTGAATGTTTTCTTGCTGTCTGTGTCTTCATTATAAAATATTCCTTACTTTCACTTTGATCACCAAGACAGTAAGTGAGAAATCTCTCTAACAGGCCTATAGATGAAAGTAAAAAACTGAGAGGTCCTAACCCTTTTACACCATAAATAAATCTACAAAATGTGGTGGCACATGGAGGCTCAGTCATACCTATATATATGTGATTGAGCCTGCTCCGGTTTAGGAGCCCCTCCTGTGACCACTGTGTCCACCGAACACAACTGATACCCGATTACTGGTTACTGATGATTGGTCATAGCAATCACATGATAACAATGTAAGCAACCTGTTATGAATGGCTTTCCATTCATGAACAGCTTGCTTACTGTTGTTATCTGTGATTGGCCCACAGCAATCACATGGTACCTGGCTACCTGTACTATGTGATTAGCTTAGCCAATTACAGATCACAATAAAAAAACAAGCTGTTCATGAATGAGAAACATATTCATGACAGCTAAATCTATTGATTATACAGTGATCCTCAAAAATGCAAAAATCAAATAAAGAATTGTTCTTTTTTTTTAACATACTATCATCAGTCAGTATCCCTGATCACCACCACACAAGTCATATGATGACACTACTGCATTGGTTACAGTATGTAAAAAATACAATTGTGAAAAAAAAAACAAATTTTATTTCACTTCTCTATTTTCTAAAAAATTGTGCCAAAAATTACAAGCTCAAAAAACTTGCCATGCCTCTTACCAAATACACTTATTGGGATTCTTTTTTTTTTTTTTACCAAAGACACGTAGCAGAAAACATTTTGGCCTAAATTTATGAAGAAATTAGATTTTTTTTCCTTATTGTCTTGACTGGATATGTTTTATAACAAAAAAGAGAAAATATAGGTTTTTTTTTCAAAATGTTCTGTCTTTTTTTGCATATATAATAAAAAATAAAAAAAACCCAATGGTGATCAAATATCACCAAAAGAAAGCTCTACTTGTGTGAAAAAAATTAGATAACATTCATTTGGGTACAGTTCTGCATGACCGCACAATTGCCAGTTAAATTAGAGCAGTGCCAAATAGAAAAAAAAAACACTGTCAAGTTTTTATTGTTGTCTGTGTTCCCGTTAAGGAGATTCACTCTCTAATTTTCCTGATCACCAATGTCACTGAGAACAAAAGTCAGGGTAAATCCTCAATTTTGAGTTGCCACCAGAACAGGAATAGAGGGGAAATCCTCTGAGGACACTTGCCCACATTGCAAAGACATCTTTTCACTTACTGTTGAGTCTACAGAGCAAGAAATAGAGGCAAATTTCCGTAGCCTCCCTGGCGGTATTCCCGAGTGTAGCTCGGGGTAAAGTTTCAGTGCCACAAGCGGTAACCCCGAGCTACACTCGGGCTTACCATGCGGCGCTGCTCCGGGATCCCTCAATCACTTACCTTGTCCTGCGCTCCCACGATGTCCCTCCTGCAGTGTCCCCTGTAATGTCCTCCGGCGGTTACCGGCATCTTTCATCTGGGTTCCATCCCCTGAGAGTGTCGGGACATACGGGGATGGAACTGGCGGGAAATTTGAAAATGACAAAAAGTGACATTTACTAAATTCACTAAAATCATTACTGTACCAAGCCATTTCACATACATTTTGTCCCTAGTGCTTTGTCCTGTGCCCTAACTACATTTTTACCGGTCTTTCTGCCTGGAAACTGAGAAACGTCCATGGCATCCAAAAAGTGTCCCTTTAGGTCAAAATCGGTTTTAGACCAGCTAAAGAACAGCGATAGTAAATTAGCACCACTTGCAGAATTGAGTGATAATGATTCATGGGGAAATTCGTCATCAGACACTGAAAACGATTTTGCGACTTTGCTCAGTGATGTGCGAACTTGGCGCTATATTTCAAATTTTAGTGTTTTTGGTTTGATTATATCATTGAATTAAACGTATTATTATTATATTATTAATTTTTATGATTATTTATTAAATTATAATTTATGATTTCGTGTTTCAAATTTTAACATACCCGGGATGTTTACTAGACTCTTGTTCGTACAGATTTCAGTGAGTTATTCCTAAAAATTACAGGCCTACAATAAAAAAAATACATATTTCCATGCAAAAAAATGTACCGCTTTGAGCACAGAAATATGGACATAATCAGACTGCTAGGGAGGTTAATGAGACATAGATAGCAAAAACTGATAGCGGTCTTTAAGACACTCCTACTCTATTCAATTTAAAAAAGTATTGGCTTCACATATAAATTAAGAGCGCAAGAAATTAGATGACTATCTCCTACACCATCAATTTTTTTTCAGCTCAGTAAATGTTTTGTACCACCAGAATGATATAAAATAATAAGCAAATTTAAAGCAATTTTTTTTTTTGCTAAATTCAATTATAAACACTGAAATGGAAACGTGTTTAATTTAAAGAATGGTTCCAGACTCCTGTTGTGTATTGAGTCATTTACTGTTGTCTATAGCACCTTATTGCAAGGATTTTACTTTTGCTCATAAATGCACTGTTACAATAGAAAGGTAGTGCTAAAGCATTACTACAGGTCAAATGAATGTGTTTATCATGGACCCCAGGGTGAGGGGATAGCAGAGTTCATAGTATGTACGTATACTTTATTATTTTAAGCATGGATGTAATAAAATATGGGATACAATTAATTTTTAAAGTGTCAGGATTTATCGAGTTTAGTGATTTTGTACATGTATCAATCCTTACTATTTCAGGTTGTTTTTTTATTATCTACCAGAGACTATGAAGGTGTTATTAGAGCCCTAAAGAACAATGGGGTTGATTTACTAAAACTGAAGAAAATGCATAATCTGATGCAGCTCTGCATAGAAACCAATCAGCTTCCAGTTTTTTTTTTTTTTGTCAAAGCCTAATTGAATAAGCTGAAGTTAGAAGCTGATTGGCTACCATACTCATCTGCACCAGATTTTCCACTCTCTTATGATTGCATAGGAAGTATTTTGGTATGCAGATTTATGTTTTGTATTTGATGTGCAGTCTAATTTATTTACTCTATGATAAACGGTATATTTGCATATGTTAGAAATGCGTAAAAGCCATATTTATTATTAACTTAATTGTCTTTCTTTTAATACTCACAGGTGTATATACCTTTCTGTCTAGTACCTTAGAATCTTTAGAAGACACAGACCAAATTCATTTGATTCTGGACAAAATCATAGACACATTGGTGCATTTTATGGCTAAAACTGGACTCTCTCTTCAACAGCAGCAAAGACGACTGGCTCAACTGCTTCTGATACTTTCACATATTAGGCATATGAGGTAAGAAGCCATCTGCTTATTTTTTTTTTTTTAAAGCAAAAAACATCATTGAGTAAGCTTTCTGCTTTCTGCATCTAGCTATATAGCATATTCAAAAATTATTTGCTAAACTAAGTGAGCATTCACTTTTTAATGTGAATATTTCCTGCTACATGAGTGAATGAATAACAAATGAGTCAAGTGACTCCCACACTTCCATTTAGAAAAGAAGGGTAACCACTCTGTAGAACTGCAAAGTAAGAAGCAGATCCAGTGTTCGGAATGATCAAATATGGCGGCCACAATGTACAGTTAAAATTACACATTTTTCATAGAAGCAAGGTTCTGAAAACAAATCAAATACTTAAAATAACTTTTAAATCAAGTTTATCTTGTTTACCTTTACACACTATATGGTTAAAAGGATGTGGACACTTATATGAGCTTGTTGGACATCACATTCCAAAACCATGGGTATTAACATGGAGTTTGTCCGTTTCTCCAACTTTGCTACTATAACAGCCTCCACTTTTCTGCAAAAGCTATCCAGGCTGCCTAGCTGTGGGAAATAGTCCCCAGTGTGTCAAAAGAACATTTGTGAGGTCAGATGCTCATGTTGGGTGAGAAGACCAGTTTAATTTCATCTGAAAGATGTCAGGACTCTAAATTCCTCCACACTAAACTGTGCACAGGGGCACAGTCCTGCTGGAACAGAAAAAGGCCTTCCCAAAATTGTTACCACAAGGCTGGAAGTGCACAATTGTTTAAAATATCTTTTTATGCCTTAGCCTTAAGTACACTTCACTGGAAAGCCATGAAATCAATCATTTTGAGGGGTGTCCACATACATGCACCATATACACTATATCAAAAATTGTCTTCACATTAATAAGATTATACATTAACCCCTTCATGCCCAAGGGTAAATCACATCCTAATGCCTAAACACAGGATTGCAATTTTGACAGGTGTTAGTAAATCCGTACATATCACAACTACTTTGTACATCCAGGTGGATTATACCTTGTTTTTTTTAGGACAAATTGGGATTTCATTTGGCAGTAAATTGTAATGGATATCTCTGGATTTTTTTATTTTTATTATCAAAGGAAAGCTGGCCCAAAATAGTAAAAAAAACAAATGTTTTTAAAATTTAGCTGTGTATTTCTTGTTACTACCATAACCTACTGTATTACCAAAGAAAAACCCAGAATAAATTCTCCTGCTCCTGCGATCACTGCGATGCCACATATGTGTATGGTTGTGGTTTTTTTACCCATAGTACAGCACAGAAACAATAGTGCACAATTTGCTATTTCTTTTTTGTTCTACCTAAAACACACTGACACTAACTGACACCGATATTAATTTACAAAACAGAAAAAAAATCCTGCACAAAATATACTGACCCTGACCTTTGACCTTGACCCAACACTAACCCTGACACTGACCTAGATCAAACCTTGTGCTAGGTATTTTTTCTTTATTTTTTTCGTTTATTTTTAATATTTCTTTATTTTACACACTGTTGTTTCTTTTTCTCTCTCTGAAAGGCAGAGAGAAAACACAGGGGAGGGCTTCACAGTGATTGATCACTGTGATAGCCAATCAGAGGCTATCACAGCGATCAGGTGACCCAGAACTGGTAGTTAGTACAGGACCAGGAGCTTATGGTGAGACCCATGTGGTGTGCTGCCAGCACAAAGGGAGATACGCAAATATGTGGCCACATGGCATAAAGCCCAGGGCAGTGAGGCCACATATTTGTGTGTGGCCAGCATCAAGGGGTTAAATAAATGAATTTAAAGCTGGAGTTTAGATATGGCAATTTTTGCATAGTATGTATGTGCCATACCTGTAGGATCCCTGTGAAAGCTGGAAATCACTGTAGGTTGTAGCTTACTACAGTGATCTCCACTAGCTTCTGGGTCCCATCCTGAACGATTGCTGTGCTGCACTGGGAACATAGAAGGTCATTCATGGAACACTTAATATTTTCTCAATTAATACAAACATTCTTTGATTAGACAAGGTAGAGAGGTGGGGCAGTATCATCACCAGCTCCAGCTGATCCAATCAGAGAATTCTTTACATTCGAGGTGAGCACCTATCCCAGGTGAACATTCTCCTGTGTTCAGTAAGCAGCAGGGCAGTCACTCAGCATGGGACCCAGAAGCTAATGAAGATCACTTTCCAGCTTTCATGGGGATTCTATAGGTATGTCACATACATACTCTTGGACCAATGTGACTATATAAAACTGTCATACCTAAACTTCAGCTTTCAATAAATTAGGCTCTAGTTACTTGAAAGACATGCTGCACCCTCAGGCCCCCATTCACCCTCTTTGATCATCGGGTTCAGGAGCATTCTCTAATTTAACCCCCACTCTCTGAAGCTCGCTACCAGATTAAATAAGACATAATCCTCAATATGGGATAAACACTCACATCATTTTCTACATGGTATATGAGAGTAAATTTAAATCCCTATTCCTCTTTAAGACAAATAACTGTTAATAATTGTTAATATATACTGTATGTAACTGCAATATTAGCTCCAAGGATGAAAAGTTAATTATAACTGTTTCTTTGTACTTGTAGTGAATAGCTTAATATCATATTTTACTAGTTATTTTACTAGATTTTATAAAGTAACTCCAGAAAAAACAACACTTGCAGCATTCCCCCTTCCCACTGCAAAGGTTAAATGTTTGTTTTGTCATCCACATCCCAGAACCACTGGTCCTACATTGAACATGAATACATCAGAAAGGCCATGAATGTTTGAGTGGCAAAAAATCCTCTTTGGGGACCACTTGTGTGACAGGGAGTAAATTTGCAGAAGTATAGAAAAGGTATTTGCTTAGTCATCTGCCCCTAGACAAAATGTACAATGCAGGGGTAAATAGTTTTTTTTTCTGGAGTTCTGCTATAAGAAAGCTATTTTTCAATGTTAGGGTTCTAAGAAGTAAATAATAGGATGTACTTGGCAAACAAATCTACGTATCGTGCATTAATACTTGGCTCTACCTAATGTTATAAATCTTTTGATTAAATGAAAAAATCCTCTTTGAAACACTACAGCTCCAAAGGCTTCCAAAACATACAAGATGGTATATATGATAAGACATTAATATTTATTGAGCATTAAACTAAATAACCAGAAGGTATTTAGGTATTAAGTCTTGTAAAAATGATTAACAGCTTCGATTTTATTGAAAAAGAGAGACAGTATGATTATTTACACTACAGGTCATATTTAATAACAATATGCAAATAATGCCATAAAATATTAGCTTTGTGCTTTAAGTTTTATTCATAATAATGATTAGTTGTTGCAGATTATGCCAGATCACTGTTCTTTATGCTATATTAGTTCATAATTCCTTAACATTGACTATGGCCTGAAAGAGCAACTATCTCAGGTCTATAGACACAAAAGACACCCTCAGTCAACCCTTTGGCCGATATCCTCATCTAAAAAAGACTTAGGTTGCATTCAGACTGGTACACAAGGATGGCCACCAAATATTATCAGAGATTCTCGCCAGTGATGCTAAATGTTGTCACACAGTGTGTGTGGCCAGAAACAGTCAGCGGTGGCTGTAAAATTTGTATTCTGTACAAGTCAATTGTTGATGCTACTGCAGTTCACATTTAACTAAGCGACCATGGTGCCAGTGTGTGTCCAGAGTTGGCATTCTATAGAGTTTTTATGCGGCCATAGTGTTGCTGTGTCCAGATGCAGTATTTACCTGACTCTGAACTCTGCAAACTATCTGCCTCGGCCTCCTGTGTGAATGTAACCGTAATCATGCCAACCTCCATCTGATATCTGTGGTCACCCTAAAGCTGAACACCACACAAAAAAAAAACTTTTGATATATATATATATATATATATATATATGGTTTGGGCAGCACAGTGGCTAAGTGGTTAGCACTTCCACATTGGTTCAAATCCCAGCCATGGGACTACCTGCATGTTCCCCCTGTACCTGTGTGGGTTTCCTTCAGGTACTCCAGTTTTCTTCCACACTCCAAAGACATGCTGGTAGGTCAATTGGCTCCTGTCTAAAATTGCGAGGCAAAACAAAACAAAAAGCACACCAACCTTGCACATTACTTCAGTAAACCAAAATTTATTGAATACAGAATAATACTCACAAAATGCGAAGCAAATCAAGCACGTAATTCCTCAAGGGAACTTTAAAATAGTAGAGCCTGCGCGAGTCCCATCATAGGGGTAGACAGCCATGGTACAGCTGACGCATTTTGAAGCTCTGATGAAGACGGGACACCCTTTGAAACGCATCAGCTGTACCCTGATTGTCTACCCCTGTCATGGGACTTGCACAGGCTCTACTATTTTAAAGTTCCCTTGAGGACTTACATGCTTGATTTGCTTCGCTGTTTGTGAGTATCATTCTGTATTCAATAAATTTTGGTTTACTGAATGTAATGGTAATGCGCAAGGTTGGTGCGCTTTTTGTTTTGTTTCGCTTCGCAGTATTGGTCGGGCTTCCCCAGCCTTGTTTGGAGCTGCACAACCTCATATGCACTGGTGGTCAAATTTTTCAAGTTCTGGTTCCATCTATCCACCCCTTCTCGGGTCTCAGAGCGCAGGAGAGTTCGTTTTTGGTTCTTCCTGTCTAAAATTGACCCCAGTATATGTACTGTATGTATGAATGTGAGTTAGGGACATTAGATTAAAAGCTCCTTTAAGGTTAGGGACTGATGTAAATGAACAATATATGTAAAAGTGCTGCATAAATTGGCACTTGCCCTCGGTACAGCAATGTGGTGTAGTTAGTATAGAAGTACCTGTAATAAATAAATAAATATATATTTATAAATAGCCACAAAGGCTGTAAATACATTTTCTTTGTGGCACATGCCGTTACAAAACCAGATAATACCTTGTAAACGTAGCAGTGACATCATCACTGTGCTGCACAAAGCTTGTCTACATAGGAAGGCTGTGGGTGGGAACCATCAGGTCCATCTACTACAGGCAGCCTGCAGAACACCACATGGTTGCCAATACAAACCAGAGAACCCCGTAGGAGAAAGTAGCAGAGACAAGGAAACTACTGCTCAGAGGTAAAGTGTAGAAATTGTTTCATGCTGGAATACTGCACAGATCTAAAAATATGCATAAAGGACACTGAAGGGGGCTTTTTATATATATATAAAAAAAAAAAAGTCTCAAACATTAACATAGCTGTCTTGAATAACATCCACAGTTTATGTAGTACAGGTGCATCTCAATAAATTAGAATATCATCAAAAAGTTAATTTATTTCAGTAATTCAGTGAAAAAATTATATAGATTCATTACAACAACAGAGTGATATATTTCAAGAATTTCTGTCTTTTAATTTTGATGATTATGGCTTACAGCTAATGAAAACCCAAATTCAGTATCTCAGAAAATTAGAATACTGTGAAAAAGTTCAATATTGTAGACTCACGGCGTCACACTGTAATCAGCTAATTAACTAGCCTGTAAAGGTTTCCTGAGCCTTTAAATAGTTTCTCAGTCTGGTTCAATAGGTTACACAATCATGGGGTCACTGCTGACTTGACAGTTGTCCAGAAGACAGTCACTGACACCCTCCACAAGGAGGATATGTCACAAAAGGTAATTGCTAAAGAAGCTGGCTGTTCCTAGAGTACTGCATCCAAGCATATTAATGGAATGTTGAGTGGAAAGAAAAAGTGTGGTAGAAAAAGGTGCACAAGCAACGGGGATAACCACAGCCTTGAGAGGATTGTGAAGCAAAGGCCATTCAAGAATATAGGGGAGATTCACAAGGAGTGGACTACGGCTGGTGTCAGTGCTTCAAGAGCCACCACACACAGAAATATCTAGGACATGGGCTACAACTGTTGTATTCCTTGTGTCAAACCACTCCTGAACCAGAGACATCAGAAGTGTCTGACCTGGGCTAAAAAAGAACTGGACTGTTGCTCAGTGGTCCAAAGTCCTCTTTTCAGATGAAAGTAAAGAGGGAGAGTGGAGAGGCACAGAATCCAAGTTGCATGACGTCCAGTGTGTAGTTTTCACAGTCAGTGATGATTTGGGGAGCCATATCATCTGCTGGCGTTGGTCCACTGTGTTTTATCAAGTCCAAAGTCAGCACAGCCCTCTACCAGGAACTTCTAGAGCACTTCATGCTTCCCTCTGCTGACCAGCTTTTTAGAGATGCTGATTTCATTTTCCAGCAGGACTTGGCACCTGCCCATACTGCCAAAAGTACCTATATCTGGTTTAATGATCATATACCATGTATATATGACTTGACTGGCCAGCAAACTCGCCTGACCGAAACCCCATAGAAAAACTGTGGGGTATTGTCAAGAGGAAGATGAGACACCAGTCCCAACAATGCATGCAAGCTGAAGGCCGCTATCAAAGAAACATGGCTTTCCATAACACCTCAGCAGTGACACAGGATGATCACCTCCATACCACGTTGCACTGAAGCAGTAATTTGTGCAAAAGGAGCCCCAACCAAGTTTTGAGTGCATACTATACTGTACATACTTTTTAGTAAGACAAAATTTCTGTATTTAAAATCTTTTTTTTTATTGGTCTTCTGTAATATTCTAATTTTCTGAGTTACTGAATTTTGGGTTTTCATTAGCTGTAAGCCATAATCATCAAAATTAAAAGAAAAAAATGCTTGAAATATATCACTCTGTGTAAGGAATATATATAATATATGCGTTTCACTTTTTGACTTGAATTACTGAAATAAATTAACTTTTTGATGATATTCTAATTTATTGAGATGCACCTGTATGTATATTTCCTATGATCATCAGCCCCATCTAGTGACTATAATGCAGTATTCTGATGAAAAAATCAGGAAAATACATTGTTATGACCACTAGATGGGGCTGACAATCATAGGAAGTAAACATATTACACAAATTACGGTGATTATTCATGACAGCTTCACAAATGCGTGAGACATTCGCATAGCAAAATGTTATATAAATATATAAATTCATACCTAAGGTTCAAGTAAGAATAAACAAAGCTCTTGTATTGAGATACTGGAAGACTTCAAGGGGTGAAGACTGAGGTCCAAAGACCCAGGTGCACAGTCTGCCCCCTCATCCTATTTCCTTCTGTCTGACATTCTGCATGAGCAGAAGGAGTGCAGCCATCCTGGGGTTTATTTACTAAACCTGGTTGACTCAGAATCTTGGGCACCTGTGCATGGTAGCCAATCAGCTTCTAACCTTAGCATGTTCAGTTAAGCTTCAGCAATAAAACCTGGAAGCTGATTGGTTTTTATGCAGAAGTGGACAAGATTCTGAGTCAACCAGGTTTAGTAAATAAACCCCCCTGTGTCCTACAACTGAAGGCTGCTGGATATCATGGTGAAGGCTGATGTGAAGACCAGGGTTACAATATGGAACAGGATAGTAGCTGGAGCTGTGCTTGTCTGTAGCAGGAGAATGTGCTCAAGATAGCCATTGTTCACCCAAATGTGTCACAGGGTTGCATAATCTTCATAGCTTGCGGAAGGTGGTGCACACTATGATCATGGACTTGACAAGCTATTTAAAGTGGCTCCTGCTGAGTCATGGCTGCAACAAATTAATCAAAATCAACCTGCCCCACCAGCGTCACACTACACCTGCACTAAGGTATTCTCGCTGCCCACGGCAGTGGCCCAGTGTCCAGGGATTACCCTCTGGGTGGGGTCTGAGGTGTTTGAGGGGTGGGAGGGGAACCCCAGAGAGATAGGATCAAAACCCTGAACTCACCACACTGACCCCTTTCCAAGGGAAGACCCACCAGGTGGGCATATCCTCTTCTCCATAAAGAGGGTTTTATGCACTGGAACTACCCATTGTTCTGTAGAGCACTCTGCATTTAACTGCACCGCATTGCAAGGTCCAGTGCTGAAGTCACCATTACAGGCCAGCCCCATGTCTTCCATATGGCGGGGTCTGGGTACAGTTCCCTGAGGTGCTGCTGATGAGCGACCCATCTGGAATATGAAATCACATTGCTCCAGTGGCATTGATGCAGCCAGAAGGAAAAGTATTTCTCCATGTGAAGAACTAAGCATAGTCTTCAATCTTTCAGAAATGTTGGAATGACAAACCAGAAGCTGCTCTCTGTAGAGAGAGATCAACCCTCAACTAAGGACAATAGAAAAAAACTGAGGATTGCTGGGAGTGGGAGGGCTTATATGGGCTGTCCTACCAACTCTTTGCCATTGTCCTCACCTGAAGGTAACAGCATAAAACGCATGTTCAAGACTGTTTAAAGTTTATTTGCTACTTTTTAAGAATGTGTAAACATTTGAATACTCATAGTCTATCCACAGTTCTACATTAGGAAGCCAGGCAACATTCCTGTTTATTCATAATGAAAAATGTATGTACCTTTTTCTGCATTAACTTTAAAATGTTGCATTTTTTTACAGCAATAAAGGGATGGAGCACCTGTACAGCATGAAGTGCAAAAACGTAGTGCCGCTATATGACTTGCTGTTGGAGATGCTGGACGCACATCGCATGCATACACCCAAAGAAAAATTTGTAACTCAAGAGGAAGATAGCCGTAGTCCACTGACTGCAGCCCCGACTACTTCACCCTGCTTGCAGCCTTATTATGTAAATAGGGAGGAAACAAGTTTGCAAAACTCATTATGAAAGAATGCTGTTTTTACTTTGATTTTCTTTTTTTTTTTTAATTGATTGGTCTTAAGTGGCCATGCAGTTCCCAACAATATACTACCTAGTACCTATAGTCTGTGCACCAATTTAGCTGAATAATGCTGCATATATAAACACACTCCGGCATGCATCTTTTCAATGATTTCTAGTGCAGGGTTTCATCATCTCTTTGCAACCTATCAAAGTGGAAGAGGCGCCATTGGGCTGAAGGACTCTCTCCATTACAATAAATGCTTTCTGTGATTTTATTTTTGTACGCTATTTCATGTAACTCTGTGCTACCAAGGAGCACAACTACATTTCTACAGCTTTCAATAAAATAGTTTGGATAGTGTTAAAATAGCATGGACTATGACTGATGCAAAATCAGTATATACTGTAGTTTCACGTGTGCAAGTTTTTATCTAGCACCAAGCATTTACAAATATCATTTATATGAACACTTTATCTACAGTTGTGTTAGTGTATCTAGTTCTCAATGTTACTGTAGATATCACTAGTGCCATTTCACTTACTACTTTATATAGTTCATCCCATCATATTCCTATTCATTATCCATTTTCTTTACTGTTTATCAATGGTTTCTCTGGCTATTAATCAATCTGACAAGGGAGCAAATTGAATATACATGTAGTGCCAAACATTTATTGGGCACAATGGTTTTACAGTTGAGTGGTAGTCCTTAAGATGTCATTAGCCTTGACTGTTGGTGAACGAATGTGGTGCTCCAACCAGGTCCAACCAAGTCATATTATATGTTTAAGTGCTTATCTACATTTTGTGTTCTCTTTGATTATTAATAAGCCTACAAATGTAGGATTTTTAAAGGCACTAAATTATGATAATATTTTTGATAATTTAATAATGAAATATGATAAAGGTGGCCTAAACTATAACTAAACCATCTCAGTAAACAGATGGCCTTTGTTTGTTTTTTTATTTACTGACAATGCTGAAAATGCTCTATGGGTGTGGCTAGAAATGTGTACCCTATACTATAAATATCATAAATATACCTTATCAATATGATAAAATATGAGAATGTTTCAAATCAATTATTATTGCCTAACATGCCTTGAGCATGGATATATTTTGTTTGCACTATAACAAATGACACTTTGAATTAGACTGGCTGCTATGGGTTACAGCCAGAACCAGTTCTACATGAAAGTAGACAACAGGAATAAAACATTTAACAGCATAATTCCTGCCTTTTCTATCCAATTGCCTTTGGGGATCTTTAAATAATTTTCCTGTTAGAGCAAACTGGACTATGCTTTATAAGGGTTTATTTCCTCTGATTCAACTACAAGTTAAGGATTCTGTGGAAGTATTTTTTAAATTTTTTACAAGCATAAATATGTAGCCCCAAATCCTGGGGTGCTCGAATATGCAAATTCTGACACTTCTTAGCACTGATGGAAGCTTACTTATTCCTTCTTCCTCCCATACCTTTCAGTTGGCCTATATGCCTACCAGTATGATACCACTTTTTGGCCAACAGGAAAGTACGGGAGGGAGTTTTAAAAAATTGCTAAGGAATGGTCATGAGGCCAGTTCAATACGATTATAGCACTGACAAGTGTATTTTAATCACATTTGATAGTAAAAACATGTTATTACTGTAAATGCAGTTTATGTATCCTTGCGTTTTGCACAATACACGCGGTTCTTTAGAAGATCTTTATGTTGTTCTTTGATATATTTATTAAATATATCACCTAAGTTGTCTTTTTTTAGCTCTCTAACACTGTCATTTATAAGGCACCAACATATTCTACTTCCCTTGATAATTCAGGAAGAACAAACAAACTAGGGAAGAACATGTAACAAACAAAACAAAAGTTGCATTTTTTTTCTAAGTCTGCTGGTGTCTGTGTTACTGTTACCATGCAATTTAAAACTTGATCAGGGTGCATCAGCGCTGAGCAAACCTTTTAGCGCTATATAAATACTGTATAATAATAATAATAATCTATGCTGACTAATCATCTAGAGCAGGGGTTTTAAACTGGTGGCTCTCCAGCTGTTGCGGAACTACTAGTCCCATCATGCCTCTGTCTGTGGGAGTCATGTTTGCAACTGTCAGCCTTGCAATGCCTCATGGGACTTGTGGTTCCGAAACAGCTGAAGGGCCACCAGTTTGACATCTGTGATCTAGAGTGTGGCCATACTTCTCTTCTGGGTCACAAGAGTGCACTTCTTTTGCACTCCTGTGACCAAGGATCAGCTGTCAGCAGACTAAAGCCCAGATTCTGACGGGATCCTGACAATAATGTTGGGATTCACCCAGAAGCCTGACTGGCAGCTGATTCCACCTCTCAGTGTGCCACTGAGAGCCTGAGCTAGCCACTCCCACCATCTTCACAGCCCAGCACTCCAGTGAGCGCTGGAGGAGCGGATCAGAGAGCTGGTGACTTACAGTCACTACTCTCTGCTCAGAGCGGATTGAGGACTAAGTGATCAGTGGTCATGTGATCACTCAGTTCTTGGACTTAGAGCTGGGAGGAAACAGCTACACCTATAGTGGTATGAATTTTTCCTTTTTTATTCCTACTCTGCTCCTTTAAGTGATTGACACTCTAACACTCTGATGTTACACTTTTGATTACTTAACAGTGTATATTCAACAAACTATACAATTTTTAATTGTATTAGGCTGCTCTACAACACATATATGAGAAGAGTAAAAGTAGAAATTAAATCAGATTAAAAGCTGAAAAAAATCTCAATGTACAGTTCATACCTACTGTCCCCCCACTTGCACTGTTGATCTCTATTCTCTTGAAAAGCTACAGTGGCTGAACACAAAAGAGGCACCTCTATGAGTGTGGGATGCAAGTTCCCCCACTTCATTCTTTTCTTTTTTTCCACCCACTAATGTAAATTAGCACAAAAGCTAACATTTTCAAATACATGTTAGCAATGGAAGCCCAAGTATTCCTCAGATTTATTTTAAGCTAGATTTGCCATAGACACAGATGACTATAAAAATACAAATGCATTGATGATTCTCACTGGCCTGAAGTGGGCTAATGTCCTTTGTAAATGTTACAGACCACTATGTACCCTTTGACATCACTCAATTGATTCACTAGCTGTGTTGCATTACCCAGACCTAAAACATCGGGACTGAACTCCAATATCTATGTCGGTGCAGCCATCTCCTTCCCTGTAGATGTTACCATAAAACTGTATTTTGTTCATTATAAAAAATGGAATACAGTGAACACTTAGTACAGCTGCTCAGATTTTCTTTTTAAATACATGTATTCATAAAAAGGAAAGATCCCACTTCACTTTCATGCCTCTACTGTTGGGGTACAATCAACTTAAAAGAAAATGCAAACTCTCACAAAGGTGATTACAGAAAAATCAATGCGCATTGTAGTTTGATCGACTAGTTTACATATTTTTATAGTTTTATTAGTAATATTTGTATTAATATTGACTACAATAATTTTTGATCCAGCAAATTAGGCTTAAGCAGTAAAAGGCACTTTACATATACAGTACTGTATACAGTATCTATGTAAGCACCAGTTTGTTTCTGTTTTGGGCAACACGTGCCTAGCTTTATCATTTTTCAGAGGGGAAAACTGAAAAATATCAGTTTCATACTCACATACTGCCTTAAGATTTATGTGATATATTTTCCCTACAGAAATGGTGCTGCATGAATACTTTGTATGCCTTCAGAGAGATAACAATTGTCAGCACACCAGACCACTATAGTTTCAATGGGTAGGAGAGACTTTTTTACTTTGCAAAAATAAAGCTAAGTGTACTTCAATCATCCATTCAAGATATCATGCATATGATTGGGTGCTCAAAGTGAACATACCTTCACCTAGATCACTAAGCTAAATAAATATTCTCTACTTTTTTAGTACGGAAATAATAAAGTGTATCAAATTTTGGCTAGAGTAGTGAATAGTTAGAACTCCTTTCAGATTATTGTGCTTTCTGTGTCCACCTTGGAGAGATTTCCTTTCACTTCCTGTATCAGGACACAGCAGGAAGTAAAAGGAAATCTCTACAATGTAAGGGGAAATCACTTATTTGTCGTTTACAGAACAGGGATTATCCATGTGACATAAACGTCCATGTAAACGTTCATTAAAAATTAAAGATACTTTTATGGAAGATGCAGATGATTATGTTATTCTTTTACTATTTTGTATACATTGCTGAAAAGAATGTTGGTGCTCTATAAATGAAAAAAAAAACTGTACTTCAGCAACAGTTCACCTACATATTCCAACATCCTCTGCCCAATATTGGCTAGATGTGATTTCACAACAATTTTATTAAGAATCCCAGCTGCTGTGATGACACATGTAATTCATAGTGCCAGAGCAGATGCCTGTTATTTCTAGAAGGTAAACCCATGATGATTATTTGAACAAGCAGCTCACCCACTGTCCTGTAGCTTTATGCCTTGTACACAGAATGAGAAAATCGGATGAATGTTCCTTCATGTTTTTTTGCATATTACGCAAATATCAAACATCTCATACGATACAAGTTCCTGTGCGCATGACAACATTCCAGCATGTAATCAGAAGTGATGTCTTGTTTGTGTGACCCCTCTGCAGATAATAACCAAATTGTAGCAATATGATTATCACTCCATTATTGCTATTATACAGTCAATATTTCTATCCTGAAAACAATATTTTTTTTCTATTTAGGAGCATTTTGTTGTATACGAAAATTGTTTTCATTGTCTTTTCTCCTTCTGGGGGGAGAGGCTGGCTTAGGCTCTCAGTGGCATGCAGAGAGGCTGAGCTAGCTGTCAGTCAGGCATCTGGGTGGATCCCAACTTTAAATTCAGGATTCCTACAGAATCTGGCTGGACCGGCTGAGTAAAGTCAGCCAACAGCAGGCTTTAGCAGATGAAGGAGTGCAGAACGAAGTGTACTCCAGTGACCTACAGGAAAAGTAGGGCCAAAGAGCTTTTTATACCCTTAGGGTAACATATCTCTGAATTAGAAATCCAGAATGCCTCTTATTTAACATTTTCTTAAAATGTATGTAAGGGCAAAATGTTTTAGTTTTGAATCAAGGAAGGAATGACAGAGATCCCTTTAAATGTTTTTTGCTGTCTGCCCATTGTGGAATTTCTCTTTCCTTCATATCCCAGAGAATCATCAGAAAGTAAGCGGTGATCTCTCAAAGGAGATGGGATATTCAACAGTCCAGGGGTCCCCACTAGGAGATTTTCTCTTACCTCTTGTTCCTGTGACAATTAAAATATTTTGGATTTCCTTTCACTTTCTGTGCTGGAGACATTGGTCACCAGAACCAGTAGTGAAGGTCAGTCCCCCCTGTGAGGAGACAGACAGCACTAACAACCTGCCAGGGGTACGTTTGGGCTTTACAAAGTCTTTAAAATTACATTCTCTGACTTCTCTCTATTCCTTGGTTAACAAATCGTAATGTATTCCTCACTTATACAGACAAAAAATGTACCATTGAACAGATTGCATGATCTGGCTTTCTGGAATCACATGTTCTGAAATCATCCTCTCCATTGGGCAGTTAGTTCAATCTACGTATTGGAATGTAGACCATCTCATTTATTATTTGTGATTGCTAGAACCTTTGCACTACTGTTAAACCAATACAGCACACATGTCAATCACAATAAATAAACCAAAGTCTGCTTACTTACTTTGTAGGAGGCACACATAAAGTCCAACTGAACCTTCACTTAAATCAGCTAAATACATTTCAGAGGCATCAAAACAAAAGGTGTGCAAAGTTTTAGTTTACTTTTATCTAAAGCAGCTACAGCCCACATTAAACCTGTCTCCTGTAAGCAGCTGTAGAGAAGGACCCTTACTCTCTGAGGGGAAGCAGTTGTCTCTCTGTTGAGGTCTGATACACCCCCTATGTTGTCAGACATTTAGCTCTGCAATCAGCAAAGCTTACACTCCCTACTGATTGGAGAGCTTTGGTTCTAACTCAGTAGAGAAGTGTGTTAAACCTCTGAAAAGAGACCACTGCTTGCCCATGGAAATGAATTATCCCACTCTGCAGCTGATGGCAAGGGACAGCCTTTTTTCTCCGGCTGTGGGTGCTTGTTAAAGCAAGCTAATTGTAAGGCTGTGCACATCATTTGTTTTGCTGCACCTCAACACAAATACATATAACATTCAAATAAATATATTTAGATTTCCCATATAACTTAAATATGAACTATTCATATACAGTATGTATGTTTTCAGTGTGTGCCTGACACTGTCTCACTGGATGCTTTTATTATCTAAAAGTTGCACTATAGCTGAATGTAAGATTAGCACTAAATTGGGTTTAAATTCCCAGTAATGCACTCAAGAATGGACCAAAATAACATTTTAATCAAGACAACTATATAGCATTCATCTGTAACAAGGAAGTTATTAACAAGTTTTGTATTTTTTCTTTTTGCATTAATGTTACAGTTGTGTAAATAAAACCTTAAAAAAATGAATGATTTAATTACAAAATAAGCTGAGTGTTGTACAAAGGAATGATCTTTTACGCACAATAGTCAGGTATACTCAAGTAGGGTTATTTAATTTTTTGGGATAAAAACACCTGCAATTGTAAATTGTCACTGGATATCAGTTTCACATTTTGTGTATGGCCCACAGATCTGGCTATGGATCCTATACCTGAACTTATATTGGTCAAATATACCACTGACCTAAATTCTTAAGTCTCCTTTAATAGACATAGACACAGACATTAGAGAAGTAGAATTGGGGCAGTAAAATCAGGAGAAAATTAATTGTCAGATAAAAATGCGGTGTTGTGTTCTTACATAACCCATGTTTTCAGGGCAGGGCACTAATGTCAGCTGAATCTTCATATAAAGGCATTGAAGAGTCTGCTGACACTGGTACTCAACATAGAAAGCTGCTAAGTATTTCAGCTTCACATCATATTGTCCAGATTCAGAGCACCTTTTTTACAGCTAGTTTCATAGGCCAGTGTCTGATGATAATACTGCCCTTACCCTTCCTTCTAAACCCCTGCTACATCTAGTATAGCAGACCCTTCTTTAGGCTTATTTTAAAAAATGGCACAAAAAGAAAACCACTAAAATGCAGAGTTCAGTAACCAGAGCAGCCAATTAGAATTAATCTGCTGGTTTGTTATGAAGCAGATTTTGATTGGTGACTATAGGTTATTGCACTTTGCAGTTTGTTCCTTGCACTATTCAATGAATAAGCCTACTTTTTTGCTACTAATTGTCAGACAGGCCGAATAGACCTCTGTAAATGTATGATTCTTCTAGAAATGCATCAAAACCCAAGTATACATCATATCAATTCTTACATGCCTATGTATTTTGACTGCTGCATTTAGAAAAATATAAAAAATAATAATGGTCACCTTAAAGTGTTACTAAACCCAGGACCCTGCATTCACTATATCTGGTCTCCCACAGTACACAGAACATGGACATGCAATTACTTTAGTAAAAATAAACTGCTAAATAACTTTTCTCATCAGCAGTTAGAACAGTCTTGTGACTTCTATCAGTGACTTCTAGGAGAGCACTGATTAAAACTTGTAGAACGAGTTTTCTTTCTGCTCTATGAGGATGCAAAACCCCTGACCTCTGTCTTGACAGTGCTGATCACATGCATGCTCCCTAGAAAAAACCTCTCTAGTAATATACACCAAACTGAACATGTGCAGAGTGATTCTACACATTATGTCTTATCAGGAGATAAAAGGAGGGCACTGGAAGAAGGGGAGGATCAGAAAATTAATGATCAAACAACATTTTTACACAGTGCAGAGGATTAACCCCTTAGGTTCCACAGTGAGTATAACAAGCATGCTTTACTGCATATACAGACTGATTTTACTGTTGTGGGTTTAGTAACACTTAGGGAAATATTAGGGAAATATTAAAAAATATTCTCCAGGCAACTTTTTTTTTGTATCAACAGTACTGTTGCAGTATATTTCTTTTGTAGTATTCTACACTACTATAACACTATTCAATGAGCACACACATGTCTCAGTGGGGGCATCCGTATTGTGGACTATACTAACACATACTTTACTGTTACTGGAAACCACTGGCATTAATTGGTGGAGGTGTTTACTATTCCTGCCTTTCATATCTATTTTAGAAATCACCATATTAGACAACTGCTTTAAAACCTGAACCTTTATTTACTATGAGGGATCTTCAAGAAGTTTCCACACTTTTTTTAACATATATGTATAGAAGTGTGGAAACTTTTTGAAGACACCTTGTACAATCAGTAAATTTGCTACTTGGATAGAGTATGGAAACGTTAGAACCTTTACTAGGTTTCTCCTGTTATTTGCTGATCTGTCAAAGACAATTTTCTGAAATCTCCAACAGAAAAAAATGCCTATATATATATATATATATATATATATATATATGTGTGTGTGTGTGTGTGTGTATAATTTTTTTTTTAGTACAATAAGAGAACCGTGGACTTTTTTTTTTTTGTTGGTGTTGCTGTTTAACATTTTTTCTCAGTTCCTGTCCTGCATAAGCATTGTCACCAGGACCGAAAGTGAGACAAAACTTTTAATGCTGCCTCAGATTGCAGTAAAAAATCCAACAGAATTTCAAAGCTTTCCCCACTCTATCCAAAAAAACCCGAAAAAGTTTTGGCTGGACTTACACAAATCTGAAAACTTGAGACTTCTACCTTTAAGTACATAAAATGGGTAGGTGCACTTTGATTAGTGTGTACTTAAAAGATCAGTCTACCAAAACTATTTTAGTTCCGAATACATGCCAACGGTTTGAATTACTCACCAAATACTTAAAGCTCCCAAGGTCTCCCATGGTGATATATTTGGCTCATCTACTGTAGACACTACAAGGGGTTCTCATGGCCTTTTGCTGAAATTTTTGTTTTCTTTATTCTGGGAATGTAGCAGGAAGAGACAAACACCTTCAACTGCAACAACAACATCATCAATTTTCACAGAAAAGGGTCAAGAACACAGAAATTCTGTCTTGTAGGTCCTTGAAAGTTGTAAGCCAGTATGTAATTCAGCCCTTTATCATCCACTCATTAAAGCCTAATTAAGATTTAAGTTTAAATCAGTTAAATGCATTCCAAGTGCATGAGAACAAAAGGTGTGCAAAGTTCCAGTGCCAGTTTGTTTCCTTTAGAAATGAGCCAGAGCCTACATAGAAACTCCTGATCCCAGCTAACATGTTGCAGAGATGGACCTTTGTTGTTTGTGTGAAAGCAACAGTCTCTCTGCAGGGGTCTGATAAGTCAGAGCTAGATCTCTCCAATCAGTAAAGCTCATGCTATCATCTGGCTTAAGAGCTGTTGCTATGACTCAGCAGCAGGCATGCCAAACCTCTGCAGAGAGACCGCTGCTTCTGCCCAGAATGCTGCTAAAGCAAATCAACTGTAAAACTTTGCATACCTTTGTTTTGATACACCTGGAATGATTTAAACGGTTCAATTAAAGTGTTACTAAACCCAGGACCCTGCATCCACTATATCTGTTCTCCCACAGTACACAGAACATGGAAATGCAATTATTTTAGTAAATATAAACTGCTAAATACCTTTTCTCACCAGCAGTTAGAGCAGTCTTGTGGCTTCTATCTGTGTCCAGCCCAGCACTAGCTAAAGCTTGTAGGGGGAGTTTTCTTTCTGCTCTAGGAGGATGGAAATCCCCTGACCTCCATCTGGACAATGCTGATTGGCCTTGTGCTGATCCCATGCACTCTCCCAAGAGAAAAACAAACAACCTCTCTAGCAATACACACCAAACTGAGCATGTGCAAGCCTACAGTTCAGTCTGGAGATGAGGTGGTCTCTTGAAAAAGGGGAGGGACACAGAAGAAAGGATCAAACAGCCTTTTTACACAATGCAGAGGATTAACCCCTTAGGTCCCACAGTGAGTATAACAAGCATGCTTTGCTGCATATACAGACTGATTTTACTGGTGTGAGTTTAGTAACACTTTAAGCTTGAAATGCGTTGGATGTACCCTTGGAATTATCACTATGAAAAAATATGTTGCCTGAGAAATAAGATGTTGCCATCAAGTTTATAGAATAGAAAAAAAGTTTTTTTCAATGCAACAATGTTATTTGGACCTACTCAGATTTGAAATAAATATTAATCTATGTGTATAGTTTTGTTTCGTATGGAATGTAATGCGCTTTATGTAATTTGTATGCATTTCTTTCAAAAACCCAGTTTGCTGTGCATGTGAGGAATAGCACCTTAAATATCAGAGATGTCTAGAAAGTCTCTGAGAGTGACATTGGACTGTTGAATGTATTTCTAATAATGTGTCAGACCGTTTCTAAATGCCAACATTTTAAATCTTGACTGAAAATTGCATGTGCAATTAATTGTGCCTTTGTCTTTATTTTGTTTAATAAGCTCTCACTTAAATGTACTAATTAAAATGACCATTACTATGACAATATTCTGCTGATGTCTGTGTTATTTCCTGATGCTAATGCCACCATTGACTCAGCTTTGATTTCTGAATGCAATTATCTGTTATGTGTGATACAGCACCATAAAGCTTATTTCCACTTTTGCAGTTAGATTTAAGAAAACCTCACTATATGTTTGTTACTGTGTTCCCATTCACACCTCAAGAAAAGATACCAAAAATATTACTTAACTAGATGTTTCTAAGGAGAAGGTGTTATGGCCAATGCTAGGAAATTCTAGACAGTCTAATATTGTCTTTGTCCCCAAACAAAACTGAGCTATCCCTTATTAACATATAATGCAAGGAGGAGGTTTATATATTTTTAACCCTTGCTTAGGACAGACGGTATTCAGAGCTAGTTTACAGCTGATAATGAACATCTGCAGGAAGAGCACATAAAGATTTTTAAGCAAGTAAAACGACTGAAAAAAGGTAACTATCATTTTTTTTACGTTATGCTTTGTTAGTGGAAACGTAACAAATATAAAGAAAGTGTTCCTCAAGTTAGCTGAAAAAGTGGAAATACACTTTAAATTGTATGATGTGTGTTGATACATACAGTAGATAGATAGATAGATTGATAGATAGAGAGATAGATAGATAAACAAAATGAAAAATGGTGCCGCACCCTTATACTCAGCCCGTATAGAGATGAGTTGAAATAATATTTAAATAAAGAAATTGACCTAGATTCATCAAATATAAAAAATGCAATTCATTATTATATTAAAAAAAATGTTATATATATATATATATATGTATCAGAATTAAATATATCAAAAAAAATTATAATAGATAAATACTTAAAAATATATATAATGAAATGTCCAATATAAGTAAAAGTCCAATCTTAAATTAAATCCCATCACAATGGGACTGATTATGGTTGCTGCAACTTACTGTTGACATAATCCCGGATATTATATAAGTGGAAATTCTCAAAACAACAAAAGTTACTTGGTATGTTCCTCTATGAAAAGCAAGCTGAATGGTTCTCCTCTTTACTCCTGCTATTCTGCTGTGAATGGGTCCAGGGTAAGGTCCTCCCTCCACCAGATTGTGTCTGCTTTCTCCAGATTTAAAAACTAAATAACGCTTTTGGTATGTGTGCTGTGTCCAGCCTGGACGGCGTGTGGACACACACTTCCTTTACTTGCCATGCATAGGAGTCGGTGGTGACGTCAGTGCCCCTCCCCAATGCGTTGCGCCACAGGGTCACGTGGCTTTGTCCGGTGGATGTGATAGATAGATAGATAGATAATCACACATCATTTCAATGACAAGACTGGCTAACATAGTGCCAATCAAGCACTTTAGCACAAACGACAATAAAAAATACAAATGACAGCTGATCCATGAAAAAGAGCCAATCAAACATATATTTGAAAGGAAAAACATTAAAACCAGTTAGTAAAGCTAAGGATAGGGTTACACTGGTGATTATATTTCTTTGTTGCTGAGATATTCACCTTGCCCAACTTTTAAGAGCTACCAGCTGACACTAACAGTTATGGTCTCCACTATCAATTGGGAACCAATCAGAGAGGTTTCGGACCATGCAATCACTATGTCAGCTATGACATAGTAGTCACATGCATGCTGAAGACTTCATTGACTAAAGTTTTAGCGTGCAGAAGTCAGTGCAGACTGTAGAAAGCAGTGTGTCTCTGCCTAACACTGTAATTGTTTGATGCAATTATAGAATTTAAAAAAAAATAACAAAAACATCTGGGCATATGGGCTTCAATAAACTCTGAGAACAAAAAAGTAATGTTGCATTACCCCCTTAGGAGTAGCTGAAGTTTTGGTTCCCCGTACACACCCAGACAACTCGCATTTCCGCAATAACTTGCATCCAGGAAACAATAACCAGTCCTTGAGCTTTGTTTTGAGGTTTTATTAGGGGATTTGAACTGACATAGGATTAGGGGTGTACGGGATGCCCAATGGAACTGTGAAACCAAGTACAACTTCCTGGAACTAACTACAAGTTTTTTGCAGCAAAATACTCTTCTTGGAGAGCTAGCCAGCATCTCCAATTGTATCACCCCAGACCCTAGATTCTCCTAATCCAGCCGATCTGGGTGAATCCCTGAGCAGGGCATCCAGTGCTGCCACTTGACAGTCCCAGGTAGTCACTAATCTGATTTCACCTATCTGGCCCAGGGGGTACAGGTTTACTCACTCAGTCCTTCTCCTGTGTTGCTGGTGGGTCAGTGGTTTCTACCAGGCCTTCTAGCTGGGCCGCTCCTTCTGTGCCACACAGGTGGTCCTCTCTCTGTGGGCCCAGTGAAGTCCCAAGCTTTCCTCCTTCCAATCTTCTTGCCTGGAGGTGAGTCCTTCTCCCATCTGGGCCCCCTCCCAGGCTCCTGCTCTCCAGTCTCACTTCCTCTTCATCTTCCACCCCAACTCTCCTCAATTCTCCCCCTGCTGAGCAGGCTCAGTTACTCTTAAAGGCTGTCCTGGCCTCTTTCCAAGCCTCCTGTTGGGGAGTTTCCAAGATCTTCCAAAAGTACAGACCAGTCACTCCTCACCTCTGCCCACTGCCTCTAGATCTTTCTCCAAAGTTCTAGAGCAGGGATAAATCTCAGAGAGCAGGTCTGCAGAGCCTCTCAGCTCCAGCCTAAATCTGACCCACCTGGCCAATACACCCAGGCTGCTATTCAGCCTTCCCTTCCAGCAACTAGAGCTAGAGCTCCCCCTAGCTGATTAGGAGGCTGCTACAGTAAAAAGAGACAAATGTTATCATCAGATAGCCATGCTATGAGGTGAATTTACTAAATGAAAATAGAATGTACTTTGGAAGTGCAGTTCCACTAACCCCCAGGAGCTTAGGAAATGTGGTAAAGCTCTGCTGATGTGCAAGCAAAATGCTGTTTTTTTTTTTTATTTTATTTGCATATGTATCTGGGTATTCTTTACAAAGTAAAGTTTCACCACATTCACTAAGTCTAAGTGCACATTCTATTTGCCTTTAGTAAATCTACCCCAATGATTATTTAAGAATGACCATTAAAGGTTCAAGTGAATTTACCTACCTGTGTTATTCCACAGAAAGAAAAAAATGCAGATATGTGTTTTCAGAATTTAGGAAAAATCTCCACTTTCACTAAAAAAGTATACTGTATCATTCTTATACAACCCATATGTATTTTACCAAAATCCCTTCACATATTACTTTCTAAAACATTTTCATTGGCAGAATGAAGGCATTCTACTCAGAAATCGTATTCCAATTTGTATAATTTGCTGTTTAAATATTATCAGGAGTTTGTACAGGTTACAGGCATCCCCATAGAATAGGAGTTTCCCCCAAAAGATTTCATAATATAACCAATTATCTATACAATATCAAGAAGTATTTGTTGGTACATATGGTTACTTTGGGTACCCCCGTGCTGAAATTTTGATAATTTCTTACATTTCAGTAAAGCATAACTGAAAATGATAGACTGTTTCAGCCAAGCTATGGTTGTAGGCACTAGCTGAGGAATAAGTGGGTATTTTAGCTTGCCCTAATAATAAACTTGCTGTAAGAGAGTACATATACTCAATGTATACAGGAGAACAGAGAGAAGATAGCAACAAGAAGCATATGACCTGGTTCAGAACAACCTCATTACCTGGAAAGCAAATCTAATATAGCAACAGGTAAGGCTCAAGAACACTGAAAGACCAGGTCATAGTCAACAATCCATTACCACAATACCACAATCATTACCACCAATTACCAACCAATCATTACCACAATATCACATATGTCAGTCTCCCTGGTGTATTTATTGTGCTACAAAAATAATATTTTTTCATGTGCATGCCCTCTAAGTAGTGTATGTTTAGTACTTACAGGTATTTATTACCACTTACAAAGATCACTGTACTCCCCCAGACAATAACTTCATCTGCTTTTATGCTGCCAAAAGGATGGCACCATCTTTGCCATTAGATATTATCCAACATCAGCATCTATTTTCTGCAGTGAAATACTGGTTTGAAGATAGCGCAATCACATAAATACTAGTGCTTGTGCATTTCCTGTCTGTGTTAACAACTATAAGACAAGGATCAATCCCTCTTACTTTGTAAGGTACTAAAAGGTAGCAATTTTGTCATCTGTGGTGGTAGAGGAAATGCTTCCTTCAGCCTGCAGCAGACTGATGACATTTGGGCTGATTTACTAAGGCTCAGTTCATACTGCCACGTCTTGGGATCCAACTTGTGAGACCCCAAGTTGCATGACATGTGAAATCCCATGTTAGTCAATGAGACCTGTCTTAACTACTGAAGTTGCTCCGACTTTAGAAAAGGTTTCCGTACTACTTCAAGGCGACTTCTATCCGACTTGTGCCCATAGACTTTAGTGGAATTTGCCTCCAAGTCGTATGCTCATCTATATTGATGTGATTTCGATCCAACATTACAGGAAGATTACCCAGTTGCATCAAAGTCACATCAAGTCGCATCAAAGTAGAACTCAAGTTGCCTGGCAAAGTCACAATGTAAGTTGCATTAATTTCAGGTCGCAGTAGTATGAACCGAGACTAAAGGAGTGGAGACTCCTAACACAATAAACTGTGTTCAGTTTGCCAATCATGCAAAATGTATGGCAGATCAGCAGGGTAATAATCTGATTTGAATACACCTTCTCTGCAGAAAAAATATTCTTCATTCATTAACCATTAGCCGCCCAGTCTATAGACGTTTGGCGGCCGCAAAAATGCTCTAGCTTTCCGGGTGTACGCCACTTGGCGTCCTCCCGCACATGCGCAGTTCGCGCGGTTACAGAGCTGCGCAGCGGCGCGATCTGTCACCGGCCGTGTACCTCGGACACGGCCGATGACAGATCTGAGTACCGGCCCCGTTGCCGGTACCATGTGACCTGCTGTGACCAATCACAGCAGGTCACATGACAGTTGTATACAATGGATGGCTTCATTCATGCCATCCATTGTATACTAGTGCCTAGCTGTGAATGGTCACAGCAGGTCACATGCACATGTCATGTGATTAGCTGTGGCCAAATCACAGCTAAGCACAAAAAAAAAAACAAAAAACAAAAAAACAGAATGAATCGATTTCATTCAGGTAAATGCTTGCTTATAGCAAAGTAATTCTTTGCTATAAGCAAATTGTGTAAAAAAAAAAAATACCGATCACTTCCCCAAAGTAGTACAATGTTACTATGGTAACATTTTAGTACTTTAGTCATAGTAAAATATGAAACAAAAATCTTAAAAAAAAAAAAATGTAATACATAATAATAAAAAAAAAAAATATATATATATATATTATATATATATATATATATAACTTTTTTTCATACTGTCACCAGTCAGTGTCCCTGTTCATCGCCATGCCAGTTATATGATGACGCTGTACTGCACTGGTGACAGTATGTAAAAAAAAAATAGTGAAAATAATTTTTTTAATTTTTTCATTTTCCGAAAAATTATGACAAAAAAAATACAACTTCAAAAAACTTGCCATTCCTCTTATGAAGTACGTCCGACTGTCTACTCTGCAAAAAGGGGTCATTTGGGGATATCTGTACTATTCTGACATTCTTGGACCTCAAGAAATTAGATTGGCTGTCAGTACTTCAGCATTGATCAATTTTCAGATCTATACCATAGTTTGTGAACTCTATAACTTTCCTACAAACTAAAAAATACATCCTAATTTGGGTTATTTTCACCAAAGACATGTAGCAGAATACATCTTGGCATAAATTTATGAAGAACAATTATTTATTTGTAAACTTTTACAACAGAAACAAAGAAAAACGTGTTTTTTTTTCAAAATTTTTGGTCTTTTTTTGTTAATTTAGCAAAAAATAAAAACCCCAGCGGTGATTAAATACCACCAAAAGAAAGCTCTAGTTGTGTGAAGAAAATGATAAAATTTTAGTTTGGGTACAATGTTGTATGACTGCGCAATTGTCATTCAAAATGTGAGAGCGCTGAAACGTGAAAAATGGCCTGGGCAGGAAGGTGTAAAATTGCCCGGTATTGAAATGGTTAATACTGCTCACATATAAAAATATCAAATATCAGCATTTTTTTACCCTATGAAAGCTTTCAATATCCATTTCCATGTGAACTTTTTACCATCTCATCAGTTTCTGTGGAAGTACATTGTGAAGACAGGTCAGACTGTTGAGACCGAATATTTCTGCCACATCTCTAGATACATTCGTAAAACTGTATGTCACATCTACTGACCCAGCTAACAAAGCTGTCATAAAAAAGGGGAGAAAAAGCCTGGCACATACCAAGAAAAAAAATTAAAAATAAAAGATTTTGCTTCACAGAGCAAAATTTAGTGTAACATTGTCATAAAAAACAGCAATATTTTTTGAAAACCATTTACAAATATACAATGTATCTTGGCCCTTGTTACAGAAATAAAAGATTTGAAATGTTGTATTCATCAGATGCAGCAGAAAGACAAAACAAACATACACATAAAATGTATTCTTGTGAAATGATTCTTTGATCTGCTATTATTTTGACTTTTCTGATTCCTCCTTTCCTCCCTGATCACTATAAGTACAACCATTCTGTTTTCATCACACACCTTATTTTGGACTTTTAGACTTTTTTTACATAATAACTGAGTCTCTGTGCTTCTCTAAGCAATGCAGACAGATCATGACTGACTAGTGGAATGGGCTGGCAGAGTACCAGGCCCAAACTGGAACAAAAAAAAAGGCCTGGGCAGCCAAGTTTTCCAAGGACTGTTGGAAAGGGGGGGGGGGGCATTCGTGGGGGTTGGTGACGGAATATTCATGGAGTCAGTCCTCACAGTGCCCCTTTACATTACAGTGCCCCTAGCAATCACAGCCCCCCATCACAGTGCCCCTTGCACACTACAGACCCCGCTTGAATTCTACAGACCCTGCAGAAGACCTGAATGGAGGAGGGGGGGGATCCATAAGCCAGGAGGTCTGTGGCAGGCTCAGCAAGTGGAGTGCTGGGGTACCAGCAGAAAATACATGACTAGGGGGTTGTAATGTGGCAGGGCAAGGGGAGAAGCCAGTACACATCTGTGGGGGAGCTACATGGGGCGGAAATAGCCGAGCTCTGCCAAGCCAAATGTGATAGCTGCACCTGTGCCTGACAGGAGGGGGCAGGACAGTGGGAAAGGGGGGAGCTGGGCTTGTTCTCTAATGCAGGCAGCCTCCTGAAGTAAAGGTCCATGGACAAATGCCCAGTGCGCCCTATGGCCATTCCAGGCCTGCAGGGTGCTGTATACACAGTAATTTCCTGAAAATATCACAGTACCCTCCCTTAGTACTCCTCTCAAGAACCCTTAGCTCTGGTGCAAACAGTGGGCTGACCCTTGGGAGTCATGGAAATATCAAACGCCTTTATGTGCCAGACTTGAGGAGTGAGATTTCCTGCATTTACACAAAGCTCTCCCTAGGTAACACCCACATTGGATGTGGAGCCTTCTTTATTAAAAGAACTGAAATCCACTGAATGGAAGGTGCAGATCAGGGACAGTCAAGTTGGAGAGGAAAAGCTAGATTGCTGAAGCTCACAGTATGAAGTGAAGTGAGAGAAAGTAATTTCGGCACTAGAGAGATGCCTGTTCAGTTTTGTATTATTAGAAGTAGCAAACCAGTATTCTAAATGTAGCAATGAACATAACTGGTTGTATTCTTCAATACAGAATGACAAACTGCACAACCCTTACCACTTGAATCCCTGGACCTTTTTCTTCTTATAACTCCTGAGCCAGTGTATTTTTTTTATGTTGGTAGATTTCTCAGTTACAAGACATTTTAGCTTTTGTAGTCTAACCTAGGAACTGGCTAGCCTGTAGTCTAATTTAGGAATTGGCTTGTGACTGTTTATTCTGTTATGCTGAAGTTCATAAGTAAAGTCTTGGAATGTTTAATACCTGGTCTGAAGTTACTCTGAAAGGATGTATGAAAGTAACCTGCACTCTACACAGTCTACAGCTTGGGTCATTTAAAGCACATTAGGGTATGAAGACAGTTCTGCAAGAGTTAACAGTGCGAAGTACAGCAGGTAGTTGCCTTGGGTAATGGAAGTCTAGAGCCCAATACAAGCAGCCTGTCATGAAGTGTAGTACCTACTCCGGTAGCGAGGGGGGCTGCCTCTGGGATCCCCCTCCCCTAGAAGTCTTCCCCCATAGCAACGGGAGTAGATCAGCATTATGGAGGCTCTAGACCTGGTTGCCAGGTATGGGAGAGTAGGAAGACAAAGTGCACACATGAGGTCCTCGCTAGGTAAACAGCGGAATCCCATTTTGTCACTGAGAGTGAGGTGACACAGATACTGTACACTGGATGGGTGGAGTGGGCATAGGCTCAGCATTTCCCTCCTAATTGCAAGCAGTTACAGTCAAGGTGTGCATTGACACAGGACCAGAAAGTTAACTGAGTTGTTTACTCAGTGTATGGCCATCTTTAAGTTGGAGGACCACCTTGAGGTTGAATCTCCCTAAAAGCATTCCCTGCCTAATTTCCGGGCACTGATGAGCACGCCACAGTAAAGATACCCCTTGTGCAGGGCGATTGACATCCTCAGTGCCTAGCGTAGCCCAGAAGAACCCACCCTGGGGGTAGGCCACTTATGTCACCCTACACTTGATGCTTGATCCACCTGTCTACCCCAGCTCTTACAAGTATGTATATATATATATATATATATATATATATATATACCATATTTTCCAGCGTATAAGACGACTGGGCGTGTAAGACGACCCCCTACTTTTCCTGTTAAAATATAGGGTTTGGGCTATACTTACCGTATAAGGCTACAACTCACACCAAATAAAAATTAAAAAACATCAGATTTGATTTCAATATGGTATGGTATTTCAGTATGGTATTCTAATGATGGGGTGCTATTCCTCCCACTGACACCAATGATGGGGCACGATTCCTCGCTCTGACACCAATGATGGGGCACTATTCCTCCCACTGACACCAATGATGGTGTCCCATCATTAGTGTCAGTGGGAGGAATAGTACTCCATCAGTGTCAGTGGGAGAAATAGTGCCCCATCATTGGTGTCAGTGGGAAGAATCGTGCCCCATCATTGGTGTCAGTGGGAGGAATAGTGTCCCATCATTAGTATCAGTGGGGGGAATAGTGCCCCGTCATTGGTGTCAGTGGGAGGAATAGTGCCCCGTCATTGGTGTCAGTGGGGGAAGGAATAGTGTTCCATCATTGGTGTCAGTGGGGGGTGAAATAGTGCCCCATCGTTGGTGTCAGTGGGGGGAGGAATAGTGCCCCATCGTTGGTGTCAATGGGGGGAGGAATAGTGCCCCATCGTTGGTGTCAGTGGGAGGAATAATGCCCCATCATTAGTATCAGTGACACCAATGATGGGGCACTTTTCCTCCCACTGACACCAATGACACTTGTCTACCCCTATTCCAGTATGGTGCTGCTGCAGCCAACACACTTACCGGCACACTTACCGGCCGCTCCCTCACTCGATTTTCGCGGGGCCGCTCGGCTCTGCCTCCTCGCCGGTGATTGGCCGCCTGTGTGCCTTTCCTGAGCTACAGTTCTGGCGGCCAATCACCGGTGAGGAGGCGGAGCCGAGCGGCCACTCGAACATCGAGCGGCCGAACTGAATGAAGGAGCAGCTGCGCTTCCTGGACTGGATCGTCGTGGGACTGGGACCGGAGCCAGGTAAGAAAAAGCAGCCCCCTGCCCACCCCTGTACTTAGGCTGGCCATACATTATACAATTATCTGCAGATTTTTGGTTTAGATTTACCAAAAACCATATAATAGGAGGACAAACCTAAACAACACTTTCAGTTGTATCCAATTAGGCAGGCCCTTGCACTACATAGTTGAAGGTAAATCTAAAGGAAATTGGGCAGAAAATCTGCAGATAATTGTATAATGTATGGCCAGCCTTAGTGTCTCTTCCATTGGAAGGGGGGGAGGCGGCGGCACCGCACCGCCCCCCTAAAAAGTGCCGCCCTGACACCAAGTGTCAACATGCCGTATACCGGCGTATAAGACGACCCCCCGACTTTTGAGAAGATTTTCAAGGGTTAAAAAGTCATCTTATACGCTGGAAAATACGGTGTATATATATATATATATATATATATATATATATACACAGTTGCAAGAAAAAGTATGTGAACCCCTTGGGATTACGTGGAGTTTTGCATGAATTGGGCATAAAATGTGCTCTGAACGTCATCTACGTCACAACAATAGAAGAGCACAGTCTGCTGAACATAATACTACACAAACATTAGATGTTGCCATGGTTTAATTGCACATAACATGTAAACATTCACAGTGCAGGGAGGAAAAAGTATGTGAACCTTTGGACTTAATAACTGGTTGACCCTCCTTTGGCAGCAATAACCTCAACCAAACGTTTCCTGTAGTTGCAGATCAGACCTGCACAATGATCTGGAGTAATTTTGGACCACTCCTCTTCACAAAACTGTTTCAGTGTAGCAATATTCTTGGGATGTCTGGTGTGAATCGCTCTCTTAAGGTCATGCCACAGCATTTCAATTGGGTTGAAGTCAGGACTATGACTGGGCAACTCCAGAAGGCGTATTCTGTGCTGTTGCAGCCATTGTTTTGTTGAATTAGTTGTATGCTTTGGGCCATTGTCCAGTTGCATCACCCATCCTCTAAGGAGCTTCAGTTGGCGGACAGATGGTTGTACATTTTCCTGCAAAATGTCTTGATAAACTCTGGAATTCATTTTCCCATCAATGACAACAATCCGTCCAGGCCCTGAGGCAGCAAAGCAGCCCCAAACCATGATGCTCCCTCCGCCATGTTTTACAGTGGGGCTGAGATTTTGATGTTGGTGTGTTGTGCCTTTTTTTCTCCACACATAGTGTTGTGTGTTCTTCCCAAACAACTCAATCTTGGTTTCATCTGTCCACAGTATATTTTGCCAGTAGTGCTGTGGAACATCCAGGTGCTCTTTTGCAAACTTCAAACGTGCTGCAATATTCTTTTTGGACAGCAATGGCTTCCTCCGTGGTGTCCTCCCATGTACTCCATTCTTGTTTAATGTTTTCCTTATTGTAGATGTGTCAACAAAAATGTTAGCATGTGCCAGAGATTTCTGTAGGTCTTTAGCTGACACTCTGGGATTCTTCTTTACCTCATGCAGCATTCTGCGCTGTGCTCTTGCAGTCATTTTTACAGGACGACCACGCCTAGGGAGAGTAGCAATAGTGCTAAACTTTCTCCATTTGTAGACAGTCTGTCTTACCGTGGACACATGAACATCAAGGCCTTTTTTCTGAGGGGTCGATATATTGTTGGGAGCAATCTACTGTTGGGGTCTACTGATGCTGGCTGCTGGGAGATCTGTAATTGCTCCTAGGGGTCCATTGTTGCTGGGGTGGTATTTTGTTGCAGGAGGTCCATTGTTGCTGGGGGGATTCTATTTTCTTGGGACGATCTATTGTTGCTGGGGGTGGTTCTATTGTTGTTGGGGGAATATCTATTGTTGGTGACTGCAGGGATCTATTTTACGGCCTTTCGTTGTTATCATTAACAAATTTGATACAAACTGATGCTTATCTTTATGTCCTGAAGTGGTACTGGGAGGTGGATAGGGGTGGAACCAAGGTACGATGTTTGAATGTGTATAGGGGGAGGAGACAAGCGGTGACTCAGAAGCGGAAAGTCCCTGCACCTATTTTCTGAGAAAAAAGCAGTGGTTATAGCAAATAAGAAATGTTATTGTCAGCACACTTCATACACAAGCCCATTTAGCTGGGTCAGACTTTTATTTTGCCCTGATATATACACTTTAAAAGATATGAACTGGCAGACTCATGGTCTTTTATGCTGAAAAGCAAAGGAAATTAGGCTGCATATAATATAACAAGATCCATTTTCTCTTGAACAATATAAAGAGGGTGTGGAGGAAGCTTGGTGCCAACACAAGCTGATGTTCTAAACAGAATCAACTACCCAGACAAGCGTTTGCATTTGTTTAAAACAAAAACTGGGATGTTCTAATCCAGCATTAAAAACGGGCTCAGTATGAGACGTGTCAGTAGGGCCACTTATAAGGGGGTAGCACCTGCCCTTCTGTAAGGGGCCCGGGCCCCACAAGTTCAACAGGGGGCCTAGAGCAGCAGGGTTGAGAGCAGTTACTGAAACTAATTTCCCTGTGGCCCTCCCTGTGTTTACAAATGCATTAGTTTATCAGTGAAAAGGGAGCCTCTATACAGAGCTCTTCCTGTTCAATCACACTGCAGGGAAAGGACTGAGAAATATGTGTCCTCAATCTCTTTCTCAGTCTCAAAAGTGAGATTTGGGGTGTCTGTTTAGACCCTCAATATTTCACCAACCACAGGGCTGTTCAAAAAATGTAAAAAATATATCAAAACAAAATTGTAAAAAATAATTAAAAAAACATAATTAAGTCTCATTCTCACAGGAATTCTGGTTGCATGTATGTGCCGCTTGTTCATGCGGCTGGAGCCACCTGTTAGGCTTGGTTCACTGTTCCTGTCAGCTAGGCTGTACGGGGACCCATGATCTCTAACAGCATCCCTGTATGTATGGTTAAAGTGATTCTAAACCCTGAAACTATTACAGCATTCAAATAACATAGGTAATAATTAAATTATTACCATTAAATTAATTCAAATTATGATACAAATAACTAATAAAAGTGCATACATACCAAAAAATATTTAAATAGATAATTTCAACTAATCAATCTCCTCCAAATAAATATCAAAATAATTCCACATGAAATACTCCTCTAAAAAAATATTTTACCAAGTGCTCATAAATCATCTATTAGTGACATGATGTACTTACTAATACCCTCAATTTCATTTATATTCATAATACCCTCATTTAATATAATAAAAATAGTAAACCAACTAATAACCCTCAACTAAAACGCATTTAAATGATCCCCCATAAATAAAAATAACCAAATGCTCATAAATAATTAGTAGTGATTAGTATGAATCCAAATATCATCAAAATAATAGTCCCATTGAATAAACAATTGTTTATATATAGTGACTTGGTGCTTGTTGTTCTTCAATTTGTGACTTTTGTGAATCCTTCAAATAGTGAAGATGTGCGCTCACCTCCTTTGATGCCTGCAATTAGGCTATACACACTTTCGGTTCACTTTCCCTGGAACCTGCTGGATATATACTTTTGCTGGTAAAATTGGGAGATCCTTCCTTTAGGAGTAATGGATTATCCCTGAGGGGATAATCAGCCACCAGAGGATACATCCATTACTCCTAAAGGAAGGATCTCCCAATTTTACCAGCAAAAGTATATATCCAGCAGGTTCCAGGGAAACTGAAACGAAAGCCTGTATAGCCTAATTGCAGGCATCAAAGGAGGTGAGCACACATCTTCACTATTTGAATTAATTTAATGGTAATAATTTAATTATTATTTATTGAGAAGTATTTAGGAGCGCAATATATATTTGTAGATATTTCCAACACAGTTGTAGTTACGTGTTTCATGTTTGGGATCCTCTAGTAATTATCACACCTGTGGCTCACAAGTCACTCTGATTCACCTATACCTATTTAAATAACATAGCACACCACAAGCCATTCATTACATGTGACCCGCTTTAATAATAAGAGCAATAAATACCTTTTTACACCTTCTGCAATCTAGGGTCACATAACATTTTCTTCACTTCCCTGCAGCAAGGACTGGGCAGGAAGTGGGGATAAGCTGGAGTGTCACCAGGCCCTTCTCCAACCATGCAAAGCCAAAGTGGAGCTGTCAGTCAAGGATCTGATCAAGCCACCAATACCTCCTGCCAGGTCAGATTGTTGACAGTTCCAATTCACTTTACAGAGTCAGGGGGAGAGCCTAGTGATGCTACATGGCATGTGTCTCACCCCAGCTTGGCCATAGAGACAGGTAGCTCTTGAACGGAAAGCCGTGTGGATACTTTCATTAAAGAAACAGGGCATGCAGAGTGTGTTGGCATTGATGCACAGGCTCTATGAGCCTGCAGATCATTGCAACCAACAACAACAAGGAACATAGGTGACAAGTAGTTTAAACATAATTACAGATTTCTGATCTAAACAAAGATTATAATGCTAATTAGGAAGGGAGTTTTTTTTAATTTTAGCAACACTATAAAGCTATGAAGGAAAAGTTTATTGTATTCATCAACAAGACTAAATAATCATCCGTGCATCCCTCTGAAAGTGTTTTCACTTTGTTGTTAAGTGCCTGAATTCTCCGACTTAAGAAGTTAGTGTCGTCGACTTCCATTCCCCAACAAGAGTCCAAAAAGAGTACCCTTATTAACCACGGGAAGTACTTTCATTGGACAGGAAAGCTAATTTCAGAACTAATTTAATAGGAACACACAAGAGATAGTTTTCCAACTAAGAATGGTGATAGCAGGCATCTTATGATAGCTGTTCTCTGGCAGGACTTTTACAAGTTTAAAATAACTGACATATTTAAGCTAAAATAAATATGCCCAACAAAATCTTTGGTAGTAGTTTTTGGTGCAACTGTACTTACTTAAGAAGTTCTACGATCCAGTATTACAAAGCTCCATGTTCTGGCATTTCCATCAGAAACTTCCAAGGGTATCTGATTAAGATGTTTAGATCACCTTGTGTTATACGCAGAGGGTATCTTTTCCTATTATCATTACTAGTACCTCCTTCCAAACAGGAAGCCTTCTTGTCGGGGTTTGGGCACGTAGGCTGGCATAGGTTGCAAGAAAAATCTAGCACCGGGTTGCTCTTGGTGGCTGGAGTCTTGCTATGAAGCAAGAGGTGTTTTTCCATTCTTATTATTTTTATTGATGGACACTTGTTTTTTGCATTCTTGGTGTTAGGTATTAAGGAAAAGACCACTGAATCACCTTTGAAGAAAGTTGTTGAATAGTGTGTAATTCTTTTATGTTTGGTCCTGGAGAAGTGGATTCATTCTACAAAATGCATTGCCTGTTTTGGTTGTAAAGTGGAATATCTGCAATATGTCAGTATGTATAATTTAAGATAAGGGGTCAGTAGTCATAAGCTAACGGTCAGTCCGATGTCATTGATCGAATATAGCCATATTAGGTCAATGTTGTCACCAGCATCCCCTCCCTTTTTTTACATGCAGCTGCAGGGCAGGCAGTCCTCATGTGACAGTTCCCATTGGTTCAACCAAACCTGAATGCTAGTTCATTACTTGTGGTCAGATGTGTGCAACCTATACCTTTGACATGCCTAGTGTTTTTAACTTACTTGAATGCGTATATGTGTCTATTTTGTACAAATAAATTATGATTTTTGTATCTTGATAAACATCCATGTAATTTGAATTCTTGAGTGTTATAAAGTCCCCATATATATTTTTCTTGGCATGTGTTTTTCAATGATAGTACTTCAGAATAATGAATCCCCTAACTCCACAGTTTTGACATAAACTAGTCTACCATTACTGATGGATCTGTCTAAGCAGATACTCTTTATAAAAGGGAACTTGCACAGTATATTGTGACAAAGCATGTCCAAAAGACAAAGTGTTATCTTTAACCAAAAAATGCAGACAACAAAATTATTTTACAATATCTATAATTGCAAGAAATCAATACAAACAAACTTTGCTTAGCAAACTGTACATACATAAATAATATTTTCTATTTCTTTACTTGACATTTCATAGATAGTTTTCTGTCGAGGTCAGAACTTCATTTCTTACATCCAGTTTCAAAGCTTTAAAAAGTGCTTCTCATTTGTACATCTGCCATACTTAATACAGAGTTTACAGTTAGTTCATGCTTCCCCCACCAAATCCCCACACAGAAAGCCCATCAACCAAAAATGCCACAGAGAAAAGTAAAAAAAAATATTGGTTGTGTAAGCTCTTTAAAATTTTATATTACAAGCATCTAAAATCGCATCATAATTGCATCATGTCAAATACTGATAATACTCACATTGGGGATCGATTGACTCATTAGAGTTTTCTTTGACAAAAAAAAATATTAATTTTGGCTATGCATAGTTAATCTTTTTTAGAAGGTCACATGATTTAAGGTAAATAGGCTGTTTTTTCTGAGCTGAACTTGGTGACTGTGTTTTGAAGCACATCATAATGTACTCAATACTGCAGGGGCTCTAACAGAGCTGTAATTTTATAGATTATTAAGGGAAATAAAGCTGCCACATTAAGTGCAAATAAAAGCTGGCAACAGCTCATGTATCTTCCAGACAAGGTTCTGCCACATTTTTCATATAGGGGGTGGTCCATTGGTATAACGGAGCATTGGGTGGAAGGATCTTGCAAAATTATTGGACAGAGTGCAACTGTAGTCTTCTTCGGACATTGGTACAAGACAAGCAAGACCAATCAAAAGCAGCAGAAGAAGCTGAAGTGGTAACGCAGCTCGAAGGACTCGTAGGAAGAATGACTGATGTCTTTGAGCTAAATTAGCTTCAGAAGGGTAGGAACCTGAGCCATCGTCTTTGGACCTGATAAACAGAATTGATAAAGGTAAGTTTACAAAAAAAAACATTTTATTGTAGCTTCCATACCTAACCAGTGTTTGTGATAACTCACCACTTATCAATACACTGAGCAGTCCTAGCCCATAAATGTAAACTTTCCACATGGAAAGGAGGTCAATAAATGATATTCTGATGCGGAAATCAGAAAACAGTTGTAAAACTTAGATCTGTGTGTAATGTTTTACCTAAATTTTAAACATCTTAGGATATTAGTTAAAATGAATGCCTCAGAAAAGAGTACTTATTGTTAAATCTCTGAAACAGCACAGTGGACAGTTAAGAGGAGGAGAATGCTGTATAGCATCTTCTCTCTCTCTCTCTCTCTCTCTCTGTATATATATATTTTATTTTTTTTTTCCCTAGGGCTGTTTTCCTTAACTCTTTATACGTTTCCATATCACTGTGCCCAGATATATATTCAATTTTTGCTCTAGCACCATCCCAGTTGTAACAGTTCCTGTACGTGTTGTGGAAAAAAGAAGGTCATGCATTATGCATCTTCTTCCTAGCTTGTACAGAAGAAGGCAGTTGGGGGCCACAAGGCACATTGCATTCCGAGTCTATTCTGGCAGTTATTTCATACATAAGTTGAATAACTCAGTAATCCTTTTGGCACTTTTAAAAACAAGGCAAATACATCTGTACTACAGAGAACTACTACATTTACTTCTTTCCTAAACAGTAAATAAAAATAATACTTTCTGTACAATCCAATTGTTATGTGAACAATACTAGGCTTGGTGTGGTAGAAGATTTGGCGGATTTCCATTAGAACCAGGATCCTGTGCTGTCTTCTCAGTCGTTATACTATTCCATCACAAATAGCACATTTTCTCATTTGCAGAATGATGAGGGAGGTAAAAGTATGACCATGATGTGGCAGTTATAGGACAGTGCAACAATCCATAAGATTGCTTGTGTATAAAGTCAATGCTGGGAGATGGTCATTCAGTGCCCAGGGCGAACGTGGGAAACCGCACCCCCCCAACTGCCTATCACCCGCACCAAACCCTGCTCCCAAAGGGCCAACATGGACCGAAATGTTTGTGGCATGCAATTATATAGCACAAATATTTTTGATACACTGTAGCAAACTGCCATAATTTATTATATGATGATGATTGATAATATATAGTCACAGAAGTGCAGAACTAAGTGTACACATGTGACCTATAGGAGAAGTAGGGCCTGTCAGTTATTCAGGAGAACCTGATCGGAAGGTTAATGAAGCATGTAATTTTTTATTAATATGTTCACTGCCGCAGCCTATAGCTGACAGCAGTGATCACTGTATTCTGAAAGCAGGAAAACCTGCCACTGTCAGAATACAAAAGGAGCAGGAGAGATTCCCCCATCAACGCTGTCAGTGTTGATGGGGAAATCAAGCACATTTCTTTCCTTTAACCCGTGGTTGAAGGAAAGAAAATTGCACGATGTATGGTCAGCCAACGAACCAGCCCTAAGAATAGCCAACCAAATGCAGGTAAGTAAAGTGTTAATCTCCTCACCTGAAAACAGAAAGCTCATTAAACACTGCTTATTTATTGCCAGGATGACAGTGTAAGGTGATCTCTAGTCCAGGCTATGGTGAGGGGTCCGGACCATCTGGCAAAAGGGGACAGATACAATGCAGTGCACACTGATAACTGAAACTAATAGCTCTGGGGGACCGTGTGACAAACTGGTCCTCCTTTGTTAATGAACTTCTGGTACTGTGATGGGTAAAAACTTTGGGTCTTTGAGCTGAACTGCAGTAAAGATGGTCCAATGGGAAGATGCCCCCTTCTCCACCATCGAGAAAAGCATGTAACCCAATATTTAAATTGCTAGAGATGAATCTCAGAATTCTCTCTCCTATTTAGATATTGTGTTACATGTTGTACAAATTGTGAAAGAACTTTTCTTAATTCAGGAGGAGGGAGAAGGGGTGGGTACCCATTGAATATTACTACAGTTCAGTCTTAGGTCCCAAAGCTATTAAGCACCACAGCTCCAGTAGTTCAGGGCCAGGAAGAGGACCAGCATACCTGCACAGAAGATTTCTTCAGGATTCAGCTGCAAACGCAATGTGGGACATATACAAATACATGTTGATCCTGCCACTGAAGTCCTCTTCATGCAGCTTCCTGCTATAAGGGGACAATCCTGCTTACACTGCTACTGCTATTCAAAGCAGCATTGTAAGCTGTGTCTAAGTGTACTACAGTGAGATATTGTAGGTAACATGACAATCAGCATTGTCTTAGCTGATTCATAAGACTCTAGATAGACTCTAGATAGCGCTGCCCACTGCTTTCTTGGTTGACACCACTGCTTCTGTTGCTAAAATCCTCTAACCGTGAGCTGCAGTGTCTGACAAGTGGAGCATCTGCCTGACTTAAAGGAGGTAAAATACATTTTAATTAGATGAGGCTCTGTTATCACATAGTAACTGTACCAGAGATATGTTATAGACTACCACACAAGAGCCTTTAGGTACAGTATAATTTAAAGCTGTATTAAACCCAAAACCAAAAATGTAATACAGCATATTGCTGCTTACCAATCATTAGATGTAGTGGCTGTATTAGTTTTCTTTTAGGCTGCTCACCCTCTGTTTTCACCTGGTGATCTGGCCAGTAACACACCTCCTATATTACAGTGCCCTCGCTCTGGATAAGCGGGCATAAGGGGGCACTTTTGGACAGCACTTACAACAACAATGTTTTTCTTTTTGGGATAAAAGGTTTTACATAAATAAATACAAGCTGGTCATTGTAAGCACCCTTGTCAGTGTTAAATGGTTTGTCCCATTCCTGTAGCCTAAATATCTGCAAGAGAGTTTGTTCTTTTGAAAAACAACAGACTTATTGGCTGGATCACCAGATAAAAATAGAAGAAAGAAAGCCTGTAAAAAATTAATGCAGCCATCACATCTACGAATTGGTAAGATGCAACATAAGAAATGTTTGTTTCTGGGTTTAATACTGCTTTAATAGCTGCCAGAATGTTTGTTAGCTGCCTTTATCTAACTAAATTATCTGGTTGGATCCCATCTGTTCTAGAAGAAAGAAGGGGGGGGGGTCATCCTCTGAGTTAGCTGAGTGTGTAATCTGGATGGGCAATTCACAACAGAGTAGGCAGTCAACCTATTTAAAGGGTGGTGCTTTTGCCTAGAGTGGACCAGCTGCTAGTTACAATGAGAAATATAGAATTTCCTTATGTAATATTTCATATTTACCCAACAATAAATATTTCTTCCTAAATATATACGTTTCCTAAACATAATATGAATGACTTAATTAAAATGCACCCTGATTATCTCTTTGCTCTAAGCCTGCAATGATGTTACTGCTGTACCAAGCAAAACTACACTAGACTTTTCATACTTTCTAGCATGGACACAGCAACATTCAATGCTAATAGTGTAAAATATGTAGAATCAGTCACATTCAATATTAGCAGAGCAAATAACTAAGCCAAGAAAATCTATAAAGGTCAAAAGTTATTCGATTTTTTTTGCTGTTTGTTAAAATTATTTTGCCTGCAGGTTATAATGCTTCTAAAAAACACTTTGTACTTCCTTTTACAAAGCTGTAATTGATGGCCCATACAAATTCTTTGTACAAACTTCACTTTGGATTTGATTATTCCGTACTCATGAAATCAGCAAGCTTTTGGTTAGACTAATGCAGAAAAGCCTACTTTTCAGATTGTTTACCTGCTGGTTATGTGTCTAAATATAGAAGATTGGTGAAAAGGTCATTAGCGATCTCAGATTAGACTTTCTAGATTTCATGAACTAAGCTTTCACAGAAAAAAAATATTTTTAAATATACACAAACCAGCTTTTACCTTTCTTGATTATAAGTGTACTCAGAGTAATCTACTTATATATTGTCTTTATTTTATTCTGACATATTCAGTCTGAGCATATATAAATCAAAGTGCTGTCAGTAAAAACAGAATGTCAAAACAATTAGGTCCAAATTAGTGAATCATTAAAGGTTTTTATGTAGTTTTGGCTGTGACAATTACATTTTTATCAAGCAGTAATACGCTTGAATTGATATTTGGAAGTAGCAGCCATAACAGATCTACCAGCTAAGGGAAACTGTACTTTACAGGTGACTGCACTGTCACCATGGGCAAGACATGTGATGGCACTGCCAGCTCCATTAGTGTGCCCCATCCTACTTCATTCCCAGTGCCATAGGATTGACCCATTGTGCTGTTAAGGGAATGTAGTGTTCCTGCCCATGTTTACTAGCCCATATGTCTGTGGTCATGTCTGTCCTGCCACTGACAGCATGGTTCAATGTCACAGATATGCTGGTGGAGGGTAAGGATGGCTTTCTGGGCAAATAAATGATGGCTTGGTACCAGTTAATGTGGTGTAGCAAAGGCCATAAACTTGCTGTAGGGAATTGATTCCACAGGCTGTAATGGAAGTATCTGTAAAGCCAGCAAAGGAGACAAGGTGGCATTAGGACACTGGGCATGGGGAAGAGCATGATTTGAGATAATTTTTTTCTTCTGCTCCAAAAGTTGCAGAACAAACACCTGCCTTGGAAAGGATGCTACTGGAAACAGCCAAGTGAATGTAGGAATGATCTGCAAAGAGCCATAACTTGACCCTCCTCAGCACTTATTCCTGCTGGATTCGTTATATCCTAGGCCTCTGAAGTGCCTTGTGAGACCTCCCTGTGTTTTCCAATGGTTGTTGTACCCAAATGGCTAGTACGTATACCACTGCAGTTATGTTGCATGCAGAGACTGCAGACCACAACAGTGCTATCAAAAGCAGAAAAAAAGGCCCTGCATACATAGCTCATTGTACATTCTAAAAAAGACTGCAAACAGGCAGGTAAGTTTGTTTTATTGCAAAGGAGACTAGCATGTCTTTTCAGCAATAAAAAACCTGAGTGCTTCAATTTGTTTTACATTTTATTTCTGCTTTTTAGGAAACCGGAAAAATCTTATGGGAAAACTCGCTCCCATGTGCCGTCAACCTCACTGTGGTCTCCCACCCTCCTGTCCTGCACCACTTTTCTTTTTCTTTTCTTTAATTTTTTTTCTCCTTCTTCTCCCCTTTTCCTCATCCCACCTCCCCCTCCTAAACACCTTGGGTGTCCTCTTTTCTACCCCAAAGTTACTGGAAAATACCTCTCTGTATGCTCTGACCATAAGATATGACTGCCCAGAGACCTAGGATATGTGTCCTTCATTATATAGAATGAACACTTAGCTTCTACCCTCTAGCAGTAATGTGCCTGTAGGTTGTACTATCTTCTCGGTATGTACATGATCATCATGTTCTCTTACATTTTTACCACAATTGACATGGTGGAAACAGGTTCATCAATTCATTGCTAGCTGCTAATTTTTCATTTTTATACATACAGACTGTTTTCACTGTCATTTGTCACCAAGAATGTGATGTCATGCCACACTATTCTGTTCTGTTGCATACCTTTAAATAAAGAATTTAAAAAAAAACTTATGGGAAGAAAAAATTAAAAAAATATGGAAATCCACGCTGCTGCTGGATCTGCACTCATGCTTGATATTCCTGCTGACTCCAGGTGATGAGGAGGAGGAGCATTGGAAAGGAAAATGCTTCCAGGGATGAGACAATTAACGTAAACCTGTTGCTATTCTCTGAATGGGCAAAGCAGAGGTTTGCTTTAAATGTACATTTTATAAAGGAGCCGATTAAGTTCTGTAATTAGTGTACAACATACAAAATAAAAAAACTAAAAAACTCTTTGCCTGCACTAATTGCACAAACAGCCCACAAACTATTTATGAAATGCTTGAGTGTCATTAAAAATCCTGTAAAACTGCTTTATTTTATTTTGTTTGCCCTTAAACCGTAGTCTATCAATGTTTACTGATCCAGTGCAAGATCAAACACAAAGTACTCTGATCAGAGGCATTTAAAATAATAAGGAACACAGTGACAGCCTGTTCTGTGTTATCAGTTAGTACTGTAGCTGACATCAAACACAACCTGTCTGACTTGTGCTTTTGATTAAGCTCTCCATTCAGTTGAAACTCGTTTGTATTCCATGCTTGCCTGAATGACAAATTGAATATTGTGCTGTACTGCAAAAAGATGTGTTAATCAACAGTGCCAGTGGAAAGAAAGAGTGCTGCGGCTGAGATGTTATTAGGAAGTGGGCTCCACTGCAAGCTGCAAAGCTGTTAAGACGCACGCTGGGCCAGATGTTTGGCAATGGAAGATGTCAGCTGGAAAGGTGATGAGAGCTTGACACTTTTATTATCACTTTAGATTAAATAGAACATGCTCATCAGCTCATAAGCGAACCTGCTGGCTTCTAATTACGCCTTCATATTACACAAATTGACAAGTAGAAAAAGCAGTCTGCTCTCTAAGGGCGAATTCACACTATTAGGAGAGCTACCGCAATGCTTTACCACTGTGAAAGCTCTCCTTTGCCAGTTGCGCTAGGGGGCAGTGTGGTTCAAAATTCAGCACATCACATTGCTCCCTTTTTTTGTTTGTTTTTTTGGAGCTTTATTTGAAGTGTACAAAATGTACACTTAATTGACTGCAAGGTCAGGCAAGCGCTGGGCTGCCTGACATTGCAGTGCAATTCGGGCCAGCACGCTGCGATAAAATGCAGCATGTCGGCATTGCAGTGTGACTGGGACACATAGGAAACAATTGTTTACTGTGTGTTCCTGCGGTGACAGCTGTTTTATCATTCGGTAAAATATCTGTCACCACACATAGTGCGATTTCACCCCAACTAATTTGTTTTAAATCAATTTTTATCTATTTATTTTTCACTGAGATCTGATAAACATAGGTGTATGGTCAAGGTTGTTGATTTGTCATGACCTCACATCAAAAAGATACAGTATATGAGGCCATTTACAAATGCAGGTATGTACATACCCGTAGCAAATAATTAATTATTGGCTCCTACAGGTCTAAATTAGGATGTAGACAAGAAGATCAAGGCACAAAATTGGTTTTGAGCACTCCCGCCTACATCCAATCTGGCCTTCTACAGTGATGGCAAAATCAAACAATTGTTGGAAACTATACTTAATTCCCCCTAAGGTAATAGAAATGGTTGTGTTAGAACCACATTATGCAAACCAATGTAGTTCTAGTACAACTTAATATTTTTCCCTGACTGTTCAATATCTGATCAGTTATCTGTTGAATGTTGAAAGTCAGATGTGGCTCAAACACCCTCTCTTGACCAATAAATGACCAAGGTATGGGTAATTTACCTGTTATAAGACAAAATGTCTTGCTGTTTTTGAGGGTTACTGTGGCATGTTCTTCTACCATACACAGTAAAAGCAACAATGGACAACTTTAAGAATAAGGCATGTTTTAGCACTCTGTCAAGTGAAACACTATTGAAGAATGTTTAGAGCCCTTCAATAGTCATCGCCTGAAGTACAGATATGCCTTTCACTGTGACCAAAAAGAAATAGAAAATGCTTTAGTAGCTTAGTGTTGCCATTGAGTATGAGCTTAAATCAATTGGTTTTCTGCAACAACATTTTTTACATGAAAGGAAAATGTAGCAAAGGTTGCCCTTAGCTATTTTGGATGGCTGAATTGGGTGACAATCCTCATGTCTATGAGAGCCAGAAGACATCTCAAACACTTCATAACCAAGCATGAAGAAACAGCAATTGGCTATGTTTTATATTTTTATCCATTTATTACTCCTGCCAAGTTAAGCTGGTGTTGGCTCTCCTCCAGCCTTTTGCCTGCACTGAAATAAAGATAGTCACTCAAGAATATGTATGTTTTGGCATTTGGGTTGCAGGCTGTCTGTATAGTTACATGGTCAACCAGTACAATCTGCAAAAAAAAAGTTGTTGCATTATTATTGGATTGTAAATGTGCCTTTTTACATACTTACCTGATTTTTATATGGATATCAACAGGAATGCTTAAATAAGATGGATTTCCAGGGCAATTGGAAACCCCCTATTTGTTTGAGGTCCATTTGTAAAGGTACACTATAACATGGACCCCAATTCCCAGACACAATTAATAAACTACATTAGGACCATATCCCATTGTTCCCTTCATACTTTGGAGTACTGGAGCCCAAACAGTATACAAAAGTGTTCCACAAAGGCAACCATTGTGTTTTATGGTCTGGATGCATTAACAGATTTTACCAGCAGAAGGAAGTCTACAAGTAAAATCTGCAAATGCAGATCTGTCTCCAGAAAAACTAAGAATTAAAGGATGGGTGGACCCCTCTATTTTACTGTATGTAGACATCCTGTACATGTCTGGCATTGCCACTTTCCCTGAAAAAAATTCTTTAGTTTTACCATATAAATGTAATAAATTTCACTGGTATTTAATAATCACTGATGTGGCCATGTGACATTTACTTTAAATATTACCAGAAATTGATGCTAGGATTTACTGTACAGAGTGCACAGTAAATGTCTTTGCATCTATGTGCACATTTTAGGTTTATCCACAATGATCATTAGTACATTTTACTAGGGCCTCTTTTGTCAATGGTTGATTAAATATCTTTCTTAAAATTTTTAATTTTAAAATCTATTTTAATAGACATGTGGTCTTGTTGACTATCTTACTAAATTTGTATTATGTCCTAAAACTCTAGTGACAGCAAGGATGCTTGGGATATTTAGGACAAATAGGGAAAGTAGACTCATGAAAAAATAAAAATGACTGAAGCACACAAAACAACAGCAACCAAAATGCGCAAGCCTTTCTTTACAGAAAGATGTAAAATGTACCCAAATAACAGAAAGAAAAGCAGAAAGCTTCATGTCTGCACTCTTGTGGTCAGAGAAACATGGGCTACATTTATGTGCAAGTATACTGACAACTGTGTTAGTAAGGGTTAGTGAGGTTAGCGAATAGAGATGGCGCCAGCAATTCCATGGACCAATCTGTTCTGACAATGAAGAGTTCAGAGAAGGCAAACGCCTACAAAATGGACTGAATGTAACAAGACCTCATATCCATTTTGATGGCTGGCAAGTTCCAAAGATGAATGGAGTAAAGCCTGACTTAAACTGAAGTCTAGAAAATGAGAGGATGATGAAAGCATGTGCCATAAAGATTGACTTGTCGCCCTTGTAAAGCTCAGCATGGTGTATCAGATAATGATGAGATCCCAGTAAATTTTGAAAAACAGGATTGACCTTGCTGGACATATTCTATCATCCTCTGTGTTCTAGAGTAGAACTTGGAAACCAGGAGAATAAGGTACCTGCTAGGTGGGTTGTTGACAGAGGGTCCAGGCTGTGAGACACTACATTTGCCCCGTGGCTGTTTGCAATGAACAGGGGGTAAAGAAAGAAGAATGTTCAGTCCAGGCAAAAAAAGACAAGCTACCGATGAAAGAAAAATCAACAAAATGAAAAGTGCAGCAAAAGAAAATAAAATCACATGAGGTGACCAATACCCAGGAGGGAAGGGAAACTGGCTTTCGATTTTGTTTTTTTGAATAATATATAAATAAACATGCAGTATATTAAATACTATCACTAAATAATATACTTATTTCATCCAGTAAATATTTGTTTTTTATTGAGCAAAATAAAATGTATTCATATATAAATGTATACATAACTATTGGTTCATTCCATAATTCATGTAATTGATCATTATGATTAATGTTCATCTTGACTATATAATACAATTGATAAGTTTTGTTAAAACATTCGAAAAGCCAGTATTCCCATACATTATACCACTAGGACCTATAGGAGACTAGTGAATGTGAAAAAATCAATTAAGGAGATCAAATAGTTCATAGGGATAGAATTTATAGGTGTTATTCAACTAAAGTGCAAATGAAATTCATAATTCCAAAACCACAGAAAACTGATTAAAATATAATTAAACAGAATGATAAAGGATAGGCCAACATAACCCCAGCTTCATTAAAAAGTATAATTTATCCATTTTTTTGTGCAGAAGTGACATGTCAGGGAGTTAGAACAGTGGAATATTTCAGTGTGTCCGGCTAATGGGAATATGGATGTGCTTCTGGGCCTACCTAGTAGAAGTGTATCACAAGCTCTGCCTGTCTGTTTCTCAAATCTTTCTGAACTCTGTTTATTTTAAACCAGGTGTGCTTTACCGTTCTCTGCCTGCTGGGGGTGCTCCTGCCAGACACAGGGCTAAGGGATCCAGAGGTGTCTAACTCATCTGCAGAAGACCATGATGATAATTCCTGTGCGTAAGAACAAAATATACATGTAAATGAAAGATACATTTCCTGTAATAACAACTCTCTGCTCTCTCAAGCTGGTGTATTGTGATATATGGAATGCCTACCAATATGTGGGTTTATGTACAATAGGGGCATGTCTAGTAGTATAGTTATTCAGGAGAAAATAACTAGGACACATTAGGACTTAAAACAAGTCTTTGTTTTGTATTCAGAACTTTTTTTTCTAAAATAGTTTATGGATAATGCCAACGCATCTTTCAATCATTATGTACTATTTCACATTAAACAGGGTAAATCTAATGTAAACTACTATTCAATTGCATGCTTTTTTTATTAGTTTAGTTTTATTCTGTGTGTGTGTGTGTGTTTCAGAGGTAGCAGTGATGAGCCAGTACACGATAACATCTGGAAGGTATGTTGGAAAAGCCTTCTCTAGTGGTACCCCTATTTTTTTTCTATTTGCTGCATGATAAACAGAATGATAAAGGATAGGCCAACATAACCCCAGCTTCATTAAAAAGTATAATTTATCCATTTTTTTGTGCAGAAGTGACATGTCAGGGAGTTAGAACAGTGGAATATTTCAGTGTGTCCGGCTAATTTATCCATTAGCAGCAGCACCAGAAGAATACCCTCTGAAGAAGCCTTCCGCACAGGAAGCTTGTCTGGTTACAGGCTGTTTCAACTGGGCTCATAGTCAGGGCCAGTGCTACCACTAGGTGAACTAGGCAACCACCTAGGGTACACTGCCACCTAGGATGCAGCCACGGCCACTGGTTTCCCTGCTCTGCGCCATGGTCAGATCTAGGGGGTGCTGGGGTGGGAGAAATGACAGGAGAGAGCCAGGAGATGCAGGCTGTGCTCTCCTCTCTTGTCAGTGGAGCAATCCTATATAAAGCAGATGACACAGGATCACTCTTACATCAGCATGTTCAGTGTTTGAGTTATTCCCTGGCTCCCTGCTGCCAAGAGATGAGCAGTCATTGGAGGAGATAGGGGGCATGGGAATCAAACTGTGTACAGCCCAATCCAAGAGCAATCCTGTGTCATCTGCTGTATGGAGGATGGCTCCACTGACAGACCTTCCATATGGTATAATCAACTGGTCCATCACTGTCAGCTCTGAGACTTAGAACTTGGAAAAAAGGATATTTTGAATTGAATAGCAGTGTAAATTAGACATTTAATACATTTAATGACAGTTGTAGAATGAGGTTATACGTCCAACTGTTGTCCTTTAAACAGACATCAGGGTTTAAAATGTATCTTTTCTTGGTCTAAAGAATTTATTGTAATTAAAATAAAACAACGTATTTACAACAATGTAAATGTTGAAAAAAAGCTAATTGAGCTCTTCAGGGGCAAAAATGTAAAATGTTTTATGTAGTTGATAAAGCACTGTGTGATATACATTTCAAGGGTCTATTCACTTGCTCTTGGAACATAATGATGTTGGTTGTAGTACTCCTAATACTCAGGTCTTATGTTACCATGACCTACTTTGTCTTAGAATGTGTTACAAATATTTTTGTATACTTTACCCAATGTGTGCGATATCTTTATTTGCTTTCTTTATCTCCTTGAAAACTCAATACAATTAGATTAAACATAAGGGTCTATTAATTTCAGCCATTGTGTTACAATGCAGAAGCTAGTGTGTGGTGCGGTTCGGCTGCATAACTGCAGTGCCGGTGTGCCGATCGCACCGCATCGCACTGTTCATGTTTTTTTCTAAAACTAACTTTACTAAAAAGTTGCACAGTGACATTTCATTACGTTTTATTGGCCACTGTTCAGTAATGGATTGCCTTGCACTGCACTGTGCTGGAAAAAAGTATAGCATGCAATACTTTTTTCAGCACACACGGACTGCACATCACCACAGTGATGTGAACCAGGCTTACAGGAGTCAAGGCAGTTTTGCAGTGGAATAGCCACCCAATGACGTCCCACCGCACCTGGTGTGAATGGCCTCTTACTGCTATTTGCTACAAATAAGAGAGATGAATATAAACTATATATGCTAAACTGCAGCCTGGCACCCTTTACATAATATCCCCTCTTTGCTAAAGAATTTTTCTTTTAATTCCTGATACAAGCTCAATAAAACAAATAAGTGTTAAAATATGTTTTTAACATCTCTTTTATTCATATCCAATCACACAGAAAAACTTACCAGCTGATTGCTTGATATGTCTAATATTTTCTCTATTTCTTTGATGTGACGAGTTACTTCCTTCAAGAGCACTTTGAGCCTGTTCCCAATGACATGTACCTTTTCTTTGGCTTCAAGGCAATCCTTGCCCTCTGCATTGACCAGCAAATGGCAGGACATGTCTTGCAGTAATGCCACCTTCAGCTGTGACTCGAGCAGTTCACGCTTGATTTGCTGTTACGCAAGGATAAGGTCAGTCTTCTTTATACTAAACGTCTAAAACTTTAAACCTTTTAGTACGAATGACAAATTATTCAAGTTAATCTAATAACTGCAAATATAAGAGTTTGAGCTATGTCATATTTTATCTAAACTAAATCAGCCAGTACTCTAGGGGTACAGAAATGATTTTGACAATGCAATACCTGTACCTACCTTCAGGTTATTGATTGAATGCCAGGAGAACCCTAAAATTCGAACAAGCTATCCCAAACACTTGAAGGCTTGCTTGCCTCCAGCTTGTAGTTATTGGCCTTACTGGCCCATCATTATTTATTTATTATTATTTATTTCAGGTACTTATATAGCGCCGTCAACTTATGCAGCGCTTTACATATATATATATATATATATATATATATATATATATATATATATTGTACATTCACATCAGTCCTTAACCCTCAAGGGCCGTACAATCTAAGGTCCCTAACTCACATTCATATACAAGGGCCAATTTTTTAGACAGGATCCAATTAACCTACCATCATGTCTTTGGAGTGTGGGAAGAAGCCGGAGTATCCGGAGGAAACCCACGCAGGCACAGGGAGAACATGCAAACTCCAGGCAGGAGGTGCCATTTATGGTCAAATAAAAACAGACACTAGAGGGTAGGCCAGCCTTCAACACTATTAGGAAGTATTGCAGATTCCAATCTACAGTAGACCTGGCATTAGGGTTCCCTTTGCATTGGAGCAGTCACCTAAAGGCAATTTTAGGCAGTTATGTGCCTGCACTGTAGTTCCCAATTCTATCCAGTACCATTACAGTACTGATGAGTTTACTGTTTTGTTTGCAAACCAGAAGCAAAGAAAAATACATGGTTCTTTCATATATAAGGGGAGTATGTGCTTAGTGATTGGTAGCTCAGACACTGAGCCCTGTTACATGGAGATAACGAGAGAGCCCTCAGCCCTGTGTAATCTCCAAGACAAAGGTTCACTTTAAAATAACTTTCATCATCTACTGACTAAAACAGCACAAACCACAAAGGCTTATATAACTACCTGACATATGTGATATTCTTTTTTACATCATTATAGAATATTATGGAATGTTCTAAATATTAGATATTGTTTTGGAGGCTGGCTAAAAACAGGATCACAAGAATACCATTCAATGAAAAAAAAAACAAGAAGTCGACCACTTTAAAAAATTATCTGTTCAATTACTAACTGTATTTCAAATTTAATTATAGTCACATTTAAATAAGACAACCACACACTCATACAAACAATGGGGGAAACTTATCAACATGCGAGCGGGTAGAATCTGGAGCAGCTGTGCATGGTATCCAATCAGCTTCTATCTTCAGTTTGTTCAGTTAAGCTTTGGAAATGAAAGACAGAAGCTAATTGGTTGTCATGTGCAATTGCTCCAGATTCTGTCTGCTCTAGCTTTCATAAATTCACCTGAATGTGTTAACATTTACATCCGAAGTGTGTCAGGTAATGGAAGAACAATGAAAGGAATGCATTCAAAAGTAAATAGCCCACAATGTAAATTGCCACCTGCAGCCTTTTAGTATAACTTGTTATACCGCAATAATAGAAAACAAAATTCTTGATGTACAAAAAAGAGGAACTAGCTATTTACAAACTAAGCTGAAAATTAATATTTACTTTTATCTAGGACTGATAAACTACTACTTTTATCTAGGACTGATAAACTAATAGGGGCAAAATTCAGCGTGAATTCTATTTTTCAGTAAATGTGAGCAATACTGTGCCACAATATTTTGTCTGTGAATACAAGAACTGCAGACAAGTCTGATATCCCTGTGGCAATAAAGAAGGTAAAAGTAGTACCGTTAACAGCTTGAGATGGTCGTGAAGAGTGTCACTATCAAGGCTGGGATTGATAGGAAGCAGTTCACCTCTTCTTCGGTCAATGTTTTCTAGCCAAAGCAGTAGCCCATGACTCATTTCATGAAAGTCCTATCATAAACATACACATACAAAATAATGTATGAATTACAACTATGGCATTTGCACTGTAAAGATATACGTAATTCAATCTTAATGTGACCCACCACAGTGTCAATGTTACCCAAACCTGTTAACAGTCAGTGTATGAAAATGTCACAGGATCTCCACTCCTCAGCTCCTTCAATTATTTGATTACCAGATGACACACAAGTTGGTGGAAGGAACCATAGTGGCTGGCGGAGGAGGAGTAAGTATTCTACACATTTAGAAGCATGGAATACTTGCACTGTCCTGGGCAGCAGAGAAGTGGTGGCTTTTCAATACACACCAGCTGGAAAGGTAAGTATATTTACACTTTGAACATCAGTATTCCTTGACAAAATTTCTTTCAAGTATTTTGCACATATTTGTGCATGTTTGTACGTACACGAGTACACAAGTAAAATATATTCTAGGTCTCGGTCTAGGCCTGCATGCCTAAAAATACTGAGTTGTTATGCAGCAGTATGTAATAGACCTAGCTGAGGGCAGCTAAGGAACAGCAAGAGAGTTGCATCTGCTGAGAAAATGCCAATGCCAAGAATTCAATGGGAAATGAACTACAAAGGAGGTAAAACATAAATCATTATAATGATTTAATGAGCTATGCTGTTTTACAGTAATCCTTCAATAAAAAGACCTATAGAATTGTTAATGCTTTCAATACAATTTACGCTTTTTTATCTTTTCATTTCCATTCTAGTATTTTGAACCAATATTTTAAAACCAAACATGATGGGATTGATTTCCTAAAGGCTGTTCACTTTGCAAGGGAATGTGCATTATTCATGGGGAGTTCCCTTAGCTTAGTGAATGTGGGGAAGTTCTGCTGACTTCCATCATCCAATCATGTACAAGCAAAAATATTTTATTAAGACTTTAGTAAATCAACCCCAATAACTCCAGAGGTTATAATACAATTTTAAAGGTGGATAGTTTTAAAAACATACAAAAGAGCAGGAACACTACATTATATATATATATATATATAGTCCTTGATACATAAACGATCAATACTGTATATTTCATATGCTATTTCTCATAGCCAATGTTTTGGTTTTTACTTTACTCTTACATTCACATTATTATATTTTTTCACACATATATTTTTGAGCAAAATGCATGTATAGAATAGATTCAATGCAAATGTCAATCTTACTCGTTTATTCCTTTTAACAAAGGCTATTTTTATTGCAAAAACTATATGATTTTGTGTGCAGAAGTATAGCCAGAATTAAAAATGTCCAGTTCCAAAATGTTTCAAGACATTCACATTGCATTATAAGCTAGTGCAAACATTTGATGTTATATCTATAAGCAGTTTCAAACCAATTAGAGTCCAGGCATTCCTGAAGTATGTACTGCTGGGATGACTTGGGAGAACAGGTGCTTATTGTGTAATTTGTTTTACTCAAATACTTTTCATTTAAATTTTTTCAGTTTAACAAAAAACAACAAAAAAAATGGAAAAACAAAACATAATAATAACAGCGGCAGCAGTACATCCCACAGTACAATTTCAAGGAGTAGCATCCACATTGCTTATAAACATACCTGTATATAGAAAAATATTGAGACATCTGATATATATATACAGTCATGGCCGAAATTGTTGGCACCCTTGATATTTCTCCAGGAAATCATGTATTTCTCACGAAACGTATTGCATTAACACATGTTTTGCTATACACATGTTTATTCCCTTTGTGTGTATTGGGACAAAACAAAAAAAGGGAGGAAAGAAAGCAAATTCGACATAATGTCACACAAACCTCCAAAAATGGGCTGGACAAAAGTATTGGCACCCTTTCACAACTGCGGATAAATAAGAATGTTACAAGCATGTGATGCTCCTGTAAACTCACCTGGGGCAAGTAACAGGTGTGGGCAATATAGAAATCACACCTGAAAGCAGATAAAAAGGAGAGACGTTCACTTAACCTTTGCATTGTGTGTCTGTCTGTGCCACACTAAGCATGGACAACAGAAAGAGGAGACGAGAACTGTCTGAGGACCTGAGAACCAAAATTGTGGCAAAATATCAACAATCTCAAGGTTACAAGTCCATCTCCAGAGAACTAGATTTGCCTTTGTCCACAGTGCGCAACATTATCAAGAAGTTTGCAACCCATGGCACTGTAGCTAATCTCCCTGGTCGTGGACGGATGAGGAAAATTGATGAAAGATTGCAACGCAGAATAGTCCGGATGGTGGATAAGCAGCCCCAAACATGTTCCAAAGACATTCAAGCTGTCCTGCAGGCTCAGGGAGCATCAGTGTCAGCGCGAACTATCCGTCGACATTTAAATGAAATGAAACGCTATGGCAGGAGACCCAGGAGGACCCCACTGCTGACACAGAGACATAAAAAAGCAAGACTACAGTTTGCCAAAATGTACTTGAGTAAGCCAAAAGCCTTCTGGGAAAACGTCTTGTGGACAGATGAGACCAAGATAGAGCTTTTCGGTAAAGCACATCATTCTACTGTTTACCGAAAACGGAATGAGGCCTACAAAGAACAAAACACAGTACCTACGGTAAAATATGGTGGAGGTTCAATGATGTTTTGGGGTTGTTTTGCTGCCTCTGGCACTGGGTGCCTTGACTGTGTGCAAGGCATCATGAAATCTGAGGATTACCAAAGGATTTTGGGTCGCACTGTAGGGCCCAGTGTCAGAAAGCTGGGTTTGCGTCCAAGATCCTGGGTCTTCCAGCAGGACAATGACCCCAAACATACGTCAAAAAGCACTCAGAAATGGATGGCAAAGAAGCGCTGGAGAGTTCTGAAGTGGCCAGCAATGAGCCCAGATCTAAATCCCATTGAACACCTGTGGAGAGATCTTAAAATTGCTGTTGGGAAAAGGTGTCCTTCCAATAAGAGAGACCTGGAGCTGTTTGCAAAGGAAGAGTGGTCCAAAATTCCGGGTGAGAGGTGTCAGAAGCTTATTGATGGTTATAGGAAGCGACTGATTTCAGTTATGTTTTCCAAAGGGTGTGCAACCAAATATTAAGTTAAGGGTGCCAATACTTTTGTCCAGCCCATTTTTGGGGTTTTGTGTGACATTATGTCATATTTGCTTTTCTGCCTCTGTTTTATATTTGTTCCAATACATACAAAGGGAATAAACATGTGTATAGCAAAACATGTGTTAATGCAATACCTTTTTTGTGTGAAATACTTGATTTTCAGGAAAAATATCAAGGGTGCCAACAATTTCGGCCATGACTGTATATCTATATATATCTATCTCAAACGTGAGTGTCAAGTCTTTAACCTTATATTCAGTGCTACCCAAACCCTTCTGCGCCAAGTGTGGAGAAGAGGAACAAAGAAGCATTATCACTTGCAAACCAAAGAGATCACACAAGGGAATAATACCACTGCTATAGCCACTTCAGGTAGTGAGTACGTTTAGCATGCCTATACATCATGTGCTCCGGCCAAATACAGCTGTTTTATTGTTTTTTAGTTACATTATGACCTACAGCATCATATGCATCAGTAACATTGTAAAATCTGTATGAACACTAACGCTAGGGGATTTCTTATTGTGTTTTTGATGTAAAAAAAAAAATATATATATGTGTGTGTGTGTAAAATAAAGCCTAATCCTACTAATACTGCTTCTGTACAATGCATGATCAGCACATTTGACAACTTATAGGATATTGTGTAAAATATATTACTACAATGGACTGGCACATTCCCTCAGCTACACTACAGCTGAGGAAAAAAAAAGATTGTTATTAGTAATAATGATAATAATGGACAGAACGTAATACTACAAAAGCTAAGCTTGACTATTTTTTTTTAACAGACTGAGCAAATCTTTAAATCTACACCAAACTAAAGGTAGACAAAGATGGCGGAGAATTAAATCACTTGACACATACCTAAATCCATCAGGGACTACCTGGTATGCAACCCCAGAGGCAGGTGTATCTTGCTCTTTGAATGTCCAAAATGTATAAAAGATAAAGGTTGACTCAACCTATCAACCTCCACTAAAATACCTCCACTAACTCTTTAACATGCCTAAAACATGTGCCTATCTATAGCTGGAATATTATCAGACAGCTTTGTACCACACATATTTATAAAGCAGTGAAAGTAACTTTCACTAAACATTCACTGGTAGTGAATCAATTATAAACGCATGCACCAGGGACATTCACCTTTAGTTAATGTTTAGTGAATGTCAGATTCACTGCTTTTTAAATATACCCTACATTGTCAAGATGTTCCCTGATATTCACGAAATGACAAATTGTAGTATATGGATACAATGTAATTGCATTAATAAAACTAAAATATACAATATGTTTCTGTATTTTGGGATCCGATCCTTTGAACATCTAATAAACTAGTGATATTAATGTATTCTAGATTTTGTAGGAAGCATTGAGAGAACCTGCTTTACACAAAAAAACCACACCACTTGACAAGTTTGTAAATAATGGAGTCTGCTACAAACCTGGCACTGCATTAAAGCATCCTGTAGTGAACAGCGCCAGTCTTCTAATGTGCTGCCCACACGGTCCCATCTTAGGTTCATTTGGCTCAGTCGCTCTTGAAGATCCTTGCTCTCTTGAGTATCTGCCTGAGTGAACTCGGAGCTGCAGAGATTAATGGACAGCACAATAGCTTTCCGACTATCTACAGCCTTCTGAAGTTCCTGAAATAAACAAGTGGAAGAAGAAAAAAGATATTTGTTATTTATCAGTTGTAGACATGCCTAATTCTAGAAGTGCATGGAAAAAAAATATCGGAATAGTGCCACTTTAGTTTCTACATCAGTTACATATAGATGTAAAGAAGACCAAATGGTGCTTTCTGATTTTCTCTTGTAATGATTTTCCTTTTATTTCATGCTGATATTAGGACACAGAGCAACTTTCTGATAAGAATAAAATTTCACTTATTGTTATTATCTTTTAATACTATAGTACCACTATTTTTTTTAAAAAAAGGAATGGCATAAAGTGCAGGAGCTCATCATACAGCTTTGTCATTTTCTACTATATCATGAAAAAAGGATCTTACAAATTAACTTCAACAGGATTATGCGCAGACACATACAGTATTTATATAATTTCATATGACAGGTGACACAACTTATATAAAATACATATAGATAAGCTGGCCAAAGACTAGTAGATTTTCGAATAAACCTTTGTACAAACATTTGTGTGAAAAATCTCAAAATATATTCAATGACTTGATGAATGTCATTCGAAAGTACTTGAAAATCAAATTTGCTTTTATCAACATTTGATGTTGGAATGAATGGACTTTTCCAAAACAAAAACCACATTCACTGTTAGAAATTCATTCCTTCAAGAAAAAAATTCCATCCTGCTTCTTCAAATTTTCTCATTACTGCAGACAAAAAGTAACACCAATTTGACCCCACTAACTATAAGAAAATTGAACAACTGTTCTTAAAGTGGGATTCCACTCACACCGTAAAAAATAAAAGTCAGCAGCTACAAAAACTGTAGCTGCTGACTTTTAAAAAACAGACACTCACTTGTCCCTCGACCCCATGGTGTCACAGCCGGGTGCCCACTGTGCATGCATGAGTAGCGCTGCGCTTCCTGAATGGCCCTGTCATCTTCTGGGACCTGTCACGTGTCCCAGACGACTACAGGGAGGGAGGGTAGGAGAACAACTTCCGCTTCCAATCGCCTAGGTGATCGCAGCGGAAGTGGGAGCGGATACCTGTCAATTTCAGGTTCCCGCTCCCCAAAGTTGTCAATCCTTAATGGGGAGTGGGGGACCAATCTTTAAAGCGGAACTTCCCCTTTTGGGTGGAACTCCGCTTTAAAAGGAAACATTTTGAATACAATTCTACTAGTGTATGGCCAACTGTATTGTATATGATTGGGCTGGAGGGATCAACAATGGATTAACAATTCTTGTATCAGCTCTTTATTTTGTCTGTCACACCACTTTTCACTTTCACAGAAATATACATTTGTACCAAGAAGTGGCAAAATGCAAATTGGGATCCTATGGGAAGAACATAGTAGAGTCATTTTTTTTTTTCATTCTACAAAATAAAATTACCCGATCCTCCCACCCAAACATTCAAGGTGAATGGTGAATCCAAACATGCAAGGTGAATCACTCTCTCTGAGCTATTGTGTTCTGAGAGTGGAAAGTGTCAAAATACGCTCATCAGCACTGCTGGTGGCTCTGCTCACGCTTAAATTTCCCAACAGGCTGGTTGTACAGAAGTTAGTCGGTAGATCTACTTCTGTACAACCAGCCTGTCCATACATTGGTCGAAATTCAGATGATTCCTGCTGAATCAGTCAAATTTTGGTCCATATATGAGCAGTTTAAAGATCCAATTCCAGAAAATCTTTTTTCTTTTTAGTTTTGAAGAGAGTGGAGAAGGGATGAAACCGTCTTTATCTGAGCTATGCGTGTTCGTTAGGGGGATTTCAGTTCATTACCTTTGTGGGCACAAAGAGGGTTATTTACTAATACTGGAGCTTGCAAAATCTGGTGCAGCTCTGCACAGAAACCAATCAGCTTCCAGGTTTTATTGTCAAATTTTATTTAGAAGCTGATAGGCTACTATACACAGCTGCACCAGATTATGAATGCACCAGTTTTAGTAAATCAACCCCAAAGTGACATATAAGGTCTTCAGTGGGGACACAGGGTAAAAAAAAAATTTTTTTTCAGTAAAATGGGGAAAGATTGATTAGAACCTATGTCAAAATATTATTACTGTCTGTGTCTTCCTGTCCCAGGAAAAAACACCTCATTTCATATCCTGCTTTCACAGTTAATGATGTCATTATTTTTTTACTTATAAATATATATTACATTATAAATATATTTAGAATAAGAAATATAAAAAATCATTAAGGTCCACTCCTGTCATTCTGGAAAAAAAAAAATAGAGTGGGGAAAACTTAAGACAATCTGTCAGGTTTTCATTTATATCCAGGACTCCATTGTGTAGAATTTCACTTCCTATCTATTGGCTACAGTAATTACAGTGACAGGAAAGCACAGACAGCAATAAAACTAAATTCAAACCCTTACCCACTTTACTATAAATTTATTTTTTTATTTTTTCCCTGCTAGAGAAATATTCCTTAACTCTCTGTCCGTACAGAAGGTTAGATGAAGCCTTCCCAATAGGTGCACAGATGCCATTGAACCCTAACAGACACTCTTTCTCTGCCTGCTCTATCCAAATACAAATGTCTTGAGTTGGGCTTTAGTTGGGCTAAATTTGTATTGAATTTTCAGCTTGCTGGTAGATATACAGTGGGTACAGAAAAGAATAATCACCCTTTAAAACAGTGGTTCTCAACCTTTCTAATGCCGCGACCCCTTAATACAGTTCCTCATGTTGTGGTGACCCCCAACCATAAAATTATTTTCATTGCTACTTCATAACTGTAATTTTGCAGAGGGAGGAGTAGTGCCATGTCATTGGTGTCAGTGGAAGGAGTAGTGCCCCATCACTGATGTCAGTGGGATGAATAGTGCCCCATTGTTGGTATCAGTGGGAGGAATAGTGCCCCATCGTTGGTATCAGTGGGAGGAATAGTGCCCCATCATTGGTGTCAGTGGGAGGAATAGTGCCCCATCACTGATGTCAGTGGGATGAATAGTGCCCCATCATTGGTATCAGTGGGAGGAATAGTGCCCCATCGTTGGTATCAGTGGGAGGAATAGTGCCCCATCACTGATGTCAGTGGGATGAATAGTGCCCCATCACTGGTGTCAGTGGGAGGAATAGTGCCCCATCACTGGTGTCAGTGGGAGGAATAGTGCCCCATCGTTGGTGTCAGTGAGAGGAATAGTGCCCCATCGTTGGTGTCAGTGGGAGGAATAGTGCCCCATCGTTGGTGTCAGTGGGAGGAATAGTGCCCCATCGTTGGTGTCAGTGGGAGGAATAGTGCCCCATCGTTGGTGTCAGTGGGAGGAATAGTGCCCCATCGTTGGTGTCAGTGGGAGGAATAGTGCCCCATCGTTGGTGTCAGTGGGAGGAATAGTGCCCCATCGTTGGAGTCAGTGGGAGGAATAGTGCCCCATCGTTGGAGTCAGTGGGAGGAATAGTGCCCCATCGTTGGAGTCAGTGGGAGGAATAGTGCCCCTTCGTTGGTGTCAGTGGGAGGAATAGTGCCCCATCATTGGTGTCAGTGGGAGGAGTAGTGCCCCATCATTGGTGTCAGTGGGGGGAGTAGTGCCCCATCATTGGTGTCAGTGGGGGGAGTAGTGCTCCATCAATGGTGTCAGTGGGGGGAGTAGTGCCCCATCACTGGTGTCAGTGGGAGGAATAGTGCCACATCACTGGTGTCAGTGGGAGGAATAGTGCCCCATCATTGGTGTGAGTGGGAGGAGTAGTGCCCCATCATTGGTGTCAGTGGGGGGAGTAGTGCCCCATCATTGGTGTCAGTGGGGGGAGTAGTGCCCCATCATTGGTGTCAGTGGGGGGAGTAGTGCTCCATCACTGGTGTCAGTGGGGGGAGTAGTGCCCCATCACTGGTGTCAGTGGGAGGAGTAGTGCTCCATCATTGGTGTCAGTGGGAGGAATAGTGCCCCATCATTGGTGTCAGTGGGGGGAGTAGTGCCCCATCATTGGTGTCAGTGGGGGGAGTAGTGCCCCATCATTGGTGTCAGTGGGAGGAGTAGTGCCCCATCACTGGTGTCAGTGGGGGGAGTAGTGCCCCATCACTGGTGTCAGTGGGAGTAGTGCCCCATCACTGGTGTCAGTGGGAGGAATAGTGCCCCATCATTGGTGTCAATGTGGTGGAGGGGAGAATAGTGCCCCATCATTGGGGTCGGGGGGGGGGGAATAGTGTCCCATCGTTGGTGTCAGTGGGGGGAGGAATAGTGCCCCATCATTGGTGTCAGTGGGAGGAATAGTGCCCCATCATTGATGTCAGTGTGGTGGAGGGGAGAATAGTGCCCCATCATTGGGGTCAGGGGGGGGGGGAAATAGTGTCCCATCGTTGGTGTCAGTGGGGGGAGGAATAGTGCCCCATCATTGGTGTCAGTAGGAGGAATAGTGCCCCATCATTGATGTCAGTGTGGTGGAGGGGAGAATAGTGCCCCATCATTGGGGTCAGGGGGGGGAAATAGTGCCCCATCGTTGGTGTCAGTGGGGGGAGGAATAGTGCCCCATCGTTGGTGTCAGTGGGGAGAGGAATAGTGCCCCATCGTTGGTGTCAGTGGGGGGAGGAATACTGCCCCATCGTTGGTGTCAGTGGGGGGAGGAATACTGCCCCATCGTTGGTGTCAGTGGGGGGAGGAATACTGCCCCATCGTTGGTGTCAGTGGGGGGAGGAATACTGCCCCATCGTTGGTGTCAGTGGGGGGAGGAATAGTGCCCCATCGTTGGTGTCAGTGGGGGGAGGAATACTGCCCCATCGTTGGTGTCAGTGGGGGGAGGAATACTGCCCCATCGTTGGTGTCAGTGGGGGGAGGAATACTGCCCCATCGTTGGTGTCAGTGGGGGGAGGAATACTGCCCCATCGTTGGTGTCAGTGGGGGGAGGAATACTGCCCCATCGTTGGTGTCAGTGGGGGGAGGAATAGTGTCCCATCGTTGGTGTCAGTGGGGGGAGGAATAGTGCCACATCGTTGGTGTCAGTGGGGGGAGGAATAGTGCCCCATCGTTGGTGTCAGTGGGGGGAGGAATAGTGCCCCATCGTTGGTGTCAGTGGGGGGAGGAATAGTGCCCCATCGTTGGTGTCAGTGGGGGGAGGAATAGTGCCCCATCGTTGGTGTCAGTGGGGGGAGGAATAGTGCCCCATCGTTGGTATTACAAATGATGGGGCACTATTCCTCCCACTGACACCAATGATACTTACTTTGCTGACCCCTGCTCCAGCCTGGGCTCGCTCTCTCACTTACCTGTCAGCTGTCTTCCTTCTCTGGCCTCTCTCCTCTTCACTCGCTCCGGCAGCTCCCTCGGTCTTCTTGGATGTACGCGCGCTGCCGCTCGGCTCCTCCTCTCCAAGCTCCACCTCCTCGCCGGTGATTGGCCGCCTGTGTGCCTCTCCTGAGCTACAGTTCCGGTGGCCAATCAGCGGCGAGGAGGCGGAGCTGCTGAGCGATCCCGGAGGTGTGGCCAGGTGACAGCAGCGTATCATCCCGCCCACACATCGCCGGAGACTGCAGCGGTGTCTCGGTTCCTAAGACCATCGGAAATATGTGTTTTCCGATGGTCTTAGGCGACCCCTGGGAAATGGTCGTTCGACCCCCAAAGGGGTCGCGACCCCCAGGTTGAGAACCGCTGCTTTAAAACAATCACATTTTGTTGCTTTGCAGCCTGAAATGAAGACAGACACTTAGTCAGAGCCCAGACTTGAAGCCCATTGAAAATCTGTGGAATGACTTGAAGACTGCGGTCCACAAATGATTACCATCAAATGTAACTGAACTTGAGTAGTTCTGCAAAGAAGAGTGGGCAAATATTACAAAGTCTAGATGTGCAAAGTTAGTAGAGACATATCCCAACAGACTAAAGGCTGTAAAAAAGCAAAAGGTGATTCAACAAAATACTGACACAAGGGGGTAATCCTTTTTCCAACTCAGTGATTCTGTTTTTTTTCTGACTTATGTTGGCATTTTATCTTTCACTTTGATATTATAAGTTGCACCGAGTAAATACAGTCTGTCTTCATTTCAGGATGCAAAGCAACAAAATGTGATTATTTTAAAGGGGGTGATTCTTTTATATATATACAATTGTAGCGGGCCATTGCTGTTTCCCTTTTAAAACTGCATGTTGTCAGAAAGGGTTTGATTGGCTCAGCTCTCAGCAGTACTGGAGTGTTTGTGGGAGTTGCAGTTTCATCACAGAGGCAGACAATGTAACTTTATACTGCACAGGACTACAGGACCAAGATGCTTTGCAAGGAGGAGGGGGGAGGAAAGCCCTGTGTGCTTTTGCAGAGGACATGTGGGAGCTAGTCTGCAGCTCCTACTGTTGAAGTACATTGACACTGTTTCCAGATTGGCAGCAGATGCTAAGGACAACGGTTATCTACAGCAGCTGAAGTCAGTGGCAACTGTGATCATGGGTACCAGTCACCAGCAACGGCAGTTACCGACAGCAACGACATCTCCCACCACAGAGAGAGGTCAGAGTGTTGGAAATCGCAGAGGAGGCCTGTGACCATCCCAGGTGAGGCACCTGACAACAAGAAACACTAGTCAGAGAGAGACAGAGCCCCATTCATCATCCCTTCAAGGAGTTAACCCCTGGAGACTTTTCTTCTTGGATGTGGTGAGCAACTGCTAACAAGTGGCATGTCAGTGCTTAAGAGTGCTCCACTAATTCACTAACACAGACCTGTGCAACACATAGACTCACACAGTGTTACAATCCTACAGCATGCAAGTGAATTTGGAACTGAGCCTAAAGAGACGTCAGTTTAGCTGGGGACATATTGCTGCTGTAGTTGCAGGGGGTTAATACTGATCTATAGCTATATCAGTATATATGTTGTGACAGGAAGGCAGGGAGAACTAAGGATGTGTCCAGAATGGGAGGTATATTTGTCCCAGGTTCATGCTCTACACCGACTGTTTCTCCTTTTGTGCTGTGTAGTGAGCCTGTTTGGCTCAATGATGATTTCATGAGCTCAGCTGTAGTAAGTTAAGGGCTTTGGGCTCTATAAAACTCCCAGGCTGCTTAGAGAGAATGCTCCAACCTGGAACCAGTTTGCTGTGCAGGACAGACTGGGGAGCAACCAAACAATATTGCGGTGAGAGTAAATCTGTGTGATCTTGGACTGGGAGACACTCTGTGTGACCACCCTGTGTCTGTGCAGCGATAGGCTGTCTCCAGACAGGTAAATAGGAACCTGTGTTTGTAGTTAGATGCCCAGAGTGGCAAGGCTTTATTTTCAGTTTTTTTTTATTTTTTTGCTGTTTTGATTATATGCACCTTGTGTTCACCAGACTTGCAAATAAAGCACAGCTTTCTTCACCAAGATCCTGCTGTCGTGCTGAGCCTCTTTCACCTTGCTCTGACTCATCCAGGGGGTCAAGCACAACCCGCTACTGAGCTAATCCCTCACAACGTATATACATTAATATTGTGTTTATGATGTTATTGTGCCAATTCTAAAAGGTTTGTGTATTCAGTGCATTTAACTGCTATTTTCCAAGTTAATTTGCAGTCTATTTGCAGAGTTTTACCTGTCTTATTAAACCTTTTATTAAATTTCCCACAAGGTGTACTGGTGTGTTGTGGATCCAATATATACGGTTCATCACTGAAGTAAGGACAGAAGTGCCCATTAATTCCAGTAGCTCCTTTGGGGGTGAGCGCTACACAATAAATGCTGTGAACATTTCTGAATATACTGTATTGTTGATAACAGTGCTTGGATCAGTCACGTCTCAAGCAAAATTGAGGTCTTTTATGGACAAAGATGGAACACACCTTCTCCTAATTAGCACATCCATTTACCAAAAACAAACAATAGTGAATAGTTAAATGAAACCAGTGCATTTTAGTAAACTTGTTTAGCTACACAACCTTTTTCGCAATGCAGTGGCCTCCTCTAGTTAGGCTGCTATGTAAATTCATTTTATTGGCTCCACTGTAGTTAGTGGAGCAGTGATTGATTGTGTTGGTCTGTTCGGGGTTTCCTAAGCTTTTGATTACTTCCCCTGGACTCTGAAAGAAGTTTCCAGAGCATGAAGATGGGAGATTCTAATGATCAGTTGACTATTTACCATGCCCCAACCAATCCCTAGAAACAGGTATCCAAAAGGTGGTTAGGAAGGCGATAAATGTTCAGGAGGCCTGGACAAAATTTTTCTTTCCCTCAAGGGAGAGTTCCAGTTCTCCTGGGGGGCTGTTGCCCCTGGAAGATAACCAGAGAGTTCAGAAGCTGCAGTCTAGGCATTAGTAGGGCTGAGAGCCTGGGAAAGATTGCCTGATGATCACATTTCCTGGAGAGAACTGCACTGCAGTCCTGGGTCTGCAGAAGGAACGTGTTATCTCCCCCACGAAGGATCTACGTGTGGATGCTGAGTGGCGGCTAGTTCCTGAGACACTCTGATTAAAGAACTTGTTGGGGACTGGGGCGCTAGAAGTGACTGCTGTAGGGACCTATATACTGGCCATTCCCTGCTACCTCCAGAAAAGCTGCTTTGGGAGATTAGAAAGGAAAGTTTCGGACCGCGTTACTCAATGAACCTGTAGACAATGTCCTGAGATCTACACAGACTTTGATACACTTTATGTTACTGACTGCCAAGATAGGTATTGCTACTGCTTGAAAAAGCCCTGTGATTGATTTGGCCTTAATGAAACAGAGCCTAACCTGGATCATGCTACACAAAAAACTAGTCAGTGTTCTGCAGGATAAACAACCCCTGTTTGACAAAATATGGCACCCCTGGTTATCCTACCTGCTGGTACTGGACACTTCAGGTCTTCATCGGATTGGAGGTGTGGCGGATTTCTGGGATGGGTGTATACTTCCTCTTTTACTCTCCTCTCCCTCTTTCTCTCTCCTCTTCTACTTTTCATTCCTCTTCCCCCCCTCCTTTGCATTTCCTGCTTTAATTATTTTGGTGCAATATTGGTCCACCTTTTGGACCCTTATAGTCTAGAATACATGGGTGCTCCACCCCCTAGGGGGATATGAGGATGTTGCATTTGAACCGACTATAGTGTTACTATCTCCTCTCCCTGTTTTCCCTCAGGTCCCTCATTTTTTGTGCAATTTTCTTATGGTCACCTATGTATAAATCTTGTGTATGTAGACATTTCAATTTGATACATACTTTGGTACTCCTGTACTGTTCTATTGTTATTTCAAACTTAATAAAAAGATTGAAACAGAAAGAAAACATTGTCCTCCTACCATTGTTACTAATCGTTTTGGAGTAAGCTCTTCGGCAGTAAATACTAAAAAGACATTCCCTAGACTGAGCCTTAATTATTGGTGTGCATGGGACTGTGCTTGTGTGACTTGCAGACTCTGTATTATTTGGGAGAACCTGGGCATATTCTCAGCAGCCCCTTCAGGGGTTTGCTACAATTACTGTTTTTTTCTCATCCATGCATGCACATCTTAACGTAGTAGTGGAATTAACTTACTTTTAGCTTTTTGATTCTTTGTTCTATAGTTTGGATATCTGTGCTGACATCAAGCTGGCGAAGCTGCTCCAGCTCCTCCTCTGTTTCTCCCAACCAATCCATGATGTTGTTCAGATCTGACATAAACTGCTGCCACTGCTGTAGTTTCTGTTTCATTCGGAGTTCTTTGTTTAAGGCCTGTGCATGAATTAATTCCCATCGCTCGATAACACCTGGGACAGCAATGATATCAAGACATCAATTAAGTAAAACTGAAGTTCCTATTGAAAACCTGAAAATATTTAAGGACTCAGTGCACCTTGTCTTTCAGAGGCAGACTTGGTAAACTCTGGGATGAGCATGGAGATCTCTGCTGGTATGTGCATGTGATGTGAATGTGAAATATATATATATGTAAAGCACTGCGTAAATTGACAATGCTATAGAAGTACTTGAAATGTGCAGCCAGCTGCCTGTCATTGATTTGAAGAGGTTGCCTGCATACCCCTGCACAAGACACCTGTACAACCCAGGTGGCTGGAGACGACCTTTCACACAGGCATATGGATCAGTATGCCCATGTGAATGAGGACTCACCGGTTCAGCACTTTCTATCCACAATTGCATTTCAGTAAAAAATAAACTGATTCCATATTTTATTTTATTTACAGAAGGAGAGAATGTCAATATACAAGAAAGGTAACAATCTCCCTTTTATAAAGGCTTTCTCCTTTTGAACAATATATGTTGCCAAATATCAGGAAAGCAATTTTCGCTGGGTGAATGTTAAGTGAATATACACTAATATTGCTTTAAACATAAGGTGAATGTTGCACAAAGAATGTTAAATACATTTTGGATAAATGTCAGGTGAATTGACCATCAAATTGTTTATAAATGGACCACTAAGTCTTCATATGTTTGACTATTCCGTTGTCTCTTATTGCACAATCATTAAAAATGTAATAAAAATTACTGCTTACTTCAGAATAATTATACGTATATATGTCATATACAGTTTTGAGTTTTAACAGGTAAATGTAAACCCTTATATATTACTCACCAGCAGACTGTGTCTCTGTGCTGTTTAGGTTAATGAAACCTGAGAGTTTCTCTTCTTCCTCTTTTAATTTCTCACTTACTCTCCTCACAGTGTCTATACTACCCCGACACTCTCCAAGAAGCCTCATCTGAAGAAGAACAACATATAATATTAAACTGAATTATCTAGTGGAAGCAATATGCTTTTGGGGGTCCCTTGCCATTTTTGTTATAACTTTGCGAAGTGGCTGGAAAAGACATACAAAATGTGATAAAGAATCAATAAACTGTTAAGTCTACATCAAAAAGTAACATTTCAGTTGTAGGTAGAGAATGATGGGCTTTCTCAGTCCCAGGCTTCTTATATTTCTTGGATACGCCAACAGTAAGTTTTGCTTCTCATAGTTCCCAACTCTGTTCCTGTTCGCCTGAGAGATTTCAGTGCTCAAACCCATCTTGGTGTGTTCCAGTTTCTCCTGTTGTGTTCTAAAAGCTATAAAGTTAATCACAAAGGCAGCGAGAATACCTCAAAATCACCACTGCAAATGTGCAGATCCAGGAATGCAAGAACAGATATATTCCTGAGTTGCTTAGTGATATAAGGAACTTTCAGATGTTTATCTCTTAAACATTTACCAAAAACTAAAAGCATTATTGCAGTGTTTGTTAATCTAAAAGTGTTGTAGAGCAACAGGTTAACTGTTTAAAATGAATTCTACCCAACACCCATCTACAGGGAGGTAAGAAAAATGTTTATGCTACCTGGACTGTAGCTGATAACTGCTGTAAGATGTCTTTCTTTGTTTCTGCTGTATTATCTTTCTGCAGTGTGGACAGGGTTAAACTGAATATTCATTAACACAGAAGTGCATCAGCCAATTTTAAGGTGATCACTTTGTAATGCTCATCTATGGAGTGTCTCCAATGCACAGGGCAGCCATCTTGGCTGGGTCTGGAATGACTGGAAGACAGTGATTATAAGATGCAACAGAACCAGGTGTAAGTGTGTCCGCAGGCTGGTGAGAAGAGATGGGAACTGGCTTGGAGCAAACACGTGTGCAGCAAAGAAACTGAACTGCTGCTGCTGGATTTATTGATCCTTGCCATAGTTAACCCCAATTAGGTAAGAATTCAGAGAAGTAAAGAGACAGAAAACCTTCTCCCTGGAGGCCTGTGATTTGGATGCTTTGTGAGATCACACTGTACTAGCGAGCACTCCAACCACTTGTTAGGAAGGGACTGTCTAACTTGACCTTTACTCAGTCAGAGCATGTGACCCAGAAGAGCGTGTCCTGGCTCTGGTAGGTGACTAACATTATACATGCTGGGAACTGTTGTGCATTCTTCTATATATATATATATATATGAAACAATTTCCTGTTTTTTTAAGTGACATTACAGTTCACCCCTCTAAATAAAACTATAAAAATGGAGTTGTATTGCACAAAACCAGGTCCATAAAGACATAACAATGTGATCAGTTTGGCATGGAAGAACCGCATTGCAGAGACCACTTACCTCAACCCTACTGAACAACTCTGGGATGAAATGGAATGCCAGCTGTGATCCAGGTCTTCTCATATAGCTGTCATTGTCAGGTGACCACAAACCTTTGGCTACATAATGTATATTCTGCCCAAGAACTTTAAGGAGATGAATTACACATAGAGGTAACAAAAGATGAGCAGGTGTCCATAATGACCAATCAGACTACTTGAAGGGCAACAGGAGTAGGGAATCTCTGATCTGATTTTGCAAATGTTCCCCTCAAAGTAATGGGCCTTTATTACTGCTCGTGCACATTATAAGATAATCAGCTGTGTACTAACGATCACATTATGGGATGATTTTTTTGTCTGATTTTCTCATCGTGTGTACTAGGCATAACCTGTCTAAATCTATAGCCATAACCTAAAGTGTCCCTGTCATTCAATGAAAGACATAAGAGCAGAATAAACCTGTAAAAGGTTTCCAAAACATAGCAAAGAAAATCTTCGCTTTCTTCTTTACCTCTGGCTGGTGCTGCTGTGCAATACTTCTGGGTATGTTATATAATGCATCACTGGTTGCGCACTGTGCTTTTTTTAAAAAAACTTAGTGCAATGTCACTATAGGACACAGATGCAAAGCAGCATCTGCCGAAGCTCACGAAGAGAGCAAAGATTTCCCTTGCTGCCCCGTGGAAAGGTTAGTATTCCTCTACTTTTCTTACAGGGTGATTCTGTTCTAACATTCTCCAGCTGGTGACAGGGTCACTTTAAAAACATTGGCTCTGGAACAGAATTTTTTTCCTTGGTTGACATGGAAGTCATTAACAATGCAGAGACAGCTCTGACATTTCAGAGGCATCCATATAGAATAAATAGTTGGATTCCCCATTGTCAATACTTACATATCCTGTGTAACTTGAATCTAGTTCAGGTCCAGTGGGGGTTCTGCTGCGAATGACATTCTCTGTCTGCTGTAAATGGAAACGGCTTGTATCCAGTGCTTTGTCTAGCTGACGGATCTGTGATTCTAACAAACCAGACTCTCCTGATACAGAATGAAAAACAATAATCATGAGTTGTGTGTTCTCAAAATTTGTGATAAGCATGGGATAAGCATTTAGAATAACTAGTATAGTAAGCATGCAGAGAATAGCAGTAGTACTAACTATTGGGTGTGTCAGTAAGTAACTTAGATAGCCAGGCAAGTAATGTATGTACTTTATAAAAATTAATAAACAGCACTATTAAAGAATGAAAAAGAACAGGGACTCTAACCCTTTCTTATTACTGAGAGAAGCTCAAATAAGTTCATTGTATGTGAATTGGGACTACATATCTATAGATTGCTCAAAAATAGCATTATCATGTACCACTTCCAACATTACATGCTTAGCATGTTTAAAGTGCAGTTTGATTGGTTTGTGCTTTTTATCTTATTGTTCAGTAAAGAGAGGCAATAGAAGAAAGCCAATATGAACATTGCAATTTGTAGGGGAAGTCATATTTGTTCTAAGAACAGATGCAGGACTGCTCGTAAAAGCCATTCAGAAGATTCATATCTCTGATGGATAAAGTTAGAGATCAGTATGAGGGGTGAACTATGGTGACTTTTGTCAGATCAATTGGTAACAGGTAAAGATGATACCCATGGCTATAATTTTTCTTTTAAAAGCATTGTGCTGGTTGCTATTAACGCACCTCCATTTTTATCTTTAGTGCATTAAAATAAACCCTTGGTGTTCATAATTTAAATGTATTTATTGATGACTCACATATTTCCTTTTAGCGTTTCCTGTGGGTAGCATTAAAAGCTACTTTCTGACCGGTCCACGTAGCTTTACTGCTACAGGGCAGCTGCTCTGTGCTGAATCACATATATATAGGGTAGGAGAATCCACACTGTCATTGGCTCCTTTACATGTCAATCACAGGGTCCTGGCCAGTGATTCATGGCCGGGACCCAACGATCACTAGTGACAGGAGAGAGATATGTGTATGTAAACAACATCTCTCCTGTCAGTGGGGATGTGCTGGTTTTCATCTACCTGCAAAGCAGGGAATAAAAACCAGCACATCTCCTAGTGAAACAGCGCACAGTTCACAAGAATAACACTCCCTAGCACACAGTTAACCCTTTGATCGCCCCAGATGTTAACTCCTTCCTGCCCAGTGTCATTAGTACAGTAACAGTGCTTTTTTATTAGCACTGTTCACTGTATTAGTGTCACTTAAGATGTTAGTGGCAGTTAGTCAGTTCCCACCCAGTGTCAGTTATTGTCAGAATGCCTGTCAGACTATCACAGTCCTGCTATAAGTCACTGATCGCCGTCATTACTACTATAAAAAAATAATTCCAGTATCTATACCGTTGTTTGTAGATGCTATAATTTTTGCGAAAACCAATTAATATACACTTATTGCTTATTGGGATTTTTGTTTACCAAAGATATGTAGCAGAATACATTTTAGCCTAAATTTATGAAGATATTTTATTTTTTTAATTTTTAATTGGATAAGTTTTATTTAAAATTAAAAAATATTGGGTTTTTTTTTTGATAGCACAAAAAAAACAACAAAAAAAAAACCCAGTGGTGATCAAATACCACCAGAAGAAAGCTCTATTTGTGGGGAAAAATTGTATACATTTTATTTGTGTACATTGTTGCATGACTGTGCAATTGTTAGTTAAAATAGTGCAGTGCCGACATGAAGGGGGGTAATCTTCCAGAGGGTAAGTGGTTAATATTGTTTGAAATATTTGTCAGATATTTTTTTACCAATGTCTTTAACTTGTTTTGTATATAAAGTAAATTTGATTATTAGTAGTTATTCACATTCAATTTAAGTTGTATCTCTTTTAATAAAGGATTCTTAGAATTTTGGCGAGTCAGAGCTGACTCATTTTTGCTGTTTACAAAGCGCATCTAAATTCAAGAACAAAAATTTAATACATTGCAGCTTACCATTCCTTACATTAGGTGGCTACATCTTTATTCATTTTAAATTTTTTTTTCCTTTAAGCTGGCCATGCATTAATGATTTTCTTGTTCAACCAGTGGTTTGAACAAAAAACATTTCCCAATTTCCTCATCCCCCACACTCGATGTGAGATCAGTGTTGTCAGCTATAGCTGGCGGCACTGATCGTTCGGGAAAAACCAACAGGCTGGTTGTGCAGAAGTCAATCTATAGATTGACTTCTGTACAACAAGCTTGCCCATACATGGATCAAAATTCAGGCGATTGCTGCTGAACCAGCCAAATTTCAATCCATGTATGGCCATCTTTATTATCACCAGGTGAATCTGCCATTAGCACACTTCCTGTCCTAGGGTGGAGGAGCAGAGTTGTCACCCTAGGCTGCTCTCCTAATTTGGATTACAAATACCTCCCCTATTTCATTACACAGGGGGAAGTTGTTTTGTAGCTCACAAATGATAAGATTTTTCTGTGTCATGCACAGAAATTTATAAAACACTGGATTTCTGCCAGCATCAAAAGGTGTTTTTCTATGCTTGATAAAACTGTTCTGGTAAAAAAAAAAAAGAAAACTACTGCCACCATTACATCCAAGTACTGGCAGGTTGCGGTATAAAAACACTGCTGCTCCTAAACTTCAGTTTAGGAGCGTTTGGCATTCTTTTGCCAAAGCCCCTAAACTCAGCTCAATAGGGGCAGTTAAACTTCTCTATCCTGAACGCAGAAGAATCGCATTCAGGAGGGGAATGTTTTGGCCAAAAAATGCAAAATGTGCGTATATCTTCCCAAGCTAGCCAAGGTTAGCACTTGGGTGTTCATTCATTTCAATGGCAAGTACTCTGGCTAATAAAATGAATAAACGTCAAAGAGCTAAATGCAGCTAAATGGAGGTAAACACGGCTAAAACGCAGTACCGTGTTTACATGTGTTTTTTGCTATGTTTAGCATTTTTCAGCTGCCACAAGAGCTTGGTGTCCAAGGGAGCTTAGTGTACATGTATCCTAATACATATTTGTTTTTGGGTTTAGCTCCTTTAATTTCATGCAACCTCATACTGATTTTCAACGCAAAGGTTTTTTAAATTGTGGATTACCACTAAGCCATTGTGGGCAAAAATAAAAATCCAAGTAATAAATATATAACAAATGCAGTGTTGTAACACATATTTTTTTTAAGTCTTTCTTATAGGCTTATCTTGCATACACGTCAGTATGTTTACTAAGTTGAGTATTAAGCAGGTGCTGGAAATGTGAAATATGAATTACAGGGTTCATTGACCATCATCTTAAGTTTTTGGGTGGCCTTATCAGGTCAATCAATATGTAAATTATTTTATTAACAAAGGTGTATTTTAGGAATAAAACAAGCCTTTCAGTGAACTTTATGGATAACAGCAGTCACCTTTAAGTTCAGATATATGTACAAAAGTACAAAGCATGTATGCTAGTACCTTTATAGGGCTACAGAAACAAACCATGTACTCTTTTAGTGAGGCACACATTACACAACATAGTGGGGTTGATTTACCTCACTATGTTGTGGGGCAAACAGACTGTGCACTTTGCAAGTGCAGTTGAACTCTGCAAGTGAAATTACCCCAGATCTTAGTAAATGAGGTACAGCTTTGCTTTTACAAAGAATACCCAATCACATGCAAGGAAAAGTAATTAAAAAACTGCATTTTTGCTTGCACAAGATTGGATAATGGAAGTTAGCAGAGCTTCCCCTCATTTACTAAGCTCTGGAGTAACTGCACTTTCAACGTGTACAGTCTATTTGCCTTTTGGTAAATTAACCCCAGTTATGTGCACCAGTCCGGAACATGTTCCCAGGGGATGCAATGCTTTTTCAGTGATATTTTTGATACTGCATAATATTATAGGTTAAGAATCTACAACTGGTTAACACTGTATTAGCTTTGCTCATTTGATGTTAAATATAAAGGTTAGGTTAATATTCACTGTTATACATGCAGAATGGGGCAGGTGTGTAACATAGAAAATAGGTTAGATAAAATGACAAGATTTAAAGCTGTGACATGATGTTCAAACTAAATGTGAAAGTTATACATAAAGTTTCTTTATCTCGGCACTCAGCCTACCAGTGGACTTTCTCAGAATATTTTCTGTAAGTTTAATATAGGCTTCAGGGCTTTCAGTGATTTCTACATCTGTAAAGACAAAGGACAGGCTGAGAATGTTGCAGGTGTCCAGATTTGTTGGAACCTTTGGATGTGACTGTCACCATCTATAGATCATGCAGCAGTTATTACATATTCCAGCTTGTCCCTATTACATCACTCACAATAAAGCTACACTATCTATAACACAGTTGGACATGCCATGCTCGTTCAAAAATCCCAAGCCACAAGATGGTTTTCCAACTTTTTTACAGTTTCTAAAGAGCTGAAAGGCACAGATCACTCAACTGCAGTCTTTTGTAGTCTAGTGTCCACATGAAAATGAAGGAAATTAACTGATAAGGTTATTAACTGAGGTGTAGGACACTTCCACTTTTTAGCTCCTACTCTTTAAAAGAACAAAATATCTGCATGTGTAAACTATAACCTTACAGTTGAGAATCATGAATATAAACATTTCAGAGGCTCTTCAATGTCTAACCCCAATCAGCTCTCACATGTTTCTATATAATTACTTTAATGAAGATCAGTTGCTACCACGAGCCACCATGTATGGGAAAACATGAAACAAACTTCTTATTTCCTTATCTGGCCCCCTACTACGTTCTCAACTCCTGTATACATTGAGAGGAAAGAGCAAAAAAAATGGTGTTACTGTTTCTCCAATGTTTACAGCAGTGTGGTCACCAGTACCTATTAACCTCCCTGGTGGTATTCCCGAGTGTAGCTTGGGGTAAAGTTTCAGTACCACAAGCGGTAACCCCGAGCTACACTCGGGCTTACCATGCGGCGCTGCTCCGCGATCCCTCGGTCACTTACCTTGTCCTGCGCTCCTGCGATGTCCCTCCTGCAGTTTCCCCGGCAATGTAATCCGGCGGATGCCGGCATCTGTCATCTGGGTTCCGTCCTCTGCGAGCGTCGGGACGTACGGGGGAGGGAACGGCGGGAAATTTGAAAATGACAAAAAGTTACATTTACTAAAATCACATAGTAAAACATTACTGTACCAAACCATTTCACATACATTTTGTCCCTAGTGCTTTGCCCTGTGCCCTGCCTGCATTTTTACTGTTCTTTCTACCTGGAAACTGAGAAATGTCCATGGCGTCCAAAAAGCGTCCCTTTAGGTCAAAAGCAGTTTTAGACCAGCTAGAGAACAGCGATAGTAAATTGGAACTACTTGCAGAATTGAGTGATGATTTGTGGGGAAATTCGTCATCAGACACTGAAAACGATTTTGTGACTTTGCTCAGTGATGTGCGAACTTGGCGCTATATTTCAAATTTCAGTGTTTTTGGTTTGATTATATTATTGAATTAAATTTATTATTATTATATTATTATTTTTTATGATTATTTATTAAATTCTAATTTATGATTTCGTGTTTCAAGTTTTATCCTACCCGGGATGTTTACTAGACTCTTGTTCGGACAGATTTCAGTGAGTTATTCCTAAGAATTACAGGCCTACAATATAAAACGCCAAATTTCCATGCAAAATAATGGTACCGCTTTCAGCACCAGAAATCTGAAATAATCATACCGCCAGGGAGGTTAATGGGCCTCAAAAAGAATACTACTGATTAACCAAGCAATCAAAAAAAACTGTCATGCAAGCTTGTTTGAACAAATATTAGTAATTTTAACATAGCTTACAAACATTTCTGATACCCACATGAAGTAAAAATCGCAACCAATTTCTGATATTATGCTTTTTTCAAGGGCTTGTAACTTAGTGGTGAATTTATAATCTTGCACTGTTCATCACATAAAAATGTACACAATGCCAGAAATACATTTAATTAAAGTATATCTGTAGGACTGGCTAAATTGGTATGAAAACTCAAAGCAGGTACCCACAGATGCAGGTTTCTATCTCTGCCCAAGTCTAATCAGTAGAGTAAAAGCCAAGAGCATTTTAATATAAAAATCTCAACATATGTAAATAAAGGAAATTTCCTATTGGTTTTTCAATGCAAGGTCTCAATGACCAAACGAGTTACAGAAGGTGGTAGGCCCCACCTAGGCATTCTCTGAAAAACATTAAGATTTGCATACTTAAGGTTTGTGCCCACAGTAAAGGTTGCCTGATTTAATATTAAGTTCAGTTACGGTTGTTTTACACAGTAACAGATCTAAATTCAATCTTTTGATGTAAACACAATTTACTAAAGTGAACTATGATCCTACAAATTAGACATCAACACATAAGGTTTAACTGATATGCTAGTTAGACAGGAGTTTTTTGGAAACTGGCAGGAATTTAGAGCCAAAGTTTCTGGGGATAAATATTTAATGATGATCATGGTGAGTTAACTTGACAAATGCAGTAGTGGAATTATTCAGAAACAGCAAAAAGGTGCACAATGAAAGATAATCCATTCCACTCCAATACAATAATTTGGCATTCAAGTTACTTTAGTAAGACCAATTCACAATGCATTGTTTTACTGAATAGGTTTGCAGAGCAATCTCTTTTATGTACGTCTAGAGTGTTTTGCCACTGTTTAGGACAAAACACAAACAAATAACAGAAAATCTGGCCTTGTGTCAAAGTGCTTTCACTCTCAACAATAGGTGTCTGTTAAGACCACTTAAATGCTTTAGAACATTTTACATCAAAGCATGAACATATAAAAGATGGACTATTTTACCAGTTAAACCAGTTGCTCCTTGAAGAAAATAACTTTTGTCATCTTCATCATCTGAGTGCAATGCTTGGGATACTGCAGTTTCTAAATCACGGCTGAGGTCATAGTCATGATCCCACTCCAGTGGTATGGAATCCACACTAGCTGGTGTATCTCGACCTGATCTTTCACTCCTCATCGGAACAATTAGGGACAGTGAATGGTTTGAAGAAGGCAGAGGTGAGAGGATGCCGCCTGAATTCTTTGTGTGCCACTGCAGATCAGACAGGTCCATTGTCTCATCTCCATCCACCTCTCGGTCTGAGAAGTCATGTTCATCATCTGTCAACTGGAAGTAATCAGCAAGAAGAACAGAAAGGTGAAATTCTAGGGTAGGAAAGTACCAAGCTATTTTCACTGTAAGAGCTCATTCACATGGATGCAGATACCCCTACAAAATGAAGAACCTGCTTTATTCAATGGAGACGCAGTAACTGTAAGGCCTCACCCTCACATTTGAGTTTTACAGGTACACAGGGACAGATGTATGGCCCTAAACCATGCCATGGGGCCATGTACCTATTTTTTCCTTCCCTTTTAAACTTGTATGTGTCAGTGAATCCATGTGAATGAGTCCTAACTGACAGAAAAAGCACATTAAAATATGTTTTTGTGGTACTAGGCAGTAGTTAATAGATACAGTGGATATAAAAAGTCTACACACCCCTGTTAAAATGGCAGGTTTCTATGATGTAAATAAATGAGACAAAGATAAATAATTTTAGAACTTTTTCTACCTTTAATGTGACCTATACACTGTACAACTCAATTGAAAAACAAACTGAAATATTTTAAGTGGAGGGAAGTAAAAATAAAAAACTAAAATCTAAAAAGGCAAGTGGACCTTCAAAGGTTGGTGTAGATAACTGTGGTATACCACAATTAGTTAATGACTTCTACAATATAACACTGAGTGTCCTCCACTTCTCATACCTTTTTAATCTGAATGGTGGAAGTTTTTAATATGCTTATTATACATTTTTAGATTGATATTTTTTGTTTCAGCTTTGAAAGGTTAGGCTACTTTATCCATATCATAAATGATCTGGAAGCATAAAAAGCTGTAATATTCCAATCACACAGCAATGCAAATGGCATAGAAAAGAAATTGCAATACTAAGAGAGAAATAGTAATAATAGAAAAATTGCAAACCCTTGGTCTGTCTTAATTAATGACAAACCACTACACACTGGAATTAAAAAGAAAGAAGCAGGAAAAAAAGTACTACATGGTTTTGCAGCAAAGGCACCGATTGTGCAGCTGCTAGAAAATATTTTCCCTTTGCAAATAACAGATCCCCTTTACTCATTAAAGCTTGTCCCCACAGTAAAACATGACTTAAACTAAAACTAAAGGCCCCTATATGACAATCCAAACGAATCCAATATCCAGTTACTATGTGATGCACAAACCTCAGGCAGCACTGTTAATCCAGAAAGAAATGGGCAGGGCCAGGTGTGGCCAGGTGCTGATTGACAAGCTACAGCCTTCTGAATCAGCTGTGATAATGCCAACAATTAAACACCCTGCAACATTTTTTCATTCCACGGTAGTCCTAGCATGAACAGACACACATAAAAGCGACAACTCTACTATGAACTCAGGAGCAGCATCATTGCCACACCATCACAGAAAGTGGACTTCACTGACAGGCTCCACAGCAATTTTTTGGGATTTTGCAGCAGGACTAAGAGAAAAAGGGAAGTGAAGATAAACATAATAAAGTGTTTTTTTAACTTTAAGCCATAGTTCTATTTTAACATATTTGTATGTTGTCAACTATTGACATGCATTGTATGGCATATTGGATATACTCTTTATTGGGACCCAAGACACACAGGGGTTTATTTACTAAAGCTGGAGAGTCCAAAATCAGACTCACTTCTGCATAGAAACCAATCAGCTTCCAGGTTTCATTGCAAAAGTTTCATTGAACAAGCTGAGGTTAGAAGCTGATTGGTTTCTATGCAGAAGGGAGTCTGATTTTGGACTCTCCAGCTTTAGTAAATAAACCCCACACTGTCAAGCTCAGAAAGAGTAAGTTAAGCTACATAACAGGAAATTTAAATCTTTCAATCCCCAAAAAGATGTGAGTAAATACATTTACAGTAAACGGTAAATAAGCTACTAAAACTGATCTCTGAGTATCGATGAAGAAATGATATAAATTTCAATATCAGTTACGAAGCAGTACTTGTAGACATACCGGAAGACGGATGAGCTTTTTGTGATATCGTTCAACGCGACCAAAGACCTCCACGCAATACCTCCTCAATTCATCCAGTTCTTCTTCAATAACAGCGGCATCAAGAGGTTCACTCTTTTCTAAAAGTTGTTCTCCCTGAGTAATAATTTGATCAATCTTGTAGTTGTTTAAGGCTATCTCTTGCTGGAAGGCCTTAAGGAACAAAAAAACTTTGATCATATGAGGTTTTATTAACCAGTTCAGCTCTCATACTTGTACACTTTGGACCAGAGCAATTCTTATTTTTCTGCTATAGACCATTTTATTTTGAAGACAAACAATGCTTTCTTTTAGTGACAGTCTTACAAAAATTATTTAGGCTTTACAGCAAACTCTCTTTACAGTGCAGGCCCACAGCAGCACATACATACATTTTTTTGTTCCCCACCCTCTCTGTCCACCACTGATAGTGATGAAAATAACTTTTATTTTTGGATATTGAGATTCATGTAATTAATTCTATATGGCAGTGTTGATGCTTGGTGATTGGTCAGCAGTGTCATATGGGAATAGGGAGACAATAACCATGAAAGCTCTAACTGAAGATCTGAATTGGGTTTACACAAGGCTGCCTTTCTTAACTCACCAGGGCTGAATGGAGAGGCAGAAAGGCAAGAATAGGCAAAGTGCAGGTTTGATTTATATGCCTTAGAATATCAAGTTTGCTCATTTTAATATTATGTTGAAATGGTGATATGGTGACATGTTTCTAGACTGCATTTCTTTTTTAAGCCAGTTCTTTTCCTTTTTAAAGCTTACCTATCCTAGACAGAGTCCCTTAAGCTGGTAATTATAGTATAAGTAGGTTTCTAATTAACCAGAATTTCCATCCTGTCTTTCACACAGAAAACCAATGGCTAACCTTAAGCTGTTTAATTTTTGCCTGAACATCACACTCAGAAAAATGTTCTATGTTTGTTAACTGAAGGTCCATTTCTGTAAGCCAAACCAAGATGCTGTCTCGTGCAGTCTCAAATTCTTCTCGCTGGCCAATAAAATGCTGTAATGAAGTAAATCAGAAATGAAAGAGGTAAATCAAATGATTTTTTTGTCTAACATAATTTAAGCATCTGAGTAAAAAAATTAGAAAAGTATCTTTATAATTTCCCAGTATAATTCAGTGTTTAACCAGTTTTGTTTAAAATTCAGAGTGCATATACTTATGACATTCTTTAATTGTGATATAAGTCCAAGCTGTATGCTTCCTAGCATATAAAAAATGTAATTCACAAAAAGAAAATAGATGTATAATGTGTGTTACATAAAGAAAAGAGCATTGGATTCACACCGATTTGCAGTCCTGAGATGGGTTTCACAGTAAATTACTAGAAAGTGTGGAGCTTTGTCTGTTAGAATGGTCTGGCCTTCAGGTAAAGCAGGGTGACTGGAAACACCACAGGCTGTATGCACTTTATAATTGTCAGCAGTTTTTTTGCGCTCCTAAAATGACAGTCTCCTTACCCTGCATTAACTCAAAGAGAGCATTTAATAAAACAAACCTTCAGCCTCCTGAGAATAGATGTAACTCTCTTCTGCAGATTGTCCCACCGTTGGTTGCCTTCATGGACCATTTGCTTTAGTTTACATGCTGAATCAGTGCGGTTCTCCCGAGCCAGGCGGCGATACTGTTTGTTTATGAGCTCCAGCTGAGTGAGGCTCTCATGAACTTGTCTTTGAAAAGCCTAAAATATAGATAAATTTAAATAAATACTGAGACACTAGTATACAAAATATATGAGTTCCCTGTATGTGAAAAAGATATGAGATGATATGAGTGTTGGAACATTTTTGGGTTTCTGGAAGAAAATGGTCTGTGGCTTCTTAAACTCAGCATTAACAAAAAAAAAAAAAAAAGAAAATAAGAAGTGGGGGACAACCTTGTTGCTGCTTGGCAAAGGAAAAGAAAGCATCAAATCCAAATTAAAGTCAAGGAAATAATATTGACCAAAGATAACATCTAGTTCTGTGGGACACTAAGGAGTTGGCCAAGGCAAATGTATTCTCTTTCCTGTCATAAAATGAGCTTTGTTCCTATTAATAAATGCACTTCTTAACTGAAACATTTAATTGGTCTAAAAAATAAACTACATAATAAAATCTGGAGACGAGTTGCTCCATATTTGTAAGAATTAAAGTCAAAGGAACAAAGGTTGTTGTAAGTCTAACCAAAATCTATTGAAAACATGGTGATGCTATACGGTAGCCCATAGAGTCTTTGTGTTTTTTTTAGATTGTAATTATTGTAAATCTTGTAAATCAGTTTGCAGAGATCTGTTTTTACTTAGACATGAAATGTATGCTGGCTGTTTTACCTCCAAAAGAACTTGTACTTTAACCCAGTTATAAGATGTACACAGCACTATTAGACATCAGAGCTAGGCTGGTGACCTGACTTCTCTCTATACAAGTTAAGCAATACACCCAGGTCACTTTCCTGCCCTCAACCTGTAACTTTAAAGAAGCAGCACAGTGATTAATCAACTCTTGGTTTACTCTGCTCTCTCTTTTTATGACATTGCTCCTTGCCTACTCATGCACTGCAGCACTCTTGAATGAAGGGTCCCTAGTGATGACCCTTCTGCTTCCAGTCTGAGTACAACTGAAAATCAGATATTTACACTAATCGTATTTAAAAATACATTTAATATTTTTTTGTGATTAACACATATCTACATTAATTTCTATATCTGCCTTCAGCTTTAAGCAGGCTCATGTTTACTTCATTTCTCACTTTCCAGTTTAGTAAATCAGGTTCTGAGCTGAGTAGAAATAAACAAACAATGGCAGAACCAGTCTTGTATCAGCTTGCTGGCATTCAAAATGCGTTTTTATGATTGTGCTTAACTTCTTAGAGCTGGGCATATGTTGAGGGACCACATATTTGCATACCCAATATAAACAAAAGATGTGCCGAGAGCACGCGCCCTAGGCGCTCCTGGCACATTTACTGACACCTCACGGAAAGGTCCCGATTGCTTGTAGTCGGGAGCTTTCCAATAATGCGACTGCTGTGACAGCCAATCACAGTAGTCACATGACCCTAAACCCCACCCCGCCTCCTTGCGTCACAAACCCCTTAAACAGCTGAGAGCCAAGGGGTTAAAGTAGAACTAGAGTCAAAACTTTTTTTATTTAATAGAATAAGGAAGGGTTAATTTTTTTGCATTTGTGTCCCATTTGGGAGAGCTCTCTTCTGTTCCTGTCCCATACCCAAAACAGGAAGTGAGAGGAAATCCCTCCAAAGTTAGGGAATCCCCGGGCGTCACCAATCAGATGCCGTCTAGCCTGAGGTGTCATCGCTCTGCAAGTAGAGGAAAGAAAGCGGCGTGGATTTCAAATCCCCACCACTTTCTCTCCTCTCCTACTACTGATGCGCAGCATAGGATGCATGCAGGCAGGTTTCCTGCACTGCTCCTGTGTGAACTCAGGCTATGACAAGCCTGAGTTCACACAGGAGCAGTGGGGAAACCACTTGCAATTTGGACAGGAATCACGTTCCTGTTCAAATTGCATGCTATTCTTTGAGAAGCAATTTGCGTTCATTAACGCAAATTGCACCGCAAAGTATTGGTACTCAGTATCGGCAAGTGCTTGACCGAAAGTATCAGTACTCGTACTCATCGATAAAAAACAGTATCGGTGTATCCCTACTTCTAGTTAATATTAATAAAACGGAGTAATGAAGACCAACTGCAAATTTGTGTACATAGACAGGCCTATGGCCTGTCTCTGTAAACTGTCTAGCAGGGCTGTTTGCTGCCGCTACCTCCTCCTCTCCCCATCTATCACTGGTTGGTTAGGGCACTGTCAGCTTTACAGTTGACAGCCTCCTAATGACTCTGATAGTGGATGGAGCCTGATGAGGAAACTGATACACTACTTCTCGATCAGTTCCACTGCTTGTGACAGACACCAAGCAGTGGTTGGATTCTATAGCCAATAGCAGGTTGTCTATTGCAATGGACCTGTACACTGCCTACTGGCAATCACAAGGGGAGTGGACCTGATGTGTAAATCCCCTCCAGGGTCCATCCACCCAGCCCCAAATCCTTGGATGATGTGTTGTGTGACAGCCGCAGTGGTGGGATGGTGCTTCGAGGACAGACTATGGACCAGAACCAGCTTGGCCCCACACATGGTGCTTGCCCCAAATTCATGTAGAGGTTTCCGGCAGGTAGATTAAATATTTTGTCTGCACCAACATTTGTCATGCAGAGGTACAATTAAATTCTAAGGAGTGGCATAGACAGGGGCATTTGTGTACTTTGGTGTTAGAGTTACAGGTTATCAGATCACCTGTAAGTCTTTTCATGAAAAATCTGTATTAATAACTGAGCTATTACATGTTTTAAATTCAGAATGGCTATACTGTATATCAGTGAGTAATAAAAAGACATGTATTGACTTATCTATCTTACATCTATGGTGACCTTGTGCGAAAACAAACTTTTACTCTTCATCTCAGCTGTTATTGCAGCATGGAAGAAGTATGAGAAGCCAACAGGTGCATTTATAGAGGACAGCTGGGGACGGTACTGACAGCTGTGATGAAGAAATGTGCTGCATATTCAATGACTCATATCACAAACACCGATGGTCTTAGACAGTCACAAACACTGTATGTAAGTGTACTTTTTTTCTTTCAGTCACAACTTTGTTCTGCTGTGCCTGGTTCAGTTCTCTGGGTGACAGTTTCTAAATTATTAAAAACTAACGTAAGTCACAAATTTGTGTCAGCAATAAAAATTCTTTTACTATGCCATGCCTAATCATTCTGTATTTCTCGCACTAGCGAGAAAACAGAACTATTCCTAATGCTGTGCCCAGGCTGATTTATTTGAGATAGGACAAATATAGTATTGGTGGGAATTACCATGTATTTAAAACTGTTTATTATATCTACATGTTATTTAATTACAGCTGTAAGTTAACTACACATTGCTTGATATTATTTGTGTATTTATTTTTAAATTAGCTGATGTCACAGCCAATAGAAAAATAAATAATTACAGCCAATCAATCAGTCACAATAAGCCAAACGCATGGACTTCAGAAGGTAAAGCAGCTTTTACAGAGATGTTATAACTGCTATCTGGGGATTACTGATAAGATGTGACATCAGGGAGGGAGCAATGAATAGTTTTTAAGACCTTCTACGCACAGATACTTTGGAACAGGAGAGCATAAAGAAGAGGTATCGCTTAAACATCACTCTTTGTCAACAGCGTGTATGAGAACTCAAAGCAAGGAACCTACTGGTCCCTCCTTTGATGCTAATCATTTTTATCATTCTTGCATCTGGCCAATCTTTCTTTATCGGGAACTCACAGTACAGCTCCAATTTGTTGTAACTTCAGACATACATGACTGTTTCTTCTCTGCTCCTTTAACCACTTGAGTACCAGTCTGCAAATTAATTTTATATCATATTTATATTTTTTAGATAGATGAGGCTTTTTTGATGGTTTTTTTTTTACTATGTAAAGAGTAAATGACCATATATTCTGAAAAAAACTGAAAATAAAGTGCCTGCATGCCAGGATAAGGGTGATGTTGGTTAACATACAGATCACATACTGAGACAGGCTGCAGAGGGGGTAGGTAAAAGGGTTAAAAAAATGATCCTACAAATTAAAGAAGTACAGCCAAAGCTATTTTGACTGTATTTCTGTGGATCACAGTAGTGCAGTTCACTCTACACTCTTGTGACTTGTTTTCAGCCGACAGCGGGCTGTCAGATGACATCACTCAGCTGGTGAAGGCTGGGGAAAGATCCAGACTTTAAAGTGGAGCTCCACCTGAAAGGGGAAGTTCCACTTTAATGCTTCTTCCCCTGCTCCCCATTAAGGATTGGCACCTTTGGGGAGCGGGTACCCAAATTTGACAGGTAACCGCTCCCACTCCTGCTACGATCGCATTGGTGATCAGAAGCAGAAGTTGTCCTCCCCCCTCCCTCCCTCCCCATAGTCTCCTGGGACTACAGTTTTTGTAGCTGCTGACTTTTATTTTATTTATTTTTTTCAGCTGCAACTCCGCTTTAATGTCAGGATCCACCCCAGAGTCTGGAGTGGCACCTGGCTTAGCCTCTCAGCGAACCACTGAGAGCCTGAGCCAGCTGCTTCCTCCGCTCCAAAGCCCAGCACTCAAGTAAGCGATGGGGGGGGCAGAGCAGACAGCAGTGACTGACAGTCACCACTCTCTGCTCAGAGCGGTTGTGAGAACTCAGCGAACAATGGTCATGTGATCGCTGAGTTCTCACAGTTTGAGCCGGCAGGGACAGATGCAGCATCAGACCAATCCTGCATCCACCTAGGTAAGTATGATCGGGGGAAAAAAACAAAACCAAAACCTCTCTTTTAAACCCCTCACCACAAATCTGTTGCTGTGTTTGATCTGAAACTAATAAATAAGTCATTTACTCATCAGTTCCTCCTTCCACCTCTGCCTCTGCCATTGTCAGAGGAAGGGGTGGGCTTTCCAATGTAAAGAGTAGTAGTATTCTGATGACAGCTCAGATCACAGCCACTATTGGCACTTTGGCTACCTGAGGGTGATTTCTGCTATACAGAACTGTAGAAATAAATATCCACTACTCTGCTGTTCATAAATGTATGGCAATAGTGAAGTGGTTGAAGTGTTTGGAAGGGTTTAGAACCCCTGTCAAATTTTTTTATGTTGTCTGGTGCTTCATTAGAGAGATTTCCCCTCATGGTCCCAGGGACAACCTTTGCACCAGACAGGAAATGAAGGAAACTATCCATCAGCAACATAGACAAAAGTAAAAAAGTTTAGATAAGCGGGGGAGTGCTAGAACCTCCGTCAGATTGTTATTGCTATCTGTTTCCCTGTTGGAGAGTTTTCTAGACTTCCTTTGCGGAAAAATGATGTCCCTGGGACAGTAAGGGATGACCTCTCAATGCGTTAAAAACTATGTCCCTGGGACAGTAAGAGATGACCTCTCAAATGGAACCCCTGTTATCAGCAAAACCTGACAGGGATTCTAACTCTTTCTATCCAAAGCTAAAGCTGGCCTTACACCGTTCAAAATTCGGCCAATTCAACCGAACAGAATTCAGCCAAACTGGCTGAATTTTGACCAGTGTGTGTTGGTCCCTGCTCAACAGAAGTCAATGGAACGTACTGCAAATTTTTCTCAAACAGCATCTGTAGCCAATTAGTTGCAGCCTCTGATAAGTGTATTCTGACAGGGGCAGGTGCAGCTGTCATAATGTAATTTTCTGGTCAGGGGGGATTCCTCCATCCACTCTATTTGGGTAGATAGAGGAATCTGCAAAAAAAACAGTGTATGGCCAGCCTAAAAAAAAAAGGGCTACAGATAATTCATCATCATTTCAGGGCAGCATGGCAGGCACTAAATTCATCTAAAATTATCTTATTAATTATCTATTATCTTAAATTAAATACAGTGCTGACTGAATACAAATCTTGTGTGGTGGAATAAAACGTGTGTTCATATGTACACCAATAGAATAGGTTCTTATTTTCCACAAACAAATCTTACAATTTTAAATGACATATCATGAGACATGTAGGCACATTGGCAATGCAAGGGGAAGTGCCAAGTGTTAAATGGTGCCATTTAGACCTATGATGGCAGAAATTTTACAGTGTCCTCATTGCCATCTGACTTGTGCTAGGAGATACAGCTTAGTGCATGGTAGGCCACATAATTCAATTCTAAAATTATTTGTGCAGTTTGCATTTTGTAATTTTGTAATAGAAAAACATGTTTGCAAATTAGCAATTTAGAGTTAATTTCCAGAATCGTGATTATGTTCAAAATCATGGTGAAAAATTGAGAACCCCCCACCAAATAACATACAATATATTCACTTGGAATGGACGACTTTTTATCTGAATCCTACTTTTCTAATTACTGCATTTTTTACTCAAACACCTGCATCTTTTATCAAAGTGAAGTAAGTTTTCAAATAACCTCAAATTTTTTCAGTTCTTCCTTTGCCACTGTATAAAGCACACCAGAAGAACTGGGAAAGGCAGCTGTCCGTTCTGAAATTTTCAGCCAGTCTTCAAAGCGAGAAAAGTCCTCCAGGAATTTCTGCCAAAGCCGCCATGTCTCCTCGATCCTAGAAGTAGAGGCAAAAATGTTTTATTACAACACATTGCTTAATGTGTACTAGAGGCCAATACCTGGTCATTGCTTAGTGATAACTGGTCTCTGCTACTCAATGATTTACAAGCAACAGCTGTGGCATTAAGAAAAAAAAACTGTGGCGGCTAGCCAGGTCATGACATTTAAACTTGATCGATGTGCAACTGCTTCTGCTGGATCAAACCAGTTGCTTTCTAGTTGAACCTCTGCAGTCAGGATTGAACAAAGGAGCATTGTAAATATGCTGGAGCTGGTAGAACATGCTGAATGAATGAGACAGGTATGAATGCATGTTCCCAAATGAGGACACAAGTATAGTAATGAATACATTGACAACTGGCTTACCTTATTAGCCGTATGTGCAGCACCACACCAGAAATCCAGACTTGCTGAAAACAGCTGAGGTCAACCAGTGTGGGGAGGGGGGGGGGGATTTACTAAAACTAGAAACCAATCAGCTTCCAGGTTTTATTGTCAAAGTTTAATTGAAGAAGCTGAAGTTAGAAGCTGATTGGCTAGCATGCACAGCTGTACCAGATTCTGAGTACTCCAGTTTTAGTAAATCAACCCCAGTGTGTGTCTGCACCACATATAACAAACCAAAAAATGGCATCTATGTCCCAACCTGGGCACTGAATAGATTAGAGATAGGTAGCACACTTTGCAGTGATGCCTTGATGTGGCAGTGTGGCTTCACATATATTTGCAAATGTATGAAACAAAAACCTCAGTTTTGAATCTAAATGTTTGAATCAGTTAAGCATTGTGTGCTGACTAGCTGGATCAAGTACTAGGGATTTTTGTACAGTTTAGGTTATTTCTCCAGTGATATGCAACTTTCTTTTGCAAGTTATAAATTGATTGGAGCAGCTAACATTTTTTGGTTTGGCCTTGTTCCCATGGACGATGAGACCCGTATGCCGTGAAAGGGCCATTTTTTACAGCTCATCTAGACTTCAGGTGCTGCATTCAAGCAGTCTAGTGATGTCTATTAGGACATAGCAGCTGCAAGAACACAGCCACTCTTCCTAATGTGACAGGCATGCACGTGAGTGGCCCAAACGCAGTCAGTGTGCTTTCAGGGGCCATTCATCCATACGCCTGTAATGTTAAATGGGAGCACAGATATAGGGTTTGCACGACACCAGTGTGACTTCACATATATTTACAAATGTGTGTAACAAAAACTTTGTTTTATATGTTAGAAAAAAATTAGGACTGGCTCAGGCTAGTGTGATTTCAGATGAAACTTGAGAATTGCATGACAAGGGAAATAGTATAGTTTTCAATGATGTCTGTTCATAGCAATGGAACTCAGCATGGAGTAAATTTGGAAAATGCTCTTTTGCTACCTTGGTGCGTTTTCAGTGCAATTTTTGCCCCAAAGAATATACAAACCTTGTCAAAGTTGCATCCACATAACTGCACTGAAAGTTAGACCAATATGGTATTGTAGCAATGTGAACATAACCTTAAGCTGATCATACATTATATAATTTTCTTATTCAATTTCCTTTAGATTTACTTTCAACTAGGTGAATTGGCTCCTGTTTAATTTGTCCCTAGTATGTGTATGTATGAATGTGAGTTAGGGACCTTAGATTGTACACCCCTTGAGGGTCAGGGACTGATGGGAATGTATAATATATATGTAAAGCGCTGCATAAATTGACGGCGCTATATAAGTACCTGAAATAAATACATAAATAAATAAACTATGTAGTGCAAGGACCTGCCTGTTTGCATGCAAATTGTTTAGGTTTGACATCATATTATATGGTTTTGGTAAATCTAAAGGAACATTGTATAATGTATGGGCAGCCTTAGTTAGGTTTTTTAGACCTAGCTAATTGGAACAAGTGCTGGAAGATGTTTGTATTGTTCAGTGTACCGTGCTACCCATGTGTACCTTTCCTTTAATACTTACAGTAAGATCATTTATAAATAAATCAATGGTTCATATAGTGAACTCGGTGTAGAGCTATTCACCTTGAGATCATCACAGAGGACATGGTGGCACTTTTTACATCTGGAGGAAAAGAAATGTAATCTCCAAACATGGAAAGGTTTCTTCACAGTTAGAGCTGTGAAAATGTGGAATAGACTCCCTCAAGAGTTGGTTCTGGCCAGCTCAGTAGATTGCTTTAAAAAAGGCCTGGATTCTTTCTTGGATAAACAGAATATAACTGGATACTAACATTTATAGGTGAAGTTGATCCAGGGAATATCCGATTGTCTCTCGGGGGATCAGGAAGGAATTTTTTTCCTGCAGGAGCAAATTGGATCATACTTTGCTGGTTTGTTTTGCTTTCCTCTGGATCAACTGTGGGTATAGGATTATAGCTTTTTTTTTAATGGTTGAACTAGATGGACTTTTTTCAGCTAGACTAACTATGTAACTAATCTGAGCAGCTAACGTGTTAACATTTTTACTAATTCTTACCTTTGGCCTACATTTGGCTCAGCATTCACCAGAATTAATAAGCTTTATGTCTAGATACACCTACATTCCAAATCTTAACCCTATAGAAATTTCTTCACACCTATCATAATAATAGATATGAGATTTTCCTGTAATTTACTGGGGTGGTGACATGTAAAAGTTCTATGGTGGAGTTGATTCACTATGGTCTACTACCCATTTAAACCATTTTTATGTTGTAAGCTACATTTTAGTGTGCATTGATTGGAGAACAGTATGCTTAAAGAAATGTTCCAGCAAAAGCTTTTTTTCCTAGTTTTATGCAGTGTGAGTGTAATAGAACCTCTGTCAGGTTTAATTATTGCCTGTCCTTCATTGAGGAGATTCACCCTCCTTCTTTGCCATGGTGCCCCAATATTATCACCAGAATGGATGAAAAATTAAAATGTTTATATTTTCAAACAGAACAGGATTAGAGGAGGTATTTTCCATGTAACACCCCTTTTTGCTGACACCTATCAAAGATAGGATTCCTCATAACTATAGGGGTTGACTTCCTATCAGGTCTCAGGAAGGAACCTTTATTTTTTGCTGCCTGTGCTCTGGTCAAGGGGTCAGGAAAATGTTCCAAATCTGCAATGCTCATTTAAAATAAATATATAAATAAATAAAAATACATTTTGCAACTGTCTGTGTAATAGACTTGTCCCCCTGCATGAGCAAATTTTAAGGTTGTTATTGGCTTAAAATCTCAATAAAAAATTATTGTGCAGAAAAATACATTTTGACTGGCATTCTGGTTTTAGAAAATATTTAAAAAATCTGATTCTAGACTTTAATGCTGAAATATGGGGTTAACAAATGTTTATATACAAGAGGCATGTGTATTATTACCTAAATATGGACAGCCTTTGTTTATTTTTCTTTGAAAAATAAAAGCCTTTTATCCACCCCCACCCCATACAGACAGCCTGTAGAGGGTGGAGCTGCTGGGACCCACAGCTCTGCACTCTGTGCAATCCAGTACTGACACCATTGCAAAAGACATTTGGTACAAGCAAAGTGGATTTAATGACAGTTTCAGTACTGGAGTTCAGCTTTAAAGCTTGCCTTTAATATGGCAATACAAATGAGGAGGTCTCCCCAATGGAGTCACTTACAGCAATAAAAACAAAGCTTTTAATACTTTCCCATTTCATCCACAACAAGAAAGATTTGACTGTAGCTGGGTGTTGAACTATGGAAAGAGGTGGGATTTGAAAAAGAAATATCTAACAAAAATATAAAAGCTATCTGTCAATGGTAACAATTCTTGTCTTTTGAAGCTTATAGACACCACCATGTGCAAATAGCAAGTATTACAAGAGGTAAAACGGAAAACTACAACCTGAGATTTAAAAATATTTTTTTTACTTCTTTGGCTTCTGTAACTAATTGTCTGAGCAGCTGGTTAGTATATTGGTAAAGAAAATTAGCATATTTGTTGTTTAAATTACACCATGATTTCCTAACCTGCTTTACCCCAGACCCCCATTTTTAAAAACTTACTTGAGTCTCCTCTCCATAGACATAGCACAGATGTTCCTCCACCTGCGGTCTAGACTGCGGGTGGCCTGCTGAATGGAATCGCATTCACTGTCATTGGCACAAGCATCGCAGTCATGCAGAAGTACTTCACAGAGATTTAGAACCGATGCAACTCCGGTACTGTGCTTCTCTATGTCTCTCTGGAGTTCCTGAAATAAATGCCTCAAAATGACACAATGTCACATAGCACATTTTGTATTCTTCCAATACATGTAAAATAGGATGTTTTATTTAGTACTGAAGCTGCACATGTCAAGATATAAACACACACAATACTAGATCTATATACTAGAGCTGTAAGCAAGCTTAGATACAACTAGGTTGATCTTCTAGAGCAGTGGTTTCCAAACTGTGGCCCTGGGGCCGGATGTGGCCCTTTGCTTGCCTTTATCTGACCTTTGAGGCATTATTTCTGCCACTGACACCAAAAATTCAGCATAATTCCTGTCACTGACAGCAATACTGGGGCACTATTCCTACTGCTGACACCAACAATGAGGCAAAATTCCTTCCACTGACCAGAAAAATTGGGCACTTTTCCTCCCATTTAAACCAGAATACACTGATCAATGTTACAGCCAATGGCTGCAAGTGCTGATCCGATGCTGGCTTTCCAGCATGTTCCTTGGACAAAAGCCAGTCATTAGACTGGCTTCTGTTGGACAAACTGCTTTACACACTGACTGAAGCTTTAGCTTAGGGAATGAGGTGAAGCTCTGCTGATTTTTATCATCCAATCTTGTGTACACAAAAGTCCATTATTTTCTATTGCATGTGTATGGTTATCCTTTGCAAACTGAATTTTCACCACATTCACTAAGATAAGGGAAACGTTATACTGAACAGTCTATATGCCTTTGGTAAATCAACCCCAATGTATCAAATAGGTTATATCCTATTGTATATGGCTTCATTTAGATGTGTGGCTGGGGTCGGTAAAAATGAGCAGTTGTCAACTGAGAGACAGAAGTGTCAGCATAAGTTGCCCAAGTATTTCTTCATACAGATTAACCTTAGAGGTAGGAAAATGTAGTTAATACCTTTAATATAACAGATGTTAAATATATAGAGAGAAAGCAAACATATGGAACTAAGTCCCCTTTCACACGGGTCTTCCGTTTTTCAGGCGACCCTTATTTAAAGGTCCATTCATCCCTATAAAAAGGTTGGTGTAAATGGACTTGTGTATTTTTACACCTGCCTCCCACCAGGTCCAATTAGGCCCATTTAAAAAGGGGAAAATGACTCCATCTTCTTCTGCAGAGTGGATATGGAGGTAGCTGAGTGGAAACACTGGTTAACAGAAACTCAACAGCAGCTTCTGCCAATGTTTACGTAATTGTGCCTTTGGTACCCCCAAGAATCCTTCAGTACTGTTCAATAAACTTATTTTTACCAAGTCAATCCAAAATTGATTTAATTTTTACCAATGTAGAACACTCTAACAACTGTTATATCTATAATATATTAGAGATGATAGATCTCTAAAGCAGCTGTAACTATAATATGCATAATATATGTACAGTGTTTGCATCTTAACGTGTTAATTTTGTTTTATTTATATAATATACACTTTATGGATTAGCTATTGATTTATTTATTTTGTAGTCGCAAATGGGTGAGCTCTGTACTTATTGTATTCTACAACCCAAAAGTGATGTTTGACTGCCTTGCCAGCTGGCAAAGAGAGTTAACAGCCAGAGTCATAGTATTTTTTCCAATAACAGTCATACTGATTATTCCTTCAATTCCAGGTCATTACAAGTATGTCAATTTTCTATTGCTTTCATTTGTATTCATGTATGGTAGATCAAGAGGAATCCAGTGAAAGTATCCTTTGAAAACACTTAAGGCTCCTTTCACACGTGCAGACCATTTGTTCATTTTTCATCCATCCATTCACGGATGAAAAAATGGACATCAATGCATCTCTATGGAAAAGCAGATGTAAATGGATGATCATCTGTCTATATCCGCTTACATCCACATCCGTCAACATCTGTTTTTTGAAAAGGATAAAAGCCCTATTTTTGTTTTGTTAAAAAACTGAGAGGGCAAAAAAACAGATGTAAACGCACAAATGGTGCTTTGCATCCGTTTTTTTGCATTGGTAGTGGATGTAAAAAACTGATGTAAATACTGATGAAAAGCTGATGCAAACTTCATCTGTTTTTCATTTGAAAAAACATGACTGATCATATTAAATGAACAGGGCCTTTCTAGGTACAGTATCTTACTTCTAAAATCCCACAGAGGTATTTGATAGTAATGAAAGAAACAACTGTGGGAAAATCATTGTTGAATGGACATGGCCTTTACAATACATCATTAAACTAATAGGTGTCTGCAGTACTTAATAGCTACATTTTGTAAACAGGCTTTCAATCTTTATGAATAGCTGTTAAAAATGATACATTGTGAACTCTGAAACAATTTCCAGAACATTGACATATTCGCAAAGCTTAGTTAAAAGTGATCTGCGAGGAAGATTCTTTTTCTTAATATTCTTGCACAGCTTTAAAAATTAGTCAAAGAGCAACAATAACCTCATTCACTGTTATTAGGTATGAATCCTAATAACTGTACTGTACATGCTGTTAGTGTTAGAACTAGATAGATAAGCCACACAAATATCATGCATTTCTTCTATGTCATTTTATACTTTGCTAACATATGTAAAGTAGTATTCTCATAATGCAGTGAAAGTAAATTAACCAAAATATAGTTATATATGCAGTTTATTTACAGTTAATTAATATGTGAATAAAGAAATGTTACTAAGGGTCTATTTACTCCAGTTACTGGATTGCAACAGATAGGCTGGTGTGCATTGTGGTAAACGCGGTGCTGATGCACCGATCCCGGCACATTGCCCTGTTTACTTTTTTTTTTTTTAGACAAACTTTATTGAAATGCCAATTTCACATTGATATTTCATAAAGTTCTCTTGGCCAGAGTGCAGTGACTATGCTGTGCTGAAAAAAGTACTGCATGCAGTGATTGTTTCAGCGCATATTACCCAAACACCAGCACAATGCAGTGGTGAGAACCAGCCACACCAGAGACAAGGCATTTTGCATTGTCTTGCAGAGGGGTTGTGGTGGTACTGAACTTAAATAGTTGCCCAACGCAGTCCCACCGCATCTATGAATCTACCCTAATAGTCACCACAACCACCTGACTGTTGTAGTGCAAATTGCAAATTACTATTTTCTGTTAAAAGTAGTAATCATTACATTTCACACAACAATAAATTCAATTGCTAAGAAGACCTTTCCTTAACCATGAATAAGTACTTCTGTTGGTATGTGTTTCTAATATGGCACAACATTTGGAGTTACTGAACAGAAAAGTGGCACATGCACTGAACTGTAATTGGCTAAAATCTAATGAACCAAAATAGTAAGTGGGTGTTTTTATTGTTATATTAGGTCCTAACAGCTATATCTCTTCCTTGCTAAATGTTTAAAAATGTGTTAAAGTTCATCAGGCTCTGTTCCTCAGAGTCTCTGTAATGTTACAGACATTTGTAACACATCATCAGCCATCGTAGATATACTACTGTAGCAGTATGCCCGAAAGACAAGGTTGTAGGTTTCTTTATTACTGTTCCCTACTGCACCAATAAAGAAGATTTATTGGATGCCACACATAGTTCTCCTCACCAATTATATTGGAGACTCCATTATGGGAAGGGTTGCCTGAGGCATCCCCAATCACAGGAGCTACATACAGAGGCCTCTAATTCTGACATGCAGTGGTCTCAAAGCAATTGCCTTGGTGACATCACAGTCTGCAGAAAGATAGCCTACATGTCTGAAGAAGTGCCTTTGTGCCTTATGTTTGCATTACTAAAGGTTTTAATTCAGTTATCTCTTTGTATTTGAAAAATTACATTTCCCGATCAACATCATCCTGTCTATCATCGATCTCTCAATAGATGTTAGCAGAGGACTGGATTTTGCACTGAAATATAGCTGGTGGCAAAAAAGAAGGTTACACTTCAAAACTAAAAACATGTGCAACATTTGTTCCAACCTTAGCGTCTCTAGAAAGCGCAACAAAAATCATAAAAAAACTGTTTCAGCAGCCTCAGGCACCATGCATTTTAAAACATCAGCGTTGCATAGTCTGCTTTATCCACTGCAGCAGTGTAACTATGGTAACATACCTGATAAAATGAAGACAATTGAGCTGCTTTCTAGTTCCATCGCTGGTGCATTGACAGCCAAGTGTGCTTGTGCACTTGGACCTCCCACGTTGTGGTGCCAATGCTATTTAAGCTTTTACTCCTGCTACCGACAGGAGTGGTGTACCATACTTATTTAGGGTTTACCTGCTGCTCATTTAGTTTCCTTTGTATCTCTTCAGAATCACTGGTTTCATACACGATTGGTTTGGACAGCTCTGATTCTATGTGACCCAGCCATGATCTTAGGCTGCTCATGTTCTTATCCAACTGCTGTACTGCAACCAAGGTCTCCTTTAGTTTCTTCACTCTGCCAGGTAAAGATGTAATAAATCACTTTATTATTGCTGTCAGTAGAACATTGTTAGACCAGTTCTTCAGCATATCAAATGCAAAAATGTGTCACTATAGCAATGGTAAACTGTGCTGTGCTGTGGGATCCAAAACATAGGACAGAATAGACATAACTGATAATGATCCCTCTAACCAGAAAAACATGGGAAAAATTAAGAACAACACAAAGCACAAGCACCTACCAGTGTTGTTACTTACTTTGCTTGGGTCCTGCGAAGTAGATTCTAGGCCACTGCTTCTTGCTGGCATTGTTGATGCCAGCAAGGTTGATGCATGGGCAGAATACTGGATCCAGGAAAAGTGGGCAATCCTCTAGCAGACGAATGACTACTAGTCAAACCTAATTAGAGGCTCTCTGGAAGCTGAAGTGGGATGTCACAGGACCAATATACCTGACATTTCTATTGCCTAGCTAACCTTCCCTAAAGTTCATTCAGAGTGATGCAAAACTCTTGCTTATTGTTTGGAGTTGTTCATTCCACTACCATTATGAATTAAAGGTTGTTTTGCATTAGTTGTGTATCAAAGCAAACAATGATGTTTCCACTATGTGACCTAAAAATGGCAGTGTGAATGTGGTTTATCCAATAAAACCTAAAGGATGCACCAAATTACCAAAATATGGAAAAATGTCAATAACAAGTTATATCATTATAAGTTTTATTGCAGGAGACGGCTGCATTGACATGATAACTATAAATTATATTTTTCCTATTTTATCTGTACATTATGTGTATTTCTACTGGGGATTTGTAATATGCTATGATATGTGGATATGCAAGATTAATGCTTTTATACTCTGATTCTACACATAATATTCTGAGATGACAAGGGAAATTTATTCAATTAGTCTTGGATGAAGATGCTCTTCTTACAGCTTGGCTGTCCACTCAGATCATCTTAAATGATATCAACAATTTGTGGAACACACGTACAAATTTCAGTTTTAGCCTCATTAGAATTTATACAAGATGTAATGTGACACACATAATTTAGCATGTGCCATAACAAATATATAAAGCACCAGGATATGTGCTTTTCTGCAGAGGCTGGAAAAATTCCCAGAGGACACTGTACTGGTATAGAAGGCACCATTATCAGTTCAGTACAAAGTATGGGACAATACATAGTTTACATCTCTAACGTTCCAGTTTAAATTTAGATCCCTTCAGACAAAACTCACATCAAACTGGGCTTGCAGATTAGAGCTGCTAAAACCTAACAGTACAATCTATACTACTTGTAGAAGAAAAAACTAAAATTTCAGTGAAACACTGATAGGTTTTTTTTTACATTCAACCAGCGAGTTGAATGAAAAAAACCTGACTGATTCCTGCATCTACACAAAAATGTGGATTTGGGAATATCCCCCAATGCGCTATTGTATTCTTACAGTAGGGATTCCCCTCATCAAAATGCACTGAATAGTGCTTCAGCAATTGGCTGCATGTGATGATTGAATGCTGTTTTTTCCAGCAGGACCTTTCAACAGAAGCCGGCTGAACAGAGAAGCATAGATGTGGATTGAAATTCAGCTGGTTCACTGGTTCCTGCTGAACCGGCCCATTTTCAATACATATATACCCTGCTTAAAAGTAAAGTATAAGAATGTAAAAAAACAAACAAACTAGGTGGATGTAACATCAGTCTGATGCTGTGTCTGTCCCCTGCTGCTTTTAAGACTAGGAACTGAGCGTTCAATAATTTCTGATTGCTCAATTCTCAGTCCTCAGTCAGCAGAGAGCTGGTTACTGGCAGCTACAATGTTAGAAGCTTTCCCTGTTTGGTCTATGTACACTTTGCCTTATAACAGAGTAATGTGGGGATGCAGAGTTTTGGGAAACAAATACAACTTTTTTAAGACATTGGCTGCATGTTAGTTGCTCTTTCAACCGATATTGTTAACTGCCTGTATCTAGTGATTTCATAAGCTACTGTTTTCAACAACATCCTTCTGCTTTTCCATTGGATTAGAGTTCCTTAGTGCAATTTACTAAAGGAGTGGATAATTTTTACTTAGGAAAGATAATGCTTACTTAGCTTAGTAAATAAGATCAATCTGTGTCCACTTCTCTTGTCTAATCAAATACAAGAAATAATCCTCTCTTTTAATTTTCACATGTGCATGGATAGTTGTTTAAAGTGAGCTTCACTGTATTCACTATACTAAGTAAACATTCTCTACCCTTTCAGTAATGCAACCTCCTTTACTTAAAATATCTATACATATCCTTGGACTGATGGTGGTGATTAAAATAAATCTGGCAAGTAAGCCTCCATTTTCCATTTACATTAAGCTTACACAGGCCACTGGCAACCAAAGTAAAGCAAAGAAGAACTTCTTGCATAACTGGACACAGACATACTTATATAATTGATGGATAATTACATAGATCATTTATTACTACCTATCTAAATATATATATACAGTATGTGTAAGTTTCTGTGTGTGAAATGAGCTTTATTCTATTTTGTTCCCAAGAAAACTAATATTATTATACACCGCTGGCATCTTGTCTGGTAACATCACTGACATACACTGCAAGCAACTTCTAGATCAGTACGTTCATGGTCCTTGCGGCAGCCATTGCTGATTTAGGCATGCATAAGATGGCAGAGAACATTAGGCTGCAAACACACAATAACATGCGGTGGGGGGGGGGGTAGAAAAAAAGAGAAAAAGAAAAGAAAAATAGGTAATTCTGCCACAGAAAAAAAAACCAAAAACATTGGAGGCAAGTGTACTTAAGGCTGGATTTACACCTTTGTGTTTTTGCTTCGTGCATGTTCCATTAAGAACAATTAAGACACATCAAGACACATCAGTGCATGTGTTAAAACGCACGTCAATGCAGCATTCAATGTGCGTTAAAAATGTGCAACAATGCATATTAAGGTGCTGGTATAGCTTTTGTCGCATTTCTATGAATTTAAATAGAAAAAACATCAGAAGGGAAAGTGCAGAGGTGTGGCATGTTACTGTGCATAACCTTCCTCAGAACCTAAGCTGCTGCGTGGCTACTTTCTGCAACTGTGTTCTAATTTACTTTGGTAAACGGTATGGATGCAAATAATTTGCAAGTGATTTCTATTTATTGCAGTAACATCACTGACATGTACTGCAAGCAACTTCTAGTTGCTTCACAATAATGCTACATTTTTAAGTTGGATGCTTGCACATGCGTATTTTTGAATGATATTAGTATATTTCTTTACATAAAAGTAATTTAGGCTATCTGGTCCTCTAGACATTAGACTGCTATGCAATGTCAAATCTATAGCATGCGACACATCATAAGTCTGTTTCTTGCCTTGAGACATCACAGTCGCAGTCGGGAAGTTCAGAATCCTCAATGCTGTCCTCTGCCATCCTATGCACGCCTAAATCAGCAATGGCTGCCGCAAGGACCATGAACGTACTCATCAGTAGAAGCAAAACCATGAGCAATTAATGCTCACTGGAAGATAAAAAAACCTTTTCACTTCTGTGTAGAACACAGAAATGAGGGCTGCACACAGGCACAACAAACTGTTGTGAGATCTGGGCGTGCAACGTGAGACCGAGTGTTTGGACAACTGCTCATGCTTCTATAAAAAGACCCCACTCAGAAGAATGTAAGGGATATGTGCCCAGCAATGATGTCTGCAAACAGAATATGTCCTTGTAGTACTGTGTAGGTCTGTAGGACGCCTACAACATAGAGAGCCTGCACATGTCAAATACTTATTATAGCCTTCTTATGTTTATAGACAGTACAGCGAGCAATCCTGAAATTAGGCTGCAAACACAATAACATGCTGGGGAAGGGGGTTGAAAAAAAAATAGGTAATTCTGCCATTAAAAAAAAAAAAAAAAAAATGTGAGAAGCAAGTGTACATAAGGCTGGATTTACACCTTTGTGTTTTTTCTTCATGCACGTTCCATTAAGAACAATTAAAACACATCAGTGCATGTGTTAAAAGGCACATCAATGCAGCATTCAATGAGGAATACAAAGTGCATTACAACCTGCGTTAAAAATGTGCAACAATGCATGTTAAGGTGCTGGTATAGCTTTTGTTGCATTTCCATTAATTTCAATAGAAAAACATCAGAAGGGAAAGAGCATATTACTGTGCATTATCTGATCTTCGTCAGAACCTAAGCTGCTGAGTGGCTAATTTCTGTAACTGTGTTCTAATTTCCTTCGGTAAAGGTATGAATGAAAATAATTTTCAAGCAATTTCTATTTATTGCAGTATGTCTACGTATAAAGCCCAGAAGTTGTCACCAGCTATACACAAACTGTAGTGCTTGTGAATTATGCATGCAGAGCCCTTCAATACATTTTGCAGAACATTATTTATTTTTACAAGTACTACTGCTCTGATGCAATTAGAATTTTTTTTTTTTTTAAATTGAACAAATGTTTTCAATATGCCTGCTTCTGCTTCTTGTGATGACATTAGCTCACATTTTTGAGATACAGCATAATAATAGTAATTCAAAAGACAATTGCATGTCATGACTAAATTCTGGCTTAAACATGCAAATGGTTTCTTACATTTTTAGAAAACAAAGCATTTTCTAGGCTATTATAGAATAATGTTGACAATCTACTACTCAGACGAAACTGTAGGGATGAATCTATAAACGTCATGCAGAAAATGAAAATCAAACAATACCATGCCAGCAAAGAACAGAACAATGAAAAACCCTGTTTGCATAATTTGGTATACCATTATTATTATTATTATTAATATTATTATTATTATACAGGACTTACCGGTATATAGCCCCAACAGTTTGCTCAGCGCTTTACATTATGGAGGGAGACAGTACAGTAACAATACAGTTCAATACAAGAGGAATTAGAGGGCCCTGCTCCTTGGAGCTTACAATCTCTACCATGAAAACAAGTAATGCTTTAGAAGCATTCTTTAATGTTGAACTCCAAACGAATAGCTAAATAAATATCTAAAATACAAATGTGAATTGTTCATTTGTGATTTTTGTCCTTTTAATAACCAGGTACTCCCACTACAAAGAAAATTTTTGTCTAGGATCTCACTTTACTGCAGGTAACAGTGGAGCTGGTAAAGGCCTGCTGACTGGACAGTAAACATATATACATATATGTATATAAACATATGTACATGTAAACATAGGTATATGAAAAGATTGTTCCTGTGTTCACCCATTCTTTAAGCATGTTTAGGCATGCTGCAAAGTAATGTTTGTTGAAATATATACACAGCAGGTCTCAGTTTGGCTAAGATTGGGAAAAGAAGGGGCAGAAATCTAAACATTGTTCTGCAATCATTTCAATAATTTCATTCAATATTTCAGCCTCAGTTGACCTATGGGGCCTCGGAAATAGGACACGACTTAATTGCATAACACCGTGTTTATACTGTAGCAACAGTACTGCACTGAGCCAGCACAACCATCACTACTCACAAGGAGTTCCAAAAGCTACATGTCACATCCTTGTGGCATTAAAAGAGTGAACTGAATAGCTAGCATGCTCCTGTATCACTGAAATACTTTGTGAGTTAGTGCCCATGTTGTGCGTGCATTATGTTACAGGTCTAATGATTCAGCGGCCATGAGGTATGCAGGAGAAAAAAAGCCTACAGTTTTTTTTGTTTTTTTTTGTACAATGCACCGATATATATAGTGCCTTGAAGAAGTATTCATACTCCTTGACATTTTGCACAGTGCGATTCATGAATTACACAGGCTGCACAGACTGGTGCCAGTATTCAGGCACATGTACATGCGAGTGCATTGCCATTTCATATATTTGAACCATGGTTCTTATTAAATACTACACTTAGAGCATTTTAATCTATTCGTTTTATTGGAGCTATTTGGAGCATTACCCATCCTAAGGACAATTGGAGATATATCTTGAGGAGAGCCTAGGACTGGGAATCTATCCACTATCCGTTTGCCCAGAGCTATGTGACCACCCATCTGGGGGTCAATATCCTTTGTTCCTTGGATCACCATTCCTAATTAGGAAACTAGGAGACCCATTCCATGACAGCCTGGAGTTGGATATCTATACATTGCATGACCATAGAGTATTATTTGACCACCTTAACAGGGGTCAAAAATTTCTGGTGAGTGAGAAATTCATCTATTGCACACTCGTGGTGGAAAAGAATATTTCTTTGATTTATGCGATACTTTCCTATGGGACTGAAAACAACTATTTATATTCGATATATTTTGTTTGGGACTTTAAGTCACTTTATGTTGTTGTGAGAGCATTTTTGTTTTTAATTTGTCACATGGTTTATTGAGCAAGCGCCTACCTATTCACGATTTGGTAAAACCAAAAACGTAAATGTATTTTATTGGGATTTGAGGTGATAGACCAACACAAAGTGCTCACTAATGTTCTCTAACAAACCTCTGAGGGCTTCACAGAACAGCTATATTTATACTGAGATTAAATTACACACAGGTGGACTCTATATACTAATTAGGTGACTTATGAAGGCAATTGGTTCCACTAGATGTTAGTTAGGGGTATCAGAGTAAAGGGGGCTGAATACAAATGCATGCCACACTTTTCAGATATTTATTTGTAAAAGTATTTGAAAACCATTTATCATTTTCCTTCCACTTCACAATTATGTGCCACTTAGTGTTGGTCTATCATATAAAATCCCAATAAAATACTTTTACGTTTTTGGTTGTAACATGACAAAATATGGAAAATATCAAGGGGTATGAATACTTTTTCAAGGCATTGTACATACTGCATAACTGTATATATATATATATATATATATATATATATATATAAAAATGATATATGATACAAAGAGGTTACAGCACAGTGTGCATAACTTATTACTCCATGAAATAATAATACAGCAATTCAAAGGATAAGTTCACCTTTGGGAGCAAATTACATGTTCCACATATATGTTTACCGCTGCTCAGGGTAGAGAGACTCCCAATCTCCAAGCACAACTCTTCCAGAACAAAGGAAGTCTGATCGGCTGTACCCCAAATAATCCACTTTATTGAACCAAGATAAAACCAATACACAGTGGACATACAGCGAGGGACTGGCAGGTAAATGCATTTCATGCTAAAGACAGCGCTTATTCATTACTCATTACTGGGTAATGAATAAGTGTTGTCTTTAGCATGAAACGCATTTACCTGCCAGTCCCTTGCTGTATGTCCACTGTGTATTGGTTTTATCTTGGTTCAATAAAGTGGATTGTTTGGAGTGCAGCCGATCGGACTCCCTTCGTTCTCATATTACATGTTCCATCCGTTTTTAGGGTGGAACATGCAACATGTTACCAATGCTGCAGCTGCTGCCACAGCTACTACATGGGATGTATGGGCAAGCAGATATACTAGCAGGTATGCAGAAGACCTGCATGGCACCAGCTGATGCAATGCTTTACAGGCTCCTGCAACCAAAAATAATAAATGCACATTTTTTTTACCAGCCAAAAAATAGGCATTCATTTTTTGTCAAAAGGTGAACTTATCCTTTAAGGCATCCCTGCCCTTTTTAATTACTGACATGCACTATGCAGTGGAAATTGAGCTGTGTGTTCAGGTCCTTAATAGCTTCCATATATACAACACATGAGATGCTAAAGGTGTCTAACCACGCACTAACCCTTACATACTCATAGCAAACTCTTGCATATAAAGAAGGGAATTCATAGTTTGCATATATTGCAATACATGTTCAAGCTGGCCAGCTGAGTCAATGTGATCCTGCCCTGGCTAGTCCCTACTCTATCTTGAACATTGCCAACCTCCTATTTGCTAAAATAGCATATAATGTGTACATATATAGTGTAAATATGTGGCAAACAGACGTGTATGGAGATAAATGAGTTATAGACCAAAATCCAGCAATGCAAGTCCACACTGGAAAAACACACAAAGTTTAGGAGGATGGGTGTGGGGATTATAATAGGAACGATTTACATAAAAAATTATAAAAAGCATTACACAAGTTGAAGGTAGAGGTCGAAGGAATGGGAGGTTTATATTGGAGCTGTAGAGGCATGTCTTACTTGTCTATAATTAACATTATTTTGGGGAAATGCCCTTATTAAAGTTTATCTATAGGCCCAAATAGTTTTTTCCCATTTTGAATAGAGTAGAGAAGGGCTAAAACATTGATTTACCTTGCACCAATAAGGTCCAGAAGATGCTGCCATCTGTCATTAACTTTGCTCAGCTTGTACTCGATCTCTGATGCCTTGCTCTCGTGGCTGGCCTTAGCCAGTCTTTCTCCCATTTGTTGCAGCTGGATTTTGTTTTCCCGAAAAACTGCAATTTCCTCCTGATAATCCTAAACAGCACAAACAAAATCTATCAATGTCAGAAAAAAAACAGCTACTTGTCTAGGTAACAATCAGATTCTTCCCTCAATTTTCTCCTTCTGTACTAAGGCACATGGCTATTAAAATTTAGATTGTTGATCCAGGGAAAAAAGGATTTTTTCCCTGCTGGAACAAATTAAACCACAATGGGTTTTTTGCTTTCCTCTGAATCAACTGTGGGTTTAGAGATTGTGTGTATAGGTTTTGATTTATGTATTAATTCATTTCTCTATCGGCTGAACTCAATGGTCTTTCAATATCTTTTTTCAGCCAGAATAACTGTGTAGCATATGTATACAAGATATACTGTACTTGTATGTCATTTCTGGAAAGAACCTGAAAGAGGAGGGCTGGAAAGAAGTAGTAAATTCTCCTCTCAAATTAGTGTAATTTTCCCACTTAACTGAAGTGGATAGAAACAGGAGGTCACCAATGCTTAGAAGGCATGGCACTATTAAAGTGGAAGCAGCTTGCAAAAATATAAGATCAATATATACCTTTACAGCGGGTAGTGTGTTATGTCTTTATGTTTTTGTAAAGCTACACTAGCAATTTGTATCTGACACTTCCAAGTGTGTCAGATACCTAGTCCCTTGCTGGGAGCTTTAGTTCCTTCTACCAACCCCTATATCACTAGAGGGTACAACCACAGGGGACTAAATATCTGAAACACCTGGAAATGTCAGATACAAAGGGAGGCCATAACTGTGCAAGACAGCAAAAATGTAAACTACCATGGAAGAGTTGAGTATTCATTTTTTGAATGCAGCTTTCAGTTTTATTTTGTGGAGATGGAACCCATTCATACCAACAGGTATTACAACACTAGATCACAGCAAACGTAAACCACATAAAAACTAGTTACCATTATAATTTCCAAAGCTCTTAACATCAGTGTCCTTGCTGCATCTTCTGTGCATTTTTGTAAAAATGCTTGCTACATTACAGTCAATGGGAACACATTGAAAACGCACTGAAAATGCACTAGAATGCAATATGTGTTTTAATGTGTGTGATTTTCAAGTCACATGTCCATATTTTATATATGTAAAATGTGAAATGCATCTCACATTGCAATGCATAGGGGTGATTTTACGGAATCTGGTGCAGCTATACATAGTAACCAATCAGCGTCTAGGTTTTTTTTTCAAAGCTTCATTGAAAAAGCTGAAGTTAGAAGCTGATTGGTTACTAAGCACAGCTGCACCAGATTTTGTGTGCACCAGTTTTAGTAATTCGCCCCCATGGAATCTCTGTTCACCCACCTCAGGGCCAATTCACACCAGTTCGTTGATCTGAGTTTTAGCGCAGCTGCAAAACACAGATCAACGGAAGGACATCTAAAAAACAATAATTTCCAGTGTGTCCTATTCACACCATAATGCTGCATTGACCTGCGTTTGTACTAAAATGCAACATGTATGCATTTTAGCACATGGATATAAGCAGATGTAAGCCGATGTCAATGCAATGCAAAGGATATCCTGTGAAAACGCAGTATACTTTAATGAGCGCTAAAATGTATGTCAACGGACGCCAAAATGTATGTCAATGGATGTCAGCATGCAACTAAAACGGATGAAAATGTACATCCATTTTCTATACATTTTAGTGCAAGTCAGTGTGAATTGGCCTTCAGTCTGTTTTTAAATCGACTTTTGCTGAACTCGATCATGCTGACTAGGCATCCCACAGCTCAAATTCAGCTGTTGAATCTATGGGCTATCTATGGCCAGCTTAAGACAAAAAAGTACTGAAATGCAGGGACCTTGATGTGCACATATTTACCTGCATCAGTCTAATCAATCATTATATAGTTCTTGGACCTTTAGCTTCTACAAAGACACAAGGACTGATTCAAAATCACAGTCAAGGGAAAATACAGGCTACTTGCACTTCAGAACTGCAGAACTGTTCTTACCTTTTAGACCAGGCAAACTCCACACCAATGTAGAGTTAGTATAGCTCCTTACCATTGAGTAGCACTACGCAGGGGCGGACTGACCATTCGAGCACTCGGGCACTGCCTGAGGGCCCGGGGTCAGTAGGGGGCCCCATAAAATGCCCCTGCTACCTTTTATAGGCTTTTTTGGGTGTGTTTTGAGTGTGGGCAAGGACACAGGGGCCCCATGATCCCCAACTGCCCGGTAGCCCCATGAGTTGTCAGTCCGCCCCTGGCACTACGTTAAATAAGTCAGAGGAAGCCAGTTGAATAACTTACGTTGTAATATGTACAATTGTATTTTTGGATGTCCAAATCAAATGAACCTTGATTTTAATGAAGTGCCCCCTTAGGTTCAATCTCTTGTACTTAAATACCTTTAGCTGATATGTTTTAAAAGGCAAATAATAAATTACTAACTGCTTTTGACTATTTTTAAGGTTCACTTTAAAAAAAATACCCTAGGCAGATGTAAAGATGGCGTCTGGAGCGGCCGCATAACTGCCAGCTCCGGCGCCCCCACCGAATCCGCCGTCATCCGCTGCTATCCGGGCGGTAGAGGGGTCCGGTGCACCCCCCGAAGGTCCTCCCAACACCCAGAAGGGGTGCTGGGTGCCCCGTCCCTCCGGCGGGGCCCGGGTGACTCGCGGCCTACCACGGCCCCTGAACCCTTTCCTGCCAGCCGCGGAGGACCGCGAACCGCTGAGGACCGCGGCCGACCGAGACGCCCCGCTCAGGAGGGGACGCAACCCCGCTCCAGAGGGAACGCCACCACCACCCCCGCCCCCGTTGGTACCCTCACCAGCCGCTCCGGAGGTCCTGCCATCGCCCAGGAGGGGTACTGAACGCCCTGTCCCTTGCGGTCTACTGCTGCCTCCTAAGCCTCGCTACTCCCTAACGCCTGAACCAGAACGCCGCCGTCTGCGCCAGCGAGAGGGGAGCTACCACCACCGCCTTCCCTACCTACAGCCGCTACAGAGAGAAGGGAAGCAGCAACCACCCCCACCGGCACCGAGAGGGTAAGCCGCCACCGGCACCGAGAGGGTAAGCCACCGCTACCACATCTGCTTCCCTGCTCCCCACCGTGTGCCACACAGCCGTGCCCCTGCCACTGCACAGCCCCGGACCCCGTCCAATCCAGTGGAGGTGAGCCTGCCACGCGGCCTCCAGCACCCCTTGACGCCGGGCCATACAACACCTTTGATTGCCGGACTCTACCACACCCACAGAAGCTGGGCCCCTTAGCATCCTCATTCGCTGGCCCGCAGCATCCACACGCACTGGCCCACAACACCCACTGACGCCAGGCCCTACTGCTCCTACCAACGCCTAGCCCACTCGACCTCCAGACATCGGCCTACACCACCTCCAGACGTCGGCCTACACCACCTCCTGACACCGGGCCTTTAGCACCTCCTGACGCCGGGCTTTTAGCACCTCCTGACGCCGGGCTTTTAGCACCTCCTGACGCCGGGCCCTCAGCACCCCCTGACGCCGGGTCTTCAGCACCTCCTGACGCTGGGCCTTCAGCACCTCCTGACACCAGGCCTTCAGCACCTCCTGACGCCGGGCCTCAAAACCTTCCGACGCTGGGCCTTCAACACCTCTCGACGCTGGGCCTTCAGCACCTCCCGACGCCGAGCCTTCAGCACCTCCTGACGTCGGGCCTACAGCAGCTCCAGTCACCGAGCCATCAGCATCCCCAGACGCCGTGCCCTGCAACACCCCCAGACACCGCGCCCTACGGCTCGTCCAGTTGCCGAGCCACTGTACCCACCGACACCGTGCCACAGCACCCACGGATGCCAGCTTACAGCACCCACAGACTGCAACTGCAATACAAAGCCATTCACAATGCTGCCCCAAACTACCTAACTGACCTGATACCCAAATACCACCCTACCCGTGCCCTTCGCTCCTCACAGGACCTCCTACTCTCCAGCTCCCTGATCTCCTCCTCCCACGCCCGACTGTAGGACTTCTCCAGGACTTCCCCCATCCTCTGGAACTCCCTACCCCAATCCATCAGACTGTCACCTACCCTCCTCACCTTCAGGCGCACCCTGAAAACCCATCTCTTCAGGGAAGCCTCTACCCCACCCTCACCTAACAACCAATCTCCTCCACACCTCCTACCACCTCCTACCACTCCATCCCCACAGCCACTTCCTCCTGTACCACTATCCCCTCCCTCCTAGATTGTAAGCTCGAAAGAGCAGGGCCCTGGAACCCCTCGTGTATTGAATTGTACTGTATTGTCTCATGTTCTGTCCCCCTTGCTAATGTACAGCGCTGAGCAAACCCTTTGGCGCTATGTAAACACTGTATAATAATAATAATATGCCTAATTTGCCCAAATAGAGAAAAAGTGTAGCAATTAAAGAAACAGTTTTAATGTAAGTACCTTTCTTAACTTTTCAATCATCTCTTCAATGCTGATGTCCCCATTCTGAGAGACCTTGCTTTCCATCTGGGTCAGCCACTCACACAGCTCCTTGTTCTTTTCATTGAAAATTGCCCACTCATTAAGCCTCTCACTGACTTGCTGCCGACGTAAAGAAACCTGTAATTACAAAACACAGCCATTGTTGACCCTAAATTACTTAAAATTCCAAGACCTAATGCACAAAAACCACAACTATTAGAGGCATTTTTTGTTTTTTTGCCTCTGAACACAGCTCTATTTCAGCCACTGTGTCTATGTACATTGTGGCATTTAAATCAGTATTTTAGAGCAGCATTTAGGGACATAAAAAAGCCCCAAACCTGTGTTTGGAGAAAAGCTATAATTTATATACATAATATAATATAACATGTATAAATGTGTGTGTATGCATGTAAATTCATTTTATTGGCTAGACTAAATTAATATTCTAGTCCAGTGTCTCTTTTTTTCAGTTGCAGCACTCTTTAAATTTCTCCACAATCTTGAGGCACCCCATTTTAAAATGTAAAAAACAGCCTTAAGCTAACAGTTTTGCATAAAGAAAATGAAATGCCGCTTGACGGAACCGATGCTCCTAAGAGTGTGTGGCCTCAGCCAGAACTGCTCCACTGGCCACAATTTTTTCTGCACTAGGAAAACGCAGGTCTCTAAGAGGGCACACAGAAAACAATTGTTTTGTATGTGCCCTGTTTACACTGCAATGGAGCCCCTGGGTGCCAAGCAGTGCAGTATAGAGCAATGTATACTTTATGCATCTGTCCACACCTGATGGGAGCTCACCTGAAGAGCTCATACTGTCGGTTTCTAAACCATGCATAGAAATAGATAACATGGAATTTTGACATTTCAGTACAGTTAAAAGAAAAAAAAAATCACTGTATCCTCTCCTTGCCCTCACACTGACAGATATGCTCACAGTAAAACCCTAAATTTCACAGTGTGGAACAGTGTGAATGACCCTTAATCTAAATCTGCACTTGCAAATGTGTAAATGCTTCACCCTGTAGTCTAGATTTAAACAGCAAAGGTAACAACACAAATCTGTATCAGAGATTTCTCAGGCGATAATATATAAAATATTACATACTCACACACTAATATCAGAAATCATACTTACACATTCGTTTGCACTGAACAGCAATAAAGCTTTTAGTGGAGTAGTTATTCATACCTCTAAGCTGGCAGAATGAACAGAGTGTCTGCGAAGAGCTCTGTTTTATTCTAAAGTAAGAAATGGTACATTTCCTGTTGGTTTCACCTCAGAAAATGAGCAGAGGAAATAACTGTGATATGCTTTGCTAATTGTCACATCCGGGAGACTTTAGGCATTTGTAGCATTTGTCAAATTCTATACATCTGTCTTTTTATATAACACCTACAACATGTACACATACAAGAGAGAGCTGCGCAGGAAGTCATTATATGATATTTTACATGGAAAGTGTCCAGAACCTGCATTTACAAAATGTAGCTAACAATGAACCTGTCATTATTAGCTACATTTTGCCAGATCTGTTGATTTTGCACTGTTATAAGCACAATTATTATTGCAATTACATAGTTAGTCTGGCTGAAAAAAAGACAAAAGTCCAGTTCAACCATAAAAAAAAAAGAAAAAGAGAAGTTATAATCCGATACCCACAGTTGATCCAGGGGGAGGCAAAAAAAACCCCAGCAAAGCATGATCCAATTTGCTCCTGCAGGGGAAAAATTCCTCCCTGATCCCCTGAGACACAATCGGATATTCCCTGGATCAAATTACCTATAAATGTTAGTATCCAGTTATATTCTGTGTATCTAGGAAAGAATCCAGGCCTTTTTTAAAGCAATCCACTGAGATGGCAAGAACCAATTCTTGAGGAAGTCTATTCCACATTTTCACAGCTCTTACTGTGAAGAAACCTTTCCGTGTTTGGAGATTAAATTCCTTTTCCTCCAGACGTAAAGAGTGTCCCCTTGTCCTCTGTGATGACCTCAGCATGAATAGCTCTACACCGAGTTCACTATATGAACCACTGATGTATTTATACATGTTGATCATATCCCCCCTTAATCTCCTCTTCTCAAGAGAGAATAAATTCAGTTCCTCTAATCTTTCCTCATAGCTGAGCGCCTCCATTCCTCTAATCAGTTTTGTTGCCCTTCTCTGTACTTTCTCCAGTTCCCAGTTCCCCAATGTTCTTTTCGTGAATTGGTGCCCAAAACTGAACTGCATATTCCAGATGAGGTCTTACTAATGATTTGTACCGGGGTAATATGATATCTCTCTCTCTGGAGTCTATACCTCTTTTAATACATGAGAGGATTTTGCTCACTTCAGAAACCGCTTTGCATGCCCTTATTAAGCTTATGATCTACCAGAACTCCCAGATGCTTCTCCACTATTGTTTCCCCCATTTGTACCCCCACCCCAGTATGTATGATGCATGCATATTCTTAGCCCCCAAGTACATAACTTTACATTTATCAACATTAAACCTCATTTGCCACATAGTTGCCTAATTAAACAGTGCATTGAGGTCAGCTTGCAAATTGGAGACATCCTGTAAGGACGTTATTCCACTGCACAGTTTGGTGTCATCTGCAAAGACTGAAATGGGATTTTTAATCCCAGACCCTATATCGTTTATAAATATATTCAAAAGTAAGGGTCTCAACACTGAATGAACTAGGGTTGTTAGTGGTGTATCCCAAGGTTCAGAGTATGAATCGTTAACCACTACTCTCTGAATACAAACTTTTAGCCAGTTTTCTATCCATTTACATACAGATTTTTCCAAGCCTGTAGACTTTACCTTACACATTAGCTGTCTGCTGGGAACTGTGTCAAACACTTGTGCAAAAATCCAAGTATACCACGTCCGCCACCACCCCTCTGTCCAAGGTTTTGCTCACCTCCTCATAATAAGAAATCAGATTTGTTTGACAACTTTTGTCTTTCATGAATCCATGCTGTCTGTTGCTTAAAATATTTTTTTACAGCAAGAACTCATCTATGTGGTCTTTTATTAAACTCTCCAGTATCTTTCTAACTATAGATATTAAATTAACAGGTCTATAATTACTTGGTAAAGATTCTGATCCCTTTTTAAATATAGGCACCATATTGGCCTTACACCAATCCAGGCATAAAAATTAGAAACAATGGCTTTGAAATGACAGAGCTCAATTCTTTAAGGACCCGTGGGTGTATGCCATCCGATCCAGGTGCTTTATTCACCGTTATTCTGTCTTAATATTTCTGGATCATATCAGTTATGAGCCAATGTGGATCATCTGGGGCCATGTCAATACCACGCCCATTATGGAGAAGTGCTCCCCCATGCTCCTTTGTATACACAGAGCTGAAGAAGGTAGTTAATAAATGTGCCTTCTCTTTGTCCCCAGTCACCCACTCTAGATTATTTAGGGCCTACGTGCTCGGACCTGACCTTTTTGCTATTAATATATTTGAAGAATTTTTGGGGGTTTGTCCTGCTATTTTTTGCAATCTGTCGTTCGTTTTTAATATTTGCTATATTACAATATTCCAAAGTGCAATGCGTATCTGAAAACAAAAAAAAATTGTCAGCTCTATACAAATACCTGTAATAAATAAATATCAGTCCCTTGATGCGTTTGCTATATTTTTTTTTTTTTCCAGATTTTTTCCCCCTTTTTTTCACCTGGTGATCTATGTGCATATCTGTGATCCTCTGCTGCAAATTCCAGGGCCCACTGGCACAAAGCTGCAGCTGAACTACCAGATCTGGAACTTGCAGAGACAATAACTAGCTGCTTCTGCCAGAGCAAAAGACATAATCAGTTGCAACATTAGGGCAGAAGTAGAAGAGAATCAACAGACTGGTCAGGCCCAGAAGAAGACTTTCAGGGTCACAGGTATTTTTTAGGATTTACAGGTTGTAGGATACAGGGGGCATGTTTCTTTTTTTTTTTATCAGATAAGGTTTTTTTGGAACAAATCCTACATCTCTGCACCAATCCCCTCACCACCTACCCATCCCAAACAAAGCCCAACAAAAAAACATACAAAAGCAGAAGCATGTAAATGCTGAGACTATAAAAAACAAAAGCTCAAAAACTTGAACTTTTGCTAGAAAGAAGGAACACTTGGCAAGTATGACTAAATCAGTTTGGGCTTACATTTATGGAGAATAGTTTGGTACTGGTAAATGTCTGATCTATAACATCAGGAATCATAAAACACAGTAAAACATATTAAACGCTCTTTTGACTGAAGATTGAACAGAAACTTTGTGACTCAATCACATGAAAAGCAGGGCTAATAGAAATACATAAAAGTTGAACTCCTGACAGATATAAAAGACACACATGAGTGCAACTAATATATTTATATATTACATGTATTTATTAAAATGCAAGCAGTGTAAGTACCTGAATAACCCTTTGCAGACAATCTACAGCAGAATTAAAGCCAGCTATAGATGGAGCAATTTACTTTGCTAGAAAAATAAGTGTTGCGCTAAAAGGTGACTAATACTAGGATATATAAAAACAATTCCAAATATAATAAGTGTTGTGCTATACAGTGACTAATAATGAAATATATGCAAACAAAATAATAACACAGTATATAAACTAAAGCGCTAAAGGTGAAAAAGAACGAGTGTCTCAAAACAATCACAATAAATACAAATTATAAAACAGTGAGAAAAAAAATAAAATTGAAATTAAAAAGTCCTCAGTGAATGAACTGAAATACAGCATTCTAAACTCTTCTCTTCATCCACTAACACCAGTGTGACCCACCACGAAGAGGCTCCACTGTTACGTCATCGCGCACAGGAACCGGAACTTGTTATCCTTGCTGGCTTGGTGATTACTGATTTGCATATGCATACTTTCTGTTTGAGCGATACTGGTGACCATTATAGGGATTGACATGGAGAGCTAATATTGATGTGGAGCATATAGAGTATGACCACTCTGAATAAGGGGGTCTATATATCTGTTAAGCCAGCATCCTATTTTCACTGCTGTGGCTGGTCACACTGGTCTTAGTCAATTCATTCACTGAGGACTTTTTCATTTCAATTTGAATTTTATTTTCTCACTCTTTTATCATTTATATTTATTGTGACTGTTTTGAAACACCTATTCTCTTTCACCTTTGGTGATTTTGTTTATATATTATTGTTTTGTTTGCATATATTTCATTATTAGTCAATGTATAGTGCAACACTTATCATTATTATTATTATTATTATTATACAGTATTTATATAGCGCCAACAGTTCGCTCAGCGCTGTCCATTACAATGGGAGACAATATATGAGACAGTACAAAACAATACAATGGGATACATGAGGGGTTCAAGGGCCCTGCTCCTTGGAGCTTACAATCTAGGAGGGAGGGGATAGTGGTACGGGAGGAAAAGCTGTGGGGGATGGAGTGGTAGGAAGAGTGGAGGAGATCGGCAATTAGCAGAGGGCGGTGTAGGCTTCCCTATAGAAGTGGGTTTTCAGGGTTCGCCTAAAGGAGAGGAGAGTAGGTGATAGTCTGATGGATTGGGGTAGGGAGTTCCAGAGGAAGGGAATTTCAGAGGATGGGTGATGCCCTGGAGAAGTCCTGGAGGCGGGCATGGGATGAGGAGACCAGGGAACTAGAGAGAAGGAGGTCTTGTGAGGAGCGGAGAGTGCGTTTTGAGTGGTATTTGGATATTAGGTCGGTGATATCGTTTGGGGCAAAGTTATGGACAGCTTTGTACGTCAGTGTTAGCATTTTGAATTTGATCCGTTGGGCAATTGGAAGCCAGTGGAGGGATTGGCAGAGGGCGGTGGCAGAAACGAAGCAGTTGGTAAGGTGGATGAGTCTGGCCGCCGTATTCAGGATCAACTGAAGTGGGGATAGCCTGTGGTAGGCCAGTGAGGAGGGAGTTACAGTAATCGAGTCGTGATATGATGAGGGAGTGGATGAGTTGCTTAGTAGTTTCTGGGGTTAGGAATGGGCGTATTTTGGAGGTGTTGCAGAGGTCTACATGAGTTTGTTAGCGATTGGACTTGGGGCTGGAAGGATAGATTGGAGTCCAGAATGACACCAAGTACTCTGGCTTGCGGGGTGGGCCTCATGGTGGCATTGTTGGACGTGATGGAGAAGTCAGTGGGGGGGGGGAAGGTGCGCGGGCTGGGGGGAAAACTAGGAGCTCTGTTTTGGAGAGGTTCAGTTTAAGGAAGTGGAGCGACATCCAATCTGATATGTCATTCAGTAGGCTAGTGATTCGGGTGGAGACTGAAGGGGTGAGGCAAGTAGTCGAGAGATAGATTTGCGTGTCGTCGGCATAGAGGTGGTAGTTGAAGCCGCGAGAGTGTATCAGTTGGCCAAGGGAGGAGGTGTAGATGGAGAAGAGAAGGGGCCCGAGGAAAGAGCCTTGAGGAACCCCAAAAGAGAGGGGGAGTGAGGGGGAGGTGGTAGCGTTATAGGTAACGCTGAAGGAGCGTTGGGATAGGTAGGAGGAGAGCCAGGAGAGAGCGGAGTCTCTGAGGCCAAGGGAGTGTAGTCTTTTGAGGAGGAGGGGTGGTCGACTGTGTCAAAATCCACGAAGAGGTCGAGGAGTAAGAGCACTGAGTAGTGGCCATTAGCTTTGGCGGTATATATTATATTTGGAATTGTTTGTACATATTCTATGTAACAGTATTAGTCACTTTTTAGCACCTGAGTTGTAGGAAAGAAAATCGCTGGATTCTCCCATCAAACACAGTCATTGTTGATCCGGGAATCCTTTTAACAGAGCCATTGTTTTCTCCCAAGGGGGGGGGGAAGTCACTTAGCTGTGCTGTTGTATTCATGTGCTAACAAGGGACAATCTGAAACAGGAGACAGTCCAGTGACCAGGAGATGCACTTATCAGTCTGCTGCTTCTCCATCACATTACAGTCACAGGCTGGGGATAGGGAGGATCAAGACCTGTAAGTGTTACTTAACTGACAAAAACAAAAATCTTTTGCAGATAAAATAGACCCCACATATAGATGTTTAGTTCAGCTTTAAGACTGAGTACAAATATAATTTTTTTAAAAATACAGATGCAATTAAAACGGTTAGTTATCTTATAAAGTTTCCAGAGAGCATAATGACAACACAGACTATGAGCTAGGTACAGTATTAAGTGTGTTTTCATATCAATCATTTTCGTTAGTATCTCCTGATTAAATTACCTGATGGCACAGTTCCTCCCACTGTCTCTGCAGCAGTTCAATGCGCTCATTAAGAATAGATATATCATCTGCACTAATAAATGGCGAAAAGGTGTCCTTCAGTTCTGTTAGATGAGCAAGATCCTCCACCCATCCTTCCACTGCATTTCCAAGTTCCTATAAGAGCAGAACCATTATATATATAATTTACAAATATACGGCATTGAAAACTCTAGTACATAAAATGGTCCTTTTAAGTAACATACAGCTACATTCTAGACGCAGTTATCAGGGGGTCATCTGCTGCTTACCTTGCATCTGATCTGTTCTGAATGCAGTTCATCATGATGGACAGGCAATGGCTGAGAGAGGTTTTTCCTGAACGTTCTTAGCTTTTCCAAGGAATCTGCTATTCCTTTTTCACATTTCTCCCAGTCCTAAAAATTATATTTTTCCAAAGTGTTACAAGGTAATGAAGAAAGCAACAAAGAAAAATCTATATATGTCCAGCACAGCATTCACTGCAAAGCAATCTATGTCAGGATTACCCTTTTGTCTGCAAAGTCAGGGATTTGTTTCATGTCTGAAAAAACAAGCCCCGCAATACTCTGCACTAAATCACCTTACAGCTGTAGGAAGTGCTGTCTCTATATAATATTACAAATATAATACAACAATTACCTAAATAATTGGTACTAAGTCTGTCTAAAATTTAAATAATTGAAACTTTAATTATTAGCAATAGTTCCTGCAATATACAGATAATGCAGAATTTGAAACATGGCCCTGTAACTTACTTGCAAACGTGTGCTACTTATAATAAAAATCTGCAGTAGGGACACATTCAAATGAACATTTTAGTCTTAAGCAGCTCATATATTATTCAATTTTCTTTTCTTCCCAAGGAGGAAGGAAAGAAAATTGCTCAATTCCCCCATCAACAAAATCAGCTGTATGGTCTTTTCACAAAGATGGTGTCGATTCCAATCAGCGAGATATATATTAACAGATCCCATGCTGAACTGGAGCAAATTATTATTATTTTTGTAATGTCCATGTTTTTACATTTTTAACTCCATCTTGTATTGGAGGAAAAAACAGAGCTTAACAAACCTATGTTAGGTCTAAGGGCAGGCAGAGGTGAATAGACATGCATCTGTTTATATCCTTTTACTTCCATTCTATGAATGGAAAACCAGAAGAGGAAACAACCTTTTCCCATTTTTGTGGACCTAGACCTAGATGGACTTGATGGTGATCAGAGGTAAACAGCCACACGCCTGTTTAGATCCACCTGACCATAGACTAACGTTGAACTTCCACTCAGATCCACCTGAAAAATTGGCAGGTGGATATGATTTTAACGGCCGTGTGAATGGGGCCTTAAAGTCCTTAACTGCAGCAAGTTTGATGACTAACAGGTGCTCGCATATCGGAAAGAGAGTACCAGGTACTCCATAGAAAGCAATAAGTGAATCATATCAATGATACTTCATTGAATGACAAATGCTCTAAACTTGATTTGGTCCAGCAGATGTATCAATCAATGTATTAGTGCATTACAAATATGGTGAATATTATTACCAAGACCTGGATTTCCCACTGAAGAATAAGAAGTCCAGGTAATTAGTGACTACAGCTCAATCCCGTGAACATGCATGAAGCAAATACAGTATATGCTTCATAACTTTGGAATCAATGGCTGCGAATTGGTGGTGCATGATCAATTAACTTTTAATTCTTACCCAATGTCTCTTCAAATGCCCGCCAGTTACAGCTTTAAGACTGAACTATTGTTACCTACAGTATCTTATCTATACTATATGTCAGGTTATATCAGGTTATAATAACTCTATAGTGAAATATGATGTATACTTATACTATGTATATGTCAGATTTCTTGATAGAGATTTCTATATAACAAGGAGACCAGCAGGACAGATGTTTCTGAATTTGATCCCACGGGGGAGCAAATCAGATAACTGTTAACAAAAAAAAGTGAGTCTGATCTATAGATTCTACTTCCCTGTTTAACACATTAACATGCAGTTGTCCTTTAAATAAGCTCACATAAATTGAAACACATGGAAAATACCTTACATATACCTTATATCTTACAAATACCTTATGACCTAAATAACAAAGCAGCAATAACATTATTCAGATTACTCCAACTATATTACTGCAAGGTTGTGTGCCTGCTGTAAATATCCTGAACATTACTGCAATTGTAAAATGCAGGCCTGCATCATTTTGTGCACTGGTAAATCTAACACGAATCGGAACCAGGCGGTGACAGTATTTTTTACATCTGCTTAATTTATGACACTATCCAAATACTAAAGCTAATTTCTATAGGAATTACAATAAAGAGGAATGCACATACTTTCAGTAGAAATGCAAGCTGTTTCTTCTGTTCCTCCAGTCTCACTGTGGTGGCCTTCCATCGCTCTTGAATGTCAATGAGCTCTGCCTGCAAGGAAGCCTCCGCCCCACTGTCAGCAGAGAGAAGCAGTTGCTTCCCAGCCTCCACAGTCAGGATGTAGCTCCCTTGCTGTCTGTGAAGTACTCTGTCTCTTAGCTGCAACATCAAACAAAAATGCATCTTGTTTCAATAACATACATGCAGAATAAACTTACACAGAGAGAATGCAATTATGCATATCCCACAATAGGGCTGATTTATTAAATGCGAAAAGAGGAAATGTGTGCGTGATAGTGTTGTAACATGCCCTACATCTTTCCTGAAACTACCAAACAAACACTATGAAAAGCATGGAAATCATCTACCTTGAACTAGGAAGTACGGAAAGTGCTGCAAATAATAATGGACACTATGGTCAATTTAAAAAAGATCACTAATTTTCAGGGCTCACAGCAAAAAGTTCCAAAAGTATGGTAACCCCATTTCAGACTACATGTGCCTGAGAGGTCTTCAGAACCCACTTTTAGCTTTATAAAAGCAGCAGCTGAGGAACTGATGTTGGGGGAGGTGGGGTGGGAGCATTGCCCTTCACCTTTCCAATACTTCTTCTCACCCCCATACACGTAGAGTTTATACCCAAAAAAAGTTCAACCAGCAGGTTGAATGGAGAAAAACTCACAGATTCCTGCATCCACGCAAGTGATATGGATGCAGGGATCTCCCCCACTGTGCTATTGTATTCCGACAGGGTGGAACTCCTCTCCACAGTCAGAATACACAGATCTAATACTGGTGTTCCAGCAGGACTATTCAACTGAATCCAGTCCAACGACTGGCTTCTGTTGAAGAGTCAGGGCCACATATGGATCAAAATTCAGCAGGAACCAACTGAATTTCAGTGTATACCTAGCTTTATACTATCTTCTTTACTTTGCAACAATCTCTGTAACATTAAACATGAAAAAATGTCTACTATCCCTGCACCCTGACTATAACCATTGTAGGTAAACCTTACTATATTTATCTAATCCAAATATTCATCCCACCTTGAGGACACTGTGGACATACAGATCCAAGATTCTAAGAATAAATTCCTCCTGTAATGTTTTTCTCTGTGTTGCCAGCAATGATATTAAATAACACCCCGGTCACATCAAGCTCGACTTTGAAATCGTGAGCCTTACAGTGAAGTCGCATAATTTCAAAGTCGGGTGACCTGCCGATTTCAGGTGCAATTTGCAAGACAGATGTCTATGCAAATCGCACGAAAAGTAGCGCACGTACTACTTTAGGAATCGTTGTGGCTCCTAACAAGTCGGAACCACACCGGTTTTACCACTGTAATTGCGAACAATAGGATGCGACTTGGCATACGATTTGCAAGTGGCTTGGCTTGCAAATCGCATGCCAACGTGCACCTAGTGCAACCAGAGTGTAAGGGACCATGCTCTACTGCATGCGCATCCACAATGTGTATGTTGATTAACATGTGGCATTACCATGTTGTTATTCACTTGCAAAATAATAACAATTCTTAAGAAAGAAAATCAATGTCAAACCAGCAAGTATATGCAAGTCAAAATACACTACAATATGTGACATAAGTTCAACAATACGTTAATGGATACCTGGACTTCATCCAGAAGGTTCCTGGCTTGCTGCAGTGGTATTGGAATGTTCCCCAGGCCTGTCACTGGCTGATAGGACATCTCCACCAGCCACTTGCGCAGCTTCTCTGCCATTTCTCTGTAACGTTGCCACTGATGTATCTGACTGTCGATTATCCCCCTCCTCTGTTGAGCCCGACGGATTACTCCTTGCCATTGGTTACTCAATAAGGCAAGTTTAAGGTTAAACTCATCCCTAAGAAATTGAGGTGAACTGATTAAATCAAGAGATGATATGGGGAAATTTATGGTCAATTACAAGTACCAACAAAATTAAAGTCTAACTTAAGCGCAAAATGTTTTTTAGTTTTGGATAGAGTGGAGAGTGATTACAAAACCTGTCAAGTTTTTATTGCTGTCTGTGTTCCCATTAAGAAGATTCACCCTACACTATTTGTCTTGTTTACCGTTATTATCAAAAATGGAAGTAAAAGACAATCCTAAATTTTGGGTTGACACCAAAACAGTAATAGAGGGAAAAACTTCCAATGGGGACATTCTGGTGACACCCTGGGATTTACTCACTTTGGAGGGATTTCCTCTAACTTGCTGTTTTGGGTATGGGACAGGAAGCAAAGGGAAATATCCCAAATGGTATACGGATAGCAAAAAAAAAAAAACAATTAAAAAAAATCAAAAAAACTGACAGAGGTTAACTTATGACCACCATTACTCTATCCAAAATGAAAAAAAAAGTTTTGCCTTTAGTTCTACTTTAAGGGATGCTTTAGATGTACTAAACCAACCATTTTCAAATAAAGTTTACATTTAGTTTAAACAATTATATATAAATATTAGAAAGTATTTCTAGAAAAGGTTAAATAAAAACAACATTATAAATCAATACAAAAAAATCTTTCAGCTTGCACTATGGTCAGCTTTGTAAAACCTTACAGCTTACTTAGATCTAATAAGCAAAAAATGACTTCACTTCCTAAAAAGTTGTGCTTGTTCCTGCCCCTTTTAATGCCTTACTGTTGGCCAATGAGGCCATTCACTATAAGGACTGGGTGACACTAAGGAGGGGGGGGGGTAGAGTAAAAACAACTTCAGAATTCATGTTACCATTTGCATACTACAACTCCTCATGGTTTAGGATGTCTACAAAGTATCTGGCCATGTGTGAAAACCTATGAGAACTAAAGTGCTCCAGTTGCAACTGTGCAAAGGAAAACCCTTGTTCTATATTTTTACAGTGCAGTGCAGTCACTATGGGATGACAGGTGGACTGCAAGGATTACTTATAAGAAGCCTTTTGGAAACTAAAGCCATACTGAAGTGCATAGCAGCTAGTACACAAAAGAATGTGCAGTACAGTACAAATGGCTCCACAACTGAAAGAGGGGATGAGGGTTTTCGTCAGTGACACTTAAATGTGAACAGATCTTTAGCCTCTAACATAGTTATAACATCAATCTATAACATATAACTGCATTTAGATATATCTGTACCTATCATCCACTTGCCCCTGCTCAAGAAGCCGTTGTCCATCAATGATTATAGAGTGCAAAATCTGCTGGCGACTGAACATTTCAGCTTGGAATAGCTAGAGAAGAAAAAAAATACTTAATGACTTGTTTTGTTTGTATTATTTTATACCCAATGTATATTCTACAGCATGCAGCTGTAGAAGTTTCTTATGGACAATTGTAGAAACATTTGTTAAAGTAACCCTGTCATCAGTAGAATTAAATTATGGAAAAAGCACCCAGTAAAAGAAGCTATCTGGGTGCAACACACAGCATGTCATCAGCTGGGTGCTTGGGCTGCTCTCGACAACTTCTGTATCACTAGCGACATATAAAGGGACCACAGCACCTAGCTGAAGACATGATATCCAACACACCTGAAAATGTCAGATAGCATGTCCCCAGCTAGGCACTGTGGTCAGATGCAAATGTCTCTAGCAAAAATAAGTTAGTGTATTGCCTGATTTAGTAATATAGGGGGAAAAAAATCTGCTTTGTAACTTGCCTCATGAGCTCTCTGCTGTTCTAGTAGGCTTTGGTAGTTTCCAGGTATCTCTACTGCCAGTTTCTGCTCAGTCTGAATCAGGAACTCCATCCAAGTCTCACATTTTTCTAGGAAGGTCTGATGGTGTAGCAAGAAGGACTGTAACTTACTAAAAGAAGAAAAATCAGGTACCATTAATAATATCAGATATTGTAGAACACTGCTTGAATACTGCCAGCACAAAAGAAAATTAAAGAGGCACGTCCTATAACACCCAAGGTGAAGGTGCCAAAATGCTAAGATGAATGAAGCTAGCATGGAGACATGCATTGCATTTATTATTATGATAAACAAAATTAATTCTGTCTGGGAACAAAAGAAAAGTAACTTATAATGCACAACACTACACAACTGCAAATTATCCAGCCACTTATCCTTTTTATAAAGAGGACAAAGATTATGCTTAGGCAACAAACATTTTTTAAAAAACAAAAAAATGTAAAGTTTACAAACATATTATCATAAAAAAAAAAAAGGACGATGGGGTTAAAAAAGGTACTATTATTGAATGAGGTGGTGAGGAGAAGCAGATGATGTCACATTTTAAACTCATCCAATCAGAGAACACCTTCTGTTCATTGATATTACTGAAATAATAGTCCCCATAAAGAGTATCATGACACCACATCCCAAGTATATATTGACAACAGAAGGCAAAATTGAATATTAAAGGAATTTTGAGGTGCCAATATGTTACCCCTAGCCCACCACTTCATTTAGCATAGGATTTTCGGAAAATACAATTTGCTTTTTAAGGATATATAGTGGGTACATGAATGTTGAATGTTATATTGGTATTTATAGCTTCAAAAGCCTATATTATTATTATTATTATTTTTTTTTATTGAAAGGCTTACAATTATACACACAGATTTGTTTTACTATGCAGGCAAGTTTGTGACATACACAAGCCACAGCCATACAGGTAACACATGCTGTTTCAAAAATCACATAATTAGCCTTCTTGTTTCAATAATTCCACTTCCTGTGTCACCTCTCCACTTTCAGCCCTCTCATTGAACAGTGAATAGGCATCATTAATACCTATGTCCAGTACATACGAAGCATACCCAAGAGGCACCATGCTGATCAAAAAAGTAATATTAAACTGGGTAATAGCAGAGGTGGAAAATTACAAATCCATTAACAGGTAAAATAGTAAACACATAAGTATTTCAACCATGATGTAAACTTTGTTTGAAGTGCCAATTTTTGGTACAGGTTGCAGCTAAAGTCTCTCTTGTCATGTACTGCAGTGATACAGTGCCCAATTATTCAGTTACTGAAGTCATTATAATGTTGACCTTACCTGAATCTTTCTGTTGTCTGAGATGACACCATTGTCCAGTTTCTATTCAAACACTGCATCCGTTTTATTTCCTTGTCATTTAGTGGTAATCTGTACCCTAACTCATTAAGACGATCCAAGTCTGGGGCCATGCTACTGAACTGCAACATTTGCCTCTGCAAAACACAAACAAAAATCATTTCTATCAGCTGGCAAGTATTTTTGGTTATATATTTTTCACAAATTTCGATTGTTCCATGGTGCTCACATTGTTTTTTTTTTTCAGTTTAGCCATATCCTGGTGTGGATTTCTATATAAGCAACACAGACCGCATTTGAGGGCAGCAGGGAAACTAGGGACAACACACAACCAGCCACCTAACATTTTGCTGACAGAAACACATGTAAAGGCATGATAAAATATTTTAGACTATCCCCAGCTTGCCAGGTCCATCCAACTATATTGTTTATGTTGCTACCCCATTTGTTATTGATAGACTTTACTTGGGAGATTTCATTAACAGCATAATTTGCACCTACAATTCACACACTCTGGGGGTTATTTACTAAAACTGGAAAATGCAAAATCTGGTGCAGCTCTGCATAGAAACCAATCAGCTTGCAGGTTTAATTGTCAAAGCTTCATTGAACAAGCAGAAGTTAGAAGCTGATTGGCTCCCATGCACAGCTGCACCAGATTCTGAGTGCACCAATTTTAGTAAATCTCCCCTCTGTGTCTCTGTGCTGAGACTTTGGGGATTATTTACTAAAGGCAAATAAGACTGTTCACTTTGTGATTGCAGTTGCACTCTGCAAGGGAAATATCCCCAGAGCTTAGTGAATGAAGTGATTTCCATTATCCAATCATGTGCAAGCAAAAAGGCAGTTTTTTTAAATTTCCATGCACGTGATTGGGTATTCTTTGCAAAGTGGAGTTTCACAGCATTCACTAAGCTCTGGGGAGAATACCTTTGCAGAGTGCAACCTCACCTTCAAAGTGAACAGGGTATTTGTAAAGCAGCTCCTCTAGAACTGAACTGCTAGGGAGAAAATATGCCATACTCTGTAGTTATGGGTTTTAGGTACACTTGGAATGCGTAGTGTCTTTTATCCTTACTGCTCCCGGGCTCAATGTATTGTGTGTAGCTTGTGATTTCTGATCTTTTAGTTAGTATGATACTAAAGTCAGCCCTAAACAAGTCGAAAACCTAAGGAAAATTTTGAATTGTTTGTTTTTCGCATCACTGGTATGCCAGCTGCAACAAGCAATTTTCATGCTGCAATTGAAAGCGCCGGATTCAGCATGCTGGATTTTTTTGACAAAAATGAAACAATTAATGGCACAAGCTATTTTAGACCGAAGATTTGGTTTTTGCATATGGCCTGCTTAAGGCTAGACAGTCAAATAGGGTAGGAGGAAATTTGCAAAAGACAGTTGGCCATAAGTGGCAGGAAGTATAAATGCAGCCCTGTCAGTACCCTAAATGTATTCCATTTGACAGTACAGGTGCCATCAAAGAGTTACTTACTTTTAGTTCTTCCATCCTCTCTTGAATTATGGAAAGATCTGATGAGCGGTTAGGATCCTGACCATTTAACACCTCTCCTGCAGACACAATCCAGGCCTCCAGATTTTCTAGACTATTCACAAAGGTTTCATAATCTAACACTCCAGCCTGAAACAAAAAAAAAATCTTTATACTACAAGCTTCTTAAAGTTTACCTTCATGCATCAACACATTAACATTATGATTGTAAAGAGACATGTTGCGACTCATTACAGTTGTATCATTGTTAAACTATATACCTTTTCCATTAATGCATAAACATGCCATCATCTAGGACTAGGCAGATAAATCAAAATCATTAGTACAGTATATATCATTATCATTATGCTAATTCTTCTGCATACATTCCCCAATATACACCAAAGCTTTTTGATTCATTCTAGATGGCATCATGAACATTAGTGTAACAGTATAAGAATGCTGTATTTCATACACAAATAAGATAAGACTATAGCTTATTCTTCTCATAAAATAGTTTGTAGAGATATAGAGATTGTAAACCAGCATATACTTATATCCATTTATTATTTGGCAACTGAAAATACACATGGACATTCAAACATACACTCTATAGATAAACTTTACATGCTTTCACCTAGTCCACCAGTGCTTGAAGTGCAAGTGAAGTCTCAGATCTTTTACCTCTTTAAAGTCCTGTACTATTGTATATTATGATTTGTGAGTGATTTGTTTTTCTATATGCCCTAAAATACTTTGGTATTCTCTGTGAAAAAAAGCTGCTTCCTGCTCTTATATTTCAGTGCCCTATGGTTGCATAGCTGAGTAACATCCACAGCACAAGTGTTTTTAAGCAGACTTGTATTGTAGAAGAAGAATGAGGTTGTGTCAGACAAGGCCTGTTACTAAGTGCTTACTGCTGAGAACACTGGGTATTTAGTCAGCCATACGTGGATCAAAATTCAGCTGGTTCACCAGGGACTGCCGAATTTTAATCCAAGTATGGGCAGGCTGTTTGACAGTTTATCGGGTTGTACAGGAATTAGATAATTTTTTAATTCAACCCACTGGTTGAATGAACCAAAAAAAAAAAGACCAATGTATGAGCTGCCTAATACTGGTGCCAAATGGACTGCAATAGCATATTCAGCCACCCCATACAACTTCTGGTAAAGTGGAATTAGGTTTATGAAAGTTGGAGCTGTTAGAACAATGTCCATCTGACTGTATATTTATGTCCATGACCCCAGTTTGGCTTTAAAGTAGAAGAGTAATTGTGAATGTAAATGTAAAATATACTTAGCACAATCATGTTGAATAAGTAACTACTGTTTTCAGGAGTAAAACTGAATTTACAGTTCAGAATCTATCTAGCTTCTATGCAGTGTTCTCCTAAAATGTTGGAGGTTTATAGTTGAACACCTGGCAAATAACAGTTAATAAAAAGTGGACCTATATTTAAATAAAGCTGAAAAGGGCAGGTCCACTTTAATCAATATAACATACATAACCTCTTTACATGCTATGTTTTAGAGTGTTAAAATTATATTTCTATATCAGGCTGCAACCTACTGAATTGACTGAAACCACCACAAAATTTAAATGTTGTTTCCTTATAATTGCAGCAAAATTGGTAATATTCTGCAAAATATTCTTTATATTGTTTGTGCAAATCCCCAAAATGTCAATTCCAATTTGTGATTGGCTCACTGCTTTTCCCATCTGTTTTTTCTGTTATTACAAAACTGGAGCTGATCATGAGATTATTTCAGATAGACCCTCCCACTAAACATTGGAAGCAGGAAGTTACTGGTATGCATGAGTTTTCACAGAACAGCAGCACGTAAAGTTTTTGCAATGCATGTAATTGATGTGGAAGAGGTTGTATTTTCTGAACTAAAGTTGAGTTACACTTTAGCAGATTTGCTAGTTAGCTTGTTTAAAAAAAGAATAATGGGGGCTGATCTTTCCTAGAGAAATTCTGCGTCAGGTTTTTGGCAATGCCGGCCCTATGCGAGACATTAGAGCTATTTAGTCTCATGATTTCTGAGGGCTGATCAGTCAGTCTGTCCTTTGATATTCCCATTTGCCCCCAGATCACATGACCGGTTCTTTAGATCATCTGGCATGTGACTGCACGGAACCTGGGGCATAATTTTCTCTTTGCAGGGACATATTTTTAAGGTCTACTATCACTCTTTGTTAAGTGTCCTAAGCAAGACTTTTAAAAAAGCTTTGTGCTAAGGTTCAAATAAAAGTGCCAGGGGCCCAGAAAAGACAACAGAAACTACAATACGGAATGAACCATAAAAAAGGTCATCACCTGTATGGATATCTAGTATTGCAGGTGTGTGTGAATCACAAGATTAGCTGAACAGAATTAACAATTTGTCAAGTTGAAGAGTACTCATATGTGTATTTTAATTACTGGTAAGCTATTTACCAATAGCTATCAAAACCTTTTGCTTTCTAGTTTTGGTTTCTGGAAAACTGCAGAATGAATACAAAATATAATAGAAATTTCTACAGTGCTTTAGTATGTTCTGCAAACTTACAAGTTTGCTTTGAGGATAAAATAATTCTTAAATGTTACTGACTGGCTCCCTAACTGCTATGATTACCATTATTATTATTTTTTGTTGTTAGTACTGTATTTAAGGGATGTGTCTTATGTATTCATAGTCTCTAACAATTAAAGCAGAACTAAAGGTAAAAACAACAAACAACTTCAGGGCATTTATCGCAGAATAGACGTGCTATGCCTTTTCTGCTATAAAATAAACTTTCCTTCCAGATGGCTTTACAATATACATTCTCGGCATAGTGCCTGTGTGCCAAGACGAGGGAGCTTGTGCAAAGGACCTCATGGAAGTATTTGCGGCTTTATTTCCACTTTTATGGCAACAATAGGTCTCCCCAAGTAAATAAGGTTGATAATATAAAGTGACAAGTAGTTCAATACCTGGAGGATGGCCTGTTGTCTTTGAAGAGCCTGCTCTAATACTGACAAACGCTGACTCAGTGATAAGTGGTCAGATAAGATGGTTGCAGCTGCAGATGAGTCCACTTGGTGTTTAAGCTCCTCTCCAATCTCACAGAGACCAGCCAATGAGATTTTTGCTGTTTCCAGATTTTTCAAAAGAACCTGTTTAATTAAGCAGACAAATAAAACATTATAAACTACTACCAATGTCCTAACCCCTCCTGTACACTCTGTAACAGCTTTCTCTGGATTTTGATATTGCTGGATTTGGCTCCATGGTTTGGAGATTTCAAAGTAGCTTAGGAGGGAAGAAATCTCAAAACCAGGGTCCAGATCTTGTTGGAGATCAGCATGGTGTGTGTCCAGGTGCACACAGCTCTTATAATGAAGGTTTCGGCATAGATCAGAGCCCCAGCTAGAGGGGCGGTGTGCGCCTCTTTGAAGACAGGTGTGTGATCCTGTGTGGAAACTGAGGTGCCCTATCTGAGAGACTGCACTCCATGTTGGAGGAGTCCTATGTCTACTAGTCAACTAGGTGAGTCTATGGGACTGAGGGATTCAGTCTCAGGGAAGTGAGAGAGGCTGGGGTGTCAGGAGAACCCCTATGGAGAAGCCAGGAGTGAGCCCATACAGCAGGGGGCAGTGACTATTGGCTGAGTGAACTAGGAGAGAATTCAGAGAGCCAGTACAGCTCTACTGAGGTGGTTGTCTGAGGGACCAGGGAGAGGAGCAGTAGAGTTGCTGAAGAAAGAGCCAGGTGACTTTTTTTTTTATTTTTGTAAACCTGATTTGCTGTGTGAAACTGAAACCCTTGCATGGGCAAGTTTTATGGATTTTTTCTTGTTGTGTTTAATAAATATAGGCTGGCAAGCCCTAAAATAAAGTTTGGACTAGCATAGTCTCAGTTACAAAACTACTAGGGATGCACTGATACATGTTTTTTACAGGCAAGTACGAGTACTGATACTGGTACTCTAGTACTCACCAATGCCAATTATTGATATCTTTGAAGTGCGATTTGAGCCCTATACAAAATGAATGAGCTCAAATCATACTGCAAAGAATAGCATGCAATTTGAACCGGAAAGCGGTGTGATTCCTGTCTGAATCACATGCGGTTTCCCACACCGTTCCTGTATGAACCCAGGCTGAAGTCACTATGACAACTTTGGTTGTATGGGCTCAAATCACACCACAAAGGTATCGGAGCATTTGCACGAGTACAAGTACTTGTGCAAATGCTTGGTATCAGAAACTATACCGATACTGGCAACGGTATCGGTGCAACCCTAGTTACCACCACCATATCACAATATATATAAATATATATAAACTTATACAACAGTTATAGATCCACCTTTAGCAAATTTGTTCTCTAAAAAACTTTAATATTTGTCAATTAATTCAGAAACAAAAGATAACTGTGTTAACTAGTACTTTCAGTGTGTTTGTTCTCTGCCACTGAATCAAGAAGAGAGCTTTCAGAAGGCATTTCTGTACATACACTGCAGTCCTGTATCCAGGTTGCTATCTCATCATCTCCTATGTCCTTGTTGGTTGCAGTCTTCAGTAACTGATTGGTGCGGTCTTCCTGCTGCTGCACAGTGGCAGAACACTGAGTACAGAAATCTTTGTACTTCTTCCATAGCTGAAGCAAAGTCTTGCTTGAGTGCAGCTGTTCTGAAATGTCTTCCAATAAACTATTCCACCTGTTAAAGTAATAACCCAGAATAATTTTTCAAAATAAGAAAAAAACATTTTTTTTAAAGGTATATCAAAGACTTGACTATACTATCCTTGTGCCTCAGAAGTGTCACACACCTATACCTTTTAAGCTTTAGGTGTTTGACAAACTGGGTTCAGTCCAAATCCCGAAGTTAGGTGTGTTAGGAGATTACTGCTTATCAATTATTCAGGGAAACAACAAAGAAAACATTGGGATCAAAAGAAAATATGTGCAATGCAAAGACCCCCATGAAATTGCTATCAAAGCAATTAGTATTTCGCAGTCTTAGTGCTTCTGGTTTCTAAACTACATCACATTTAAAAGCAGAGCAAAGAAACAGGTTCATTTAACTACCGCTCTCCACAGCTACACATTCTCATGTTCCTTTAATGTCACCGCTTCTCCACTAGCTGCTTGAAATGATGATATATGCTAGGTACTTCCAGCATGTGATTCACGGCCTCTTACAGTGGTGGTGTTTGGCAAAAGACTGCTTAAGCACCTAGTGCTAACAACTTTACAGAAGCCTATCTTGCTTCTAACTAATGCACTGTGTTTTTACTTTCTCCATCAGCTCATCCCCCACAGTTATTACCTTTTCTATCACTTGACCCTCACTCTTAGATTGTAAGCTTCAACAAGCAGGGCCTTCTGATTCCTCTTGTACCAAATAGTATTTTAGTTGTAATGTCTGCCTTAATTTTGTAAAGCGCTGAGCAAACAGTTGTCGTTATATAAATCATGTATATTATTATTATTATTATTATTATTATTAATAAAAATAGTGCTGTCACATGGGAGTGCAGAGTGAGTCCTCAACTATGTGTAAGGTATGACTTAAAGGACACTCCGGGCCTTCTCACTTTGATCCAGGCAGCAGACCAGAAAAGCCAGGGAGGAAAAGGACGGTGAGTTTGTGCAGAAGAGAAAGCTGACAGTTAAATTGTTATAAGTGAACATAGACCTAAAATAATGTTGTTAGACGGTCTGTTCATAGTAAAATAGATCTAGCAGCACATGAGCCTTCGATACAATGCATGACCTGAAAAAAGCACTATGTTTAAATTCAGTAAAGCCTTTATGCCAAGATTTGAGTTATCCTGTTGAAATGTTTACAAAAGAGCTTTGTAGCTTAGGATAGTTAGCATGGCACGGTATTCTTCTTCATGTCTAAAGTGGTATAGTGAGATCAATTCAGACCTTAATCACAATATTTGGGAGAGAGGGTTTCAAGTGCTCGAAGGGAACAGCAAGAATGCGCCTATATGTGATTTAGATAAAATGAGCTTTTTACCTTGAGGTAACCTCTTTTAAAGTGCTCTTCAGTGCTTCTGCGACAGTGGAGTAACATTCATTCTGGAGCTTGTTGGATACACAGGCAAACTTATTTAAAACTGTCTCCTGTTTGTCCAGCTCTTCCTGTAGACTCTGTAAGAACCATTCCATCAAGACAAAATTGAAAACAACTCTAGATTATTTAGAACCAGAACACAGTAGATGAGTTTTTTACATTCCTAAAATAACACTATTGACTTCTTTCCATGTAACAGGAAGTAAGCTAATACACAACCTAAAACCAAAAGTATAACTAAAAGGTAAAACTATTTTTTAGTTTTGGACAGAGTGGAGATAGATTAGAATACGTTAGATTTGTATTGCTGTCTGAGCCCCTGTAAGGGTGATTCACCTTATTTGTTCTTTTTACCATTATCATTGAAAGTTAAAGAAACCCCAAATTTTGAGTTGTCCCCAGAAAAGTAATAGAGGGAAAATTTTCCAATGGGGACACTAGTGCTAGTGACCTGGGGTCCCCATGGAATTCCCTTAATTTGCAGATTTTTTTGGACTTCCTGTTTTGGCCATGGGACAGGAAAAGAAGGTAAGTATCTTCAAGGGAATGCAGATTGCAAAAATTAAACTGACCAGGTCCAAAATGAAAAAATAAGTTTTGCCTATAGTTCTACTTTAAACCCACTGAAATACTGTTCTGATCCCATTCATTGTACACTGCTAACTGACCACACAATGTATATAGATCAAACTAGTAAAATGTTTTAGTGAAGAATATGACTTGGCTTCTGGTTTGTACCACATTAGCTATGTCATTCTGGGAAAAAGAAAAAAAGTTTAGAATATATCTATATATTATTAGGCCAATCTGAAGAATATCAGCTTTTCTTGCCACAGATTGAAAATTGTAAAAATTTCAGTGTTTGCACACAAACAACTCAAGCTCTTCCACTGAAATTCCTTGGTCAATTGAACCTACAATGTACTGGGGTTGGTGCAGCTGTGCATGGTAACCAATCAGCTTTTAACTTCAGCTTGGTCAATTTTATTTGACAATAAAAACTGGAAGCTGATTGGTTTCTCTGCATAGTTGAACCAGATTTTGCACTCTTCAGTTTTAGTAAATGAACCCCCATTGTGTGCTGGATCCTGTTCTCAGGTGGATATGACCTGTTCAAAAGGACTTAAACAGTGAGAATATACATATAAAACACTTGTGTAGAGCGTGCATGATAAACAGTTTGGTCATTTGGGAGCAACAAATCCTACAAATGTTGCTATTAATATCTGGAATAATAAAAGCAAGAGAACGTTACTGCATTGGATATAAAAAGTCTACACACCCCTGTTAAAATGTCAGGTTTCTGTGATGTAAAAAAAATTAGATAAATCATTTCAGAACTTTTTCCACCTTTAATGTAACCTATAAACTGTACAACTCAGTTGACCAGCAAACTTAAATCTTTTAGGGGAGAGAAGTAAAAATAAAAACTAAAATAATATGGTTGCATAAGTGTGCACACCCTTAAACTAATACTTTGTTGAAGCACCTTTTGATTTTATTACAGCACTCAGTCTTGTTGGGTATGAGTCTATCAGCATGGCACATCTTGACTTGACCTCTGTGGGGATATCTGACCTCTTGAGATATCCCCAGACTCAGGTCTGGGCTCTGGCTGAGCAATTCCAAAACTTTAATCTTCTTCTGGTGAAGTCCTTCCTTTGCTGATTTGGATATATGCTTTGGGTCGTAGTCATGCTGAAAGATGAAGTTCCTCTTCATGTTCAGCTTTCAAGTAGAAGCCTGAATGTTTTGTGCAAATATTGACTGGTATTTGGAACTGTTCATAATTTCCTCTACCTTGACTAAGGCCCCAGTTACAGCTGAAGAAAAACAGCCCTAAAACATGATGCTGCCACCACCATGCTTCACTGTGGGTATGGTGTTCTTTTGGTGATGCTTTTGGGAGTCTTCAGATGTGTTTTTTGCAAAATTTAGCTGGGCTTGGATGTTTTTCTTTGTAAGAAAAGGCTTCTGTCTGGACACTCTACCCCATAGCCCAGACATATGAAGAATACGGAAGATTGTAGTCACATGTATCACACAGACAGTACTTGCCATATATTCCTACAGCTTCTTTAATGTTGCCATAGGCCTCTTGGCAGCCTCCCAGACCAGTTTTTGTCTCGTTTTTTTATCAATGTTGGAGGGACATCTAGTTCTTGGCAATGTCACTGTTGCACCATATTTTCTCCACTTGATGACTGCCTTCACTGTGTTCCTTGGTACATCTAATACCTTTGAAATTCTTTTGTACTCTTCTCCTGACTGATACCTTTTAACAGTGAGATTCCTCTGATGCTTTGGAAGCTCTCTGTGGACTACAGCTTTTGCTGTAGGATGCGACTAAGAAAATGTCAGGAAAGACCTACTAGAACAGCTGAACTTTATTTGGGGTTAATCAGAGGCACTTTAAATGATGGCAGGTGTGTACTGACTCCTATTTAACATGATTTTAAATGTGATTGCTTAATTCTGAATGCAGCTACATCCCCAGTTGTAAGAGGGTGTGTACACTTATGCAACCGCAATATTTTAGTTTTTATATGTTTACTCCCCCCACGAAAGATTACAATTTGTATTTCAATTGAGTTTTACAATTTATAGGTCACATTAAAAATGGAAACATTTCTGAAATTATTTATCTTTGTCTCATTTGTTTACATCACAGAAACCTGACATTTTAACAGGGGTGTGTAGACTTTTATATCCACAGTATATAGTAACACCTGAAGTAATATTAGTCTCTGTATTGGTCATTTATCTATTTTTATTACTATCACATGGATCTAATGATGGTAATTCCTCATTGGCAAGATCAGTCAACAAATCCAAATAAATTGTCTCTCACCTGCAGATTGTCCACTTGGACTTTGACAGCTTCCATGGATCCTGTCAGGAGCCGGAAGCGGGACAAGGAATACCTGGCTTCCATCAAATAACTGTTCAGATCTTCGTAAACTTCCTTGTAAATGCTCCACTGATCAAGTACCGACTGCAACAATATCTTTAGCTGGCACACCTAATAAAAACAATAGAAACATAAAATAAGTTTGACTTTCTTCTGCCTTCTCTTTTCTTTGTCCATGGCTTCAAATGAGCAGATTAACAAAAGGCTTCAAGGTTTTAGGAGCAGTTAGCTATTCAGACTTCAATACTTGTTCTAAGTTATTTACACTGTTGCTCCAACCACAAAGGATAGATTGCTGCTCAAGAAACCTATATCATACTCCTGAAGTGATTGGTTGGCAATGATCTGTCTTACAGTGGAAAGATTTATGAACTTCAAAGAACATCACACGTGTTAAAGTGTATGTATTGGCCAAATAATTTTTTCATTTTGATAGAATAGTGAAGGATTGGAACCCCTCTCAAATTTTTACTGCTGGTAATCTTCTTACTGGGGAGATTCACTCTCTCTGTTTGCCCTGGTGAGCAATGTGACTGGGACAGGAAGTGATAAAAATTCCAAACATTGAGTTTTGTCACCAGAACAAGCTGAGCGTAAATCTTCTACTGAGGACACGTTCCATCTATCTAACATAGGATTTCCCCTTGCTCAGAAGGAATTTTCTTTCCAGTCCTGTTGTGTCTTCAGGATAGGAAATGAAAGTAGACACAAGAAGGAATGACAGGGTATTTTAGCCTTCTCTACTCTATCCAAGACCAAGCCCATTCACTCAATCACAAAGCATATAGTATGTTCTTCTTTTTTTAATCCACTAAAAGATTTATTAAGTGGATTGGCTGATATTACAGCACTACAATATTAACTGTGTATGTGAAAGTCAATTCAGAGAGATTATCAATTGTATTTTCTCTCTTTAAAATAGTGCTGACTATAATTCTGAGATTCTATCAAATGTCCTTTGGGGAAGAGAGGACGTAAAAGGATGTGTTGGAGGTGGAAATGAAATAATGATTATGATTTACCTAAAAAAAAAACATTTCTGAGAAAAACTCCTATACTTGTCACTTGAATGCAGAAAATAAAAAGAAAAAAATACTTTTGTATGTAAAAAATACTTTTTAAGGAGCTAAAATAACACACATCCTAGACATCCTAGAGAACTGACCCTTTTGTAACTCAGTGTTTGAAACATAGAGTACACTAGGAACTTCAGGAGCGGTTCACAGGCACCATGCACCATAAAATACCACATTGTATTGTGCAGGAAGTGTCAGTTATGGCCAACCTTCTGGTTGGCAGTGCCTTGCGCTTTTAACAAATTGAGCTCCGGAAGGTTTTACCTCTTTCATGACCAGGGCATTGTTTGCTATTCCTCACTTCACTACTTTAACTGGCAATTGCGCTAGTGTATATAATTTTTTTTTCACATAAATAGAGATCTCTTTTGGTGGCATTTGATCGCCACTGGGTTTTTCATTTTTTATTACACAAATAAAAAAGACTGAAAATTTTGAAACCCCCCCCCCCCCAATATTTTCTACTTTCCGTTATGAAACATATCCAATTAAAAAAAAAGCAAAAATCAAATGTCTTCATAAATTTAGAACAAAATATATTCTGCTACATGTCTTACTATATGGTAGATATATTTGAAAATTGAGCAATCTTGATGTACTGACAACATCTAATTTCTTGAGGCCCTTAAAATGCCAGGAGAGCACAAATACCTCCTAAAGGACCCCTTTTTGGAAAGTGACATGGCGAGTTTTTTAGAGTTGTAGTTTTTTTTCACAATTTTTAGCAAAATGAAGAAATTAAATCAAATTTTTTTTTATTCTCACATTTGTTTTTTTACATACAGTCATTAGTGCAGTTCAGCATCATCATATGACTGGTGTGGCGGTTTTTTATTCAACATTTTTTAAAAATGTTTCTCTTTAATGCTATTATTTATAATATACTTTCAACAGAGTAATTCAATGTCACCATAGTAACACTACTACTCTGGGTGGGGATTTTTGTTTTTTTTTTACACTTTGATTGTGAAGTGAAGTTCCCTGTGACAGCATATTTTTTACTGTAATGAATAGGTTACAGTCATAACAGCTATGATTTTACTATGGTAATTTGTGAGTGGACCACAGCTATCACATAGTATAGGGTGTTGTAATTGGCCCAGGTACCATGTGATAGCTGTGGGCTAATCACAGTTCATTATAGGAAACACAGCTGATATGAATTAAATTCATTCATAACAGCTTTGTTGACATTGCGATCATGTGATTGCATAGCGATCACATTATCCTCCCTCCACTGAAAGTGTCTGAGTACCTGCAACCACAATCCGCTGTGTCCTGTAGCTGTGTCCTTTGTCCTGTAGCTGTAGCTGCAGCTCACCCGTAATATATTTACTGCATGCAGTTGACAACTGGTTCAAGTGCTGAGCGCTGTTTACTTTTTTGGTTAACTAAGCTGTGGGTGAGCTGCAGTGTGGGATGGAAATAAACAGACATGTTGCAGATTTCTGCACTGTACCACAGCTCAACTGCAGGCGGTGTTTCAGCGTGAACAAGGCACATGGAAAACAATTACAAACTAGAAAAAGACCACTACCCACACAAGTGTGAATGAGCTCTTAGTCACAATTTCTGCTTTTCTCCTAAAAAAGTTCAAGTTAAAGTGAGAGAAAATATTACTTTCTAGCTACAGGACAATGACACCCAGTGGTCATTTCTGATAAAGCATTGAATTCCACTTTCTTCACCTAGTTTACTAGGTGATGCAAACAAAATGATTAAAAATACATTTCAAATATTCACAAGAAGCCATATAATGACATTATTTTATAAGGTCATATGCTTGCTTCCAATTCTTGCAAGCAGTACATTGGAATCTAACAATGCATTATGCTTAGGTACTGAAAAGTCCATGGAGGTTTGGAATATGGCGGACAGTTCATCAGAAAAATGACTACTTTTAATAGACACAACAAAACTGCTATTTACATGATGAAACATATCTGCAACAAAAGTCTGTCTCCAGAAAAATCTCCTTTTTTATGTTTTGCATTGCTCCACACACACTGGGCGTTTTAATAATGCTGGTAATGTTAGCTGTGTAAAGTCATGTTAAAAACTTAAGTTTTTCAGCGGTTTTTAGCTTTTTTGCATTCACTTTTGCATTTTTTAGCGTTTTTTTACCAAAAAAATCCAAAAATGCAGGTTTGCCACGTTTTACCGCATTTTGCCACATTTTTCAGCATTAGAGCGTTTTTATAGCCAAAAAACTCCTCTAGAAACCCACTAGTTCTGAGTTTTATTTCCAGCCAAAAAATGTCCCTGCCAAAAAACGCTGATTACAGTCTATGTGTGCATGGACACATAGGATAACATGCTGGGGAGTTAACTGGCTGTAGAAAAAAATGCCAAAAGCCAAAAACAGCCGCTGTAAAAAAGTCCAGTGTGCGTGAGGACTAAATGGGGAAGCATTAGAACCCCTGTTGGTTGTTACAGGTGTGTCCTTGTTCAAGAGATTTCCCCCACTTCTTGTCTCATATCTGTCAGACAGAACAGGAAATAAGAAGACATTTTTCCAATGGGGACAGGGCAATAAAAACATTTCAATTAAGCAAAACAAAGAAAAGCTTTTGGTTGGAGCTGAACTTTAATAACCATAACTCTTTGCATTATAACATATATATATATATATATATATATATATATATATAGGAAGTTGGTTATTTTGCATATTTATTCTAATTTCACTGTGTAAGAAAAACACATTTTTTTTATAAATATTGCATATTTATAAAGCAGTGAATGTAATGTTCACCAAACATTTCCTGGTGGTGAATCCATCACTGTCATTTAGATTCACTTTTAAATAAATATGCCCATAATACGTAATACACACACACACACACACACAATATTTAACATAACTAAACCACATACCTTGCAATCCAGATTAGCCCAAGACTGGTGAAGGTCACCAAGGTTGTCCATAATGATGGCACTAACTTTTTCTTTTTTGTTATGAATTAAGGAAAGTCCAGTCTGTCCGACCTTCTCTACATCTTTTTCTTTAGCCTTGATAAGCTCTTCCAGTTCCTGATGGCAAGGAACAATTTGACAAATGTTAATGAAAAGTCTTCGGAAACTTAGTATAAACAAATTGTGCTACTTAACTTTTTTACACAGCAAAGGACAACTTCTTTGTGTTAGCTGAATAATGAGTGAGTAATAACTAGTGATAGCAAAAATATTTTTGATGGTACAATAGAAACATCAAGTCAGTTCAAGGTTACATGGATACCACAGGAATACAGAATAAACATTGAAAGAAAAGCAGACAGTCATTAAGGGCTCAATCACCTTGCACTGTGGCCCGTAGAGTGCAAATCAGCCTTTTCCTTATGCAGCTGAGCTATGTTGGAGGACACTTGTTTGTCACTGCACATCTGTCAAATTAGGGATGATTGGCTGTGTCTGTACAACCACTGCACTCCCACAGAGTTACATAGGCTGTTTGCATGCAACTCTTGGTGGCTCCAGCCGCATAAACGAACAGCTAATTCACACTGTAGGGGCCACAATGCCTGACCCTATTTGTTGGGTTTGCTTTATCTGTCATGAGGATTATTGCCATTTGGATTCTCTATTATTTCACGGAGAAGAAAATGTCAGTTAAGGCTTCATTCACACAGGATTTTTCTTCCAGCTGTGACAAAAATCCAACTCACACCTGCGGCTAGATTTGCAAGTGGATGTGGATAGCATGTACAAAGCAATGACAGGATGACAATGCCTGCACCTGTATTCATATGTAATTGCATGTGGAGCAATTGTCTGTGGTTAGGGATAGATGGTCGCCACTGGACACAAACTAGTCTAGGGATGATCATCTGTCCCTAACCACAGGTAAGCACTCAGCCTGAACACCCGCAAACAGACGTGGACAGCTGAAGATACTGTGAGTCTTTCAATGCTTTGTAAAAGCTTAGCGTGACAACTATCCACACTGACCTTGCATCCAACCACAGGTATATGCTGGAATCTTGCCTCAGCTGTAATAAAAATGCTGTCTTTCCTAGCCCCCCCACCCTAAACACTTTCCTGGCTCCTGTTATCTGCCCCAGCACTGTCTCCAGCTCCAGCACTGCTTTCCCCATTTCCTGCATTTACAGGAGGCACTCAGGGCAGCAGGAGCCATGGAAGGAGAGAGCCAGTGTGGCTTTTTGCCGTTATGTGTGTCTGATGACACCAAAGCCCAGCACGGGAGTGCACACGCACAGGTGCCTCCATAACATCTGGCTTGCTAAGGGGTCACATGGAGTGAGGAGCAGGTGACAACACCAGCAGGAGGCTGCCAAAAGAGCAGAAGACAGTGCTTTTTGTGAAATTTCATTGCACAGAGCATTTCATTGACCTCTTTTTTATTTAATAAAGTAGACTTTAGTATCACTCTGACAGTTATATTCTCATAGAAAGAAAGGACACCTAGTGTCTCCTACTAAACTTAATAGTGTTGAAAATTAGCAAAAGGGTATTGAGATGGGTTTCAAATATCAAAAAAGCCTTTTTTTCGCCCAAGAGAAATTTCACCTACAGTAGTTTAAAGCCCAACTTAATCTTCTGTATTCATCACTGTAATCAACAGTGCTACTTAGGGAGCTAGAGCACTGTTGATTGGAGCAGTGTTTAGAGGAACGAATCAAACCAGTGGACCGCTGCACATGAATGACACTGGAATGCACCAGTCGGTTTCATTTGTTACCGTAATGCAATAGTATCAGTGCAGCCCAAATGTAGGAGAAACCCTTGATATGTATTCACCTTTAAATATAAATTATGTACATCAGGCGTGAACCCCAGAAAAGCTTTATTGCTGTACATTGCTGTAAGTGGCTCTTAAAATGAGTCTTATAACTGGCAGGTAATATACAAAATAGATAACATACGGTGTCTTACCTGGCAGTCTTTCAAGCTGTTCTGGACTGAAGCTTGATCTCCGATGTTCTGATATTTCTGCAGTTGCTTTTCTTGTTTCTCAAACCAAGATTTTAAACTTTGCACACTGTTCCTGTATTCTGTCCAAGACTCCAGCAACCCCTCTAGCAGCTGAATCTGTACAGAAATACAAATGTGAATATTATGGTCAATTTTCATAATAGATGGCATTACAATTTTCTTGAAGATTTGAAGAACTTGGAATATTATGAACAAATGCATTTTAAAGTGGCAGATTAAAAAAAATATGCACTTCTGTATTTCTTTAATAACAGTAAATGTATTTATGGATACAACTAGTAAAAGTACCAGAATCGGTCTTGTATGCTGTACATCTGCCATCCCCTGAAATTAAGCACTTAGAAGGTAGCATTAGAAGCCAACCCAGCTCTGCTGTATGCATATGGGCAAACAGGCAACATGCTGACGAAAGGAGAAAGCAGTGAAATGCTGCTCCCGTTGTGCTCCAAGTCGATTTCAGCTTGATATTTAGCTGTTTGCCTGGAGCCCAGCTTTTGTTAACACAGAGTGATATTAGTTATACAGAATTTTTTTTAAATACTGTATATAGTTTATTTAGAGATTTCACTGGTCTGTGGACCAAAGGACAATTAGGTTATACATAGAACACCTTTTAAATAAAAAGTAGTTAGATTATTCATGTGAGGAACACAGAGAACTCCTGCTGACTAATAAAATATCAGGGAACTTTGAAATAGCCACATCAATAGAATGCCTGTAAAATTTGCACTTAAGCCAGCTATAAATGCATTGAATCTCGGCCAGTTTAGGAGGGACTAGACAAATTTCTATCCATCTATGGGCAAGCTGGTTGTACTGAAGTTGATCCATCAATTGATTTCAATACACCCAGCCTGTTTTTTTTCTTTCAATCACTGACGGTGGCTATAGTCACCAGCACTGATCATTGTATTTTGCCAGCCAGGAAAGCTCTCCTCCGACAGAATACAATAGCGCTGCAGGAGGGATTCTCACGCTGCGGAAATCAAGCAGGTTTTCTTTCCTACAATCTGTGGTTGCAGAAAAGAAAGTTGTATAATATATAGTCTGCTTTAGACTTCTGTGTGGAATTAGTAATTGAAGTATGTATTTCGTAAGAGCATGAACGCAGCATTGAAATTAAGCCATAATTGTAAGTGTGAGTGATTTATCAGCACTGCCAAGGACCACCAATACAGAGCGGAGGATTTAAATAACACAGTCACTGGCCATTAATGCTGGGAGGGGGTTGCCAGAATTGCCACTGACCAGTAATGAAGGGGGTTTATATAATGACCACCAATGTTGGGTGTAATATTGTAGTCACTGGCACCAATGTTGAGGGTTGTTATTACAGTCAATGGCACCAATGCTGGGGTTATTGCTGCAGTCACTGGCATCAATACTGGAGGTTATTACTGCAGTCACTGACACCAATATTGGGGATTATTACTGCAGCCACTGACATCAACACTGGGAGTTGCTATTACTGTCAATGACACCAAGTGGGGCATATTTCACTACATTTCACTTTCTCTTCAGTGTTCGTTGCAGTAAAAAATACAAAAGTACTGAAATTTTTCAGCATCAAGGTACATTACAGCCCACTCATTTTAGATGGGCTTCCAAACTCAACACAATGCACTTCAACTTACAGAAAAGAGCGGCCACTGTGCCCCTCTGAAAGTTTCAGGGGCCACACTTGAACCCCTCTATAATTTTCAAGTTGACCACCACTGCTACCTATATGCTACCTGACCTACTGGCATATAAAATGAAAACTATAAATAAAAAAAATAACAAAATAAAATATAAATTTATTTTATATTACCCTTATAAAAATATACAATAAACAATATACCTTTTACAGTTGGCGTGCATGTACTGTATTATTACCTTTTCAGTTATCAATCCTTGAAGGATCTGCCAGCGTCTATTCATGGCTCCCAGCTTTTCAGCAAAATCAGTTTTGTCACTCCTTTTACTTTCCACATCCTGGCTACTAATCTGGAGCACTGACTGATTCACAAAGTCCACTGTCAGCTGCTTACAATTGATGTCAATCTTAAATCCCTGCAAAAAAATACAAATGATATTCTGAAATGTTGAATGTAAGGATTACAGCATTTACCATGGCATACATATATTTATTTGATTTATTTACATAGTGCTAACTTGCACTGCCATCTGCTACATAAACTATTTTTATGAGGCTTTTACATAAATTAAATTATGTTATCCCTTTTCTCAATAGAACGCCAATGGACCATGCTGACAGAGGTGCTATGCGGCACAATGTGCAGCAACACACTAATATGCATTGTGGTGCAATGTGCAACCAGGAAAGGTGCCCTGCCAACCCATTCATTCTGAATAGGCTTAATGCAGCACACATTAACATGCAAAAAATGTGCATGCTTTAACACAACAGGTTTTAGCAGTTTGGCCTTAGAATCACCTGCTGGTAGGCTGCCAAGATTTTGCTCCCATAAAAAAATCCAATGCCTGTCTAGTGAACTTTGAAAATAATTTCTTCACATTACTTACAGATACAGAGACGAATAATGTGTTTTAGAGTGATTTTACTGCTTGTTCAGAATATGTAAATATGTTACAGTGCATAATCTGATGTGCATGATGTGTTAGTTAAAATGCATTTTTACATGGAACTAGCATATTTAACTGTGTTGTCAGATTCCTTGAATGTCCTGCACAGACATTAGCAGAACAGCAGAATGAGAATAAGGGCCAGCAATCTCAATAAGGAATACCGTATATTGTGTTGCACAATGTAGTCAGTGAGCCAATCACTGGCTGAAGCAGGAGAGGTGATATAGTAAACAGAAACAAAACAGCCATTTTATTTTCCTTTAGTCACCTGTTATATGGCTGGGTTTGGATAACATAGTTTCAGTGGAAGAAGGTTAATGATCTATGCACCTTGAGAATGCTTGAAGATAAAAGAGTAAGAAAGGGCATACATGCAGAGCATATCACTGAAATGCTGAGCTCATAGTTATTGTTTGGAGTTTCACTTTAATACTTGTGCCATGTTAAAAAAAATTAAATTACAAAAAAGGTGACCAGGTACAAACAGGAAATTATTGTGCTAACAAATAGTGATTTCTTTGAAACAAGAATTTGAGTGGAAACCATTCCATACCTGACTATTTCTGTTCACACTTAATGAGCTTATCCATCCTAAATTAAAGCTGGACACCTACTTTAGAGGTAGCTGAGGGTACCCAAACCTCATTGTTGTTAAAGCGGAGTTCCACTCACACTGTAAAAAAATAAAAGTCAGCAGTTACAAAAACTGTAGCTGCTGACTTTTAAAAAAACTGCCACTCACCTGATCCAATGATCCTGCAGGTGTCCTCCCCTCAGCCCGTTTAACAACCGGCTGTCTTCTCTCCCTGGCGCTGGTATCTTCAGTGTGGGCACCCGACTATGACAGCTTGCGGCTTCACAGCCGGATGCCCACAGTGCATGCCGGAGTAGCGTTGCGCTTCCTGAATGACCCAGTAGTCTTCTGGGACCTGTCATGTGTCCCACAAGACTACGGAGAGGGAGGGTAGGAGGACAACTTCTGCTTCCGATCGCCTAGATGATCACAGCGGAAGTGGGAGCGGGTACCTGTCAATTCCCCTTTTGGGTGGAGCTCTGCTTTAACATGCCCTAGGCTAAATAAGTCTGTCCATTCAGGTCTAATCAAAGTAATAGATTGCCTTAATATTTGTGATGATTTACCAAGATTTTGATTTTTTAAGTAAAGTATAAAGATGTTTTCCTTTCAATTATATCCATTCAGTGAGAATATACAGTACAATGTGACTCAATATGACAATTATTAACATAATTTAGTGGAAAAGTGTTTTGAGGCCCCCTCTGTGGTTAAGAACATTTGGCATTTGACATTACCTTGTATTTCAGCAAATATTCCTGAATAGCTTCACATCCTACAACATTCCTGATGTTCTGTTCATCTTCCTTAATTACATTTTCCATCAGAGAAATCCAAGTCATGACTTCAGTAATGGCATGGCGTGAAGGAAGCTTGTCCATCTGCAGCTAAAAAACAAATAAAGTTTCTAAGCCACATAACATACAATAGTAGGCTGGACATAGAATAATTGTGGAACTGTGAAATGTGTGTTTTTTCTGCATTTAAATAAGGAAGGAATGAAGAAAGGGATGAAATGTGTGGTTTCTTTGCATGTAAATGCAGGAGGAATGCAGAAAGGAAAGGAAAAGAAAGGAATGGGAAAGGGAAAGGGAAAGGGAAAGGCTCATCATATTCTTTCTACCCCACCACTCTGTTCAGCTGCCTGGAACAAAGTTAAATACCCAGTAGCTATTGGTCTAGATATCAAGTTATAGGTGAGCGTGTGACTCACTCCCCTTCCCTTCCTCCTTGTGACAGCACTTGTGCCTTGTGATTGGTCCAGCGCTATCATATGGGTGTGGGGAAAGCGTTCACAGCCCTGTGTAATCTGCAGCAAATTGATTTGAAGCTTACATGAGGCACTATTTTCCAATTCCTGGCAGCCACAGAAGTGGCACAGGAGCAAAGAAAAGAAGTGGTGAATGTTAGATTATGCTGTCCTGCTTGGAAAAGGAATGGGTCACTATAAAGCCTGGAAAATTTAATATTTTATTATTTAGTGACATCAGACTGTCCTAACTTACTTGATGAAGCTTTTCTTGTACTACAGGGATATGAGTGAGGAGCTCTGTCCACTGATTATCTATCTGTGCCAGTTCAGAACGAAGTGCTGCTGTATCTACTTTCTTCAGACGAAGCAGCTGGTTTCCAGTGCTCAGCACTGATGATTTCAGAGAAGATTTGGCATCAACTTCTTTGGAGAATTCCTAGAAGGACAAAGTAAGTAAGTAAAATGAATGGCAAGTTCAGTTCCTAAAAATATTTAGCAATTCAAGAAAACCTAAAGAATAGAAAGGCTTCTATAGTAAAAACCTAAAGAATAGGAAGGTTTCTATAGTAAACCCCTTTCTGAAAATACTAGTTTCCAGGCTATCATCCTGATCCAATTGCTAGGTACTTTTTGAGTCAACCAAGAACAAGCATGCACATGAGGAGTTCTCATTTTATTTGTTGAGTGATTGTTCTGGGACAGCCAGGTAGCTAGCATTTTTTAAGGTCAGCTACGGCTTCTCATGTTAGTCTCAGTAAGGTTTGTATGTGTAAGTGTGTGCCAAGAAAAAATGCACTGCATCTTTGCAATACATGTACTACATTTCCCCAATTTTCATCTCAGGGAATGAAGTAAGATACCTGTAGATCTGTCAAAATGCTACAAATTTCTTGTTTTGAGCCAACACACAGGAATTTGTGGAAAGAAAGAACAAGAATTGGTGTCAGCTCTGCCAGTATTTTGCTGTACTAATGAGTTTTATCCCACCATCCTCACCTCTACAACCTAGAGAGTAAGTGTTCTGTCATCCAAAGGAAGAACTAGCAGGGCTGATTAGGCTCCTTGAGATAACACAAGAAGAATGAACAAGACACAGAACGTCTGACCAATATTGATTTTTAAATGCTTATATATTCATGTTTGGCAGAATTTAATGCCTTTATATACATGTGTGTCAGCACAGTAAAGAAAGGTAAACATTATCTGGCCACTAGATAAGATAACTATATCTAGTTCTGTCACCTAATGTTTGGATCTGTATGAAAATATATGGTATACAAACAAAAATTATGGATGAAATAGGTTCACCAACAGTTTTGCAAATTGTGCACAAAATTTGCTGTGTGGTGAAGTTGGTGGGACAAATATTGTTATCATACCAATGCCAAACCAAACATAAATAAAGGAATACATATACAAATAGAGATAACAAACACAAGCAGTATTCCCCGACCCCCCTACACAGAAAAACACAGATTCAACTTACAATGACAACATTGCTGCTGTGAGCTCATTCTTTTATAGTAAAGGGGGTTGGTTATGCAATACTTCAAATTATTGGCTTTTGTGACTTGCAAACCCAAGGTAGCAGTGAACCAAAATCTTATTCCTACCCACTTATAACTGGGCATGATGGTGTCCTTTCACTACCACAAAAACACATTTAGAGCTCACAAAGTTCAACTTGGTATCCATGTACTCCATATTTTCAGTATGAGAAACATTTACATAAGTGTCCTAATCTATGCATAAAAGAAGAATCAGAGTTCAGACTGGCTCATTATCCCATTTTATCCTTTCTAAAAAGAAAGTTAACAAAGCATTAATGGAAAGCAATAAATTGATAGCTTGATTGCAGCTTCTATACTGACCACAGGTCAACGAGCTGACACATATTTACCTTATTTTCTAGGGCAACTAGTAAACTAGAGAGCCCAGGGTTTTGGGGTTCCACATGACTCAAAACAGGTAAACATGCATGTAGGCACTGACATGGATGCAGGCACCTTTATATCAGCTATTTAACAATCTTTTACATAATTACCAAGAAAGCATTTAGATGATCTCTGACTGTCTCCAGCTCTTGAGGCACAGTAACAGACTGTTCAGTCCAAAAGTCTAGTCTATCCATTGCAGAGCGCAACCAGTGAACAAGTTCAGCTGATTCATTTTTATATCTAGAAGCAGAAATGAAATGTTATAGTCAATCTGGCTTTTTCATACAAGTATTTTACATTACGTGGACAATTTAGTAACAAATTACAAAAATACTCAAGATATTTACTGAAAAACATCAGAACTTTTTTAAATAAGAAAATTCTGTTCAATGCATTTGTAACTCAGAAATATATCTTATATTGCTCTCAGCCTCCTCCACAAATCCTGATGCTTTTTTTTTTTGCTGCCGTGTGCGACATTCGTTCTCCATGGTCCTATTGCAAGCAGGAGTATAGCTACCCTCTTTTTCTCACTCAAAAGATGGACTAGGGATGATTGACTATAGAGGCGCCCCTTTGTGCTGGGGAAAGAATTTGAATACACAAAGTCCTTGGGTTTCTTCTCCTGCGGCACCAAGCACTGCCCTGAACTCAGAAAAGTTCATGAATAAGCACTTCGATTCAGTTTTACCCAGCAGGAGATCAGTAAACATTAGAGTGATGGTTACTTATCTCACTGTTTTCCATCCTGAAAAAAATGTAAACAGTGCTGCAGTGGCTGATGAGAAATGTAGAAAACTTAATAAATGGATGTCATCACATCCATTCATAAAGTTTTCTATGCCTTCTGTACTGCTATAGTCACTGGCTGTCCATTGCAGTGTTGTTCACATTCCAGGAAAGGGACTGCAGCAGTGTGGGGGACAGCTATAAATTGTATGAATAAATATGATGGACAACTTTTTACCAGGCAGTCCTGGGCACCAGAGGATGTAAGTTTTTGGTTCCATAAACTTACAGCCTTTGAAAATGCAGTGGACATAAGGGTTAATGAGTTAGCCTGATGCAAGTAGTTCTGTTCTAACCTGACATTTACATCCATGGCATTAAAATGACTACGTAGAGCTTCAGAAGAATTTTTATATTTATAATCCATATGTGTTTGGAAAATCTGTTCATTAGAATTATACAAATGTGTCACTAATAAACATTTATTTTTGATGCTGGGCCCTATCGGGCATTCCTGTACACTTGTGATACCTTGTCCAGTGTTTGAGGATATTCTCCAGTCTGTTCAGTTCCTTGGAAACCTTGCTGGTGCTGTTCAGCCATTGCTCTCCTAACTGATTCAGTGAACTCTCTAGCTCTGAGCAATTGATTGACATCAGCAGTCTCTTCCCATCTTCCAAGACCTGGTAAAGTCGTGGCTGGTACTCTGCCAAGCTGGACTTAAAGCACTGTAAAGAAAAATCATTGATAGCTAGTTAGTTTGTTATCATGCCTGCCGCATAGCTAGCTAAAAAATGTCAAAAGAAAAACACATCAATAACCAACCACTATCAGACCGTGAGCCCCATTTAGATGCTGTATGTTAAACACCAATCACAAACAAAATAAAGCAATGACATTAATGTTAATCACTGAGATTAAATAACTGTATGGTGCAGCTTCTGTTCACAGAGACCCCTGTTCAAAGGCAACTAGACTAATGGGAAAAAGTGGTGCAAGCCACATGGTTCTCAACTAAAACCATATATAAACCGCGCTCGCCACATAATTATAAGTCATATTTCTTAAACTGTAACAGATAAAGTGCAAAAGAAAGTCCAATATAATGTCCCAAATTGTGCATTGTGCCCATGTTCATACATATATATCCTGTGCTCGACTTGACAGTGCAATTTGTACCCCACATGGACTAACATTCCTTTATGTAGATGACCATCTATCTCTAGAATGGTCACAAGCCCTTGTGCGGCATTGCCCTGTACAATCACCACTGCTCTGTTTTATCAGAAGATATACAGCATTCAAGATGAATACGTTAAAAGGGAAGAACCACAGAAATTAGACCTCATAGCATAAAACCACTCCAGTAATTTATTACAAGGGGCTGTGTGGCAAACAGCTTCCTGAAGACGACCAATCAAATTGAAATGTGTCAAGGCTTGGTGACGCAACTTTTGCCGAAGTCACTTTTGGGCATCCCATTTCCGGTACCGGAGTGGGCAGCGGCCATCTTTACCGCTATACACAAGCTGTTTACTCCGGGTGCTGGTCTTTTAGGCACTGTACCATGTGAGGGTATTTATGAATTTTTATTCATAAATTACTGGAGTGGTTTAACGCTATGAGATCTACTTTATGTGGTTCTTCCATTTGAACAGATTAATTCTGAATGCTGTATATCTTCAGATAAAAAGGAGCGGTGGTGATTATACAGGGGAATGTCGCACAAGGGCTTTTGATCATACTAGATTTATATGGTCATCTACACATGCTAATTATTAGTCCATGTGGGGCACAAAATGCACTGTCAAGTGGAGCACCAGGGTATATGTGCATGAACACGGGCACTTTGCACAATTTTGGACATTATATTAGACTTTCTTTTGCACATTAATAATATGGTTTTAGTTTATGTATTGTGTGATATAGCACAATTTTTAACTGCAAGCGGTCATGTTATTTTATTTTGTAGCAAAAATGTATCCAAAGCACAGAACTTTATTTATTTTATTTTCACATGGTTATCAAGCCACCAACTGGGGACCTTTAGTCCCGCAACTACAAAATCTGGATATGTAGTTCTGGGCACCTAGTAAAAATAGTCATCTTGCTTGGAAGTTTGTTTACGATCTTTTTTGAGCAGGAACATCAGATACGGTCAATGCATTTGGGGGATAGGCCTTGCCTTCTGCATGGCTTAAAAAACTGTTTGTGAAAGAATCACAACAAAATTTGTTATGAGGACAAGATTAAACATAAAATGGAGCAGCCTTCACTATGCTCAGGTTACACTGGCATTTTCAACCCCATTTTTTGCCTTTTCTTAGGCCTCATTCACACAGCCGTTTTTATCTGTACACCCATGCAAACAGCCGCCTTCACCCAAGTGGAATGCACAGCTACATTCTCACTTGGTTGCAAACTTCATCTCTTATGGGATATACACGTGGTCTATTCACCTGCAGGCAGACAGCCTATTCAAATCAATGACTGGTGGCCAGCTGCATTGACCTGCACAGATCTTCAAGAATGTCCCAGAGCTTACATCAGTGTAGGTCCAATGCACATATCTACCAGAGTCTCTGCAACTACAAGAGGCACCTTATCCAGATATGTTCCTTGGACAATATAAGAAAATGAATATATTGAGATTAAAAGGTAGATCATGACCAAACAGAGGGAGATTGTAAAATCCAGTAAAACTGAATGAAATTTGATTCTTTTTATGTACTTAATTAGTTGGTGATAAATATATTTCACAGTACCTGATACAACTGAATTCTTTCTTTTAGTCTTTCTTCTGATTCTTCCACAAGCCCCACAATAGGTATGTTGCTCTCAATTGTCTCCAGCTGCCTGCTTAGGTCTTGATATTTTTCATCCAATTGCATCCATGTCTAGAGATTTGTAATTAGCAAAAAAGAAAACATCATATGGAACATAACGTTTCAAACTATTAAAGCAAATAACCTGACATTATCATTAAGGGGCATAACACACCTAAGTGTTTGACAATGTGCCGCTGAGAGAAAAAAAGACAAGAATCTTTTCCCTAGGTAAATAAATACTTAGTCAATGTGGAGACATACACATTGCTCATATGGTTGATGGCAGTGATTCTAGGATAATTGACATTTAGGTAGAGCTGGCCAGTCAGTGGCTCAACCTTTATAGTGATTCTACCTATCAGCAGAGATCCAATGACTAATGCCTCAGCACTGATTACATGGAAGACACCAACAAATCGTAAATTCTCATCTTCTCCACAAAAGATACAGTTTCCAGAATCTTATTTACCTATTCCCAATGTAATGCAGATGAATTCTTAAAATAAAAATGTTTTAAATTTAAGTAAAGTCCCACAGAAAACCTGTACCAAAAGCAAACATTTAGGTATATGTCAAACCACAAACTTTTTATTCTAGTTCAGTAGCTAAGTTGTTAGCATTTCCACCTAGCAATAGTAGCAATGTCAGTTCAAATCCCAACCATAGCACTACCTGCCTAGAGTTTGCATGTTCTACCTGTGCTTGCATGGGCTTCTTCCCATTCCAAAGACATGCTGATAGGTTAATTGTCTCCTGTCTAAACTGGCCCTAGTATGTGAATCTATGAATGTGAGGTATGGACCTTAGATTGCTCCTTGAGGACAGGGATTGATGTCAATGTACAATATATATATTTAAAGCGATGCATAGATTGGCGGTGCTATATAAATGCCTGTCATAAATAAACAGTTCTAAAAAGAGTGGGAATGATCGGAAGTCTTTTTGGGAAAGATTTTCTTATACTTCCTGAAGTGCTGACAATGGTTTTACCAGACAGGAACTGAGAGACAACCTGCAACGGGGACACAGACAAACATAAAAGGCAGATGGGGAACTAGCCTTTCTTGGCTCTCCTAAAGAAAAGCATTTTTATTTCTCTCTGTGCCGATGTTGGGCTGTTGGCATGAGATGGCATGAGATTTGCAGATTTTAGAGGTATAGGTCTGGCTCAGAAGAGGATGTGTCGTACCTCTACAAAAAAGACCACTGCTTCTGCACAGAGAGCAAGTGTCCAACATGCTGGCAGTGAACAGGCTTTTCCATTTAGGCTGTGACTGTTTCCTTAAGAAAACCAACTGTAAGACTTTTCACACATTTTGATGCAACTAAAATGTATTTAGCTGATTCAAATTGAAAGTTCGGCTGGCGTTTAAGATATAATTTTGAACAGCAAATATATTAATAAAAAGAAAAAACATAGATGCCTATAGATGAATATACATTTGCCTTTTCTCATATTTTCTCATGCTGATAGGCTAGAAAGCTTACTAATGACCTTGAATGTTTTGCCTTCAGTTAATTGAATGCAACATGGGGAAACTGTCAGTGCCAAGGAGGGCATACAAATACAGTTTTGTTGGTACTATTTCCAAATCCCAGTTTAACCCAGATTAACAATATTATGCATATAATTTAAATATGAATATATCTCAATTGGAACTGCCTTAGATAACAGTGCATGGCTTCTGTACATGTAAAGTAGCAGATGATTAAGAACAGATTTTGGTGCAACTAATGAAGTATTTAAACAGTTATTAATACTGAATTCTGCTTTTACTATCTAAAGTTAGTACATTGACTAAAAAAATACAGTCGTATATAGAGACTAGAGACATGAGCCTTGCGATGTTATATATCTGTAGGACAACTGCTCTTGTTGCCCATTAGTTTTATATTACAGGAGGTATAGGTAACAGGAATATGTATCAGACTAAATGATATGACAATATTTCTTCTGCACACACTCTTAGTCATGAAGCTTTTTCTTATGCTCGCTTTAGTGTTTAACAGATGAAAATTATATTTTTATGAAGCATAACTAAACTAAAAGCATAATTTCCAAATGGATGGAGTGAGATCAAGTTATAATCCACCCACTAGGTCTTTACAGCTCTTCGTATCCTAGAAGGGAGACCTCTTATCTCCCAGCATTGTTCTGCTGTCACTAGATGTAGTGATACTGTATATTCCTACAGGAATCTTCTAAGTAATGAATTATCCATATCTACATATTGCCCTGTTAGACTGCCTATAACAATACATGGAGCACTCACTTCACCTAATGACACCTGAAGCTTAACTCAGACACCAATCAGTATGGCATACCACCATGCCAGAGGGTGGGTGCAGACCTCTTTACCAGGGTCCTGTTTTTAAAACACAGTAATGAATTACACCCACTCTACCAAACAGAAAAAAAACTATATTGAGAGCAATTTTGTCTTAAAAACAGAATTTTGCTACTTATTACACCCATGCAACTCTATGGAAAAGAAATATCACACAAACCTAGTCCTTGGTACTTGAAATCTCAGAGCAAGTTAAAACAGTACAATTTTGTATTTAAACTATTTATGTCCAATATTCATGTAGTTTTGTGATCAATAGATATTTTTTCTCAATAGATATGCACATGTCCGTTTTACAGTTTTTTTAGGTCAGTCAAATAACATAAAAATAATCAAATTAATAAGTCCTTTCTGTTATATACATAGGAATCACTCATGTAAAAAGGCTTTATCCTTACCTCTAGTATGTATTCCAGTTCTACTCCTCTCTTGTGAGCTTGTTTCAGTACAGCAGATGCTCTCGCCATCAAGTCTGAGTGTTGCTGAGTCTCCCTAAGAGAAGCATAGCTGCTGATTTTCCGGAAAAGTGTTTCTGTGAGAATCATGTGTGACTCCAAGCCTTGGAAATACTCCTGGAAAATATTGCATGTATTCATAATAAATATAAAAAGTGGTATTTCCATTTGCAAATGATATTTGGACCAAACTCATACATTTGACAATATTATTCAATGATGTGACTATACTTTAACGCAATTCTCCCACATTCACAATAAAACAGTGTTATAATCATCATATCTGAGCTCATTAAGACACTGCAGGAACTGTATTTGATCTTGCAGTGGACCTTCCTACCTTTGTTGATTATGAATGTTTAGTTGTTCCTGCTTCAAAGCAGATTTAACCATGTTTAGACACACCACAGTGGCTAAATGGTTAGCACTTCCACCTGGCAGTACTAGAGTTGTTCGTTTAAATCCCAACTGTGGCACCAGCTGCCTGGAGTTTGCATGTTCTCCCTGTGCCTTCATGGGTTTCCTCTGGGTACTCTGGTTTCCTCGTACATTCCAAAGACATGCTGGTAGGTTAATTGGGTCCTGTCTAAGTTGGCACTAGTATATGGATGTAAGGTAGGAACTTTAGATTGTAAGCCCCTATACAATATATATGTAAAGTGCTGCGTAAATTGACAGTGCTATATGAGTACCTGTAATAAATAATTTAGTTGTGTTTACATGAACAAACAGAATTCTATTTTCTCTAAATGCAGCTAAACTGACTGCAATTAAACGCATGTAAACACGCAGCGCGATTGGCACCTTTGGAAAATCATTACATGCATTTATATGTGTTTAGAAATGTCCTCTAAATGAATATAAACAAAATATTGACAGTGAATGTCAGTGTGAATGTCAGCTCAGATCCCTCTGCTCCCCTTCCTAGCAGGCAGCCTTCCAGTCTTCTAATCTCTAACGTAAACATAGTGAGGGAGATTTACTAAAACTGGAACACTCAGAATCTGGTGCAGTTGTGTATGGTGGCCAATCAGCTTCTGATTTTAGCTTGTTCAATTAAGCTTTGACAATAAAACCTGGAAGCTGACTGGTTTCTATGCAGAGCTGCACCAGATTTTGCACCGCGTAATAACCTCCAGTGTCTTAGAAAGTGACTGGACTTGTGTAACAACTTTCCCTGCTTCTTTGATCACCAGCCACCTGGGTTTGTACCATTTCTCTCCACGTGTTCTATATATTAGTGGGTTAAATCATTCTACCATTATCATGATTTAGCTTTACATTTGTGTGGATCTGCTTAAATTTTAAGCAGCAGAACTTGAGTAGCAATGTAAGCATTTTAACTGTACATACACTTAAGCCGGCCAAATAGGGATTCAGCAAATTTTGATCTATATATGGGCAGGCTGATTGTACAAAAGTCAGTCTAATGATCGACTTCTGTACAGTCTCCCTGTCAGGTTTTCCTGATCGGTCGGTACCGCTGGCTATAGTTGGCAGCACTGATCATTGTATTCTGATGGCAGGGAAGTCTTTCTGCTGTCAGAATACAATAATTCAGGACCAGCTGGTTGAATACAAAGAAAAAATTGTATGGGCTGCCTTACCTTGTGCTTCTGAAGCATATTGTAGACTTCTTCTCTAGAGGTGACAATGCATTTCTGTCCTCCAGACATCTTCTCCTCTCCTGTTTCAATCAAATCAGATAGGTCTTGTAGAGCTCTTTCATACTGACTCTTTAGAGCTAGATTCTGGTTTAGTCCACCTCTTCTCGAGTTGATTATCATAATCAATTCATCATAAGTGTCCTGTACAGGAAAAAGAAAATAGTTTCTGTCAATTAAAAAAAAAAGGCTGCTAACCAAGTCTTGTTGATAGCTGGGCAATTTGTGTAGTTAAAGTATAACTAAAAGAAAAATCCTTTTTTTATTGGATAGTGTGGAGAAGGATTGGACCCCCTGTCAGCTTTTACACAGAAAGTGAAAGATAATCCCAAATGTTAGGTTGTCACAAGAACAGGCTTAGAGGGGAAATCTTTCAATGGAGACACTAGTTCTGGTGACACCCAAGTATTCCCTCACTTTGATGTCCTCTCACTTCCTGTTTGGGCTATGGGACATCAAATGAACTGCAATCTCCTCAGTGGCACACTGATAACAAAAAAAAATGACAGGGGTAATAATTCTGATTCTGTCAAAACATTTTAAAAAGTTTGCCTTTAGATCAATTTATTTTAATTGAGGTACTACAATCACATGTGTACAAATACTGCATATAAAAAAAAACTACTAAGCATAACACATCGTAACACCTCTACAGTTTTATCCTAAAGGGTAAGTTTACTCTTACTAAACAAAAATGGCAACCACCCCAGTTTATAACTAGCTTTAAAAGTAAGGTGCACATTGACTAGTTTTGTACAGCCTAAACAAACAAAGATTTCCCAGCACACTTACTAACTAGCTGGTATTTATTTACTAATAAGTCACTTCAATTTTACTTAAAGGGTAAGTTTACTCTTACCCACATTTCTCAAAAAAAGGTCCACATGCACCACAATGTGCCCAATATATTAAAATGCTATGCTCTGTTTCCCAAACAAATGCCCACTTCAGCTGCTAACACCATTGTCCTCCCCCATCCACCCTATAGAGGGCAGGATGAACCCAAGCCAGTAGTGCAGCCCTCAAAATCCACACCTGACCTTCCTCCCCAACCACAAATGCACAGTCTGCACTCCTTTACAAGCAAAACCACTGAGCTGCATGAGTGCACAGACTGTGCGTGTGCTGCAGTGGGAAGGGAAGCAGGGACTGCTCATTCGTGGATTTCCGGGGCTGTGCATCTGGCGCTGGGTGCGTCCTGCCATCTTCAGAATGAAATGGAAGAACAATGGTGCCAACAGGGAAGTCGTTTAAAGCTATCAGTCCTTGAGGAGTGCTGTTTGCTGAGGTGATCCAGAGGTGATACATATATGCTCTGTGGCCCTGCAGGGTCGCAAGGCGGAGGTGAGAGGCCATTGCAGCCATTTTGGGATCACATCCGGGGTGTGTTGGTTCACCCACATTCCTTTTTGTGCATGATCAGAAGGAATGCGACACTGATTATTGGACTATTTCTCATTTTGCCAATATTGTTGTCTTCTTTCGCACTGAGGCTATTTATTTGATCCCACTATAGGGATTCACTTATTATTGGTTAATGTCCCTTATTGGGGACCAGGGAGTCACATTTATATTATCCCCATGTGGATTGGGGGGTCACCTTTTTTGGTAGATTATTCACCATTTATGGTCCATTATAGGACCTGATACTTGTGTGTATATCACTGTATGATCACTAATTTATATATTGTTATGAACGCTACATCACATATATTGCATTTATGTTTTGTTGCCTAATTGTATAGGATTAGATGTTAGCTGCTTTTTAGCTTTTTATACCTTTCCGAGTTAATACATAAGAGCGCAGGAGGACTGTTTGATTTTAAACACTGGGCTATTCTGAAGAGGGACCAGCAGGAATGTGTGTGTGTGTGGTGAGGGAGAAGGGGGGAGTGGGGAAGTCTATTTGAAAGATATAGAACATTGGTTCATTAAAGCTAAACTCCAGGCAGATAAAATAGCTCCAAAAAAATGCAGCCCTGTAATCAAAAATATATGATTAATTATATATGTTTAAATGCAAGAAGGGTAAGCACCTGAATTTGACTTGGTATGAGCAGTATAGCACAGCACAGAATGGGGGAGAGAGAAGCAGCACAAGGAGCCACTCAAGCAGGAGCGGACTGACCATTTGGAAACTCGGGCAATGCCCGAGGGCCCGGGGTCAGTAGGGGGCCCCATGAGATGCCCCTGGTACCTTTTTCATAGGCTTTTTTGAGTTTGGGCAAGGACACAGGGGCCCCATGATCCCCTATTGCCCGGGTCCCCATGAGTTGTCAGTCCGCCCCTGCACTCAGATACACTGCACTGTAACTAGTGTACTGATAGAAGAAGAGAACAGAATGAAAGAGATGATCTCCTCCGTGTACTATTTCTTTCACTGTCCATTCACAGGATGGAGGTGGGGAAGAGACTTGTAAGTGAAAGTTGAAGATGCTGCAGAGAAAAATTTGGTCCCCTGATCTGCCACGCAGTACTATATTATCTGGCAGAGCTGTGTAACTCTCAGAACTGGAAGCACAGAAATAAAAAACCTTGGTAGGTAGAACATCTCATATATGTATTTCATCTGTGTACATATTTGTTCAGCTTTAAAGGAAGCATCCCAAGTGTGATTATATACCACATTTCCAGCAGATTATATACTCATCGTTCCCCTATGATAAGGTAAAAAGGGTCTGAATTGCTAAACCACATTTTCAAAAGTGAAATAAATAAATATCAACTATTCCTTGATATTTATTTCTGCTCTTCCTACTATATCTGTTAAGATAGCTAAAATTCTAAAACCCTTTCCCTACCCTTTCGTGTTATTTTCCCTACTTACTGTTTCCTGAACATTATCTTTTAGGACACAATGGGGCTGACTTAATAAAACTGGAGTGCAAAATCTGGTGCAGCTTCCAGTTTTTTTTTTTTTTTAAAGCTTAATTGAACAAGCTGAAGTTAGATGAAGATTGGCTACAATGCACAGCTACACCAGATTTTGCATTTTCTAGTTTTAATAAATCAACACAAATGGACTTCTACTACCCTTTTTTTTTATTTTTACATACAGATTTGACTTCACACAGATGAGGTTTCCGCCCTCTCGTTTTCACTCTATACGTACCTGTGACATTCTGTGACACAAGTTGTATTCCTACACTTTGTACTACTACAATTTGGTGGAATCATCCTTTCTTTTTCAATAAAGAATCGTATGGAAAAAAACCTGCTAAAATGAAAATATTTTATCTTTTCCCACCTTACCTGAAGCTTTGATAATTCTTGCACTGATTGCTGGTCCACTTGTAGTTTATCTCCGTGTTTTTTCAACTCAGTAATTTCTGTGTCCAGTTCTTTTAAACTATCTTCTGCTTGTAAAATAGCCTAAACACAAAGCAAATAGTCTAATTAATGAATAACTAGAAATATAAAATTATAATAGTTAAAAAATATTATTAATGTTAGAGTTTTAAAGGTATGAGAGTTCTGTAATCACAATGTGATATATGTTGGTTTACGTAGCAACACATTCTATACAATAGCTGTAAAATTGCCTTTTAAGAGCTATCATCTTAAATAGCAGAGTTGGTAAAATATGCTACTGTAAAACATATATCCCACCATAGTATCACCTTTAAGACCATAACATCTAAAACAGGGGAACATTATATATATATATTATATATTGTGATCCATAAGAAGGGAAGATCAGAGGTGTTAATCCATATTGCTAACTCCTATTTGTGTGTGTAATGGTTAAAGCCCAAACTCCATCCAAAACATTTTTTAAAGTTTTCAACAAAGCGCATAAGAGTCTCTACCAAGTTTTTATGGGTGTCTGTATCTGACTAGGTAGTTTTCCTCTCACTTTCTGCCCTGGTGACCCACTAACTTTAAGTGGAAGTATTGTGACACAGAAACGAATAAAACCTTTCCCTCTTGGTACAAAGAATAGTAATTTCTATGCCCAAAGTGATATACCGGCAGCAGTTTTGGTAGATTTAGCCCCATCCGTGTTTAGCACCCAATATGTGAGATCATTTATTTTGGTCAGTTTAGTTTAAAATTATTATATTTTATGTAGCTAAAAATCTATGCTTACTGCAAAAACAGATAGAAAATGTAACATCTTTTTACTGCATATTGAGTGTATCAAAACAATACAGATATCTACTTTAGACTAAGCATACTCTTATACAGGTGTAGAGGGATTGTCCACAAAATGAAAGTTCATCAGAAACTAGACACACTTTGTTCCGTGTGTGGCTCTCTCTGTTCAAGAGAATTTGCTTGTAAGACAGGCTCTTATTGAACAGCCCTACTAGAAAACCAGCATTTGATCAATGCATGCAGCCAAGCATTTGAGTGCTGATCTGTATTTTCTGGTAGAAGGGGAGTCCCTCCTGGGAGAATACAATAGCGCAGCGGGGAGATCCCTGCATCCTCATCCCTGCTTTTGTGGATGTGGGGATCTGTGAGTCTTTTTTCTGTTCAACCCACTGGTTGAATTAAAAAAAAAACCAAACATTTGTGTATACCCTGCTATATAGAATACTTATACTATATGACTGAGTATTTATCACTGATGTTCTAATAATTGGAGGCACTGTCGAGTAACTCTACATTATTAGGCAAACAAAATGCACTTATGTGGGTCTACAACTCTATATGAATAAGGGCCAGCTCATAACTATACATTTTAACACACAACATATTTGCACTTTAAATAGTGATTGTTTACCCATTAGATGTGTTTTAGTGCAGACATTAAAGAGCCTATTGATAATGACAATTCCTGAAAATGCAGCTACTTATCTCTATTCTATTAAACCCAAAACACACACTGGCTAATTTTTAGAAGTTGTTAATAACTTACTACCCTATCCAGGCATTTTTATAAACAGCCAGTCATAAAGGCAGATTCAGACATTTTACACCTATTCCATGGATAACGTCCCTATGTATAGACCAATATTAGCTATCAGCTGTCTTAATATTATTGATGACATAACAGTCAGTGATCTCTGTACGGCTGCTTACATTTTTCTTGCATGCTCTTGGAGGGCCTTTTACCAGCTTACACAGACTTGTATATAGGGAGTCCAAGGCTTGCCTGCATCAGACTTTGTTTGGAACAGGACTGACATTGCTTATAGGGTTCCATAAATTTTATGTCCAGCCCAACTGCTATGCACGCAAGCACCATTTTTCTTTATACGCATATGTGGTTAAGCTGAGTGTAATATAACTACTTTATGTTTCTAACTATTTCCAATGAGGCACAAAAATGATAATTAAGTGACTGACATATACTTTAGAGTTAAAAAACAAGAATACCCAAAGACATGCTGGTAGGTTAATTGGTTCCTGTCTAAATTGGCCCTATTATGTGTATGTATGAATGTAAGTTAGGGACCTTAGATTGTACGTCCCTTGAGGGTTAGGGACTGATGTGAATGTACAATATATATATGCAAAGCACTGCGTAAATTGACGGTGCTATATAAATACCTGTAATAAATAAATAATATGTATTTCTTATTTCCACATTTACTGGTTCATTTTAATACACTTAGCCGTTTAATGTTTTAAGTAATATTCCACAATCCTATCATATAGGTTGAGTTTAAAAAGTAAGGAGTGTCTAATTATAAGAGACACATGACCTTATGCAGGCTGTATGCTTTCGTAGAGGCAGTTTGGAGGATATTAGTTGAGAGTAGGGTTTTTCTGAACCTCATGATTCGTTGCTTACTTTTAAGATTTGCTAGCCTAAGATTTAATTAGGAGAGATAATTCAACTGTCCCCAGCATGTGGCTACAGATGACAGTACTGCTGTCTTTTTGGTATACAGTATTTGTATTGTACATATCTGCTTCTATTCTAGCACACAAACTTACCATAATCACAGGACCAGCGATAAGATTTGATTTTTTAGATACTGGTATAGAATGGTATGTAGTCACATTCTAGTTATCCCATCTACATTGGTAAAACAAGTGTTTATAATGCTCAAAATTTTAAAACAGTCTACCTTTTTCATACAAGCTATTGACTTAAGCTGGCCTTACATGGATCAAAATTCGGACAATCAGCAGGAACTGTCCAAATTTCGATCCATGTATGGGCAGGCTGGTTGTACAAAAGTCAATCTACTGATCAACTTCTGTACAACCAGCCTGTTGGGTTTTTCCTGATCGATCAGTGCCACCAGCTATAGCTGATCAGTGTATTCTGATGGAGGGGAAGTTGCCATGCTGTCAGAATACAATATCTCAGTTGAAAATATATGAATGGGGGAATTTGGTCATTTTTTTTTGTTCAACTCACTGGCTGAACGAACAAAAAATGAAACATGTATGGGCTGCCTTAGTCTACCAGTGCTTTGATATAAAGAAAAGCAGTAATTAAACAACATTCTCACCTATGCAAAACACATCTTCCACAGGGATGAATAGTACCAAGGTAATAATTTTGTCCCAAGCAGAGCATGTACCTGCTATGTGGACTTGAAAGAAAGGGGGCCTAACATTTTCTAGCTACATAGTTATTTATGCAGTTAGCAATAGGATTTGGCAAATAAATCTGTATAAAATAACTATATATAAAGGATGGGGACGTCACATTGCTAGCAACAGAATCATGCAGAACAGGCTTCAACTTGTCTGTATGGAATCGCTTCCTCACTGGTTTGCGTTGCTGCTGAATCTACCTTGCTACGGAGGGAGAGGCATCTCGCTGGTCCAACTAAGTAGGGAATGACTCCATTAAAACCGATAAGTCGTTTCTTAGTGATTCTATCTCTGATGAGTTGTCTCTTGTGAAAAGGCTCTTAGTGGATGGAGAAGTTGAAAAGTTCTTAAAGGTTTTGCTACAGGACCTTATTACACATAGTTATGGTCCTGAATATCTAAAACATAGCAGACTGCAATGCATGAAAAACATACTTGTGTATAAAGTCTTAGACATTTTTGTTTGGATAATATAAATGTGGGTTACATGTCCAGAGCAAACTGTAAGATTGCTGTTTTTATTTCCATTTAACAACTAAGTTCTATCTGGCTGTGGACAAAATGTAGTTCTTGGAAACACCTAAAATGCAAGATAAATGTTTTACTGAAAAACTGGAACACAAAATGTAATTTTTGTGACTTCTAAAGAAAATGCTGGAATATTTCTATTGTTTTTTTTTTTATCTGGTTCTTGGAATTTATGGCTCATGGCCTATTGGATAAATAAAGGGACTTGAAAAAAGCTTTTTTTTTTTTTTCCATCTTACAATTGAAGCCACCTATGGACTAGATGGTATGTTTATCCAAGTGTCATGCAATTATCTATTGATGTCATGCTACACTAGTACACAAAAGAGGGCGGGGGGGGGGGAGTTGGTATAGGCACCATCATCTTGTCGTTCTTTTTAGCCAGCTTGGAAGAGGAGGAATGTGTCCATTAGTAGAATCTCTACTATGAAGCCCCTGGTGGGTGGTGGGGAAGAGTTTAGCATTTGAGTTTGCTCAACCCTGATTTGCAGGAAGTCTTAAAAGTGCACTGGCAATGGATGCAAAACAGATAATCACATTTGGTATCTTCTGATAGGATATACGATTCACTTTCTTCTTTTGATCTCAGTACAGATAAATTATAAATCATGATATCATGCTGATTTTGGACAGATAGTATGAGTAGGATAATTACACATTTAATTTTGATTATTCAAGATACCTATGCAATGCTTGGTAAATTTAGACTGCTGATGGATACCTGCTATACCATAAATTAAAGTACATTATACCTGTTTGTAAATTTTTTTTATAAAACTAAACCAATGTGACACCATCTTCTGTACATTGCAGTTATGTAATAACAAACGGACAGTTAATCTGCTCTGAGACATTATATTTTCCTCTGCCATCTGTACTTCTATTTATGCACCAATATAATAAACCCATCCCTGGTGTCAGTTATGTTTTGCCTTTATAAAATGACACTTTGGAAAAAAGACAGGTACATTTTATTCTTATACATTTATTGAAAAATTACATGAACAAAACTTTATTTACAGATCTTCTGTAATAAAATCCACAGCTTTATAAAATGCCAGGAGTCATATCACAAACACTATGCTTTTTAACTTGGTACATCTTGTAGTGAGCACCTTGCTTAATTTATTGTCAAGCTACAGTTATTTGAAGTTAGCAAAAGAACAAGGAGGACAGAATGGCAAAGCAGAGAAGTAGATTTACAGTGGATGAGCAGTAATGGAATAATGATACAGAAACACAAAAAGGTAACAAAAGGTTTCACAACATTCCGCTAAGTAAAGTTAGCGGTATCTTGGAATGTGACCCATCTGGTACAGGGTTCCTGTAGATTCAACAAAAGGGGAGAATCCCTGAAAATAGGAAATTCAGAAGAAAAAGGATTTCAAGACAGATGGAAAGATGTAATAGGGGTGAAAGCAAAGTATGGTACAAAATCAGATTAGCTTTGGCTAACCTCATTCATAAGACTCTGACCAAAACTAAATAAGTGCAGGCAGACAGACATTATATGCAAACCACAGTTTCTTCTACAGGCTCAACGGTGGATCAGTAAAACAATCTCCCTAAACCTACTGAGTTCATAAAGCAAGCTTCCAGTACAGTCATGCAGAAATAGTATTGGCGTATATGCGGAGATAACTAGTCGACTTTGTGTATCTAGGGGTTTGGTTGGGAAAGTAAGTTGAACTTGCAGGTATGGATTGCTATTTCTCTCTTTCAAAAGCTTATTAAAGCAGAGTTCCACTTGAAAAAAAAAAAAAAAGCCAGCAGCTACAAAAACTGTAGCTGCTGACTTTTATAATACAGCCACTTACCTGTTCCTTGGTCTAGCGGTTTCCTCACCACCGCTGGTTTCACCAGCCATCTTCTCTTCTGGCACTGGCATCTTCAGTGTGGGTACCTGGCTGTGACAGCTTGCAGATTCACATCCGGGTGCCCACTGTGCATGAGCGAGAAGCGCTGCACTTTGCAAATGGCCCCGTAGTCTTCTGGGACCTGTCACACGTCCCATAAGACTAGAGAGAGAGAGGGGCGGAGGACAACTTCTGCTTCCAATCGCCTTAGGCGATCGCAGCAGATGTGGGAGTGGGTACCTGTCAAATTTGGGTACCCGCTCCCCCCCTCCTCCCCAAATGTGCCAATCCTTAATGGGGAGTGGGGGACAAAGACTTAAAGCAGAACTTCCGCTATTGGGTGGAGCTCCGCTTTAATAACACTGGGTCAATTAAAGTGCCATACTCTCCACCAAAAACACACTTACATTTTAAGAAGAAGCTAGTGAATTATATCACCCACAGTGTTTTTCCTGTCAATTTGGAAGCCCTGTAGCAAGATCTGGGTGTGGTGTGGATAACAATTTACTTCATTTTATATTTTCTGTCCTGAACATTCATTGGTGCTGTCCAATCCACTTAGGGTTATTTCTTATTATGGTGAGTGAAAACAACCTTTTTAATTCCATATTTACTCTGCTTCTCTTAAGGCATCTCTGGGTTTCTTTGGGCCCTTTCCTGTTGGCTGTGGCCTACTACTGAAAACACCTGCTGAGGGGTGAAGACAGATAAATATCTTCATAAGTTTTATCATGGTTACTCTTTCCACCTGGCAGCCATAAATGTGTAAGTTGCCAAGTCAGTCTGTTATTGAAATCATATACAGTATGTTTCTACAACCTGTTACATTATAAACTATATTGCTCTTTTTTTTACCATTTTGTGTCAAATTCCAGGTATTAGCTTAAAGTAGAAGTCCAGTTAAATCCTATGTAAACTTAAACCTGCTCCCACCCACATTCTAAGTCCTATACTAACTACCCCATAGAGTAAAGATGTGTATACTTACCTCTTTCCTGGGCATTCTGGTCCAGTCACGTGATGTCCCCAGTGACTTGATTCAGTGAAGACGATAGATCACCGACAATGGCTACAAAAGACTTACTATGTGGCATCCAATTTTGGCTGTGTCTCCTCTACCCTGAAGTCGGCGATGGGAGTCAATCACATGACTACACAAGGGCGCCCTAAGAATAGGTAAGTATGCACATCTTTTGCTCTACGGCACGGGTGTCAAACTGGCGGCCCTCCACCTGTTGCCAAACTACAAGTCCCATGAGGCATTGCAAGATTGACAGTTACAAGCATGACTCCCAAAGGCAGAGGCATGATGGGACTTGTAGTTTCGCAACAGCTGGAGGGCTGCCAGTTTGACACCCCTGCTCTACGGGGTAGTCAGTATAGAGCTTAAAATGGGGGTGGGAGCAGGTTTAAGTTTAGATTTGACTGGACTCCTACTCTAAAAGAATTGGCAAGGCACTTATTTTGATGACAGGTCCACAGGTAGCTAAAGACAAGTAATGATGCTGTGTGTATTACAGATATATGAAAAAAGTATTAACATGTCTGGATGGTTTACATGAAAATTAGTTTGTTTACAATGACCTGTATGAGAATATGTGGCATATTTCCAGGTGTATACCAAGGTAATAAAAGCAATGCTATGCCTTTAACCTTTGGACAAGTCTCATGACATCTGTGACAGTTTTCTGGTCAGAGGTGAGGTGAGTATCTTTATAGCATATATCTTGACATTGCTATAATGATAAGTTAAGGTATGATCATGGCTTGTCATCAAATATGGCATAATGGCCATATACAGTAATTACCTGCATCTGTTCTTTCGCCGGTCGCTCTGCAGCTTCTGCCAGTTTGTGCAGTATGATGTATTTATTATCAGCCAAGGAAGTAAACAGCATCTTCAAATCGTTCTGTTAGAACAAAACATGTATACAAATTACATTTTACATAAAAACTCAAATATCGCACTTTCAAAATTTTTGCATGGAGCACAAACTTAAGGCATGTTTTACATATATGTAGATAATACATGTTGCATATTATTAGGAGAAAATTTTGGATGATTTAGGTGGTATGATCAGAGATCAAAGGTGTATATATGTGATAGACCGTGATGTATACTAATTATGAGAAAAATATTGGTGGATTTGTACATCGACTGATATACGGCTCTTCAGACAACCCATTACAGTCAAAGGAGTCAATGTTGCTTAGCTCTGAAAGGAACTAGGAAAGAAAAATACACAATGCTGATCTGAGGTCACTTTTTAATGCACATAAGAAGAGGATGGTGGATTTGGAGTGTTGGGGCATGGCGAAAAATAATTTGATTTTAACTAATCAACATACAGATCTGACTTAAATGTGAGACCCAATATGGTTACCCGTGAATAAGAGCCAACACCTTAGTAACTACTGTGCAGGGGCGGACTGACCATTTGGAAACTCGGGCACTGCCCGAGGGCCCGGGGTCAGTATGGGGACCCATGAGATGCCCCTGGTACCTTTTGCATAGGCTTTTTTGAGTTTGGGCAAGGACACAGGGGCCCCATGATCCCCTATTGCCCAGGGGCCCCATGAGTTGTCAGTCCGCCCCTTCTACTGTGAATAAGGCTGATAACAAGTGCAAACCGTGTTTAAGCTGCTTGAAGTTACAGTGTTAAAATGATCTAAAACCCCAAAACAAGCATATAATATACTGCAGCTATCCAATCCTTAAATATGATAGCTGCATTAGTTTTCCTTTTAAGTTTTTTTTTCTTGATTTCATCTAGTGATCTGGCCAGTACCATGCTTCTTATCTTTGGGTGTCTACACTATGAATAAAGCAGCAACCTTTGGACTGCAGCATTGTAGGTCTTGGGAGAAGGTAGTGTTTGATTCTTAAGCAGGTTTAGATGGACTAACAAACTAAAACCAAACGCCAGCTAATAGTTTTAAAGAGTTACACCAACAGACCACTGTAGGCACCCTGCCAATGTTAAGTGGTTTGTTTCAACCTTCTGAAATTTTTGCAAAACAGCTTGGTCTACTGAAAAATAACAAACTTACTAGCTGGATCGCAAGCTGATAATAGAGCTGATAATGCAGTCACCAAATCTAAGGAGTTCTACGCTGTAATATAATTTTTTTTTTGAAAGGGGGATTCATACTACTTTAACTAACACACATACCATTATAGAATTGCTCAATTTTTGATACTTAATTAAAAACATATCAAAAATAAAACTGTTGTTGTATACTAAGCTGCTGTCACCAATATGTATTAAAATGTATGTAGAATATAGAGTATTTATATTTAACCAAATACACACTGTTCAGCATGTATTGTTAAGCTGGGTGTCATTTTTGGCTAACGTAAGCTTACAAGCTTTCTTTATTGTTATTTATGCTGAATGGCCATTTATAGTGAACCAATAATAAATTGACCCCCAATAAATTTAAAACCCACAGCTAGCTGATTGTAGCCAGCAGAATAAAGAATATAATTTGAACTGTAGTTCTTACATACAGTATGTAAATGATTCACAGGAGTTGATTTACTAAAGGCAAATGGACTGTTTACTTTGCAAGTGAAGCTGCACTTAGCAAGTAAATTTTCCCCATAACTTAGTGAATAAGATGAAGCTGACTTCCATCATTCAATCTTGTGCAAGCAAGTTGTTTTTTATTTTCCTTCCCTGTGATAGGCTATTCTTTGCAAAGTACATGTTCACCACATTCACTACTGTCTGGGAAAGATTCCCTTGCAATGTGCAACTTCCCCTGCAAATTGAACAACATATTTACCTTGAATAAATAAACCTCATAGTATCCAGGTAATGTCAAGATTGTGTATGCAATGTAAGGATCTCATATGATCATCATACCTGAAAGGTCAGAAGATCTTGTAACCTCTCTTTCATCTGATTACATCTGTGGTTTACAACAGATTCCAAAGAGTTCAGTCTTCCCAGAAGACAATACAACGTGTCCTCTATGATTTCCTGGTGGTCTCCGGTACTTGTGAAGGCTTGTAAAAAGAGTTTTTTGTTCTTGTCCATCTCTTCACTCATTTCTTTAATGTCTTTAGCCAAAGTCTGTGAGTAAAAACAGAAAGTTGAGATGCATTTGTATTGCCCCTGACCACCCCACTTAAACTGCAAAGGCAGCCAGATGGGTTTGTAAACATACGGCCACCGTGCTGCTTTGCTTCATAGCCACAGTTTATCTCCCTTGTCCTGTTTCATGGGCAGCACTGCCACTGAACTTGACCCATTCAATTGAATGTGGCTGTTTCACAGTCATGTGCACCCCTTTCAGAAGGGTGGCAAAGGCTGCGGCAAGTGTAAACTGAGTCTTAGGCCCCTTTCACATTTTGTTCAGCAGGGGATCTGTTTGCTGATCCCCTGCTGAGCTGAGTGGAGTGGGCAAATGACAGGTCTGTGTCCGCTCCGCCTATACACAGCAGTAACAGACACAGCCCACTCTGCTCTAAGGGCAGTCTAATGTAAACGGACCAGCTGTCCATTTATACTCGACTGCCCTCTGATCTGATCCGGCCAAACAGAAGAAAACGGATCTCCTTCCGTTTTTTGCTGGATCAGAAGTAGCTGGGTGTAAACAAGTCCGTTTACACCCATATGACCATAGAGGAGAATGGAGGGGCTTATAGTGTCTGCCCGGAAAACAGACAGATGGACCCGACTGGACTACTCGTGTGAAAGGGGCCTTAAAGTTGGCCTGAAGACCAAATGAAAGACACAAATGAATGCAGTTTCATATTTACTAAAACAGCATTAAATAAATAACTTTTAATGCATGCAGCGTAAGTACTTGAATTTGACCTGATATCAGCCTCTTGCAGTTCATGTACAGCGTAGCTCACAGTGAGAGAAGAAAAAGCCGCACATGGAGCCATTCAGTTGTGCTACAGTCCTTCTAAGCTAACAAGAAAACATGCTGATAGATCCAAAGAACTGAGTGACAAAGAAACAAGCTCATCAGTCTGCTGCTCCTCCTGTCTGGTTACAGGCTAGGGGAGGGTATAAACCTGTAATCATCACATTACTGTGGTACAAAATCAGGTCTCCTGCCTTGCCAGTCAGGGCTGTGCTGTGAGACAAAGCTGGGTAAATCTCAGGATTAGATGTAAATAATTATTAGAAATAAAAATAATTTTTCAAGTAAAGCAGCTCCCATACAGTATATGTATTTCAAGAGCTGAGTTTTACCAGTAACAAATGCTCAGTGATGGTCCTCTTAAGCCGGCCATAGATGGAGCAATTTTCTTTCCTGTAGCCACTGGTTGCAGGAAAGAAAATCACTCAATTCACCCATCAACATAGTCAGTGTTGATGGGGGAGTCCCTCCTGTGGAGCCAATGGGAAGGGGGAGCCGTCCCTGCTGGGAGAACATAGTGGAGTTTATTTACTATAACTGGAGTGGTAAATCTGGAAAACCTGGAATCTGATAGAAACCAATCAGATTTCAGGTTTTTTTTTTTTTTTGACAAGGCTCAATTAAGCAAGCTGAACTTAGAAGCTGATTGGTTACCATGTACAGTTGCACCAGAATTTCTACTCTCCAGTCCTAGTAAATCAACCCCACTGATTATTGCTAGCAGTTATAATAGCCTATGGCAATAATCACATGAAAAGTCGAAAAGGCTGGTTGTACCCAAGTTGATCAATCGATCAACTTGAGCACATTTAACCTGCCCAAACATGGTTTAAATCTTGGCCGGTCCCAGCTGAACTGGCCAAGATTCGAACCATCTGTGTCCGGCTTAAGCCCCACAGCAAGACCAAAGTCAGAATATTGAAAACTTTTTCAGCTATCACTATGGCACACTGTGATAATCCCTGGTCACAGTAAATTATGTCATGTTGACAAAAACAATATTGTATTAAAAAAAGACAACAATAATTAAGGATAAAGGAATTAGACAAAAGTAGCAGCAAAGTAGTTTTAAAGTGGGATGCCTCTTCATTTTTGCTAGCTATTAAGTCACAAGCCAGTGAATACAACATACCTCTTGGTGGTAAAGACAGGATTCTGTCTCTTCTGGTTGAAGGGCAGTTTGTACAAAAAGTCGTTCCTCCACATCATCCAACCAAGTAGAAGTAGCTGAGACAGCATCATAGAGTTTTTTCTCTAATGGAAGGATCTTTTTTTCTCCAACTGTAGTCTATATAAGGTCAAAGGTTAATAGGGGCAGTTTAGATTAGGAAAAGTAAAGTGTAACATTTACTTTTATACATTACTGTATAATATTTATTTATTTCAGGTACTTATATAGCACCGTCAATTTACGCAGCGCTTAACACATATATATTGAACATTCTCATCAGTCCCTAACCCTCAAGGGGTGTACAATCTAAGGTCCCTAACTCACATTCATACATACACATATTAGGGCTAATTTAGACAGGATCCAATTAACCTACCAGCAAGTCTTTGGAGTGTGGCGGGAAACCGGAGCACCCAGAGAAAACCCATGCAGGCACAGGGAGAACATGCAAACTCCATGCAGGAGGCGCCATGGTTGGGAATCAAACCCATGACCCATTTACTGCAAGGCAGACGTGCTAACCACTAAGCCACTGTGCCGCCCTAATATATGTATAAGCCATAATATATGTATAAGTCTCAGCAAGTCTATTATTTGAAAGAAAAAAATAATATGAAGATAAAAATATGTTTCAAATTGTATAAACATTTCACATACTATATGTGGAAACTTAAAATAAGATATATCCAACAATAATACATTTTTCAGATGTAGTTTTCACTACAGCAAAAACAATATTCATTAATTAAAAAATAAAACATTTCAATCACTTTTTCAGTGTAAGCCCTGGTTCACACCGGTGCAATTTCAGGTGTGACATAAGAGTTACAAATCGCACCTGAAGTATTTCTATGGCACTGTCTTAATCGGTGTGAATTGAAGTAGCGCAATTTAAAAAATAGTTCATGCACTATTTTTTTCCGATTTCATTGCGACTTGCTTTGACTTCTGTTATATGAAGTTGCAAGCCACAGTGAAACTGGAGATACAAATTGCACTGATCTGCAACTTTGAAATCACGATACTTCAAGTGAAGTAGCGTGATTTCAAAGTCACATTCACAGTGAACCAGGTCTAATTGATAAAATGGCAGGACCACATGTAAGTTAAAAAAAAGATAACATAACGATACTAGCTAATGCTAATTGATAAGCACTGAAGCTGGTCATACATCCTGACTGCAAGTGGAACAAAAGAAATCTGACAGATTCCTCCATCCACACAAAGAATAAGGATGGCCGAACTACACCTGCTGGGTTATTGTTTTCTGACAGCTGACTGACTACAGGTGCCATTCAGTTGACAATTTTTAGCCCATCTACTTTAAGTAATCGACTTTTGTCGATCCGGAAGAGGCACCCACTGTTATATTATTGGCAAAGTGCTCTGAATCGTTTAAGGTTCTAGCACTGTATGGACAGCTTTAGTCCTTAATGGGAACATACAGAGAAAAAAAATAATAATATAAAAAGACACACACCACCTTAAATATTTATATTTGAGATGTAGCTAGTAAGGGTTACAGACCCTGTCAGGTTTTTATTGTCATATGTCCCCTCATTAAGACATTTCCTCTTATATTCAGGGGCAGAAAATCAAGATGGGGAATGATGACAAATCTCTCGAACAAAACAAAAACACGTTTGTAGTGGGATGGAGAAGAGGTAGAACTGATTATGTCTCTTTTTTTACCGTCTTCTTTGCTTTCCTGTCCAAGTGACACCCACAATCCCCACTTCTTTTGTTGGATGTCACTACTGCAGGAAGTGAAGGAAAATTTTGCATGTGGTGATAAGAGACAGAGATAGGAACAGATAAAAATAGTAAGGGCCTTCAGTCTTTCTGTTAACCAGATACACATGCAAGTAATACTATTAAAAGAAAAAAAAAAAGGTAACTCTTATGAAAACTAACGCTCTTCCAAAATTAAAAAAAAACAACATGGCTCTAGTAAGGTTTTAGTCTAGGTTCACACCTAAGCATTTTCCATTGCGTTTTTCAGAAATGCACAGCAGTCAATTTAACATGATTTTCTATGGGACAAGTTTACATATCCGTGTTTTCACCTGGTGCGTTTTCTGGAAAGGGTCAGGGCCTTTTTTTTAACTCAAGACATTGCATTTTTGGTTCTATAGACTTCAATGGAGATGTGGCAGAGGAGCATGTTGTGCATTATTGAAGCATTTTTTACACATTTTGCGTTTTAATCTGCCCAGCAACAAGTTGGAAAAAAAAACACAAAATGCAAAACGCACCTAAAAAGCACTGCAGAAACTGATCAAATGCAAACTGCATAGGTGTGAACCTAGCCTTAAGTTTTGTTGCCTAAAAAATGGTAGGTAACAAGAAGACAGGAAAGATTATCACATCAGAAAATTGAGCAAATGTAATCTTTTTTGGATGTAAACACTAACATTTTCATCCAGTGGATTTCAGACTGGACGTTCCCCTGACTTACAGTTATATAATTTGCATGTTATAAAATAGTGCTGGGCTTCTTTAGATGCAACCGGGGGGTGGGGGGGGGGGTCTATGCCCATACTTTCCACTCCATTTTGTTTACATAAGAAAAAATAAAGTATGGAAAAGGGCATGACACAATGGATTTATGGATTTACTAAAGCTATCTACAAAGCAGCAATCTACAGCAATCTACAGCAATCTACAAAGAGTAGTAACGCTTAAGAACTACCAATCAACATACTGTTCATTCTGCTAATTAACCACTTGCCCTCCTGAGGAGTTACCCCCCTTCCTGATCAGGCCATTTTTTGTGATACGGCACTGCTTTACTTTAACTGACAATTGCACGGTCATGCAACGCTGCACCCAAATGAAATTTGCATCCTTTTTTACCACAAATAGAGCTTTCTTTCTGTGGTATTTGATCGCCTGTGCATTTTTTATTATTTGCACTATAAACAAAAAAATTTTTTTGAAAATATATATACCGTATTTGCCGGCGTATAAGACGACTGGGCGTATAAGACGACCCCCCTACTTTTCCTGCTAAAATGTAGTGTTTGGGCTATACTCGCCGTATAAGACTACCCCTCTTCCAGTGCACACCAGTGGGAGGAATAGTGCCCCATCATTGATGTCAGTGGGAGGAATAGTGCCCCATCATTGGTGTCAGTGGGAGGAATAGTGCCCCATCATTGGTGTCAGTGGGAGGAATAGTGCCCCATCATTGGTATCAGTGGGAGGAATAGTGCCCCATCATTGGTATCAGTGGGAGGAATAGTGCCCCATCATTGGTATCAGTGGGGGGAATAGGTGCCCCATCATTGGTATCAGTGGCAGGAATGGTGCCCCATCATTGGTATCAGTGGCAGGAATAGTGCCCCATCATTGGTGTCAGTGGGAGGAATGGTGTCCCATCATTGGTGTCAGTGAGGGGTGGAATAGTGCCCCATCATTGGTGTCAGTGGGGGGTGGAATAGTGCCCCATCGTTGGTGTCAGTGGGGGGGGGGAATAGTGCCCCATCGTTGGTGTCAGTGGGGGGGGGAATAGTGCCCCATCGTTGGTGTCAGTGGAAGGAATGGTGCCCCATCGTTGGTATCAGTGGGAGGAATAGTGCCCCATCATTGGTATCAGTGACACCAATGATGGGGCACTATTCCTCCCACTGAGACTTGCTGACCCTGTTCTCGTATGGTGCTGCTGCAGCCAGCATATGTGGTTACAGCAGCACCTCTACACAGAACACTTACCTGCTGCTCCGGCACTCAATTTTCGCGGGGCCGCTCGGCTCCGCCCCCTCGCCGGTCATTGGCCGCCTGTGTGCCTTTCCTGAGCTACAGTTCTGGCGGCCAATCACCGGTGAGGAGGCGGAGCCGAGCAGCCGCACGAACATCCAGTGGCCGAACTGAAGGAGACGCCGCGCTTCCTGGACCGGATCGTCGTGGGACTGGATCCAGGTAAGAGACATCAGCCCCTGCAAACCCCTGTACTTAATGCCGCAGCCCCCCTAACATGTGTACCGGCGTATAAGACGACCCCCGACTTTTGAGAAGATTTTCAAGGGTCAAAAAGTCGTCTTATACGCCGGCAAATACGGTATATATTTTTGACTTTTTGGTATTAAACATGTCCAGTAAAAAAAATTTTAAAATCAAATTTCATCATAAATGTAGCCCAAAATGTATTCTGCTACATGTCTTTGCTATAAAAAATTCCAATACGTGTAAATTAATTGGTTTACGTGAAAGTTATAGTGTTTATAAATGGCGGTATATATACTTTAATTTTTTTTTTTTTTTATTAGTAATGGCAGTGATCACCAACTTATAGCGGCACTGCGGCGGGCATTCTGAACTGAGGGGAACTGACTTGGTGTCACTGACATCCCCAGTGACACCAATACAGTGATCAGTGCTAATAAAAAGCACTGACACTGTACTAATGGCACTGGGCAGGAATGGGTTAACATGTGGGGCGATCAAAGGGTTAACTGTGTGCTGTTTTACTACTGTGGGCTGTGTGTGTGTTTCACTGCATGCACACTGCTTTGTATGGCTTTGACGATAAAGCCTGGAAGCTGATTGGTTTCAATGCAGAGCTGCAGCAGAGCTACTACCAGTTGGATGCCCTTACATAACGTGGAAGTAATATTAAAAAAGTACCTGAGATGATACATCTTGCAGCGCTTGATTTAATCCATCCAAAATATTTACAACAGATGATTTGTCTTGTACTTGCTTGTCTCCTTTGTAAAAAGGCACCCCGGGTATAATTCTGTTTGTTTTGCTGAATATCTGGTTACAAAGATACATACAAATAATAATTACAATTACACATCATAAGGGTTTACTGTATACTGCAAACAACAAGCTCCATACACTGTTCTGTGTGACATAACTATAATTTAATCACCGGCTGTTCTTGCTCCTGCTGTAAAGCACTGTGAATTAGCTTCTCTTTGGTGCTGAGCTCTTGGTGCAGACTCTCCCATTTCATTTTCATCCGATCTTGAGATTTTGGTTTTACTCCTTCCAAGCCTAACTCTCTAGACAGGGAATCAGGTCCATCACTATGGAAAACAGTAAGTTACATTTTGCTAAACAGATGTGCCATATACATTTCGGATTTAAGATCTGTATGAATATTAGAGGAAATGAAAAGTATTGTTATTGCTTTTGGAAATCAATCAAGTACTAACATTCTGCAACAGCTAGATTGAATCTGGCTTCTTTTGGACAATAAAGTTGCAACAATATTTTTCCAAAAGACCCAAGTGATTGTAGCGCAAAAAATTAAAAAAACAAACTTGCCAATATTGGGATTTTAAGGTACACACAAAAATTGGTTAAAGCAACTGTAAACAGTATATCAGTGCAGTGACTGGCCTCAGGGGATACACAAAGATGAAGAAAATCCTTCTATATGAGTTGTCTATGTTTATCTGCCACCCTCTCTTCCCTAAAGCCATTTAAAGTGCAGAATGTATAAAACTTGCCTGGGTTTTCTGAAAACAGGGGCCAGGGAGCTGAAGTTACATGCTACAGAGCTTAGTGAGAGCTGACTGGGCAGAAGGGGCATACCCCCCTTCACACAGAACACAGGAACAGAGCTAGGGCTGTCAATCATAGAATGTGTGCTGTAGCTCCCTCCCCTGTCACCTTTTTTCTGTCAGGTGTCAGGAAAACATGTCAGAAGTGACTCAATCAGATAGAGAAGGAAGGAGGCAGCAAAGAAAAATTACACTTAGTGTTCTGGATTTAGACAAGAACACAATATAGAAGGATATGCGTTGTTCATGTTGGAGGTTCAAAACCACCTTAAAGTGACATACATTATGTTAATGTGTTTTAATTGTACATGTATATGGTACTCCATATACACAGTATTTATATACTATATATATATATATATATATATATATATATATATATATATATAAGTATAATGTGCTTTCTACTTTACAGTGGTACAAACAGTGGTTGTGTTTTTTACTGTTCTTTCTCACACTGAAAATCTATGAATGGGATTGATTTACTAAAAGTGAAGATTGCAAAATCTGGTGCAGCTCTGCATTGAAACCAATCAGCTTCCAGTTTTTTTTGTCAAAGCTTACTTGAACAAGCTGAAGTTAGAAGCTGATTGGCTACCACAGCTGCACCAGATTTTCCACTCTACAGTTTTAGTAAATCAGCCCCAATGTGTTGCTGATGGTTCTTAAACCAGGCAGCATAGGACCGACTGAACTGACATACAAAGCCTTTGGGAGGTATAACGGCTTAGTAAATCTAGCTTTAAAGGTACAACATCCGCAATTCGGTACAACATCCACAATTGCGTAGTATATTACAACACCAGTGGCATCTTCTTTGGGAAGATCCTATTTTGCATAAATATATTCAAAGTTACCCAGAAATAATATTCCATAAAGCCTTATCCATCAGGGACACAGTGACGTCTAGCTATTACACACCAGGAACTAAGGGTCCATACTCCTTAGGGGAATTACTGTTTGTGGGAAGTGTAATTATTGCCCTTGGGTGTGGATGGGAACGTCTTTCCACCTACCCAATGGGGAATCGTTTCTTCCCAGATTTCATGCTAATTGTAAAACCAGAGGAGTGGTCTACCTCATGTTATGTACATGTGGAACCAGGGGCGGACTAACCATTTGGAATCTTCCCGAGGGCCCGGGGTTAGTAGGGGGCCCCATGAGATGCCCCTGGTACCTTTTTCATAGGCTTTTTTAAGTTTGGGCAAGGATACAGGGGCCCCATGATCCCCTATTGCCCGTGGGCCCCATACGTTGTCAGTCCGCCCCTGTGTGGAACTTATTATGTTTGCAAGACTATACGCCAGTTTAATCAGAGAATACATGATCACATCTATTATTCCTCGAATGCTAAAATACTTACCCCTATCAGCCGCCATTTGGGAATATATCATAAATTTGATACCACTCAGGCCAAGTTTACTATATGAGAAGTAGTAACTAAAGACCCACGTGGAGGGAACTGGGATCAGAAGATATTATGCAAAGAAACTATGTGGATTGAACGGCTTAATGCAGTACATCCACCAGGCCTTAATGAGATAATATCATATAAACCATTCCTATAAAGATTAGGGAACCAGAGGTACTGGTTGTTGTGCAACCCCTTGCCCGTGTGGCTCCTTTATGGATTGGGTTTAGGAATATCAACATTACTAATATCTCAATCCCTCATTTTTGTTCCCAATAATTATCCTTTCAGTGAACAACCCCCCGTTTTCTGGTAGATGCTCATCAACTTTACTATATTGCTGTAACTTTAACCAGGCTGTAACCTATGTCCTGTATATGTTGATTTATTTTGTGCTATTTTGGTATTCCTTTATGTTTGAAAAAATCTTCTTATATATTTTTTTTCTTAATGTTTGTTTTCTTTATTTGTGCACCATGCTCTTGTGGCCCCTCTTAGCCCCTGTGAGTTGGACCTGCGATTGCACCCTTGGGCCTCTTGTGGGTGAGAGCCTGTTCCTTTAGAGACTTGTGTGCGGCCGGGTGGCCACGGGATTTCCTGCCCAATCCCTAGGGCGCTGCATAGGCGGTTTTAGACGATCCTTCCCCTGTGTGCGCATGTGGTATCCACCCGCAGTGCCTTGCGGTGCATGCGTGGGTGTGTCGTGCTCGTGCATCCCTGACGGCCAGGCGCGGTGTCATCGCACGTTCTGCCATGGGCGCGCTGTGCCGGGGTGCTTTTTAGGCCACAGACTGGCACTCGATCTCTGCCATTCCTATTAGGGCATCTGCTCTGTAAGACATTTTTGCCATCAGCTCTCTGTGATCTAGTGCTGTTGTACCTATTTCCAGGTAAGACACCTGCCATCGATGGATATATATGTAGCTTTGTGACAAATCAGTGATAAGCAATATGATATATATATATATATATATACAGTATATATATATATAAATATATATATATATATATCATATGGTCTATCTTCTCCCCCCTCCCCCCACCTCTTTTTCTGCTAGGAGGTGGTCTACCATGGGATTTGGCTATACTTTTTGTATACCTTCTATGGTTCAGCTCTGGATGTCTTTACAACCACAACATTGTGATTAAGGATTGTTCATACTACCCTAATCGGTATTTGCTATGTAGCCTGCATGTAATTGGAGATGGGCTGTTAGACAAGTTCTGCATACTAACCTAACAGTAATATACTCCTTTTAGATAGCTGTATCATTTTTCAACACTGCAGAAGTCTGGCATTTTTTATTTGAACACAAGCCTCCTCCTTGTTAAGGATTGTAGGTTAGCTGATGATTACCATCACTAATCTCCTTGATGCAAGGGATCACCCTATATATAACAGCGCTGTGGGAAGGTAAATAACTATCCTTATACTGTATACCTTAATTAATACCATTTTATGTAGGATGATATTTTGAATCTCTATATATATATTTTTTTTTATTTAGGTTCTTTTCGGCTCCCTACTATTCCTTCGTATGTGTAATTCAGCTTTTTGAGGTACTTTTGGGTGCTGGCCTGCCTTACCCTTTTTTGCGCTCCCATATTTTGCCCCCTGGATGGTTTCTGCCCCATTGGGTACTCAGAGGAGGCCTGCTCTCACTGACTGGAGGGCTCATGACTGTCTGATGCATAATGAGATTTTATGTAAGTGTATTACATGCTTTATGAGCTTTGTATCATTTTTGTATGATTTTTTGTTTTCTTATCTAAGTCTATGTATCTCTTTTAGATATATAAATAGCCCTTGAGGAAGTGACTGCTGTCGCGAAACATGTCAGGCAAACTCTCCAGCCCCAGAATGTCCCTCATCCCCCCATAGGATCATCCTGGTGGTCTTTTCCATGGCTCATCACTGGTTGTGCTCCTTATTTACATGGTGGGCTCTGGGACATTCATTGCGGGGATATTACTAAATAAGTTTTATAATACTATGGTCTATATGTGACGTAATGCCAAATAAAGTAATACTGATTTTATTAATACGTGTATCTAGTCTTTGTGCTTATAAAGTCCATTTGTTTTATTCCTGTTTCTTTTGAGCAGTCAAAACTAGGACGTGGCACCAGTGTATATATTGGGAGTGACCCTTCACCCTGCCTCTTTTCATTCAACCAGCTTTAAAGGTGCATGATTGCAACTAATTCAATATTTAATTCAACCCAAAAATCCAAACACAAAAAACTGGAAGAACAGGAGAAGCTCTATACCTGACATTTGTCCGATCAGTGGCTGTTTGCTGATTTATGATTTCACCTCCACGACTTGCAACAGATTGCAATAATTTCTTCTGCTCAGCAAGTTCCTGTTCCAGTTCCTAGTACATAATAGAAAGCACATATTTCCTTTCTATAACTATGCTATCAACAATAAATGATATCCTTATTCTTCACAATATTAAAAAAATCATCCATACACATCTACTTAATGACCCTGCAATCTATTTTCATTAAATTGTTTCTTACTATGTTTTTTTGCCTCATTGTAGCTTCCTCCATGAGCTCCTAAACCTCTCCTGTTATCCTTCACTTATGTTTATTTGGAACAAGCATTGCACATTAGTTGTGGTTACTTGCACTCTTCTATGCATGCTACAGGCCCCATAGTCCATGGTACAGAGTCCCTAGCCCTTCTCAGGAGTAAGGAAGAGAAGGGTGGCTAAGCTCCTACTTACAGCGAGATCATGGAGAAAGAACATAGCCACCATATAACAGGAAGTCAGATCACAGAAGCCAAGTGTCACATAAAGGGTTTATGGAAGTAAAGGTAAATCTCTCTAGGTAGACATAGGCAGCAAAATTAAACTTATAGGAGTTTTAGATTTTCTAACTCTATCTAAAGCTAAAATAATTATTTGCCTTTATATCCACATTAAGGGTTATGTATTAGGGTATGCTTTCATGTTATATATACTTTACATGATATGGACACTTAGGGGACTGACAGGCCATTGTAGGTTTCATCACTATGCAGACTGAATATTGTCTTACAACCCCAGTACAATAACACTGCCACATTATAGTGTTTATTGTACCCCTTATTATGTGCTACTTATAATATAATAGATCAGTCTTTTCAAACTTTACCTTCTGCTTCTGAAGACTGTTCTGCTTCTGAAGTGAGCGAGTTGTACGTGTTTGCACCAACCATTCTTGGACACTGGGACTTTGTGAAGAAGACAGCTCTGCCTCTGATTCTTCCTTTTCATGAAATGTCCCCTGTAGGATGAAAAATGAAAAGGCAGCAGTAATGACTGGCTCTTCTCAAACCCGCCACAAGAGACTTTCATAACCTTCATATAAAATAGTTCACCAGGTCACAGTGGCCTACTTCTATCTACACTGCAGAATCATCCTTTGATAACATAGTACAATGAGTACTGCCATATTGTAATTTATTTAAAGTTACAACAATCAGGAATATGGTTTTAAAATCATTATATTGTAACGTCTAAAACGAACTGCATTAATAGTTTCGTTACTTTTTGATAATAAATACAGACAATTAATTATTCAAATCCAATTAGTATTGTGCTCCTCTAGTGAATGTGACATTGAGTATTATGTTTGACTTTTCCAGCAGGTCTGTGATAGTCTAAGCAAGGTAATCTCGAGCCTCTCATATCAGCGTCACATCACATATCTGATTTAGACTTTGTGACGTCAATGAAGCAGACACAAAGCAGATCAGCTTTAATTAACTACCATTTGTAGTTGGTAAGGAGTGGTTCAAAACAGCTTATAGTCAAGTCAATAGTCAAGGAAGCAAAATAAAGGCTGGCAAAATAGTTGACTAGAGAAACACCTGGTATGTAAAATTATTAACCTATAAAAATAAAATGTCAAAGTACATAAAACCCCACTTAGAAATCAAGTCACAATCCTGAGCTTTTTGTCCATGTTTCTCTTCTGGGTCACAGGAGTGCACTTATGTTTTACTCTCTTGTGACCCAGAGTCAGCTAAAAGTGGGATATTGCCTGCTATCAGCTGATGACAAAGAGCTCCAGGCTTGGGAAGGATCCTGACCATAGGATCCACCCATCTGCTATCCAACTGCCTGATAGACAGGCAGTTGGCTGAGAGCCAGAACCAGCTGCAGTCGCCCTCCTCACAAGTGCAGTGCTCCAGTGAGACCTGGAGGGTCAGAGCAAAAATCAGCGAATGACAATCACTGCTCTGTTTTCCAGGCTCAGCAATCAGTGGTTATGTGACCTCTCAGTTCTCAGGCTTAGAGCCAACAAGAGACAACAGCGGTAGCATCAGACCAATGCTGCAGCATAGAGGCGAGTATAGATGTTTGTTTGTTTTTTATTATCTACCTCAACCTTCTTTAGTATATACAGTTTAGGAAGAAAGATCACTGCAGAGACTGAAGCTGGTTACCTATGATGTAGTTACATAGCATTAAGAGGAGATTTCTTTCTGCAAAACACTCAGTCGGGCACAACTCAAAAAGATAATGTGCTGCTGTCTTCCTCTTTGGGCAGCGACAGAGATGGTTGCTTAGCTAATTCTGAACCATTGTGGAACTGTATGCATTAGAATCAATGCCATTACATTATTGTGCCACCACCATGGCATACTCATTAGGGCTACAGACTGCCTAGACTTGCACCTTAAATGTTTTTTTGCTTAAACCTAAATAAAATGTTGGCCCTTTGCCCCCGCTGACTATATTCAAGGGATCCAAAAATGTAACTGTCACATCTGCAGTGGAAGGAAAATAGCTTTTAATCCCAGTGAAACAAGATGTCTTGAGTCAGATATAAGAAATATATAGCTGAAACCTCAAACCTCCAGGACTTTCCAACCCTTATTCAAAATACTATTCATGTGCTAACAGGAGCCAAGCAAACAATTGCCAAAGACTGGAAATCACTTATCCTTTCCTTTGCTGAAGCCAAGTCTAGGATCAATTCAGTCATGCTCATCGAAAGAAAGAAGATAGATTGACTGGCACAATAGATGTTTTTCTGACCATATGGCATCAGTGGGCAACCTGATATCTCCCAACAGAATTTGAACTAGTCCTTCTGGTCCTTTGAGAGGGAGTACACTCCCCCTTCTGTTCTTATACTCCTGGTCTTCTTGTTCTAAATTGTTTAGCAATCTTCCTTTACTACTTCCTTGTCCTTTCCCTGTAACTGCTCTAGACCCCCCACCAGGCCATGTCAAGCTCATCTTCTACATTAGTGAACCTACTTTTCCTTTTTTATGCCTTGGAGACAACCTACTCTAAACTATTTTAATTAATGGCACCCTTCATACTCAAGTTTACAAATTGTAATACTGACAATGTATGTTTGTTAAAAAAACGAATTAACATATTGAATATAAAAGTAGCTCATGAGGCAAACTGACAGCAGACACCCTAAGGCATTAAAGCTGGACAGTTAAATCACTGGCTTAAATATTATGTTTGATTCCTCTTTCTTCCGACCCTTTAGAGCAGTGGTTCTCAACCTTCTTAATGCCACGACCTTTAATACAGTTCCTCATGTTGTGGTGACCCCCAACCATAAAATTATTTTCGTTGCTACTTCATAACTGTAATTTTGCAGTGGGAGGAGTAGTGCCACATCATTGGTGTCAGTGGGAGTAGTGCCACATCACTGATGTCAGTGGGAGGAATAGTGTCCCATAATTGGTATCAGTGGGAGGAATAGTGCCACATCCTTGGTGTCAGTGGGAAAAATAGTGCCCCATCATTGGTAACAATGGGAGGAATAGTGCCCCATCATTGGTGTCAGTGTGGGAGGAATAGTGCCCCATCATTGGTGTCAGTGGAGGGGGAATAGTGCCCCATCATTGATGTCAGTGTGGAGGGGGGGGAATAGTGCCCCATCATTGATGTCAGTGTGGGGGGGGGAATAGTGCCCCATCATTGGTGTCAGTGGGGGGGGAATAGTGCCCCATCATTGGTGTCAGTGGGGGGGGGGAAGTGCCCCATCATTGGTGTCAGTGGAGGGAGAAATAGCTCCCCATCGTTGCTGTCAGTGGGGGGAGAAATAGTGCCCCATCGTTGGTGTCAGTGGAGGGAGGAATAGTGCCCCATCATTGGTGTCAGTGGGGGGAGGAATAGTGCCCCATCGTTGGTGTGAGTGGGGGGGGAAATAGTGCCCCATCATTGGTGTCAGTGGGAGGAATAGTGCCCCATCATTGGTATTAGTGACACCAATGATGGGGCACTATTCCTCACACTGACACCAATGATACTTACCTTGCTGACCCCTGCTCCAGCCTGGGCTCACTCCCTCCCTCTCCCATCTACAGCCAGCATACCTGGCTGCAGCAGCACCATTTGCACGGTACAGACACATATCAGTCAGCTGTCTTCCTTCTCTGGCCGCTCCCTCACTCGATCTTCTTTGATCTTCTTGCTGGCGCTCGGCTCCTCCTCTCCAAGCTCCACCTCCTCGCCGGTGATTGGCCATCTGTGTGCCTCTCCTGAGCTACAGTTCTGGCGGCCAATCACCAGCAAGGAGGCGGAGCTGTTTAGTGATCCTGGGGGTGTGACCAGATGACAGGGGCGGCTTGTCATCCCGCCCACACATCGCGGTCCAGGGAAATGTGGGCATATCTGCATGTGGTGGACCTGCCTGGAGACGGATAGAGGAACGGTGTCTCGGTTCCTAAGACCATCGGAAATATGTGTTTTCCGATGGTCTTAGGCGACCCCTGTGAAAGGGATGTTCGACCCCCAAAAGGGTTACGACCCACCGGTTGAAAACCTCTGCTCTAGAGTGTCTGGACACAGTAAAATGTGAGGTGAATACCTTCCAGTGAATGCCCAAACATTCAAGTTGATATCAGTGGAGAGAATGCAGAGGAAAACAGGACAGCACTGGTAACTGTCAAAGAGCTTACAATCTTGATGGCAGGATTAGTGACTAATGACAAACCATTATCTAAGGTGTCTTTACAGTGGAGGCTCTTTTTATTCTGTTGCCCAAAGCATAGGGTATTTTTTCCCCCTGCCAGCACAGTATTTATTAATGATAAATCAGAAAGAAGGTTGTAAAACAGTTTCCTAGAGGTGAAAGTTGTTTTATCAGATACGTTTTTAAAGACATTTTTAGTTTAACAACATACAGAGACAGCACTAAGAGAAAAAAGAAGAAAGAGCATTACAGTAACACAAGAGAAAAGAAACAGTGGCTCAAGTCTGCTACAAGCAGAAAATTAGTGTGGCTACTTTTGCATAGTTACATTGGTCTAGCTTGGACCAATGAAACTATGCATGTGCCATACCTGGCCAATCACAGTGGAAGCTTAAAATCACTGTAGTAGGCACCAGTACTACAGTGATTGCTGTTAGCTCCCAGGCCCTGAGCCAAGCAGCTACCCTGCTGCTTAGTGAATACAGGACGTCCCTCACTTGGCATTAGCACAATTTAGAAAATACTTCACTTTTTTTTCTTAGTGAATGCAAAGTGTTCTCTGATTTGATGAGGTGGAGAGGCAGGGCAGCAACATCACAATTTCCACCTCATCCAATTAGAAAAAGCTTTAATTGTGGAAATGCAAGCTGGACCAATGTAATTATGGAAAAATTGGAATTCAGCTTTAAATAAACTGCACAATATACAATATATGGCACAACTGTCATTAACAGTCAGAAGTGTTTGTGTGTAGGAAGTCAGAAAAGGATAGGAGGTCATTAAACAGGTGTAATATGTATCATCTCATATATAGAAAGTACCAGAACAATTAGTTTCCCAGCATATAGTGTGGAACAGCTCTAAAGTCAAATACAAAGAAACCGTGACTTGCTAATTGGATATCAGCAATAAACCAACTGTGGCATAAAATCGTTTCCTGCATGTCAATTAGATCTTAAAGCTCCCACGTGGAAGCCCCTAGGGCAGTAAACCCAAAAAGGGTTAGGGCCTAACCTTAGTGAGGTGTTCACACTTTCAATCCAACAGAGCCATATTCTTTGAAATCTTAGTGGGATGGTTTTGCCTATGTAGGCATTTTTCTAAAATGAAAGTAAGAGGTGCTTTTGTCGACTGCTCAACAAAGATGGGGAAGGGATGATCCACCTCCTAGCTGTTACTTTCCTTGCAGTAAAAAGAGCCCTGGAAGCTGCGTTAGCTTGAGAGTTGGATGTTTACTGTGTTAACTGTGCAGTCAGCATTCCAAAAACTAGCAACAAAGAAAGCTGCATCTGTATAGGCCTACAGGAGAATCACTACACAATACTATGCTCTAACTATATAAACACTAAAGAGTCAAATGAGCGCTTAACACTTCTAGTCAGTGAAGAATATTCACTAAAATTACATCTAGGTGCACATTTTTTGCCAGTAAATCAGCACTTAGATTTAATCTTTGTAATTTTAGCTAGACAATCATTTATTAGCCAAAATACTGTATAATGCTAATGAATAAAGTTCAGGTAATATTTGCAGTTGAGTGTGCTGGGCAGAACATGTCTTCAATAACCTTCACTCATAGCAATAATATGTGAGTTTATGAAAAAGCAAGAGGATTTATGCAAGTATTAACCATCAAACTGGTACTGAATTGAATGTATACTTTCATCTCCTTAGGATTCTACTATAGTGATCATTACTTGCCATAATAATGGATTTTTATTAGAGATAGTCAAAGACAGTTGAAAAAAAAGACAGTAATATGACTGAAAATAGCGATCAGCATGGCAAATAATATATGCTTTAGCTTTGTGGATTGAGCCTTTAGATTATAACCTAACTAGTTTATTTTAAAAACAGTACTGCAATAATTTCAAAATATATTGATTATTTTAATAAAAGGCATGCATAGGAAAAGCTTGATTTACTTAGAAAATATATAGGCAGAGTAATCAAATCTAAAAAAATATTGTTTGATAAACTATTTTATCAGAAATGGAATTTGGAAAGGAATTGGTTAATAACATTTCAGCTTGCACAGCACACCCCAAGAACAAGAAAAACCAAACAGCAAGCAGACCCCAAACCAGAAAAACAGACACATTACATGTTCTGCTTTCTTGTGTGCTTTCATCTCGCCCCATGCTAGCTTAGCCTATGGAACAAACAAAACATAAGAGCACTGTTAAAGTAATTCTGTAGATCTCTAAAAGCATGGGAATACATACAATTTTATTGTACCATACTCACTGCAGTACACACTGTGCAGGTTAATGTATAATTATTTAAATTAATTGTAAAGGGGTTACATTATTGTGTGACAGTTCTTAATTGCATCTGGTTACAACTAAAATATCAGTGGTGATTTACTGTATTGTTTCACATGGAAATACTTGGGAAAAAAAATCAATGCATGATTCTTTATAGTTAGCTGAAGTATCTTTTGCAATAACAAAATCAATGTAAGGGTTGTAATTTGATTTATCACTGCTAAGTTGGCTAAATACGGTATTTGACTCAGAGTCAAGTCAATGGAAGGAAATAAAAGCCAATAAAAAGGATTACAAATCAGTCCATAAATATCTTAAACCTGGCTAGAACCATGGCCACCATGCTTTTCTTAAGTAGGTAGCATATGAAGAATATAATAAAAAAATAGTGTATTCAATATTCCCACAATAAATAATATACAATTAAACAATACATTAGTTTGAACTACCTGGATGCTTATCTGTTTGTCTTGGAGAACCCTCTGCAGTTCCAAGAGGCTCCCCTTCAAAGTTCTTAGTTTCATTGCCAACTGTTCAGCCTCTTCCTTAGTTTGGGCCTTCCCTTCCATGAGTAAGTTCTCACTGTGTACGGACAGTTCCGACAAAGCCACCACTTTCTGTTCTATTTCCAAAAGCATGTTCTGCAGCAGTGAAAACAAAGAAGCAAGTTCAAACATTTTATGAAATAAGGCACTTCGGCATCTCTGTTACATCGATGGCAAAGTCTTTGTTACAGGAGCAAATCCACAGCAAAAATAGAGTCATTTTCATAAAAAGAACAAAAAAAACTTTGCAAAATTAAAACAAGGTTATCTCTTGAACCCAGTAAATGGCAAATCTATATAAGAAATGATCTTGCATGCGCATTTATTCTTCAAGCCTATGCATTATTAGACCCAAGCTCTTTGCTCTCTGCCTTGTTTTCTACAAATGAGCCATGTGCTATATGGATAAGCTTTTAGCTTCCAAGGTTTGTGAATGACTGAGTATATCTGCATAATCCTCTTTACAGATTGACCTGCATAAACACATCTTTACTGGGTATCCTTCTATGAACTGCTCCAGTAATGTGTAACTTCACATGAAGTTTTATTTATAGATGAATCCTAAATTACCTTATTCAGGAAATCACATAAAACAAGAACTGTAAACTGTAATTTTTTAATGTAGCAATTTTCTCAGCACAGAAATAAAAAAATTAGGTCTCATGCACACTGGGCTTGAAAAAAACCTCCACTTTTAGCCTATGGGTGAGATTTACTAACACTGCATGGCAGTCAATCAGCTTCTAACTTCAGCTTGTTAAATTAAGCTCTGCCAATAAAACCTGGAAGCTGATTGGTTTCTATACAGAGCAGCACCATGTTTGGCATTTTCCAGTTTTAGTAAATTTCCCCTATATGTCCATGCACACATAGGCTTTTACAGGTATATTAGAAGAGTAGTATTTACAGACTAAAAGTAAAAAAAACACTAAAGATGCCTTTAAGTGAGAAGCCGAAATACAGAAAAAAAAAAAAAGCTGGATGTGTCTAAATGCACCTAAATGCTAGATGTGTCCGGCTTTTGAGCAATAATGCATTCCATTGGCCAGAAAAAATTAATATCCATTCCATTCAAATGCTTAACACATCTAAACATGCCTAAACCAGTGTGCAATATGCAGCTTTTCCCTTATTATTTAAGCAGCTTTTGGTGTTCAGAGAGGCTAAACAGACGCCCTGTGTGCATAAAGCCTTAGAGAAGTATGGTCACAGGTTTTAGGGCCAAACTTGTCTTCTGGCTCACAGGAATGGTCTTAATGTTGCAGTTTTGTGACCCAGAATAAGCCAACCACAGACTAAAGCCCACTGTTGGATGAGTCACAGAGCCGCTCTCGACTCTGGAAGGAACCCAACATTATTGTGGGAGCCTGAGCCAGCCGCTCCTGCCCCCTCCCCAGCCCAGTGATCCAGTGAGCACTGGCAGGGCAGAGCAGAGAGCCAATGACAGACAGTCACCGCTCTTTGCTCACTGAAGACCTGAGTGATCAGTGGTCATATGATCGCTCAGTTCTTGGGCTTTGATGAGGTGGAGGAAAGCTGACACATTACAGCGATGCTGCAGTCATAGAGGTGAATATGGATGTTTGATTTTATTTTATTTTTCTTTTAACACAAACTTTGTGCATATTATAAAACCTAAGGAGCATATTTATAAAGCAGTGAATGTGATACTCACCAAACATTTACTGCATGTGACTCTTCCTGGGCAAGATGTTATCACATGAAGTTATTGATTCATCACCAGTGAATGGTTTTGTAAATGTCACATTCACTGCTTTATAAATATGCCCCTAAAGGCTAAATGTAGTACAAAAAAATGTGCACAATGGATATTAATTACAGTCAGTAGGACATGTACCTTGTGCTGGTGTCTCCGCTGTTAGCTGTTCATTCTCCATCCCCTCCACCTCCCACAATCTTCTGGTGCATCAGAGATAATAGAACTAAGGAAGCTGTGATACTCACTCATACTTGGCTATGCTTGTCCTTTCCAGCCAGCTCCTCCATTCATAGACAATGCTATGATCTATGAATAAAACATGATCTATGAAAGGAGAGGGCAGACCTTTCAATCATCTACCCAATCCTCCATTCATACCTCCATTTATACATCACGTTTAGGTCATAGAAGCAGTAGTATGCCTTCTATGAATGGAGGAGATGGGCAGAAAAGAGCTGGGCAATCTTGATGAGCTTCCTCAGTTCTATCAACTCCCACCACCCTGGACAATTACAGTGGCAGGGTGGGGTGGGGGGTGGGGGGAGAATAAGTAGAGGAAAATTTTAGCTAACAGAGGAGAAAGCTCAAAGAGTAATATCCATTGTGCTAATTTATTGTTTTACTTTGAGTACAGTTAGGCTTTAAGCAGATGATGTTTAGCGGAAAAAAAAATGTTATGTTATTTAAAATAAAATAACAAAATTTAATTAGCACTTTACTACATTTGGCATTGAAGCATAAAAAAGGCACCACTGCAGCATTACCCTACTCATCACTGCAGCTGCATGGTTTACAAGATTGCTTCATAAAGACCTGCCACACCACCTACATTTCCAATGAGTTTGACTATAGGTGCAGGGTATACCATATGTAGATAATATGGTTATTTTGCTTCTGGTGGAAGTGACGCAGAGCACCTCTTTAAACACTCCTTCTAATACCAAGAGACAGAAAGTGTTGTAGTTCCTGTAATGATGTAATTGGACTAATAACAGCATTTCCCACTCTCTCTATAAAAGGTTTGCCAAAAGAAAAAAATATAGTCTGTATGCTCCCTCCAATGTATATAAGCTATATTTATTTATTCTTTTATTTCAGGTACTTATATAGTGCTATCAATTTATGCAGTGCTTTACATATATATTGTACATTCACATCAGTCCCTAACCCTCAAGGAGTGTACAATCTAAGGTCCCTAACTTACATACACATACTAGGGCCAATTTAGACAGGTTCCAATTAACCTACCAGCATGTCTTTGGAGTGTGGGAGGAAACTGGAGTACTTGGAGGAAACTCACACAGGCATAGGAAGAACATGCAAACTCTAGGCAGGTGGTGCCCTGGTTGAGATTTGAACCAATGGCCCTTGTGCTGCCAGGTGGAAGTGCTAACCATTTAGCCACTGTGCCACCCTTTATAAATCCTGTATTATAATAATATTATTAATAATAATGTATTATTTTTATTATTATTATATAGCAACACTGAACGACATTTACACTGGGGGGGGCGGAGAGGTAGATAGATGGAGAAAGCTCACTGAGGTTGAGTTGAATGAGGCTTTACAGAAAATGAGGAATGCTCTATTTATTTTGTCAAATACAGGATAATTAATTATGCCTTCTATTACAATTCTGTAAAGTGTATAATGAACAAATATGCACATAAAGCAGATATGGAACCAGACCTGTGCAAGAATTTATTAACGTCTCTAAAAATATAGAGCTCTGAACCATGTTATATGTGTGACGCACTATACCTGGCAATCAATAAGTTGTGCCTCCATATCCATAGGCTCCTCAAAGGCACGCAATACATTGTCCAGAGTAGACCTGGCCCCCAGCAGCCAGTGATCAAGTTCATCTGCTTCACTGCGGTATCTCTGCAGAGCCTGTTCATGGCGTTGTTCTTCCAGCTGCTCACTCAGTTTTTCCTAATGACATAATTTGTTTAGCTTTTCTGTCATTGTTAAGGGGTGTGCTTAAAACATACATACTTTCCACTGTAGGAAATTAGCATCATCAATGTAATCATGCACAATATTCTTTTAACTCCCCTCCTCCACCCCACCCAAGTAAAATGTTGTTGGGAATATAATGATACCAACATTTTTTTAATTTATTTATAATAGCAGAAAGGCATGGTGATAAGGTTTGTTTGTACACTGTTCAGTAATAGGAATGCAGTATCTACTGTATAAACGCAATGCTTTTTAATATTTGTAAATTTAGTACTGTCATTTGATCTGATTAAGTGTTCCAGCAACTGAACTTTACAAAGTTTGTGTTTTGAACACATATTAACAGCTATTTCAGAGTTGCTGAATTATTGGCACGCTAGAAGCCTGAAAGTTGTACCTAACAAAAACCACTAAATGAGCAGAGAGGGAGACCAAAAAGACTAGGGGCTACTTTTTTAATAGCATACTACTTTAAAAAAAAACATTTAGAAAGCATAGCAATGTGCTTTACAAATGTGTTCTGCATTCTGCAGACTATACACCACAGTCCGATTTTTCTAAATAAGATGGACTGTACAGTTGATAGTGATATCTGTTCTCCATTATACAAGTAAATCAGCACAAAGGTTCAAATCTGGCAACAAAATGACAAAATGTGGAAGTGCAACTAAACTCAAAAATAAAAACGTAATCATTTGCAGTTTAGCAGCCCTACCAGATGTGGTTAGCTTTCTTACTATTAGGCCTTTTCCCTTTATTTTCACCTGGGGATCCTGCAAATAACACACTAACTCTCCCTTTGTGTTTACACTCACTTCTCTTCTGTATCTATGGGGGTGGTAGCCATGGTTGTCACACAAGCTGGACTTTAAATATGTCCTCCCTTTGTTCATCTTCGTTCATCACCATTACATGGTAGAATGATGGGACTAGTATCTCACACAGGCAAGATAAGAATATTGCTGTGCTTGTGTGTATAATGCATGATAATATGTCCAGAAGTAAAGCGCCAACACTTTGATGATTTCAGAACATTCTATGTCTATTACTTCTGTAATAATGGTTTGCACCAAGAAGTAAAACATGTTTCAATAAACTATTAAATCAATTACAATTTTTCACCTGTGCTGTTGAATTGTATAAGGTGATTGTAGCCTTATTAGTGCACTTGCAACAAGAACAATTGAGTACTGTTTGTAATACTTCTTTTATTTGCACTAACATCCAAATTTTCAGAACAAGCTTTCAGGGTGTACCCCCTTCTTCAAATGTACTGCTTGGACCTTGAGGAAGAGGGGAACACTGAAAACATTGAAAGCTTGTTCTGAAAATTTGGATGTTACTGCAAATAAATAAAGTATCACAGACAGTAATCAACTGGTGTTGATGAGTTGCATGAAATCTTTAAAATTTAATTTTGTAAATTATAAGGTTTTAATATATATATATATATTTAATATGGCAATTTTTATTTTCATCCATATATAACAATTTTACAGTAATACTATACAATACATGCTAGAATGCTTAGAAAAAAATGAAAATAGTGTAAAGACCTCTCCCCTAAGTATAAGCAACAGATTGCACATCAACAGTGTAAAAGCAATATTCAGTAATAGGTGTATATAGACAATGTTTTCTCATCTCAACAACTTGAATGCTGCATTTACCTCCAAGAGTTGCCGTTTTCCTGAGGCCTTCATTCTGATGGTGGCCATTCTCTCAGCCAAAACAGTCAGTGTTGATTGCAGAGCTAACTGATCAGCAGCTTCTGAATCAAGAGATTCAGATACTAGCTCATCTGCAAAGGAAGCTTGCAACTTGCTGATCTCTTCCTGTAACATTAAAATCTCATCCATAAGAGCCTGGAGAGAAATATATAAATATATTATATACCTCCATCTTACAATCTTTGGCATAAAAAAGAAAAAATTGCAGATCTCCTACTTAGAACAGTGCATGAAAGATCTGGCCATCCTCACTAAAACTGTGCAATCATCAGAAATGTTGTCATTATCTTGCTTAACATACAGGCATGCCATAGCCATTTTTAAGTTTATTGCACACATAATTAAATAATCATTTTAGGTCTGAAGGTTAGTTAAAACCCCAAATAGTATATATTTTCTGAACAAAAATAGTGGTATTTCCAGTGTTTTTTATGTATCAGTGCAAATCTTCATCAGGCACAAATGTTTTGACCACATTCCAGATTAATTCCATACAGAAAATAATGCTAAATGTTCTACTTTTGTTGACTGCACTGGAACGCACTGCACTGATTTAAACTAGGATCATTTGAATACATGGAAAACACTGTGCATTCCTTTTTGATGCAGATCAAAAATGTACTGGACTGCATCTGGTGTGAACCAGCCCTAATGGACATCAGGGGTCTATTAGACCCCTGATGTCTTCCCTGCACTCCAGTGAAGCCACTGGAGCACATCTACCAAATAACATCCATCTGAAAGGCAACAGTTGGCTTGCAACACACTGCTGCTGTAGCAGCTAGGAGTGTGTGTAAAAACCCCGCTTCTACTGACATATGGTATACATCAGTGGCAGACAAAGGGTTAATCCACAGACAAGAGAACTATTGGCAAATGTCAGCATAGAAATTTCCTAACAAGTCAGAATACACTTGCATGTGATAATATACACTTCTGAAGCTTGGAAGCTCCCATTCTAATTCTACACACTGAATGATCACTGTGAGGAATAGTCCATGAGTGCTCAATTTGTTGATTAGATTAACAGAATTTACCAACATATATATAGTGCAAAGACCCACCTAAATTATATATTTATATATCTTATCTGATAGATCATCTGACTACACAACTGTCATAAATTTTGTTCAAATTTTGTTTATCTTTTCTTTTGTGATACAAAATAGGTCTGTGTGCAGTTAGCATAACAAAACAGTTAAGCGGATCCTATTTTCTTTAATTAACAGAATAAACAGAATGTTGGTTTGTGGTTCCCAAGCGTTACTACTCTTTGTGGATTGCTGTAGAGTGAAGACCACTCGATTATTAAAAGTGAAATTACTAAATGTGCATTGAAATCTCAAACAATGACTCATTTAGCCACTTGCCTACTGGGCACTTTTACCCCCTTCCTGCCCAGGCCCAAATTTTCAACATTTTTATAATGTTTTTACACAAATAGAGCTTTCTTTTGGTGATATTTAATCTCCACTGGGGTATTTATTTTTTGTTAAACAAACAAAAAAAGACCAACAATTTTAAAAAAAAAAATGTTTTTCTTAGTTTCCGTACTAAAATTTTGTAAATAAGTGCTTCTTCTCCTTCACTGATGTGCGTTGATGAGGCTGCACGGATGGTCACTGATAGGCTGCACTGATAGGCAGTGCTGTGGGGGCACTGATGAGGCTGCACTGATATGCGGCGCTAATGGGCATTGATGGACATTGATAGATGGCACTGATGGGCACTGATAGGTGGCATGGACAGGCATCACTGACGGGCACTGACAGGCATCACTGAGGAGGCACTGATGGGCACTGAAAGCCAGCACATATGGGCACTGATAGCCAGCACAGATGGGCACTGAAAGCCTGCACATATGGACACTGAAAACCAACACAGATGGGTACTATTGGCCACACTGATGGGAATTGATGGGGCTACACTGATCATCGGGGCACTGATGATCAGTGTAGATGTCCCCCTGAGAAATGCAGCTTATTGGCTCTCTTCTCCTCTCTCAAGCGCTGTGAGCATGAGGAGAGGACTGCGGATAACCAGCATTTGCTATTTACACTGTGATCAGCTATGATTGGACACAGCTGGTCACATGGTAAAAGACAGCTCTGATTGGCCCTTTACTTGGACAAGTGATCAGCTGTGTCCAAAGGACACAGATATCACAGATCGTGCATGGCGCGTGCCCCAGGTGGCACACGGGGGATGTGGTTAAAATACACAATTTTTAACTGTCAAAAAGTGACCTTATCCTTTTACTTAGTGTAAGGGGTTTAAGAGTAAGGGTTGGGTTACAGTTAGTGTCTAAAAGTGATTGTAGCTGTATTAGTGTACTTGTTACAAAAACAGTTAAGTACTGTCCATGATACTTCATTTTTTAAATACTGCTTGAACCTTGAAGAAAGGGATACACCCCAAAAGCTTGTCCTGAAAACTTGGAGTTTAGTGTCTAAGAATAATAACTAAGTCTAGGTTTTAGGAATTAAGTGCTAGGCTACATTTTTGTGGTAAAAAGATAAAAATATTTTTTTAGGATTAGGTTAAAGTTATGGTTAGGATTTGGGATTACTTAGATGTTAAGGAACTCAATATGGGTTCATTCATTTTTAGGGCCCTGGTGCGGAAGGAGTTATGTTTTAAAGAAAACCTAATGGTTGGAATGGTGTGAATTCACACATGGGATCCTCTTTGTTTTCACAGCTAATTGACAAAGTAATTGTTCAGTGTTTCAGGTCAGGTTTACATCAGGATCAGGTCAACATTTCAGGGTACTGAAAAAAAAAGCACAAGTAATACAAGACATGAATACAACAGATTACCTGGTGTTCAGCCATCTGACTTTCAGGGGTCTTGCTGGGCTCCAAACTTTCATTTAATTTAACTTCAACAGCCTCCATTTTAGTGGAAATGGACTGAAGCGAATCTTGATATCTTTGCTGTCGTTCAAGAGCCTCATATAAAGTGCGTTGCTTTTCGCTAATCTAACAGACATATCAAGGCAGAATGTACACTATTATACAAAAATATTGTAGCACAGGTGATCATAGAATGCAACATCAACAATTTAAAACGAATACAATGGATTTGTAAAAAATTCTTTTAACATATTCTATCCCATGTTTTGCTTTTAATTCCATATACTGCATATATTTGGCTAAACATTAAGATAAAAACATACCACATTTTTCAGTGTCTCCCAGGAACGCTGTAGATCATCTAATTTGGCGTTAGCAGCTGTCTCTATTCCGGGATCATACAATTCTTGAGAAGAAGCTGTGTTGGGCTGGATCTTGGCAGCATCTGTCTGCAACTGTTCAGCAGATAAGGCCTGGTAATAAGCAATGTCCTAAGAGCATGAAGGATAACACAGTACTTTCAACAGAAAAGGTAACACAAGCATGCAAACTAATTCCTGTAACTGCAATACATGTTATCAGCTTGAATAAAAAAACTACACTTACACTTTACTGATATAAACACCTGCAACAATTCCAAAGAACTGATTTATAAAACCAGCTTAAAGTATTACTATATGTTTGTTTTGTTCTAAGCACTGGGCTTGATGTTTTATATATCTATCTATCTACCTATATATATATATATATTTTTTTTATTCTATTTTATTTTATTTGCTATAAAGCCCCTGATTTTGTATGCCCTACTGTATCTAACGGCTGTGGAGAGACAGCCTAGGGCAGATTTAGGAGGGGGTTAATTGTAGAAGGCAGGTACTTCCTCTTCAGACCGGTTTATTAAGCAGCTGGTCAGTGAGGCTGGTTGATGGCAGTTTTGCTGTTTGCAGTGAGGAGATCTGTATGCAGCCTGGAAGTCTCCATAGTCGGACCTTTACCTGGTGGGTAAGTTTGCCTCTAACGGGAATTTGGAAATATTCTGTGTGTTGTGGCTATAACACTGGAGACTGTGTATTGTACTGATGGGAAGATTTACCTGTCTTGCTTGAGCTGAATCTGAAGGCAAATTCTGTCACATTTATGTTTGCTGATAAATAAAATGGATTCTAAATTTACCGAACTGTCTGCCAAGAGCCTATTTACCCCTCTGATCCAGACAGGACCCGGAGGGAGACACAGAAAGAAATAAAATAAAGTTCTTTCTTCTAGGAGCTCTGGAGTCTGGCCAGGGAAAGAGTGAATGGATTCCCTGGCCACCACTATGCTACAGGTTTTGCACTTGGCTGAGGGCCCAGGTGCCTGAAGGTGGTGTGACTGTTGATGTGCTAGGAGTATTGCCACCGAGGTTAAATAATTGTGTTTGTGCTTGTAGAACCCACTGTGAGGCATGTGTTCAAAAATGAAAGTGGGTAAGGAAACTTCTGAAGTATAACCAATCCAAAGAACAAAAATTAAATACAGTATATTACAGCTGACCAATCCTTAGATGTGGTGACTGCAGTAGTTTAATTTTTTAGGCTAAGAATTTTTTCAACAAGTACAGAAAATACATGTTGATCATGTGAGCTAAACTAAAAGCACAAATAATTTTGCCTTCCTCCTACAACATACCAACCCCCCCAGCCCCATGCAAGAAAGATAAAAAGACAAAGACATATTTGAAGTTTAGCCTGGATGGCAACCATAGCTACCTCCATAGATACAGTGGAGTGAGAGATTGAGTGAGTGAGTGTAGCCACCCTAGGACAGGAACGTTGTTGTCCACAGGATTCAGGTAAAAAAAAAAGGCAATAAAGCCTGAAAATAAGAAGACTATTGTGGGTACCCCATCTAAGAACTGGTAAGCTGCCGATATATGAAATATTTTAGTTGGATTTAGATACACTTTAATTGGAAATTGGCCTGTCGACTTAAAGCAGAACTCTGGGCAGAATTTGTTTGCTCCTTTAAACAATTTCTCGGTGTTATAGTGTACAGTCTCCTTGCTAGTCAGAAATCCAGCCTTGTTTGCTCTTTGATGAGCCCTCTGTTCCCCTTACACCCTGTTCATCATGGTGGTGGCCACTGTGTCCTCTATCCCCCTGGCCACTGGTCTTGTACATTCCCCCCTGTAGTTCTAGTAAAATACCTGGTTACGTTATTATATAACAGCTCGTCGCAGAGGATGGAGGTGGATCTGAGCGTCTCAAACTCCCAGTCTAAACTGCCCACTGTGCAGCACAGATTGACATTGATCTATTCCAAACATACCCACAGTGCCTCCCATTCAGACTGTAGTTTTTAGTAATGCAAGCGGTGATGTGAATGGGCGGCACTGTGGGCGGGACTGTGGGCGTGTTTGGAATGGATCAGTGTCAATCTATGCTGCGCAGTAGGCGGATCAGACCAGGAGTCTGCACTGGCTGCAGTGGTGGGGCTGGAATCTAAGCTGGAGCAAACGCTTAGGGAGAGAGCTCCTCTGTCACTGTCAAATTGTCTTTATAGCACTTAATTTCACTGGCCTTGAGTTCCATCAGGTCTTTGGTGCGGGGAGCTGTGAGGAGAAGTGAGCTGGCAGTGGCAATGGACCTGTGGCCCTAGAGAGAAGCTAAAGGGCAGCAGATGTCTTCCTCTCATGGAGGCTAAAGCTCCTGCAAATGTCACCGAGGCAGGCTGCTCGCCCAACACATCGGAGCCTTCACACCGCTTGCTGCAGTGGATGGATCCCAGAGTCCCAGACTCCTGCTCTGATCCTCCCACTGTGCAGCATAGATTGACAGGCCAGGAGTCTTCTCCATTCCAAACAAGTCCACAGTCCTGCCCACAATGCTGCCCATTCAGACTCCATATCCCAGGGCATGAAGGGATTGTAGTCTAAAGAAGCCATAACTAACACTGACAGGAAGTGATGTCGCTGCTAGAGCCCGGGAATAGAGGAAGATTCTCTGCAAGGAGATGACATCACAGCTTTTTAAAACTGTGTGTTTTATGTATAGTGTGCATTTTTATTCAAAATCAAATTAAATTATCTATTTACACAGGACTATTCTGCAGTTTTTATCATCATCCCGAAGTTATTCTTTAACTCAGTGTTTCTGCCTCCCACATTTGCTTCAGATTTGCACCTGAGCTGCTTTGCTTTGCCTTGCTGTTTTGCCCTTATCGTTTCATGCTAAACATCTTAAATAATGCTCTGACATAGGTAAAGCCAGATACAGCCTTATGAATTATTTACTCTACAAGCTATTTTCTTAATTTTTTACTTTTCTATAGTAATTATAAATTATAATACCGAATGCTCTAAAGAAGAAGCTCTGAAGAAGTTTCTGACACAAACATAATTAACACATTATTTCATCATAAGATAATATATAAATTTATGGGATGCCACATGACACGTACAGATTCTGAGTGTGGAATATAAACTGGACCCAAGCACTAGAACATAATAGTAAAGAGGTTAGGAATTAAAAAAAGGGAGTATATAAAAGCATGATCGGTACAATGTTATTCCAAACAGGGCCAAAACTATAAAGAAAAATAATTTCCTAGACACCTTATATGACAACACAAAGTAAATTATATATATCTTCAGTCCACTGTGTAAGTGCCATAAGAATATGGATTTATGTACTATTCACAATGCTGTGACTTTGCTCCTAAACGGTACTGAGCAGATATCTCGTCCCCTGACAACATGATCCTTACTAAAAGCAATAACAGACACATGTGTACCAAACTAAAAGACCATGCCTCCTAAACATCACTAGCAGACATCTCTCTCTCCAACTTTCTAGATTGTAAGCTCGAAAGAGCAGGGCCCTCGATCCCCTCATGTTTTGCATTGTATTGGTATTGTTCTGTCACATGTTCTGTCACCCTTTGTAATGTACAGCGCTGAGCGAACTATTGGCGCTTTATAAATACTGTATAATAATAATAATAACTCCAACACCCTCACTTCTAAATAGGACCAAGTACATATCAACATCTCAAACTCCAAGACTTCCACTCCTAAACAGAACCAAGTACATATCAATGTCTCCAACTTCAAGACCCTCACTCCTAAACAGGACCAAGTACATATCATCGTCTCCAACTCCAAGGCCCTCACATCTAAGCAACAGTGAGTAGACATTTGTGTCTCCATATCCAAGCCCCTCACTCATAAAAGCAAAGAGTAGACAGTTCTGTCTCCAGCTCTAAGGCCCAAACAGAACTGAGTGGACACCTCTGTCTCCAACCCCAAGCCCCTCATTCCTAAATAGCATTGGCAATGAAACCTTTGATTCCAAAACCAAGTTTCTCATTCCTAAACAGCATTTTGCAGACACCTCTGTCTTCAACTCCAAATTCCTCATTCCTTCAATAAAAGTATTGTGCAAGCCCCAGTGTCCTCTACTACAAACCACAAATATGTATCCAAACTCCATGATGTAGATACTCCTTTTATAACCTGCAAATGTATTTACCAATACAAAATCCCAAGGAATGTCACACATCTAGTATCAGACTCCAAAAAACACTGATTTATGGTAAAAGCCACTTCCACCTAAGATCCTGCAGTACCATGTTTATGTAAATCTGTACTATGGGATAACATTAGGAATTATATGGGGAGGCCAGGATGGTGGCTGCAGGGAAACAGGAATATACCAGTATTAAAGAGTATATAAACCCAGCATTTCATATTTCTGATATGTGCCTGATGTACCATTTACTTATATGAAAAGATATCTTGTTCTCTTTGTATTGCTTCCTTTGTTTGCAATCCCTGGTAATCCTGCCAGTCCCTCTGCTTTCCTATTAAAAACTGACCATACTAGGCATAACAGCACAACATGGTCAGTTCTCTTGCTGTGCTGGTAACTCGGCCTGCTCTCCTCCAATGATTAGACTTGCCCTGACACGCCCGGCCTGCACAACCATTCACTGGGAAGACCACTGTGCTGCTGTTTGCCTACCTCAGCTCTGTATGCAACTGAGGGTTAATGATCACTTATAAAAAAGGAAAAAGAGGTATTTATAATTTTTTTTATATCTGTACACAAATATTTTACCGTTCATTTCTATTTTAAACTGAATGGGTTGTTTTACAAGGTGAGGGTTTACATACACTTTAGACAGATGACTAGTGCAAAGAATGTTACTTAATATGTTCTGTAGTGGTCATAAAATGTTAAAAACCAACATTATCAATCAATGGATAAAGAAGAGACAGGCTAGAACTTCAGTGAAATATGAAAGCTGTATGTAGCCCTGTCGGTGTGATTTGCTTTCATTTCATTCTCCTGAGATACCAGGACAAAGAATGGGGACGGATCTCAATAAAATTGAAATATTTGCTCAGCATGAAAAATTTGACAATAACCTTTTCCCAATTACAAATTACCCATTTTGCTGCTGTATGTGCCTGTACTGGGGAGGTATTGATAATTGCTGATAAATTTTATATGCCACCATACCAACCAACTACTCTACCAGCATTTTTCTCTTGCATCCCAGTCATTTGTTCGGCACATGTTAATGTACAAATATTGACAGGATAATTGGAAAGCAGTGGTGTTATGTTGGATTGGCTTTTGAATTTTAGCTTTATTATTCTGTGTCCTTCTATAGGACAGTACCTATACCTTCACCAGTCTAGCAAACTTCTAAAGTACACCACACTAAGCCTGATATACAAAACTAATTTTGTTTCCTAGTTCCGCCAATATCTCTTCTCCCTAAACATCATGCAAATGGTGGAGAATGCTTGACTATAGATGGATAAACCACTGAACAGAAAACAGAAAATCAACAAATACAACAAGACAAAACATTTATTTCACAGTGAAGTGCAACACTCAGCTTTCTGTACCTAGTTTAAATATGGCTTTCAATAATTAATATTTATTGTGCTAACATATAATTTTGAAGGGCATATACAAATAATAATTATTAGCTGTATAGTATAGCCCCAACATATGGTATTTCACCCTGTAATATAGGATCTACCTATTATTTTGCAGCTTTCACATATAGCATGTTTTAAAGGGGATTTCTTTTGTAGAAAACAGGCTATAGGTGTTTCACAATGATTTGTGTAGTCCCCAGTGCACAAATTGTAATATGATTGAAAGGAATGAACTACATTTATAGCAGTCAGTCTGGTTAACTGGTATGACTGTCCTTATGCAAAAAGCTAAAACTTGATGTATTACAACTATGTTATTAATTAAATGCCATTGCTGCTGTGAAATATTTTGAAATGATTACAATTTGTACTTCAGGACCTTTTTATCTCTGGATCTTGATACTTTTTATTAGGTGTTGCTCCAATGAACATTAAAGTGAACCTAAAATTTTCTAAAATTGAAAACAGTGTTGAAGCACAACACATTGTTAATCCTGCAAGTACCTGTGTTAGTCTTCAAATAACTACCCTAAATGGAAGGCTGTACATGGAGTCTTGACTAATGCCCATGTCAAGCCCTGCTTCCTGTAGTGTTTCAGCCCACTCCAATCAATGCAGTGGATAGTACCATTTTGTTACCAATCCAAGTTGGACCAGGAAGGCAGAAGAGTTTAATCTTGACTTGGGAAGAATTCAAAGTCCCATTTACAGCTAGAGCCAGGTTCCAAAGGGCACCATAGGGACCCAATCATTGATTTAAACACTAGCACACGTACTTGCTGACAATACAAGGTGTCTTTTCTTTAGCATATCTGTTACTTTAGATACGGTAGGGTCAGGTCAAGGATATTTAAAACTACCAGTCTTTTTTGGCCTTAATTATCCGTTTGCGCACTCTTTATTGTACAAGAAGGTACAGAGAACAGAGTGTTGCCTTTAATTAGGTAGGGGGAAAATACAGCAAAGTGATACCTGATTAACAGAAGCATCTGTATTAGCCACAGGTGAAGGTGAACGACAGGCCGGTGGAGAGGAAATCTCACTGTTGGTACCCTCCTCCCCTGATTCCTCAGTGACAGGTGATAGAAGAGTGTGACAGCGACCAGCGGTCATCTGCCATTAAAGATCATCAGAAGAACCCCAGAAGGCAGCAAGTAGAATAGAGAAAGTCAGAGACAAGTGCACACACAAATCAACAAACATCAAAAGACAACTAATCAGCATAAGTGTATTCACCTAAGAAATATGTTATTTGAAACTGACATAAAAAACATAATTATTTCACAATAAGCATACTGTACATATTGAGCTGCCAGAGCAGTTATAATAATAAATATGGGGACAGATGCCATATGGAAAACTGATTGCAAGTAAGAATGCTTATAAAGTAAACTTTAATGTATTTTAAACTATTTGAAGACTTGGACCTATCAATACTTTTATAAAATACTAACAAAAGTAAGACACAAAAAAAGGTTTTGTTATTGCCTTCTATCGAAACCGTGAGGCAGGTGATTCCAAAATAACTATTATGCCTAAAAAGCACAACACCCAAATTATTAAAACAGTTTAGTCATACTTTTCAGAGGCTAATAGATTTTTTTCTATGTAAGGTTGTCCTATCTACTGTGTGAGCTTAAGGCCTCATGCACACTGGGTGTTTTTACAGTGGCTGTTTCTGGCAATTTTTTCTACAACCAGTAAACTCCCCAGCATGATATCCTATATGTCCATGCACAAATAGGCTTTAATCAACTTTTTGGCAGGGGTGTTTTCTGTCTGGGAAAAAAAAACAGAACTAGTGGGTTTTAAGAGGAGTTTTTTAGCTGTAAAAACTCTCTAACGCTGATAAAAGCTGAAAAACACTGATAAAAGATGAAGATATTAAAAAAATTATTTATTGAGTTTGAGCGTTTTTGAGCCTCAAGCTTTTTTGGGAGAATAGTTTTGCTAAAAACACAAACACTGAAAAACACTAAAATACATTGAAATAAGCTAAAGCAAAAAAAGAAAAGTGAAAAAACTCGTGTTTTTAATGCGCAATTCTACAGCTAATGATACTGGCGTTTTTATAATGTGCAGTGTGCAAGAGGCCTAATGCTATTGCTGGCACTGAAAAACGGTCAATCATTGGTGCAAAAAGGATTTACAATATGTTTAGTTAATCAATAGCTGAATCTAACAGAGTGGCAGTTATCAATTCTATAGATAGGGGATTTGACTGACACTTCTCTGTCAGAAAGAGAATACAAGTGAATATCAACATCTAGTCCTGCATTATTATAATAATTTTAAATGGTAGAATTGGATTCTTATGAATATCCAATCTTGGTCACTCTTCTTGGCTGCTTCTCTTTAATAATATGTCCCACAGCAGACCTACATAACGTTTAATCGTTCCTTCACAATGCAAAATCCAAAATGTAATCTTCACAGCTTTCGCGATTTCGATATAATTGCTGAATTACATGAAAGAATGTGCACTTTGTTCATTTAGAACAGCAGTTTATGTGGAGCATATACAGTGTGGGGTTGATATACTAAAGGCAAATAGGCTGTGCACCACAAGTGCACTCCAAGTACACTTGGAAGTGCAGTTGCTCTAGATCTAAGGGGAACATGCGAGGAAAATAAAAAAAACGCATTTTTGCTTGCACATGATTGGATGAAAGAAATCAGCAGAGCTTCTCCTCATTTCAGAGTTTACCCTTGGATATAAAGCAGCTGCACTTGCAGTGCACAGTATAGTTACCTTTAGTAAATCAACCTCCATGTGTCTAGGAGCAAAAGCTCTTAATTTTAAAATTATGACAAAAACAGATTCAAAGCTCAATTTAAAATAATTAGTTAGCGGTAAAATTTTCCACCCAATTCAGTGGCATTGGTAACATAATTAACACAATACACATAGCAGTGGTGTGCTGTAACCCTTGGCATCTAATTCAAAATATTCTTTATCATGTATAGAGCGGGCAAATGGATTAAGAAAGATTTTTGATTGCCCCCCCAGATAACAGCACACCATTGATATACACACCATTATAGGCATAGCTGAATAACTATAAAACGAATAAAAATGAAAACAAGAACATTTCTAAATAAGGACAATGGTCTATTAATGGTGGATTAAAAGTATTATTATACACATTAACCTTAAAAGATTACTTTATGTGTCTCCTACAGGCCTTTAAAAATAAAAATAATGAAATGTGTAAAAATGATTATATACAGTATATACAAAAAAACTTACTACTACAACTTCTACTTAAGTCATTTTATATCTGTGCAATGATTATCTGTGCAAACAGGTTAAGATTGAACTTTTTTTTTTTTTTTTTTGGGCCATTGCAGTTGCTTGTTTTGTAATGCTATACCCCTTATTGGTATGGTCATGTTAATATTTCATAGGAAAACTGGATAATAATAATGTGAGATACAAGATCGTGTGCATTTTTAACAATGTAACCTGTCACCACAAGGTGTCCTTCCTACCAGTTCTCTTCTGCAAGATGTCTCTGTTGCCTAGCAATATATTTCCTACATCAGCCCTCCATTTTATACTGCATTACAAATTTCATTAGCTACATTTCTGTATGCAAATCTAAGAAAATGATGATATTGAAAGTTGCTGCAATGAATAGGGATCGTTAAATAGGAAATTAGAAAGTGATACTAGGGAGTGAATGAATTCAGGGATAGCTGTACACAGAATGTTCACAGTCACATGCCTTGGCCAGTAAACAAATAGCATGCAGGAAGGATGTGGTACACTAACAAAGGAAACAATTGTGTACAGCTTAACAGTTTATAGAAACACAATAGGACCGTATAAAAACAAAAAACGAAAACTATTTAAATATATATGTATAAGGGAATGTCAGTGTAATCTTTTGACTAAGTAATAGCTGATTTTATCTGTATGATTTAAGAAAATCTATATTAATGAATTACAACAGAAATGTTATGTAGAAGCAATCAGATATCTTTTTTTTGTCCGAGAAAGCAGCCGACATCAGAAGCTGTGTTGGTGGCTTTGTTCCTGCCTACATGTAACGCAGCCCATACAATAGCAGCTAATGTGAGCAGAGGCCTTACCATAACAACTGACGGGTGAGCAGAGTGTGCAGGGAGGAGTTCAGCATCCAGTTCTTCCATTCCCTCTGTCAGTCCTTCCACTTCAGTCACAGTCAGTAACATCGTAGCATGTTTTGCTTTCATGGTTAACATCTTACATTTAGAATTCAGCGACGCTATCTGATCCTGATAGCCTTTGATTTTCTTTGCCAGCTCCTGCGAACACATTTTTTATTTAGGCAGAAAACACAGAGAGGGACATGAAAAAAAAAAATCAAGCTTTCATTGTGCTTCAGGCAGGCAAATAGGCTGAGTGCGTCTGGCCAATAAAATCACAGCTCACTAGCCCTGCATCATCCATCGGCAGTGGCTAAGAGGCAGGGTGTTGTTGACTGTGAAAATGAACTAAGCCAGGCTGCATCTCACAATACAGGGAAACCACAGAACAGAAGTAGAGCGCAGCAGCGAGAAGAGGAAACGGCCGTGCAGCTTTTCAGGGCCAGATTCTAACCCGACAAACACAAAGATTCAGCAGACAGACGGCGAGGCCAACCTGGCAAGATTCTAGTCACTTAATACAGAAAAGTATAAGCTGCCCCCCAGATGGCTTATGTCTCAGGCTTTGTAATGAGGTCATGTGATGACTACCAGCATAAAATATGCACTGCTCAGCTATCAGCCAAGCTTAAAACAATAACAGGAGAAGTTCTGAACAATAGAGGGCAACAACTGTTAAAAAAAGTTACCATCTACGCCTGCATTCATGCCAACCTGAGCAGAGCATATTCCTGGTGATTTTGAAGCCTCTTTCAAGCATTTTACAGGCATTTTTGTTCAAAATTTAAATTATAGCACTGGACACTTTTTGAACTATTTTCAGGAGATTTTTATTTTTTGCATAGTTTTTGTAATATTTGCAATTATTGTTTTTCAGTTTTTTGTCATACTGTACTATTTGGACTATTTATGTTTTTTCATTTTGCACAAATTTCAGGACATAAAACTGTGTATTATATTGTTGGGTGTTGCTAAAAGGTTACAGTGCAGTCACCATTTGTAGGTTATGTTTTTGCATGTGTATCAAGCTTCAGGAGTTGGTTTCCTGGGCTGGACAAGGGAAGGAAAGCAGTTCTATGGGAGTAGAGAAATTCTTTAAGCATAAAACCGTGCATATCATGCATTTATAGGCATTCCCAAGCCTAAGGGTTTAAAAACATCTGAAAACACTACAAAAAGAGCTCATGTACTTTTTTGAGCATAGGGTTCAGAGCGTAGGGAGACAATGTGATCAAGCACAATTGGAAAGAATGGTCAGGCATAGTAAGGGATAGCCAGGCATAGGGAAACAAGGAGAAAAAAGATAGTCAAGTGTGAATGGTGGCTAAAACTTGGGCACTGTACTGACATTACCTAAACAAATACAATGCAAAGAACACAGATTGTATTTTGGCAGCTAAAAATGAGTCACAAAAGTTCCATAAGATGTAATGAAATAAAATTGACTTTAATACAGCAATCATTTTGGATTCATCTATCACTGATTACAGTCCAGTAAATGGAAAGAATACGGGTTGCTGCACTTTGTACCTCATCACCGTTATCTGTATTTTCCAGTAATACAGTAAGTAGTCTTTACAAACATGTTTGAACATTCAACACCGTTCCAAACCTATAAAACCTGTTCTCTATACATTGCATGGGGACCTACAGTATACTGTATATACTAGCTATTGCCAATTGTATACATCAGCCGTATAAACATGTTCAGTTTATATAAGAAGCAAACAGGTGACCAGACAAATGTTATTATTATGCTGTAGAATAGCTCAATAAATATACTATGTTTGTCCAAACTAGTATTATGCACATACAATCATATAAAGGGAACATACTATATTGTATAATGGTCTTTAGTGGTGATGCTTATTTTCTTTATTATGATCAAGACTAAAAATACAACTGAAAAAAATGCGTTTTTTTTCAGAAAAATATAATGAAATTGCATGGAGAGGCGAATAAGCCTGATGTTAAAAAAACCCCCAAAACAAAACAAAAAATAAAAAACAAAAGCAAACTGGCCTTTTATTAACCACTCCAAGTCCAGACACGTTCACCCCCTTCCTGTCCAGGCCAATTTTCAGCTTTAAGCGCTCACACTTTGAATGCAAATTGCGCGGTCATGCAACACTGTACCCATATGAATTTTTTTACATTTTTTGAGACAGATAAAGCTTTATTTTGGTGGTATTTATTCACCGCTGGGATTTTAATTTTTTTGGCTATAAAAATGAAAAAGTCCCAAAATTTTGAAAGTGTTTTTCTTATAAAATTTTGAAAATAAATAATATCTCATCACAAATCTTGGCCAAAATATATTGTTATTTTTTTTAGTAAAAAAAATAACCCAAACTAGTTTATAACCAAAAATTATATTTTTAAATAACATTTTAAACATTTACATTTTTATTATTTTTTTATATTATTTGTTTTTTGTTGTTTTTTTTTTTACATACTGTCACCCTAGCAGTACAGTGTCACCATGGTGACACTGTACTACTTGTGGGGGGGTGATGAAGATTTTTTTTTTTTTACATTGTTTTTACACCCATAAAGGATGTAAAAACAATCATTTCTCCTTCTCTCTGGCTGCATTCTTGCAGCCATTGAGAAATGCTGTGTGAGCTGTCATTGGTCACAGCTTATCACATGGTACAAGGCTGTTGTGAATAGCCTTGTACCATGTGACCTCTGTGATCATTCACAGATTTCACACACAGTAAGCAATGATGTCAGAAGTGACATCTTGCTTACTACTCTGCATGTGATCGGGATCTGGCACAGAGGTCCTGTACGACGATCGGTGGGCACCGATCCGGACACAGTGGGCACCGGATCGCGGTGCTGCACGCTCCCAGGGAGTGCACATGGCTTGAAAATGTGGGCGCCGTTTATGAACGGCAACCCGCCCCTGGACTGCCACCGTCCAGCCGTTTATATACAGCGGTCAGACAGCAAGTGGTTAAAACACCTTTTTATAACTATAATTATGTTTATATCATTATATATGTTTATCTGAGGCATATTTAAATTCTCTTATTGTTAACTGACTCACTACCTTTCTAGAAGTCTGTTCTAAGCATTCGCTACTCTTTTGGTAAATATAATACTTTCTAACATTACTCTTGAACTTTCCTTCTGCTAGTTTAAGATCATGCTCCTTTTTCTATATCTCAGCTTTATATAGAAAATGTAGCCCTCTCAGCTCAACCTTATTCACAACTTTCAAGCTGAAGTTTAGGTATGGCTATTTTGGCATTATTACATTGTTCCAGCTTGGACCAATGTAAGTATGAATGACCCATATATCTAGCCGATCCCCATGGAAACTGGAAACCACTGTAGAAGCGCCGTTGCTGCTAGATTCCAGGTCCTGTACTGAGCGGCTGCTTGCTGCTGCTGCTGCACAGGGAATTATTCACTTGGCATAGGCGCCACTTTGTATTTTCTCAGTGAATGCAGAGTGTTCTCTGATTCAACCAAGTGGAGACCATGACATCACCCCCCGACCTCTCCACCTTGTACAAATCTGGCTTTTCAAACAATGTCTGCATGGAAGTGGACAATCTATAAATAAGTAAACAAGCAATGTAGAAAAACACTCTCAGCACACTAGAGGCTCATATCCTGTTAAATACACAATAAGTCCATGATATTCCATAAATGTCCATAACTCTATAACCGCTTAGGTGGCAGCCATCCCAGAGCATGCCAACTCTATAGAGATAAATGTATAAGAAAGAAGAGAGAGAGGCACCTTCTAAGTGCACTATATAACACAATTGAATAAGTCACTGATTAAAAAACTCACAATAGTGAAGAGGTAAAAAAAGCCCATCAATTAGGGATAGTCTCCAGGTATGCTGCCGTCATCCACATCCTGCAGATGTCCATCTAACTGTCATGGGACCACTGTGGGTGGTAGGAGAGTCTCAGAACACCGCCACCGGAACTGGAAATGTTTGTGACCAGCGTGGACCGCGAGAGTGGGGCGGATGTGATGTCACGAAGTGGAAAGGTTGGCACACCAAGGAAAGGAAAGGCTATGCGCTCGGAGCTTACTGCTCCTTCTACAGGCCATGGTGACGTCACATCCACCCAGCTCTTGCGGCCTACGCTGGTCACAGACACTTCTGGTTCTGACAGCGGCATTCTGAGCCTCACCTACCACCCACCATGGCAGTTGGATGGACTTCTGCAGGATGTGGATGACGGCGGCATACCTGCAGACTATCCCTACTTGATGGGCTTTTTTACCTCTTCACTATTGTGAGTTTTTGTAAACAGTGGCTTATTAAATTGTGTTATATACTGCACTTAGAAGGCGCCTCTCTCTCTTCTTTCTTATATAAATAGGTAAACTTCTTTGAACAACAATACAATAAAACATACACAGAAAAGCGCCACAAAAAATTATCTAGATGCAGAATACCTCATGGCGTTTGATTTGGATCTGTAGTTCTTGGATGTTGTTAGTTGTTACTTTTGCATCTTGTAATTCCCGATGTGCTTCCTCAATGAGATGCTGCAAATGTTTCATTTCCTGTTCATACTGTTCATACTGGACTACGGCCTCCTATGGGTTAAAGAAACAAAGCAACAGCTTCACATGAAACTGTATACATGCAAAATGCAATTTGTATATTTTTACAAATGCCCATTGTTGTAACAGGGAACAAAACTATATACCGAGTCACACTGGATAACAAAGTCCATGCCCTGGCCCCCATAATTAATTTCCAGGCTGAGCCTGTAGAGAGCATTTATTACATTCTTAACACATATTTATATATTTAGGTCATACAAAAGCAAACAGAGAAACAAGGCTATTGGATAGGTTAGATTTCTAAGCATGTGCTGTTTTATAGAGTGTTCATTAAGTAGTTACCTGCATTATATTGCACTGTTGGATAGCTGTATGTTGAAGACGGCTGGTCTCCTCTAGCAGCCTGACAGCTGTACAGCATATAGGAAGGCTGGTAACAACCTCTTCGGGGATTCTTAAGGCACTCTGGCAAACCTGTACAGCTTGTACTTTTGGCTTCAGAGATTCCATTTTGGAAAGCAGATGCTGTAAAACGTAATGATTATTTTACAAAAGTGTATAGTAAACATCCAAAACGGAAACTGTTTTTTAAACTTTTAGGAGTAAACTCAACACCATCTCACCTGTCGATGTGATAGTTGTTCCTTAAGACTTAAGCGCCCAAGCTCTGTAGAAGTCAACGTAGACTGGGCTTGTGCCAGTGCGGTTTGTAAAGCTCTCACTTCACTTTCAAACTTCTTCATATCCTAAAAAGTATAATTTTCAGTATAATAATCAGGGAATTATTGATCATTTTCGCAAAATAATACAAATTGTGGGTATGTTATCACGTAAAAAAAAACAAGAGCAAAATATCCCATGTATAATATTTTACTAGCATCCTAATTGTCATGTATGTACTCTTAGTGCAGACACTACAAAAAGATGGACATACCTATTAGGGAGTTACTAACGGGGGTGGGGGGGAGGTTGGGGTTTTTTGTTTTGTTTTGTTTGATTGTCCCAAGCATGTTTGAAGCTATTTGCTATTGACTGGCTCACTACCTCTGCTAGAAGATAATTACAAGCATCAACTACTCTTTCAGCAAAGTAGTACTTTCTGAAATTAGTTTTAAACTTTCCTCCAGTTAGTTGCATCCAGTGATGTGCCTCTATCCCTTAATATATCCATACAATCAATTTATTTGTCCCAGGACATTAAATGAGGCACAACACACTACCAACAAATAACTAGTTTCCAACATAAATTTTTAATAATTAAATAAACTTTTCATTGCATACAAAAAGAGGATAAAATGGTAACAAGCTGTTTTGTAATAAATCCATATTAATGCATTTCATACATAATTGGATATACTATTGACCGTATACAAACCAGATGTCAATACATAATTACATTAAAATTGCATTCAAAAACTCAATGTGTTTCGTGACTTCTTGTTCACATCTTCAGGAGTAGATGCATATATAATATAAGTCAGCTAAAAATACGTATGACAGTATTTCCAAATGGTGATCGCCAGGGGAGTCTCACCCAGGAGCTATGGAAGTGTGACTCTGCGAAAACCCAAGGGAACAAGCCAGAAGCAGAGTCAAAGTGGGTGGGCAATCATGATGGCACCCAAAGTAATTACATGAATCAAGAGCTGAACGTCCATTCATCAAACGTATGTAAGTGTTGCTTCTCAGTATCCTCATGGAGCAATTGATTTGTATGCAATGAGAAGTTTATTTGTTTATTAAAAATTAATGTTGGAAACTAGTTATTCGTTGTTCGTGTTTGTTGTGTCTCATTTAAAATCCCAGGATAAATACATTGATTGTATTAACCAAATGTTTAAGACCATGAATACAAGGGTCAGCAACCCGTCGATCGTGATCTACCTGTTGATCGTGGGAAACCGATAGGTAGACCACGATCAGGACTGTGTTTCCCCCCAGCCTCCGCTGCTCTTCTTTTAACCACATTCCCGCCGCCCTACAGCAGGTATACTGCTACAGGGTGGTAGGGGTGCACAAAATCACATACATATATATATATATACGTGATTTTATATTTCCGAGTAGGGGGTGCACGCCCTACCCTCTCCGCCATTCGAAGCCGCAGCTGTCAATCACCAGGTCCCGGCCGGTGATTACCCGCCAGCGCCCGGTGATTACAGAGGATCTCCAACGGGGAGGAGGGCTGCTTTGTTTACTAACAGTCCTCCTCCCTGTCAGCTCGGGCACACTGCTCTGGATGGCTGTGCTCTGATGTACAGCCAGGGTAAGCTAAGAGAGAGGTACCTACACATGGCTGTGTATTGTGAAGGGATCAAATGTAGCCACTGGTGGGCAACAGAGAACATTTCTTTGGGGGGAAGGAAGGAGGGGCAGAGGACACTGAAATGGGGGGCAGAGAGCACTACAGTGGGGGGGAGGGGGGCAGAGGACACTGCTTTTTTGGCGGCACAGGACACTACTATGGGAAGGCAGTGGACACTGCTATGGGGGGGCAGAGGACACTAATGTGTGTATCAGGGGGGCAGAGGACACTGTTGTGGAAGGGGGAATAGAGGACACTACCGTGTCAGAGAGGAGGGGGGGGCAGAGGACACTACCGTGTGTGTTGAGGGGGCAGCAGATACCATGTGTGTAGGGGGGACAGAGGACACTCTATTTTGGGGGAGGGGGCAGAGGACCCTACCATGTGGGGAGGAGGGGTGGCAGAGAACACTACAGTGGGGGGGGGCAGGGTTCATTATTGTGGGGTGATGTGAAAGGAGGCAGAGGACACCACTGTGTGTGTTTGTGGAGAGGGGGCAGAGGATACTACTGTTGGGGGGGAGTGATGTGAAGCGGGGCAGAAGACACCACTGTGACACACTATATGTTCTTCATGCCATCTTTTTGTTGGAGGTTTGAGTTGTTTTTTTTTTAAAAGGGTGGTGGTGCCGCACCATCCCCCCCTCCCTGGGGATCTTTGATTTCTTCCTTAATGTCCCGACAGATCTCAGCCTCTGAATGGTTGCCTACCCCTGTTCTGATATAACAAGACTCTTACTTCTGCAGCATCATAAAGGCTCTGCAAGCGTTGTTTGATTGTTTGTTGCAATTCTTCAGTCTCTCGTCCAAGTTCCGATACTTGCTGACACAATCCACCAGTATGGTACACACTTGACAAGTAGTCTATTTTCTCATTCATAGCTTCCAGATCACTGCGGATATCTCTAGACTCATCTAACATAGCCTATGAACAAAAAACACGTGAACAGTTATTTCCAGTAGCAACAGTGCTAAAAGTCAAAGAGTAGGAAGGCATTAGGTGTGTACTTTCTGAAGTCTGTGCATTTTTTGCTTCCTATATAACAAATCATATTTAAAATTGTATGGTAGATTTGAACCTGATTGGTGGCCGTTATAAAGGTCTTAGTAATGGATTTCTGTACGCGAGGGGCAGGCAGGGGTTTCAGAATCCCCATTAGGTGCATTCCAGGATTACCAGATTACAGACCTAAGGAACTGTCATAGACAGGCAAATTATCTAAATAACAAAAAATAAGCTATGAAGCACTTGGTTTGGCATCCCAGGGCTTCCCATTTTTGACAGAAATATTCTTTATAGAACTGAATGTATAAGACTAGATAAACGAAAAAGATATAATTTCAGTTCAAGTGTTTAAAAACTCGAAATCTATTCTTCAATATGCTTGAAATCATGTGTCACTGTACAGTTTTCACAAGCATGTTGCTTTTATTTTTGTGCAAAGTTCCTTACCTGGAGATCTTGTCAGTTACAGTGCTTCCATTTGCAGGCTGACAACAAAAAGTCGCTGCCTCTCAATTAGCAGCCTGCAGTGTCCCAATTAGGTTGCCTAAGGCTGGCCATACATGAATAATTTTCTTTCATTCATCCAGTAGGTTGAATATGAAGAAAATTAGTTGATTCCCCCATCCTCAATGTGTATGGGGAAATCCCTTCTGTGGTGCTATTGTATTCAGATAGCATGGAGGCTTCCCCGCTGTCGGAATACACTGATTAGCACTAATCGAGGGGTAAAAATCTGACAGGGTGATTGTACAGAAGGTGATCAGTAGAATGTTCATTCAACTTTCAAATCATTAGTGGGGTCATATTGATGTTTGTTTTTGACCACAGTGACAAGAAAAATTGAAGGAGCAGGATTAGAAAATGTTTAGAACTAACAAATTGTTGTACAGTTTTTCTTTTGGGAATTACAATCATTTTACAACTTAATGTTAAAAGCAAGTTAACCTTTTGAACGACATTCATCCATTCATTAAACGTACAAAGAATTCTCATATGAATGTTTGTACAAATATTCTCATCCAAAAACCTACTAACGTATGTCCAGCATTAGAGTTTCTATATACTTTAAGGTCTTGGTCAATAATTATCCACCTAAAATGTTTTCTAAATTGTGACAGGTAAATCTACATAAGGCTGCGGCTTCATAGAGATAAAACAAAATGAAAACACATATATAGCTATCCAAAGTAATCTGTCTAGTGGTGTAATCCAAAAGTAGTAAACCACTGAAACAGCTGCAGCTTACCTGGTGAGCCATTGCCTGATCACGAAGCTGACTTGCTGAATTCCAGGTAATGAGACCATGCACTAATATTTTTGCCTTCCCTATCCACCGCAGAATAAATTCTAGCATTTCGTTGTATTCCTCCAGTTGAACTGCAGCCTATAAAAAATGTAGGTTGGTGGGAAGCATATTATTAATATTCTTCAGGATTTATATAACGCCAACAGTTTGAGAAGCTTTACAATATAAAAGTCGTTCAAAAATGTAATAGCTCTGAGGGATTAAAGTTCAGTTGTTAGGCGGAGGCAGGATAGGCTTTCCAGAAGAGATGAGTTTTCAGAGATCACCTAAAGGTGGCCAGAGTAGTAGCTAGCTGAACAGACTGAGGTACAGAGCTCCGAAAGAAGGTAAGAACTTCTCGAAGTCCTGGAGACGAGCATAAGAGGAGGATACAAGGGAGCAACAAAGCAGGAGGTCTTTGGAGGAGCAGAGAGAATGGGTGATATCTTGAGACAAGATTGGTGATGTAGCTTGGGCCAGAGTTGCAAGTGGCTTTGTATGTTAGTATTTCAAATTTAATTTGCTGGGCAATCAGAAGCCAACGGAGGAATTGGCAGAGAGGGGTGGCAGACACTGAGGAATTGGTAAGGTAGATGAGTTTGGCAGCAGCATTCATGAGGGACTGAAGGGGGGATAGCCTGTGTAGAGGTAGACCTATGAGAAGGGAGTTGCAATAGCCAAGATAACAAGGGAGTGAATGAGTAGTTTGGTGGTTTGATTAATTAAAAGGAGCGAATTTTAGAGATTTTACAGAGGTGAAGTCATATAAACATTAAACAAAGAAATCTGAAGAAAGGCAAAACAGCTGCACACAGCAATCAGGCATGTTAAGACCAACGTGTTGGCATTTTTGAAAAACGTTTGAACAACTTTAAGTGTTAAACATCTTGTCTCCATGGCTACTACTACACTTTTTAGGCATGTATAAATTCTCACATATTGTATTTATATACAGTGGGGCAAAAAAGTATTTAGTCAGCCACCAATTGTGCAAGTTCTCGCACTTAAAAAGATGAGAGAGGCCTGTAATTGGCATCATAGGTAGACCTCAACTATGAGAGGCAAAATGAGAAATCACATTGGCTGATTTGGAAAGAATTTATTTGCAAATTATGGTGGAAAATAAGTATTTGGTCAATATCAAAAGTTCATCTCAATAATTTGTTATATATCCTTTGTTGGCAATGACAGAGGTCAAACGTTTCCTGTAAGTCTTCACAAGGTTGGCACACACTGTTGCTGGTATGTTGGCCCATTCCTCCATGCAGATCTCCTCTAGAGCAGTGATGTTTTGGGGCTGTCGCTGGGCAACACGAACTTTCAACTCCCTCCAAAGGTTTTCTATGGGGTTGAGATCTGGAGACTGGCTAGGCCACTCCAGGACCTTGAAATGCTTCTTACGAAGCCACTCCTTCGTTGCGGTATGTTTTGAGATCATTGTCATGTTGGAAGACCCAGCCATGTTTCATCTTCAATGCCCTTGCTGATGGAAGGAGGTTTGCACTCAAAATCTCACGAAACATGGCCCCATTCATTCTGTCCTGTACATGGATCAGTCGTCCTGGTCCCTTTGTGGAGAAACAGCCCCAAAGCATGATGTTGCCACCCCCATGCTTCACAGTAGGTATGGTGTTCTTTGGATGCAACTCAACATTCTCTCTCCTCCAAACACGACGAGTTGTGTTTCTACCAAACAGTTCTATTTTGGTTTCATCTGACCATATGACATGCTCCCAATCCTCTTCTGGATCATCCAAATGCTCTGTAGCAAATTTCAGATGGGCCCGGACATGTACTGGCTTAAGCATGGGGACACGTCTGGCACTGCAGGATCTGAGTCCCTAGTGTGTTACTGATGGTAGCCTTTGTTACGTTGGTCCCAGCTCTCTGCAGGTCATTCACTAGGTCCACCCGTGTGGTCCTGGGATTTTTGCTCACCGGTCTTGTGATCATTTTGACCCCACGGGGTGAGATCTTGCGTGGAGCCCCAGATCGAGGGAGATTATCAGTGGTCTTGTATGTCTTCCATTTTCTAATTATTGCACCCACAGTTGATTTGTTCACACCAAGCTGCTTGCCTATTGCAGATTCAGTCTTCCCAGCCTGGTGCAGGTCTACAATTTTGTTTCTGGTGTCCTTTGACAGCTCTTTGCAGTAGCTGTGCTTTCTGTCAGTTCCCTGACAGCTCCAGGACACGGGACAGAAGAGTTTCTCTCTCCCGATGGGTGGTGTTCCCTGCAGTACACATCCCCGCCCCCTAGTAAAACACTCCCATCACACAGTTAACCCTTTCCCTGAATAATAAACTTAACCCCTTCCTCCCCAGTGCCATTAGTACAGTGTCAGTGTTTTTTTTTTTTTTGCACTGATCACTGTATTGGTGTCACTGGGGATGTCAGTGACTCCAAGTCAGTACCCCCCAATGTCAGAATGTCCGCCGCAGTCCCGCCATAAGTCACTGATCGCCGCCATTATTAGTATAAAAAAACCTCTAAAAATCCCAGTATCTTTCCCGCCATTTGTAAACGCTATAACTTTCACGTAAACCAATTAATTTACACGTATTGGGGTTTTTTTTTAGCAAAGACATGTTGCAAAATGCATTTTGGCAGAAATTTATGACTAAATTTGATTTTAAAATTTTTTTTTACTGGACATATTTTATAGCAAAAAGTCCAAAATATTGTTTTTTTTCCTCAGAATTGTCAGTCTTTTTTTCTATAGCGCAAAAAATAAAAACCACACAGGCGATCAAATACCACCGAAAGAAAGCTCAATTTATGGGAAAAAAAAGGATGTAAATTTCATTTATGTACCGTATTGTATGACCGCGCAATTGTCCGTTAAACTAGCGCAGCACTGTATAGCAAAAAAAGGCGTAAATTGCAGTATCTATACCATAGTTTGTAGACGCTATAACTTTCACACAAAGCAATCAATATACACTTACTGTGATTTTTTTTACCAAAAACATGTAGCAGAATACATTTTGGCCTAAATTTATAACCAACTTTGAGTTTACTATATATTTTTTATAGCTGAAAGTAAAAAATATTGTTTTTCTTCAAAATTTTTGGCCTTTTTTTGTTTATAGTGTGAAAAATAAAAAGCGCACAGGTGATCAATACCACCGAAAAAAAGCTCTATTTGTGTGAAAAAAAGGACGTAAATTTCGTTTGGGTGCAGCATTGCATGACCGCGCATTTATCAGTTGAATTAGTGCAGCGCCGAGTAGCAAAAAGAGGCCTGGTCATTAAGGGGGGTAAATCCTTAGGAGGTCAAGTGGTTAAATCGCTAAAATAAGATCCTGATAACCACCATGCTGTTTGTATTTTACTCTAATTGCCCGCATGTAGTTTGGTCAGAACACGTGGGCCACCTCTTGTCTAATGTACAAAAAAGAGCACATTAGGGGCACAAACAGTAATATGCTAGTAGTAAATGTTGAAATATGAAATTTGGTGTATTGCATTTTCATCACAAAATTAATTCTAGCTGCTAAAAAAAAATAAAATAAAAAATCAAGCTTCCCGTGGAAAGATGCTGATCATGTACTGATTAAGTATTTGAAAAGTAAAGCCAGTTCTGTACCTGTTTTACTCTGCCTGTCTTGTATTCAGCCTCCTTGCTGGCTTGCTGCTGTAGTTCTGTTAGTATGCCTACTTTGTCCACCAGCTGCTTTGCCAATGTGGGACTTTGCTCACTAAAGTCTTGCACAGCTGCATCCAGTTCCACAAGCTTTATATTGCACTTGTCTAATTCCTCACATAAGATCTGTGAAAAGAAGGAATTGTAATCAGACATTGTGTATACAATAGTCAAGATCATATAAAAGTTATATGTAGTGTTGCAGCACCCCACTTTTGACCCCAAGTTATAGTTTATCCATGCATAGAACAGATCTGCAGCGATACATACTGAACACATACAAATGTTAAGCAGCTGTAATGACATTAGAAGACCCATTCAACACATTTAGCTATATTTGTTTGCTAACTGCAATAAAAAAGGTTGGCCCTGTCTAACATTTTTTGTGCTCTCTGTACAGCATCAGTTACAACTCCCCCCATGCTATAAAGAAAAAAGGAAGGGGAAGGTGTTCTGTAATCAAACATACTTTCTGTCCTAGAGTGACAACAGTGCTCCTCCATAGATACAGTACAGTAAGTGAGTGTTGTCCCTGTATGACAGAAAGTATGTTACCGCAGGCTTTTGAGGTGAAAAGAAAGAAACAAATAATTAAAAAAAGAATACCAACACAGCCACCGCATCCAAAGACCGGTAAGCTGCAATACATTTAAAATTTATGTTTAGGTTTATTTATTTATTTATTACAGGTACTTATATAGCGCCATCAATTTCGCAGCACTTTACATATACAGTATTGTACATTCATATCAGTCCCTGCCATCAAGGAGCTACCAATCTAAGGTCCCTAACTCACATTCATACCTACACATACTAGGGCTAATTTAGTTAATTTAGAGTGTGGGAGAAAACTGGAATACACAGGGGAAACCCATGCAGGCACAGGGAGAACATGCAAACTCCAGGCAGGTAGTGTCATGGTTGGGATTCGAACCAACAACCCTAGTGCTGCAAGGTTCAGATGGAATCAATTATAGAATTCATCACTTTCACTCCTATATATAAAGTTCCAAGATTTTCAATACAACTGGAGTGTCTTCTGACACTTCTCTTGTGTCAAGTCCTTGTATAGCTCTTCTAGAGTAGCTATTCTGAAGCTAGAGCTGCCCAATGAAGGCAAGCTATACCCCTTCCTGTACTTTGTTGTGGCTGCAGAAAGCTGCACCATTGCTTCACACATGTAGACAAAGTATGTGAATTGTCTCTCCTGATCAGAGAAGGTAGGAATGTCAGCACACACACACAAGCCATCATTTACACTTGAGATGCAAGTCAACACAGATTTCAGACCTTACATACCTTGTGATCTTTTTTAGCTTGAGCCACGTCGCTTGCTTTCCCTTTCAGTTTTTCCAAAATTATATTCAACTCTTGCTCAACTTCTGCAGCTTGCTGATTTAGATCCTGATACAACACTTGATTCTGCTGTGCTTCTTTCTGCTTCATTTGAATCTAGAGGATGAACATTGCAGAAAAGGTATAGTGTATCATTGAGCACATATATTTAAAGCTAATACTAAAGTGTTCATCCTATGCATGCCATACATGGGTCAAATCCCAAACAAATTTTCTTTAGAAAATCGGAAATTTTGTGCTTGCTTTCCGATGGTGCCAACATTGAGTTCGAAATTCAAACAACCAAGCCTTCAATTTTACCTCATGTTGTTAAAGAAAAGAATTTTCGTGGCCAAGAATTTTCTTTTCTTTCCAGGTCACAGCTCATGCTAATTTCTTTTTCATTTATATTTCTCACACGATTCTCCCATCATGGATTTGAAATTCGTTTGTTTTTCAAAAAATGTCTAACATGTCCGATCACTCAAATTCGATGGTCACACAAAAATCGTCCATTTCTGTAACCCACTAATGGTGCAAAATTCGAAAGAAAATTCTTAGAAAAGATTTTCAAAAGAAAATTATTTCGGAATTCGACCCATGTTTGGCCGGCTTTAAAGTGACATTTATATGGCATTTACAGTTTACAATCTTATTCTTCCATATTTTTGTTAGTGTGGTAAATGTAAAGATTTGTACATTATCATAAGAGGGAGTTCACAGTGGCTCGCTACAGTTGCTTTGCCTCTCTCTGCTAACTCCAATTAAAATGTTTTATTTCATTTTGGACAGAGCAAAGGTGGCTTAGAACATGTCAGGTTTTTAGTTCCCTTTATGTCCTTTACTGGGGAAAATTCCCCTTCGTTCCTGACAATGCAGGAAGTAATGGGAAATCTTCCAGCCAGTTACACAGACAAAAGCACATTTTCAGTAAATGTGCCCATATGTCTTGTATGTATGTTTAAATGCACTTACCACTGTAAGCACTGCAAGTACATTTGCTCGAGAGCTTAATAAATTAGATAAAACTTCATTTTGGAAAGAATACCCAATCACATGCAAGCAAAAAAAAAACCAGCATTTTTGCTTGCACATGATTGGAAGATATAAATCAGCAGAGCTCCTTCTCACTTTAGAGATCCCCCTCAAATTTATAGCACCTGCACTTGCAGTGTGCAGACTATTTGTCTTTAGTAAATCAACCTCAGTGTGTATGTTGCTAGGCTGTAACCGGCCTGAACTATCTACCCTTTCAAGCTTCTTCAGGTCCTCCCTAAGCTCAGTGGATTATGTGCTTTTGCCTGTTATTGTAAAAGGGATTCCAGGAATCATTGTGGTAAATACATTCTCTTATGTTATGAATATTTATTTAACCCAACCAACCCCAGAGGTCCTTTTTCACAGGTATAGTTTGAATATATTTTGCGTCACCTATCCACAGTACCCTTTCTACCTCCTAGGTTTCTGGGTCTATAGGATGTGAGTTTAGGGTGTCTATCCACTTGGGTCATCTCATCATGGTACCATGGGCCCAGGGAGCTACCAGCTGGAGTGGATATTTGAATACAGTTGGATTTGTAAAGAATCTTCCTGCTGAAGAGTATCACAGAGGAGATGGGTAGAACTTATTGTCTGGACTTTGAAAAAAAGATTCATTGCCCCCCAATCAAGGTTGACTGTTCTAAATGGGTCAAGAACCCAGCACAAAGACTGCCAAAAATGGCTCTTGGTCCCTTCCAACCGTGTGAGACCAACTTCCAACCGTGTGGCTACTGTGATAGGCACAATGCCTTGTAAAAAACTTTTTTGTCCCGTATTTTTCAAAGCCATTTTACAATGATAACTAATATCTCTTTGACGTGGTATTCAAACTATATAACATGAAGACCTTAAAGCCGAACTTTACCTAACAACTTGATAAAAAATAATGTTCTTTAGCAGGGAACATACATTCCACATTAATAGTTATGCTACCAAAATGAGTGCGTGCTCTAAATTGCCTCCAGTATTGCTCCTGTTTCTTATTGCTGGAGGTTGCCATTTTGTTGAATCCCAGAACACCTGAACAGAAGTAAATCAAAAAGCAGAACTAAAGCCATCGATACAATGATTTAAAAAACAGTTACATTCCTGGAATACCAGAATTGCTAACTGTCACATTTGCTTGTGTCCTCAACCAAACTATCAAACCATCAAACAGCTGGTGTTATAACTGATCACATTTGAAGCACCATGGCACTTGCAGATTAAACAGAAGCAGCTTCCTTGGCTGTAAGACCAGGTTCACACCAATGCAGTGCGGGAAACCACAAACTTCCCCTTTTTTGGTGCGAAGCCATGCAATTTGAGCCATACAAAATGTATGGCTCAAATTGCACCGCACAGTCATTTGTATGCAATTTGCACAGGAATGCGGTGCTATTCCTGTGCAAATTACATGTGCTGTCCTGCACCGCATAGTGCGAACCCGGGCTAAAGGATAGGAGGGTTTAATTCCACTTTAAGGCTGTCAGCAGATCAGCTTCTACAAATTCAGCAGTGCCTAAAAATGCCTAAAAATTGAGAGCAACTGAGTATGTGCAGAGCAGGGTAAGACAGTGTATTACTGGATTTTAAACAGTATATACACTTATTTTTAATGTTTTACATAGGTATACCTACAAAAGGGCCAGCCTGAAGTGATCTAGCAGGACTTAATTTTCTGACTAAAGTTCCACTTTAATGAAAGATTTCTGAGATTTTATATAAAGTCTTAAATTATGGCAAATTATCTCAGCTGAAGACAAGAAACTCCTGGAATACAATTCAAGTAACACTGTACTTCTCAATCCAATTCTCAAACAAGAGACATATGCATTTCTGCCACTAGGAGGCACTGCAGGGGAAAGGCTTTGGTTTAGTTTTGCTTGTGAGCTCCATCTTGTACCTTCTACAGCTGGGTGATTTTTGGAACACAGTGGATGAAAGTTTCTGTCCTCTCCTTAATTGACAGGTAAGAGGGTAAATTTGTCTCACAAATTAGTTTATCTTTTTCACCGTTACACGATTCCCATTATTATTATCTACTATCACAGCATAATGTTTACCTATAGTCTGGTCAGTAAATTGTTTTTCTTTTCCTCCTCTTAGTAAAATGGTGAGAACAACATCTAGAGTTTGGAAACATTTCCACACTGCAATTTCTGAGAGCAAGGCTGCAATTTGCAAATATTGTGAATATTCTTTTCCAAATGCAACAAGGATGTCAAAACACATCCTTACATGCCAGAGGTGCCCTAAAGACATTAAAAATACTTTATGGAATGAAATGATGAGGACCATAATGAAAGTGCGAGTAGCTTTTCCCTCTAGAGTTCTCATTCTAGAAACAATCTTTCTGCTGCTTCTGGATCATCACAACATGTTTCCTCACCAGCAGCATCTTCAGGTAAGGAAGTGTTGCAAACCACTAATCACAAAAATAGAAAATATCTTCATTTACAGACGAAATGCTTGCAATATATGCTTCTGGATCAGCATTGTCAATAACTGAAAATGCATATTGCAGGAAGTTTTTTAATTATTATGAGGGACATGTGGGTGGTTACCTGTTCTCATGTATAGCTGAAATGTTCTTACCATATACAGTCCTTTTCAATTCAATTTGTAATAAAAAATAAAATTTTAAAAAGCTATTTTATTTATTACTGAATAAGCTATACTTTTATTTCAAGCATAATATTTTTATATACACTGCATTTCACCTTGCTAGTGTAACAAAATGACTTTCAATTTGTAAAACTACTCCCCACCGAATTGTTTTTTAATTTTTCCAAAATTTCCATTTTTTTTCAGAAAAAAAAAGTTTTCCTCATAACTTTAAAATTACCAGAAATTATATATCTCTTCCCCTGAGCATTAAGAACTTTTAAAGGGGACACCGGGGTGGGTGGGAAGGGGGTTAAGATAGACTGTGACTGCTCTTAAAGGCTCAGCAATTATCAAAAGACTGTTCTTGCTACTATCAGAAAATATGTATTATTTTTTGGTATCCTGCACCTCTCTCCTAGAATTGAGTTGAATAAAAAAAGGTAAAAAGACTAAAATAACTGGCATACAACTTATCTTTCTCCCAACCAAGGACCAGACTCTGAGACAGAAATGTTAGCCTGCCACACTACTTAGGGGGTTATTCTCCACCATCCTAATTGTATAAAGAAAGAAACAAACTCAGGTATCTTCTCTATATGCACACTGCAGTATGTACTAAAACCAAAACACTAGAATTCACACCAGACCATGGCTATATCAAATTTCAGGTACTTATATAGCGCCGTCAATTTACACAGCACTTTACATATATATATATTATACATTCACATCAGTCCCTAACCCTCAAGGGGCGTACAATCTACAGTCCCTAACTCACATTCATACATACTAGGGCCAATTTAGACAGGAGCCAATTAACCTACCAGCATGTCTTTGGAGTGTGGGAGGAAACCAGAGTACCCGGAGGAAACCCACGCAAGCACAGGGAGAACATGCAAACTCCAGGCACGTGGTGCTGTGGTTGGGATATTTGAGCTGCACATGGGAATGCACACCAAATTATATGAACCTCTGTTAGTGAGAAAGCAAGAATTGTACTATTTTAAAACAAAAAAAACTAGCGGGTGACGTACCTCTTCATTTACATTTGCCAGTGCTAATGCCACTTCAGCAAGCAATAATGAAAGTTCAGATGGTAGAATTGCATACATCTCCAAATATTTGTTCTGTTGCTCTTCAGACAAATTCTCCACTTTGTGACGATGAGAATTTAATTCTTTCTGCAAACTCTGGGAAAGATGGAAATTGGCATATTTTAGAACGCAGCAATGTTATTCATTAAATATATAAAAGTGTTTATCACAGTCTGAAATTAGAGCCATCTAGTAGATCAAACAGGGGTGAAGACTTGCTATACATTTGTTTTTTTTCTATATCTTACACCTCTGAAGAATTGTCAGTATTTATAAAAGAAAATGAAAACCGCACAGATATCACATTAAATGTTTAATGACATGTGATAGTCCATATTCAAATATACAAGTTAAAATATTTAGATAGAAATAATATAAAAAAAACCCCAGAAAGTTGAACATACTACTTGCTAACTTGCTAAAAGCTCACATTCAGAAAACAGCAAAGCAGCCAGACTAAACATTAAGAGAGCCAAGCACTACCCCACACATGAGTGGAATTTTCAAAACAGATAACACTGTTAAGCAAATTTATTAAACAAACTGCCTGTTAACATCTTAGTTATTTGAAATAAAAAAAGAAAAACAGCTAAAACTGTGTATATGTATATCTACTAAAAAAAGCATATGAAATGTTCACTTCAAATATAAGTGATCTGGGAAGACAAATGAAAATCAGATCTATTAAGTGTTAACAAACCAGAAACAATACTCACTGATAAGCAATATTTGGAGGACTGAAATACTAAGGGGTGGATTTTCTAAAGGCAAATAGACTATGCACTTTCCAAATTGCATTCATTTTCCCCAGAGCTTAGTAAACGTTGATTTCCATCTTCCAATCATGTGCATCCTTTTCTTGCACTTGATTGTGTATTCTTTACAAAGTGAAGCTTCATCACATTCAGTAAGCTTTAAGGAAAATGAGTGCAAAGTGCACAGTCTATTTGTCTGTAGTAAATCTACCCCTAAGTGTGATACTTTCAGGAGCATAGAATTTGGTAATCCTCCATCTGGGGTGTGAAATGGGATGTTTCTGCATCTGTTAGAAATTCTGCTTTAATAAATTAATTTCAGATTTATTGACATTAATAATGACTTTTGCACTGATCAGCCATAATATTATGACCACCCACCATAACATTAGGACCACCCACCTAATATTGAGTAGGTCCCGCTTTTGCCTCTTAAAGTCCTAACCCGCTGAGGCATGGAATCCAAACTTTTCCAAAGATATGCAGCACCAATAAATGATAATGTGCAATATAGTGTAAGTCAAAATTTGTTATGAATAAAATTATAACTTCTTGAATATATATATAATGTATGATCATAAGTGAAGTCTACAATATACAAATGAGAAGAGGAGATCTTAGGGCGCATCTGCCTTGGAGACCAGTGGAGGGAGACAGTGGGAATAGGCACTAGAATAGCACTTCCAGGAGTAGAAGCAGACTCTGGGCAGAACATAAGAGAAAGAAGGCACTTCTAAGTGTAGTACATCCACATGTTTATTGGTAAAAACGGTTAAAACCACTTACAAATAGGGCTCAGGCATATAGAACGTCAATGCAGGGCTCTGGTCACTGTTTCCTGGAGCTCACTGTATTGACACGGTCTTGATGAAGAAGCTATTGTGCATGCTCCGGAACACGTCACCGCCCACCATTGACATCACTTCCAGGATGTGCGCACGCGGATAGTGTGCGTTCTTCTGCGGCCCAGGAAGAACGGCGGCCATCTTGGAGCTGCACCTGAGCTCCCCCTGCTGCTACTGGACGGCACAGTGAGCTCCAGGAAACAGTGACAGGAGCCCTGCATTGACATTCTATATGCCTGAGCCTTATTATCGTTTGTAAGTGGTTTTAACCGTTTTTACCAATAAACATGTGGAAGTACTACAATATACAAATAAAATCCAAAGCATGAGATAAAGGGTGTCTGTGTGTTGTTAATCCATTATTTCAAAGGCGATACACCACATGTGCTCAGCTGTCACCACTATGCACTCACCAACTCACAAACTGCAAAAGTTGCAGCATCAACGCATATGATATCAAATGGTCACTTCGGCTTCTCCCTTTACAGACTGTTATGTAGCGGCAATTTTCATCAACACCAGAATGGCAGCATGGTTCCCAAATTCCAACAATCACTGGTACTATTCACCCTTTAAAAAGAACCATGCATCCAAGTCTTGGAAATGCATATAAATGCTCACCAGCCCCTTTTTGAATATGCATATTCAAGAAGTTAAAGTTTTATTCATAACAACTTTTGACCTTTACATTATATTGCACATTAACATTTACTGGGGCTGCATATCTTTGGAAAACTTTGACTGAGGGTTATACGGTATATACTTACCTGTTTTGCCAGCTGCCTCTATTTTCTCTAGCACTGACTCTTTCCCTACTTTACATTAGATATGGAATGCAAAGTAGCATCAACATGAATGGCAGCACCCAAGGTTTCCCAGCAGAACATTGCCCAAAACATCACACTGCCTCCACTGGCTTGCCTTCTTCCCATGGTGCATCCTGGTGTTATCTATTCCCCAGGTAAGCAAAGCACACACCCCCAGCCATCCACATGATGTAAAAGAATACATGATTCATCAGATCAGGCCACATTCTTCCTTTTCTCGTGCTCCTGTGCCAATTGCAGGCACTTTTGGCTGTGGACATAGGTCAGTATGGGCACCCTGACCAGTCTGCAGCTACACATCTCCATATGCAACAAACTGTGATGCACTGTGTGTTCTGACACCTTTCTATTGTAACCAGATTAACTTTTTGGCACTTTGAGCTACAGTTGCTCTTCCATTGGAATAGACTACATAGGCCAGCCTTCGCTCCCTAGGTACATAAATAAGCCTTGGACACCCATGGCCCTGTCACTGTTTTTCCTTCCTTAGACCATTTTTGGTAGATCCTGACCACTGTAGACCATCAACATCCCACAAGAGCTTCAGTTTTGGAGTTGCTCTGACTCATATGTCTAACCATTACAATTTGGCCTTTGTCAAAGTTGATCAAATCCTTACGTTTGCCTATTATTTATGCTTTCAACACATCAACTTCAGGGACAACATGTTCACTTGCTGCCTAATATATCCCACCCACTTTCAGGAACCAATGTAACGAGCTAATCAATGTTATCCACTTGTCGGTGGTAATAATGTTATGGTTGATTATTGTAAATCTTTCATTGAGTCTTGCACAGTTGTATTGAAGATGATTAATCCAATTTCACTGCACAATGTGAACCTCCAACAATGTGCAATAAAAGCTGCAGGAAATCAGATATAGCCCACACTATTTCCTAGCAAAAGATCAGCTAGCATCACCTAGCCCTTTCCTCTCCTGTCTTACTGCCCATGGTCCATCCCTTTCATTCATTTGATTTCAGCTCTTTCACGCATGGAGGCTCATCATCACATGTGGGTGTTACACGACCACTTTCCCTCTGCCCTATAACAGTTTTACTGCTACAGGGTAGCATTCCTGTGCAAAATCACGTATATAAACGTAATTTTGCGCTTCCACCACACGGGGGTGGACACACACCGCCAGAGGAAATCTTCGGCTGTGGAGTGTCACAGCACAAAATGATCTGCAAGCACCTGCAGATCGTTGGTCAGGGAGGAAGAACAGAGCTATGTCATAAATCGTTTCTCTCTGTAGAGCTGAGAACATGATCCATCACTTCCCATACGAAAAGTCGTACCTATTGTACACCAAGCACATAGCTAGGCACACTCTTAACCCACTCTAGATGTTAACCCCTTCCCAGCCAGTGTCATTAGTACAGTGTCAGTGCATATTTTTAGCATTGATCACTGTATTAGTGTCACTGGTTCCCAAAAAGTGTCAGTTAGTGTAAAAATGTCCGCCGGAATATCGCAGTCCCAGTATAAGTCACTGATCGCCGCCATTACTAGTTTAAAAAAATAAAAATGTCCAATATATGTACCATAGTTTGTAGACGCTATAACTTTTGCGCAAACTAATCAACATACAATTATTGGGATGTTTTTTTTACCAAAAATATGTAGCAGAATACATTTTGGTCTAAATTTATGGAGCAATTTTATTTTTTATTTTTTCTTTATTTGATCTGTTTATAGCAGAAAATAAAAATAATTGTATCTTTTCAAAATTGTCAGTCTTGTTTTGTTTATAGCGCAAAAAGTAAAAACTGCAGTGCTGAACAAATACCACCAAAAGAAACCTCTATTTGTGTGAAAAAAGGACATAAATTTAATTTGGGTACAGCATTGCATGACCACGCAATTGTCAGTTAAATTAACGCAGCACCGTATCGCAAAAAAATGGCCTGGTCAGGAAGGGGGGTAAATCTTCTGGAGGTTCTGCTTGTAAATACAGCTTGCTTAGAAATCACTCCTCCAGACTGACATCCACTCATCAAGGCATTTTGATATAGATTACATCAGGAATGAGGGCTATTGACAGGCATACCGAGGCAAGGTGATATTTTCAGGAAACAATGTACTGTACCCTGCCAGCCCCTCCCACCAGCCATGAAGCCTCTATCACATAAAGAAGCATAGAGAACCCAGTTTTAGCATCCGTTGACCTAAAATGAAGTGTGTAATGAAAATGAATGATTTTTATTAAAAACGCCACTAGCGTGTTCATGTGGAGGGAGGAACCAGAGAAGGCAAAATATAAGCAATTTTAAACTTCAGCATTAACTTTCCCACAATAGGGTACCTGCCAATCTTCTATCTGCATGTCCATTTCTGATGCAGGGTTCAGTAGACTGGCCTTAGTATCCTTGATCCAGGTTTTAACTGCATTCAGCTCCTTCTCCACATCCTCCCTTTCCTTCAATTCCTGCTCTACAAGCTTCTTGCTCTTCTTTAATTTCTGCTGCATACTTTAAGAAACCATCATGAATGACAAACATGAAATATGATTTATGCACAATTTAATTTTCCACAGTTGTGTATAAGCTGTTAAGTTAGTTATTAGAAAACCCAATCAAAAAGCTGGTGATTAAGCTTGGGGTAATTGTTGACACAAAGAAGTTCCTGACTTGTTGAAAGTCCACATGGGCTGAAGTCTAGAGGTGATGCATTTCAGGTGGCACCATCTCATTTATATTTATTATCACTTTATTCGCTTGTTAGCATGCAAGTATAAATGTATAAATCATAAGATCTTTAGCTATGGAAATTATATAAAATGAGTCTGTAAAATTTCAAGATATAGAAAAGTCAAAATAAGGGCCCATGCAAATAAAATAAGGCACAGAAGCAAGTCATATGTAGTATGTATTTAGGTGCCTTTCAGTTGTATTGACTCCTGTTTTGCCTGTCCGTTCCTCAAGGATTTACTGCAAGCTGCTTCTGAGCTGAATCCACTTGCTTTTGCATTCACATTAACTTGTGTGGCCAAGAAACATGCAAACAAAAGTTACTGTACATGAGCCCCACAAAAACTGACCTTAGGGGAAACACAAATGAACTTCGGTCCTGCTTGTATGCATGGCACATATACTGTATACCTATTGCTTAAAGTGGACCATGCAGTAAAATGCAAGGTATGTTTTCATTGTCGGGGCTCTCCCACCTTTTAAAAACACCCAATGTTAGTCATTCCAAAATGTCCTTGTACTGTACAGAAAAACACTAGATTTAAATTTACTATACACCAGTCTTCCACATACGGTGCCTAGACAAGGATGACATCATATTTCTTTTGACTACATGTTGGGAAATACAAGCAGTCCAAATCCCGCAAGAAGAATATTTCCAGAATCTTCCCGCAGGAGTCTTATCAGAAGGATGTTGATATCACATGCAGTGATGCAGAAGATGAGGGTAAGGTAAGCATAAATCTAACATTTGTATTGACTGGTACATTTTGAAATAGATGAATTTTAAAAGGAAATGGAGCCTGGGTATTATATGAGGACCTTGCACTGTGCTGCAAGGTCTGCTTTAAGAGTTTTGTAGTTGAAATAGAAAAACTTCAGTAAAAAGGGGTTGTTGCATATAACAACCTATTTTTATCAATTGTCCTGCTTCAAAGTACAGCATGCGTGTTCTCCAGTATCAGCTGAATATCGACACTCTCTAGCTTCCAGACAGTGAGAACTGCAGAGCATGTGTGATGGCAAAGATGCTTATAGTCTCCACCAGAAGTGCACATAACAGTGTGATATTCAGGACTGCAGCCGGGAGACTGGGACAGTGTTGTCACCCTATCACAGGAAGTTCCTGAAAAGCCACTTTATCCCAGGATGTCTATACAATATTGTCCATATTTTAATGAAAGCTGCATATTTTTAAAAGATTGAAAACTATTTTTAAATTACATGTTAAAAATTATATGAGATTTAAGTGACTGAGTTAATGTCTATTTTAACCTCAAATTAATATTTGCTATAGCTACATTTCCAAGTACAGATTCCTTACTTTGAACATCTGTCAAGCATGGCTTTAATTTCTTGAATGACTGGCAGGTCTTCAAAGGCAGCTGGTTCAGATGCAGCATCTCGCAAGACAGTATTCAGTGCATGCTGTCTAAGCCGATTGACTGCTGAGAACTCCTTCTCCAACTGACGAGAGAAGGTTTCATGGTTTTCCAGTAGCTCTATTAGTTCAGCTTTCGTGGCCTTTTCTGTGGAGCTCTCTGGTAGGCGTTCCTGAAGCTGATCAATTGCCAAGGTGGATTCCTGTATCTGAAAATGCAAACCAGACAGCTTAAGCATCCTGCTTACTTACACCTCTTTCTGAGAACACCCAAATCAAAACTCATTAAAACCTCAGACGTATGGGATTTTGTACAGGAGAGTACACCTTGCCAATGGAGTGGGACTTTAAATAGGAAAAGTGAGTCTCTCTTTTACCTAATACAGATGTTTTGAGCCTAACATTGTTTAATTTTTAAATTACAACTGTTAGTAAGTAGACCTAAATCACATTCCTTATATGAGATGACCACTGGAAGAAGCATTTACAAATTAATGCAATACAGTTCTCAAAATACAGAACAGGTATTCAGGACAATCAAGTGACACTTCACCTGAAATTTACAAGATAAATGTTAAAATACCCCCCCCCCCAACAAGTACTCGCTAAAAACAGTTTCACATTAAAGTAATTTTTGATTAAAAGGTATGATTACACAGCTCCCATACCAACAGCTGGTACCTTATCACTGAGATTTTTCCATTCCTGTACAGCCTCTTCCAGTATCTTCTCCTGCTCACGTGCTGTACTGCGGAGTCTGGTCCATCTCTGCCATACTGTTGTCATTGACTTGCTGATGGTTGCTTTGGTTGCGTTATCCCCTAGTTTTTCCATTGCTGATGCCTTCTCCTCAAGAGCTGTGATTTTCTCATGGAAAGAATTCACCAGTGTTACCAAAGTCTACAAAGTTAATAACAGTTTGGGGTAATTAGAGGTGGCTCCATATAAAAAAAAAAATTTAACACTTAATTTTCCCACATTCTTTTTAGGGTGCAACATATCTTTGTTTGAGATGGTGCTCATTACAATCACCAAAGGTTCACATAGATCAAACATTTTTGCTAGGGAGGACTGATGATATCCTAAACTGGATTTTTTTGTCCAGCTGTTATTGTTCCCCTCTAGGATATATCTACCATCTATTGGGATGTGTGGACATTACTAATCCCGTTTCCATAAGCATTAGTGAGCATGTTAATAGAAAGAGTATATAAAAAAATGTTCAGCAGTCAGATAATATCTACACTATTCAAATTTTCTTTCACATCTCCTTTCATTACTTTTCCTAGAGGCCCAAAGGAACAAGGAGTATCAGGGCAAAAGACAGCAGGAGTGACATTTTATGAATACCAATATTTGTATAAGCGCTTTTCTATGTCAAATAACACAAAGGGGTGAAACCTGTGTTGCTCAATGAACTTTAAAAAATGATTGTATGCTATGTACAAAAATCCTATTTCATTTGCCATGCAATGAGGGACAAATGAATTCACAAACTGTCAGGATGCCCTAAAGCAGTCTAAGTGAAGGGTGGGCTTACATTTCTTACCCTTGGGATTCAGGGAATCTTTTGACCCCTCCATCTGAGTGAAGCATCCATAGCCATAGAACAAGGGACAGAAACCTTAACCAAACAGCTGTGAACATTCACATGATTAGCAACAGACCTGATGATGGGATCTGGAGGCACTTCCCCAAGAAGCTGAAGATCAACCACAGGGGGAGAACCTATCTCTAGGTGATCAGGTCCCACAAAGGCCTCAGACATGCTTTATCCCTAACAGGGGATACCGGCAGCAGAATTCCAGCATGTTCTGCCTACTGACATTCCACTGAAACACGAGGCCCCAAGTGATGGTTTATTCCTGCAAAGCAGGAGATGAGGAGCACCTAGGTGCACGAACCTCTATCTCCAATGTGTAGACTACTGGTTGGAGAGAGCCAGATATTCTCTAAGGAAGACAGTGTGGTCAGGAGTAGCATTTGTCCAGCGTACGGACCGGGTTACTTGTCCAATTACAGGGACAACTTCCAAACCTTTTAAAAATGTCTTAAAAACCCTAAGTGATGTCCAGCGAATTTTAGGTCAAAATGGGATCCCTTGATGAAATGGGGCCAACTGATCTGAGGAAACACACATAAGCCCTCGGTATAGGGACAATCCTGAAAGTGGAGTGCCCCTTTGTAAACCTTTTACCCTAAGAGAAATAGGGGTCATGCCTCAAACTTGAGTGCAAAGTCCCAGGAATTGATGGGGAAGCAGAAAGGGAACAAGAGTCAATGAGAGAGGGGGAGACTAAGTAAGGAGGGTATTTTCTTAATACTCTACAAGCCCCTAAAGGGAAATTTAGGGGGAATGTCTTTGAAAGGGACCAATGACCCACAGGGTGCAGACTTCTTTAGCGGAGATTTGAGCTGAACTGCCTTGCCCTTTGGTGACTAATTACCATCACTAGACAAATATGATGCCCTATTCGGTCAAAGCTTGCAGTTGTTACAACCTTCAGAAAAGCTCTCACTGCATAGGTACAGAAGCTGACTAATTTCAAGTAGGTAAATCCGTGTGTTCCACAATGGGAATGCCAGGAAAAGTCACTAGAGTGGACATACAAAAAGCTTGCATGCGCTCCACCACGTAGATGATGTAAGCACAGCCCGCACCACTGTAAAACTGGTGATATTGAGAATTTTAAAAAAGGCACCCAGCTGTGCAAATAGTGAGGTAAAACAGGTGCTTTCACCCAACCAGCCTCACTCACTAAGTGAGTCTTCTCAGGGTCACATTTATGACTGTGCCATGGCTATGGACCTGGAAAGCACTTAGTTGTTAAATAATAAAATACAATGAGGGATGCACTGAAATTTCGACAGCCAAAACATATCAGCTGAAAATAGCCATTTCGGCTATTTGTTATTGATGGTTTTTAAATGCAATTGCCAGCTTTTTTATTTCTTCACTATTGCTCCAAGAAGGAGCTGTCATTCACCCCACTGCTAAAGTAAACAAAGAGTTGGGGTCACCCAGTGACATTACCAATTGACCCTGCCCCTTTGCTTACTTTAGTGGTGGGGCGAATGCCTTCTTGGAGCTGTAAAGTGAAGAAAAAAAAAAGCTGGCAATTGCATTTAAAAAACGGCAATGACATTTAGCGGCGGCAAGTGAGGGAGCCTGACTGTATATACTGCTCTCTCACTGTATACACTGCTCCTCTCCTGCCCCCTCCTTGTACACACTGCCCCCCACAAAGAGGACCTGTCACTTATATGCTATCACATAGGGGACTATTGGTCCCCTATGTGATAGAAATAACATAAGTTAAAAAAAAAAATAAATGAAAACACACATTAAAAGTAAAAAAAAAATACAAAAAAAACTGAGCCTCCCCACCTTCACAAACATTTCAGTTTCAGTTTTCGGCCAAGTACATCCTGAATTTTTGGTTTCAAATAACATGTTTCTTTTGGGAATACTGGGTATACAACCCTACCTACATAGGCTGAGGACACCCATGTCAGTGGGACTGTCCTCTGTGTATTTTAAGGAAAACAAGTTATTTTCTTAACATAGAGGTAAAGCTTTGTGTTTACACTTTTCCAAATGAATGTTGAAAAGACAAGAACAACTATTGGATTTGGCTAAAATCCTCATTTGCAAGACATCGCATAAAATGAAAATGTGTGCACATAGATACTGCATCCTCCATAGGAATCAGTGGATAATGATTGAGAAAATCAATGGTTTAGCATCATCAAATGTAAAATGTGGGGACAAAAATATGTCAGTTTGCTGATACTTTTTTTTTACTTTAAAAAAGCCAGTTTATGTGATGACATACAGTAAGTTGATTCCCTGTATTGATACCATGCATCATGATTTTATCCCTCTTGGAGGAAGTGTGCAATTTTAATTTGAAATCAAGATCACTAACTTGTGGTTGCCGGTCACACTTTTTGGATACTATTTTGAAATATTTGAACATAATAACATCTGATTTACTGTATGTGTCTTTTCTGGTTGAAGCTCATCCTTAGCTCAGTACCCAAGAAGATACCATACGCACTTATGCCACTTACCTTGTGAGCCAGAAGATTCTCTTCAGCTTTGGGACACGAAGCATCTCTAACCACAGAAAACTTAGACAACTTTTTCTCAGCCTCATTTAAAGACATAATAACCTGTTGTCTTTCCTCTTGGTATAAATTCCACTGGACAGTGCATCTATGATCAACAAATTCACATCAGATGTGAAGTGCAGAACAATATCATAAACCTAATTAACTTTTTAAAATTTTCAATAAAAATGTATCAAATTTCTTGCAGAAAACTAATCACATTTCATTGGTCTTTGTATGCATGGACCTGTCCAGGTTTATTAGTCACGGTATTGATTGATTTGAGTAAAGTTGCAGTTTAACTCAACTGCATTTAGCAGTTGTGGAGTCATTTTATATTTAAAGTTGATGTTAAACACCCCAATCACATACAAGAAGAATAGCCATAATACCTTCTCAGCAAGTCTAACTGAAGTTGGGCTTGCTCTTTGGCTTCTTTTCCTTTCCTTTTCAGAGAAGCTACAGCTTCTTTCAAATAATCTTGTCCAGATTTGTGCACAAAAGCTTCAAGTTCAGATACCAGAGTCCGCAGTTCATCTAAAAGTCCATTGATTTTGCTTTCTGTGCTAAAGAACTCTGTATAGACTTTAAGACTTTCTTCAGCTACCTCAATATCCACGCCAGTTTCATTTTGTTGGAGTAATTCCTGTGCTTCTTCAAGCCAGTCAGATGCAGACTGCACTGCTTGGTGGTACCGGTGACTTGCAATATACATCTTGTCAAGAGTCATCTAAAAACAAAATAAAAAATAGCACTAACGCTAATAATATAAAGCAGAAAATATGTATCAGTTAATAAATGTACTATCCACAATTCTACTTTTATTTGTCTTAATATAGTACAGGAAATAATATAAGTATTTTACCATCCATTCACCACCCTCAGGTTTTCAGTAATAGATCCCTCTAATCCATTTGTCCTGATATTAGGAAATATATGATCTGTGTGTACAATGAATAGAGCAAATATTTTCCCCAACACATTACAACTAAAATTCAGTTGCATGTCTTTGTGAAATCAAAGACAAGTTTATCATAACTAGGCAGAGCTCCTGATCAAAAATGCATATAAAAATGTCTCTCCTCTCTGCATGTGACACTGCATTCTGTCTATCAGCTCTGTATTTACTGTTATTAAAAAATATAAATAAAAAATTATGCTCTACTATAGGAACAAGCACTGTCATATCATAGAAGGAGTGATGTCACCGTCGCCTCTAGTACCTGACACCAGCAAATACTGGGGTTTTAATGCCAATTATAATAATGTCTCTTTAATTATAGTAATTGTACTTCAGAATTCCAAGAGGCATGCGCTAAAAGCAATAATTCTAATCATGCATACAGCTAATCATTCAGGAAGAGCCTTTTACTCAGCAACATATCAAAAATAGTACAGTATTTGTAGGTCTCAAAGAAAGATATTACATAACAAAGAAACATGCCTAAATTCTGTCAAGCCATTTTAGGGGGTTGATGAATTAGGATGTCTCTGAATAATATAGCTTCTAAAGATGAATATGCCACATAGGTATGAAGCATGTTTACAGGAAGGAATGGTGTGATCAATAATATGTGGCTCCTTCATTGTCCAATCAGAGTACGGTAGAGGTAGCTAATAAAGCAACATCTTAGTAGCAGTTTTTTCCTATAGTCACTCATCAGATGGTTGAGTACTATCAGCTATGGAGACTTAGCTATAAGGGCAAGGTAAGGTTTTGTTTTTTTTAGTAGAGTGCGCAATGTTTAAAATGTCTGCCATTGTTTTCTGTTATCTGCGTCCTATTGAGGAGATTTCTTTTCCTTAAAGCACAGAAAAACTCTTAAATGTAAGTCTTGTTCGGTACTGGTGAAAGCGGTCACCAGGAAAATTCAGAGGGTTAAATCTTTACAGCAGAAACATAAACAGACATAACAAATTTATGGATCAACTGTATAACAAAAAAAAAAAAAAGTTTGGTCTTTACATACACTTTAACAATATGACAAGAGTTTACCAATTTTACATTTGCCTTTAATAAAATGTTGATTAAAAGAACTAAGGATAAAAATATGCACAAACCTGCTTTCCAGTGATTCCTTCATTAATTTCCTTTTCAAGTTCTGACAGCTCAGCCATACTGTTTTCCAGATCAGCTGGAACGAACTCCTTTGCCCTCAGATACTTCTGTTTCTCTCTGAGACATAGCGCATTTATTATTCTTAAACTTGATTCAATTTCCTCTTGTTGAATTTGTAACTTTCTGATTTCTTCTTGGATGTTTTCAAGTTTCCCATCTAATAGCACAGGTTCATTTAGCTCCACCTTCATTTGTCTTAGCCACTCTAAAATACGACAGATCTCAGTATGAAAGTCTATACTCTGCATAAATCTGTTCTCACTTTCTCCCATTCTCTCCTTCACTAGTGAGTTCCATAACTTTAACTTCTCATGCCACTGTTGTACTTGCATATCGGCAGATTCACAAGCTGAAACTTCAAGCACTGAGGACATTTCCTCTAACTGTTCTGTAATGCGCCTAAGAAGAGTTCCAGCATTCTGAAGGTTTGCTGCCAATGTACGGTAACTTTTCAGCTTATCCTCAGCTGGAAGTGTCTCCACATTAACTTGCTCTAGCTCCTTACTAAGAGCTTCAAACTTTATATTCAGTTTGGAACAAAGGTCTTCATACTTCCTATAGGAATCTGTTGTGTCTGCCAATTGGCTAACTTTCTGCTCTATCATTCTTTTTAACTTATGATACTGACTTACAACTTGCAGCATTTCTTCAGGAAGCCATGGTTGTCCGGTGCTACGGAAAATTTCTTTCTTCTGATTGAGTTCGTTAACTGCTGTGCCAAGAGTCACAACTTCATTTAAAAGAGAAGAATAGTCTTGCTGAAGTGCCAATGCTTCTCCAGCTAAAAGACTGGAAGGAACTTTGTTCATGAGTAGAAAATGGTCTTCCAATTCTTTTAAAGCTTTGCTTGTCAAATCAATTAGGGAAACATATTCTTTACGCATAAAGATTGCTTCCTGGACTTTACCAAGCTTTTCTCTGGCTAATTTGACAACATAATTACACTGCTGTGGCAATGAATTCAGTTTCTCATCTAGGTAAGAATGATCTACCTCATTCAGTGACGGGAGAATCCCCTGACCATTTTGCTGCAATGAAAGTAAAAGATTTTCATACTCTGGTGCCTGCTCGAGTATTTGTTGGTATTTGGACAGCTGTGAGTAAAGCTCAGAATCGTCATTCATTAAATTAATTTCAGGAAATGTAAGAACATCTGCCTGCTTAATCCAGTGACAAGCCTTATCTAAATCCTCCTTAAAATGTTTTCTTGAAACTAGGCTCTTTTCAAGTTCAATGAGCCTCTGTCCACATTTTTGCAGCACACTCTCAAAGACATTTTGAAGCTCTTGTAATTTTCCTAAAACCTCAGTCTTCTCTTGCTCAGTGGCCTCCTTCATCAATTCCCTGCCTTGGCTCCACAGGCTGTTAATATCAACCTGATATGCCTTTAAGCCAGCTTGAGCATTTTTACAAGTTCTGATTTGCTTACTTACATCATCAGGATGGAGACATATGTATTCCTGAAACATAACCTTCTTTTCATGCTGCTGAATTTGGTTCAAGGCTTGATAAGCTGCCATTAAAAACTGGGCTCTTTCAGACAAAGCCTTGTTCAAATGTCGTTTACGCTGGTTGACCAAGTCACTGAGACAGTCTACATGTTTCTGTGAATCTGCTAGAGTTTTCTGAAGTTGTTGTCTTTCGTTCAGACCTAAATTGCCCATAATTTTATCAGCATCTTTAATCAGGTTTTTCAGTAAAAGTTGTTTGGTCTCAACCTCACTGCAGATAGTCAAGTGCTCCATGAGCAAGTTCTGAGCAAGTTCAGGTGGTGGACTTTGTTTTAAAGCCTCTGAGATGGTAGGCTGTTGATCTTCAGCCCACTCAGTTAAATCTTGCAGGCGGGAATGGACTAAGCTTAACTGTTCCAAAGTTGTAGCACAGGTCTGGATTTTATTCTTCACTAGATCTGCAAGTTGAAACCAGCGCTGCTCAAAGTGATTGGTTTGCTCCTTCACTAATTCTTTGTCATCTGCATTCAGATGTTCAATTACTTTTTGCTTTTGTTCCTTGAGGTCTTCAAGTGCAAACCTTCTCTCTTGAAGAGTACAGGCCAATGTTTTCAGGGCTTCAAGATGTGCAGCTGTACTCTCAGTATCAGACCTGTTAAAAAGAAATTTTAGAAATATAATTATATATGTGGTATAAAAATATTTCAGTTTATTCTGCCATTACTGTTCTATTATAGAGAGCCGAGTGCACTGGCCTTCAAACTGAAACCAACGCACAATGACTGCTCTGTGGGCCCTGCAAGTTCCAGGTGTGTGGAATATGTGCTCCCCTGCCTTATGCTGTGGTTACTCCCACCAGCTCACAAGGGCTGTCTTTATTATTGCTTGGACCCTGGGCAAATATTTTCTTGCTCCCGTCATGCAATTTCACTCTCCACCTGCTCTGAGACATACAATAAATAGCAGCTAGACTCAAAATCAGTTTAATGCAGCAGATCACACGGCGATTGCGATTGGTCGCCAGAGGTTACAGCATATCATTATTGTTCACTGACTGGTTGCTATAGGTTACTGCACATCATTAAAAATACCGTTTCAGTCTTTGTAGATGGCATCAAGCTCTGCAATGGAATGATGAGGGTGTCTCCAACTTACAAGCCAACCTCAATGCACTGTTTAATTGGGCAACTATGTGGAAAATTAGGTTTAATGTTGATAAATGTAAGGCCATGCACCTGGAGGCTGAGAATATGCATGCATCATACACACTAGGGGGAGTACAACTGGAGGAGACAAAGGTGGAGAAGGATCTGGGAGTTCTGGTAGATCACAAGCTAGCTTAATAAAGGCATGCAATGCCAAGCTGTGGTTTCTAAAGTGAGCAAAATCCTCTCTTGTATTAAAAGTATAGACTCCGGAGACAGAGATATCATTCTACCCCTGTACAAATCATTAGTAATGCCACATCTGGAATATGCAGTTCAGTTTTGGGCACCAATTCACAAAAAGAAAATTGGGGAACTGGAGAAAGTGCAGAGAAGGGCAACCAAATTGATAAGAGGCATGGATGAGCTCAGCTATGAGGAAAGATTAGAGGAACTGAATTTATTCTCTATTGAGAAGAGGAGATTAAGGGGGGATATGATCAACATGTATAAATACATCAGTGGTACATATAACAAACTCGGTGTACAGTTGTTCCCCCTGAGGGCATCACAGAGGGCAAGAGGGCATGCTTTACGTCTGCAGGAAAAGAGATTTAATCTCCAAATACAGAAAGGTTTCTTCACAGTAAGAGCTGTGAAAATGTGGAATAGACTCCCTCAAGAGTTGGTTCTGACCAGCTAAGTAGATTGCTTCAAACAAGGCCTGGATTCTTTCCTAGATACACAGAATATAACTTGATACTAACATTTATAGGTAAATTTGATCCAGGGAATATCCGATTGCCTCTTGGGGGATCAGGAAATAATTTTTCCCCTGCAGGAGCAAAATTGAATCACGCTTTGCTGGGGGGGGGGGGGGTTTCTTCCTCTGTATCACCTGTGGGTATAGGATTATAACTTGTTTTTTTTTATTGTTGAACTAGATGGACTTTTGTCTTTTTTTCAGCCAGACTAACTATGTAACTATCAGTACTGCTAACTGATTCGTTACTAGAGGTTACTGCACATCATTATTGCTCCCGGATTGGTTGCTAGAGATTACAGCAGATCACTACTGTTGACTGATTGGTTGCTAGAGGTTATTGCACATCCATATTGCTCATTTATTGGTTGCTAGAGGTTACTACACATTATTACTGCTCACTGATTGGTTGCTATTGGTTACTGTGCATTATTACCAGTTACTTCTTGATTGCTAGAGGTTACAGCACATCATTACAGCTCACTGCCTGCACACCATGGACGGAGAAGGTGAGGGGACCCACCAAGAGACAGAAAACTCCTAAGGATCCTAGGACTCCTGGGAACAGTGGCAGTGCTGGGGGGGGGGGGGGGCGGAGTGATCAGTGGCAGTGCTGGGGGGATGGGATCAGTGGCAGTGGTGGGGGGAATGAGATAAGTGACAGTGCTGGTGGAGGGATGGTATCAGTGGCAGTGCTTGGGGGGACGGCAGTGCTTAGGGGGATGGGATCAGTGGCAGTGCTTGGAGTGGATGGGATGAGTGGCAGTGCTGGATGGGGATGGCAGGTGACATTTCTACACCAGCCGCCAATGTTAGGAGGGATTTACACTTATGAATTATGTAAGGGAGGATTTACACTGACCAGCAGTGTAAGGGCAATTCTACACTTAGCACCAATGTAAAGAGAAATTTACACTGACTACCAATGTAATGGGGAATTTACTCCAACCACCAATGTAATGAAGAGTTTACACTGACATCCAGTGTAATGTGGGATTTTACACCACCATCCAATACATTTCTATACTGGCCACCAATTTACACTGACCTCCAATTTAAGGGAAGCTTCTACATGGACCACTGTTGTAAGGGTGGATTTGAAACTGACCACAAATGCAAGTTGGGATTTTTTATTGATTACCAATATAAAGAGGAGTTTCTACACTGGCCACCAATGTAACAGGGATATTCACAGACCACTAATGTAATAGGAGGATTCACAGTGACCACCAATGTAGGGAGGGATTTACAATAACCATCAATGTAAGGGACAAAGTATTCACAGTGACCACCAATGTAGGGAGGGAATTACAAAAACCATCAAAGGAAGGGGCAAAGCACACTGAGAAATGATTCTACATCATGCCCTAATGTAATGAGAAGATATACTCTGACCAACAATGTAATTCATGGTGCTGTGGCACTGTTTGATTTTGAAAAAGAGTCAGGGCCTTTTTTTCTGTATTTCTAGCCCATTTAAATAATTGGGCTGTTCTACATGTGACGTGTACACCTTTGCATCCTACATTTCCCTGCTAACATCTGCACCCCAAACCTTCCTTATCCTTTCTACTCCAACCTAGCTCTCCCCTGCATTAACTCTACATGCCTTCTCTGCTCATCTTTGCATCCTGATGGTAGGCTTAGTGACCACAGTTGCAGGCAGGACTTTCAAGCATGCCTCTGTTTACCTCCCCAGTGGGCAGCATGCAGCAGAGGTGATGGTGGCTGGAACCTCAGGGGGTATAATATACATATGAATGTAGTTGCTATTTATATATCCTCCTGTACCACCTTCCCCTCCCTCCTAGATTGTAAGCTCGAAAGAGCAGGGCCCTCGAACCCCTCGTGTATTGTATTGTTACTGTCTTGTCTCATGTTCTGTCCCCCTTGCTACTGTACAGCGCTGAGCATACCCTTTGACGCTATATAAATACTGTATAATAATAATAATATATGAATTCTGTTGTTATTTACATATGAATGCCAGATATTTATATGTGAATGATGACAAGATCTGCTCAGGTGAGTCATCTGTACATGGCAATAGGGCAGCATAAGTGACAGCACTTCATATTGAGCTATCAGAACACAGCTTGGGACCAAGACTTCAATGGACAGTTGGCAAGTTGGGCAGCTGGTTTTAGTGCACAGTAATGAATGGGTCCAGGGCAGCTGCCCCTCCTTAAAGACGGCCCTGCAGCTCCTACAATGCTATAGGAGGTACAATCTGGCATATGTAACTACTACGTGCAGTAGGAGAATCAGGCATTTGACCCATCTGAATGGTTAGCAGTTGCGGACTGCTTGTACTGTGGAAGGGTGGCCCATAGAGGCACAGCAACATACCTGTACATTGCTTGCCTCCTCCAGGTATTGGGAAGACTGAGATTGAGCTCTGCTGTCACTTTTGCAGCAGTTGCTTTCTTATTCTGGGTCAAAATCCTGTGCAATGTCCTTTTGTCTCTTTCGGTCAGTTGATCATGTCGACTGAGCTTATCAGTCAACGCTTTCTCAGAGACTGTATATACTGTCATAACCTTTGATACTGTGCCTCATGACACAGTACCTCATGAAATAAATTGGCAACTTCAGTCACAGAGGCACTAGCTGTGCGAGCACCAACAATTTGCCATCCTTGAAGTTCAGTAAGCTCTGACATGACTCCACATTACTAACCTAGCAGCGCACGCAGTGCATGATGAAAGTAAGGCTTCCCACACTAGGTGTTACATCATTACTGCTTTCCATGCAAGACATGTCACTTTCACAGCTGCAAATCATGTAGTGTTTCCATTTTTTGTCTAACTCCTGTATATTCCAACTTTTTAGTAGTCATGCTTTTAGATACAAGTAATCCTGTGCTGACAGAAGGCTAAATTAAAAGTGTGGCTCTTGCCATGTCAATTATTGTCTTATAAATCCAAGAAGAAGAAATGTGATTGGACAACAGCCCAACAAATAGCTCAGCCTGCTTTGCTCAGGTTTTATAAGTCAGCCTTCAACAGCTGTATATTAACATTATAGTCACAATTTGGTTAAAGCTGTGAGGAAAATGCAAATTTAGTTTGTACACTATAAAAAGATACATTTTATCAAAGAACATGACTATTCATAAATTACCTGGCTAAATTATCCCATTCGGTGGTGAGCTTTTCCAGAAAAACATCTACCAAGTTGAGACGATCATGATAATCACGTGTTCTCTGCAAGTCCTCCTCCCTCTGCTGAAGAAGACTGTTAATTTGAAAGCAAAAGTCCAACCATCGGTTACTTAGGTGCCCAATGTCTGCATGCTCTGGAGACTCCTGTCCATTGGTAAGCTGGTTGACTTTCTCTGTAAAACTGGTAATCTTATCTTGCTGCGACTGAAGCTTCTGACTGAATCCCTAGCACACAGACAAAATAAGAGTAGGATAATTTTAACAACAGTTCTTCATATACTCATCTAAATTCGCTAAAAAATCTAACACAGAGATTACTTCAAACACAATGATAGATTTTGAGAACTACCAATTTTAATAGTAGTGGTCACTGAAGCTGCAGTATTGTACTTCTGAATGAAACCCACCAAAAGCCAAGGTGCTGGAAAATATCTCACTATTTTGGTTGCTTCCGTGCATTCATTGTGGCTTAATGTTGTTTGCTAACTTACATACTGCAAGATTAAAGTGATCCTAAAGGCAGGACATTCTCTATATTAAGGCAAAAATGTCCCATTGGTCATATTGCCCCTTTACCTCCCTAAATTCTTGGTCCTATCATGACCTAATGCTGCTTTCTCGTCCTGTCCTCATAAGACTCAGTGAGAGCAGCGAGAGCCATTAGCTCCTGCTGCTGTCAATCAAATCCTGTAAAGAGGAAGCGGGGCAGCGGGGCAGCAGGGCCGCACTGTGTATGCCAACAAATTCTCAAAGTCCAGCTTAGGAGCAAGCCCACAGGTGCGCCCCTATGGGAATTGGCTTCCTAGGGCGGTACACCAAGACGAGGAGGAACAAAGATCATTGGTGCAGAACCTGTAAAGAGAAGGCTGGAGCAGTTATGTGCAATACCATTGCACAGAGCAAGTAAGTATGTTTATTATTTTAATTTAAAAAAATTAAATCTTTACAATCCTGAGCCCTGGTTCACTCTCAATGCGGCCATGAATTTGCGATATTTCACTTGAAGTTCTGAATATTCTGCAAAATATTCAATATTTTGGGTCAGTAGCCAGACCTGAACCTGGTAGCTCTACCCCACTTTGTCTTTTCCCCTATGTTAGCATTGTGTCCACGGTAGCATTTGCGTAGTCAGAGCAAAGTAGGACTGGCAATACAGGGATTACTTTGACGCAGTTGGCCAGCTTAAACATGTATTGCAATATGTGTGAACTAAATATCCCCATTTATTGCAGAGTCTGCTTGAAAGGGTATATACCAGTGTGCAGAGGGCCCTTCAGAATCTCTAGTGTTAATATGTGGTTGCACCAATTTAGCACCTGATGGATAAATGCATGCAATAGCTGCTGGGATTTGAGCACAGGTATATCTTGTTTGTTTATTTCACTTGAAGTTTCGCAATTTCAAAGCCCCTGGTCAGTGCAATTTAATGTGCGGCTTGCCTGACATCTGTGCAACTTCATGCACAGATGTCTATGCAAGTCACACATGAAATCACCAAAAATGGTGCAGGAACCTTTTTTCAAAATCGGTGCCGCACTGCAAAGTTGGAGTCGCACTGATTTGAACGGTTCCATAGGCACAAATAGGGTCATACAATTTTGAACTGTCAAATTGCATGACAAATCGCATTGGTGTGAATGCGCTAAAAGATCCTAAAGATCCTCAAATATTTTGCATCACTTGCAAGTTTCCAAAATTGCCCATAGGTTGTGTGTGCATTATTCTGTCTAAAGAACTGTCACTGTGGGATAACCAGAACTCAGCTATAGGTGCTTATGTAGCCCTAAAAGTATTTGCTGGAATCTGTTAATAATATTAGTAGCTCAAAGCAGAATAACACAAAACATCCTACGCATTTTGGAAGCCCAACACAAGCTCCTCTTTTTCCAGGGAAAGTGTCAAAAAACATTTTGCTGGTAAAAAGATTGCAGGTTTTCAGTAATATTTCTGGTGAGTGTGCCATCCACTTTGCCACTACCAGTGGTGAGTGTGCCACTACCACTTTCAACACCAGAGGTATACTTTTATTGACTTTGATACATTCCTTGAACAAGTTGAGCCCCTGAAACGTATTGGCTGTGTTGTATTATCCTGATATTATTTAAAGATTTTGAACTCTTGAGCCTTTGTTTGGCACTCTTATTAGTCTGTATATACATGGATTCTCAACACTGGTTCCCCTTTTTCAAGGGGCACACTGGAGCCATTCTGTGCTGTTATAATCAGACTGAATTACCAAAAATGTGTACCCGGCACCTCATCTTCATTTATGTTTACTAATTAAAACTGGACAGATGTTTTAATTTTTGGTTTTAAATACACTCTAAAGGAGAAGTAGGGCCAAAGCTTTTTGTGTCCTAATTCTCCTACACATCACAGCAATTCATTCTGCTTTCTTGTGACCCGTTTTCAACCATCAGCTGTCTAAAGCCTGCCTTCTGCTGACATCATCGAGGCAGTCCAGGCTCTGGAAAGATCCAGACTTTAAATTTGGGATCTACTCATAGGTTTGAGTGGCAGCTGGCACAACCTCTCAGCAAGCTGCTAAGAGCCTGAGCCAGTCACTTCCACTCTCATCACAGCTCAGCATACCAGAGAGCACTGGAGGGGGAGAGCAGAGAGCTGATAACTGACAGTCACTGGCAGGGGCGGACTGACAACTCATGGGGCCCCTGGGCAATAGGGGATCATGGGGCCCCTGTCTCCTTGCCCAAACTCAAAAAAGCCTATGAAAAAGGTACCAGGGGCATCTCATGGGGCCCCCTACTGACCCGGGGCCCTCGGACAGTGCCCGAGTTTACAAATGATCAGTCCGCCCCTGGTCACTGGCTCTGTGCCGACTGAAGATTGAGAACTAAGCAATCAGCGGTGTTTTGGTCACTCAGTTCTCAGTCTTAGAGGTGGTGGTGGACAGATACAGCATCAGACCGATACTGCATCTACCTAGGTGAGCATTAATGTTTATTTTTTTGTAATCCTGAACTTCTCTTTTAATTATATTTTTGACCAGAAGCATAAAAATAATTCTTATGTTTTTTATGTTTTTACCCAGTATCAGTCACTGAAGTGGACTCATCAAAACAGGAGAAATCATGGTTACCTGAGTTAACCATCCAAAATTCCTATTTGATTTTTCATAAAATGACAGCTCTTGGCAACATAACCACATTTTTTCAGTCTTCATGTAACAGCCCTACTATTTGCAATCAGATCTACAAAGACCATGGTATGTAGAAAGCACCTAGGCTAATTCTCTACTATTAGCAAATAAAAGGAATTCTGATTTACCTGTAAATGCCATATTTTGGAGTACAGTACAGGACATAGGCTGAGTTTTCCAATCACCTGAAGGTAGCAACCTATAATCCAAGATCTATGAAAACGCAGCCTGTGTCCTGTACTGTAAGATTAATTTAGAGAATTTATATCTCTTTTCTCAGATCTTAGAAAGCACATGTAAACCATATACTGTATACCCCAAGCTGAATAGTTCCAATTTTCACTGTCTAAACATAGAAGGCAAAAGCTCCCAGTACCTTAAGCTGTGATACCATGTTCTGTGCCAGTTTAATCTCCAGCTCTGCTCTTCTTCTCTTCATGTTCTGAATCTGCTGGCCCGCCTCCTGGAAATATGCTTGAAGTTCTGCCTTTAGATGTTTAACTTCTTCCCAGCCGTTTGCCAGAGCCTGAGACGCCATCATTCTCTGCTCTATCTGGAAATGGAAAAATTGTCAACCATGTCAGCCTTTGTCATTTTAGTTTCTAATTTGTAGCTTTCCTTCACGAATCACCTAATTTGTATAAGCTAATATTAAACTATACAGTAGATACTGTGCAGATTCTCCGACTAGGGATTTAAAAACAACTTTTTATTGTTATGTTTACTTATAACAGTATTCACATTATCCGCTGGCAAAGATAACAACTCAGTCTAAAGTTGGCCTTGTATTTTCCAATCTTATTGTACAACCTCTGAGAGGACATCCATGTCACAATTGAAGAATGTATCCTTTATTCCAGTTCTAGAGATAACTGTAAAATTTCCCATTACTTTCTGAGTGATCATGGTCATACTACAAAAGAAAGGATGATTCTATGCAGCAGGGACAAAGATAGCAATAAAACCTGACAGAGGTTTTAACCCTTACATATTCTATCCAAAACTAAAAATATGAGCTTTACATACACTTTAAGCAATCAATTCAGTATATATCTGGATGGACTTGTGTCTTTTTTTCAACCAGATTAACAATGTAACTATGAATCTAGTCAGGCAGTCCCTTGCACTACACAACTGTATATCCAACTTGTGTGCACAATCAGATGGCAATATGTATGGTCAGTTTAAAGTGCAAGTTCAGCTAAAGATTGTTTCTGTGTGTTTAGAGTGGGGAAGGGTTTGTACTGCTATCTGAGGATCTGACAGATTTATCTTCCCTTCCTGTCCTTCGGACAATTTATCAGACAGAAAGAGAGGGGTAACCATTTAACAATAACAAAGAGAGAAATACATTTGGATTTTTGCTCTCACTCTAAAATTGTATTGTCAAATTTTTAAAGTAGAACTAAAGGAATTGTGTTTTCATTTTTGATAGAGCAAGGAAGGGTTATAACCCCTGTCATATTGTTTTTTTTGCAATCTGTGTCCCATTGTGGAGATTTCCCTTCACTTCCTGTCCCATAGACAAACAGGAAGTGAGAGGAAATCCCTGCAAATTAAGAAAATTCCTTGGGGACTCCCAGGTCACCAGAATTAGTGTTTCCATTGGAAGATTTCCCTTCTATTACTAATCTGAGAGCAACCCAAAATTTGAGATGTTCTTTTACTTTCCCTGATAATGGTAAACAGGACAAATATAGAGGGTGAATCTCCTTAATGAAGTCACAGGCAGCAATAAAAACTGACAGGGTTCTAATCACTCTGTATTCTATGCAAAACTAGAAGAAAAAAAAAAGTTTTGCCTTTAGTTATACTTCAATGTTTATTAAGGGACACAGGATTCAGAGACATTTTGGCTATACTGCCGTCTACAGGAGGATTTAGATACTGGCAAACAAAACCACTGACTAGCCTGGTGTAACACCTCCAAGCAAGCCTCAATTTTGTATCAATGAACTCAAATAAAAGTTTTTCACAGTTATGACAAAAATCCAATGTCTTTCTAGTTCATGACAGACATAGGATTCAGGACATCCCAAAGCAATCCTACTGATCTGTATAAAAATGAATAAAAGAACCCCTGCGCTTAGATGACCCTAATAATAAGCTGCTAGCACCTACTATGTACCAGTGTCACATAAATTAAAAAACTATAAAATGGTGCAGCGCTATTAATAAATGACATATGGAGCAAATAACCACAGGTGAATGAACCCCCTTAAGTGACAGCATAAATCAATCACTGGTGTCAAGATGCAATTGACACGCACTTAACAAGTGACTACGGGGTGATAAAGTCCAATATGAGCACACAGGTGAGGAACTCTTCACACGTGGATGTGTCATACGTGCCACAGGAATCCCAAAACACTCTGAGTGCCCCCTCACCTCCTTGAAATGACCTCAAGGGCCAACCAGCTTTCCAATGATAGTCAGGCAATCTCCTGTTGATCCCTTCAGTCTGACTGGAATGATGGTAACTTTCACCAGACCTCTTTCCACCGCTCTACCGACACCACTATCTTCCACTCAGAGACATAACCAAAACAGGCTCCATAGTGCAATATGTCCAATTTATTAAGATAAAAACATAAATACCCACTTACATGTAGGCAAACGATCATGCACAATACTCGGCAGTCCTCCTGACATGCGGCTTCATGGAGTCCCAATATGGCGCGGACGCCGGACGCCGGCGTCCGCGCCATATTGGGACTCCATGAAGCCGCATGTCAGGAGGACTGCCGAGTATTGTGCATGATCGTTTGCCTACATGTAAGTGGGTATTTATGTTTTTATCTTAATAAATTGGACATATTGCACTATGGAGCCTGTTTTGGTTATGTCTCTGAGTGGAAGATAGTGGTGTCGGTAGAGCGGTGGAAAGAGGTCTGGTGAAAGTTACCATCATTCCAGTCAGACTGAAGGGATCAACAGGAGATTGCCTGACTATCATTGGAAAGCTGGTTGGCCCTTGAGGTCATTTCAAGGAGGTGAGGGGGCACTCAGAGTGTTTTGGGATTCCTGTGGCACGTATGACACATCCACGTGTGAAGAGTTCCTCACCTGTGTGCTCATATTGGACTTTATCACCCCGTAGTCACTTGTTAAGTGCGTGTCAATTGCATCTTGACACCAGTGATTGATTTATGCTGTCACTTAAGGGGGTTCATTCACCTGTGGTTATTTGCTCCATATGTCATTTATTAATAGCGCTGCACCATTTTATAGTTTTTTAATCCTACTGATCTCTCTAACACAAATCAGGTAGCAGTACAAACCCAACAGTAGTTCTAATGTTTCCCCACTCTATCCAAAACTATAAAACATGTTTTTGACATGATATACATTTGAACGTTACAGTCAAACAAGCACACCTAACATGGGCAAATAGCATGCCACCCATACATTGAGATTATTTAGAACAAGCTAAAAAGGTGATTCATGTTTTCTTAACCTAAGTGGATTATCAGTGACGCCATTCATTTTTAGCCCTCATTTCAGCAAGTAGACCTCAGGTTACCCTGACCAGCACAAGCAGATTTTGATCAATTAGTTTTGTTTTTAACATTCCCCATAACATATTGCCTGTGAGAATGCAAAGTCGATCCTGATGGTCTGGTGTACCCTTTAGGAAAGCATTCTGTTTTAGCCAGGAGCTATTAATCTTAGCAGTATGTATTTAGTTTTCAAGACAAAAATCTATAAATACATAAACTAAATGCATATACCCTCTTGTTCAAATTAAATAAAGGACAGTGCAGTGCTCCACACTAACACACTGTGATTGCCGTCTTTTCTAAGTAATTAAATCCCCTGTGGCAAGCAATACAAGACATAGTGGATTTTATTTATGAAAGTGTCTGACATAACTGTCTACATTACTTCATAGCAATCAACCAGATTGAAACCAGCAATGGGTAGAAAGCAAGTATAAATATAAGTGTTTGTTCTGGGATAACACAGAGGGGGTTATTTACTAAAGCTGGAGAGTGCGAAATCTGGTGCAACTCTGCATACAGACCAATCAGCTTCCAGGTTTTATTGCCAAAGCTTAAATGAACAAAAGTAAGAAGCTGATTGGCTATCATGCACAGCTGCACCAGATTCTGAGTGCTCCAGTTTTAGTAAATCCCCCCCATTGAGTTCTTGTATGAAGCAAAAAATCAGTGGCCAATAGTTATTCTTTGGAGATAGAGCGAAGAAATGTTTCATCCAAAATACATGTGATCTTCATACTGCTGTCAGTTTACTAGCATTTAGATAGTAGCTAGTGGTTACCAGGTGCACACGTTTTGTTTCTAATATAGGGCAATGCAGTTCTTACTGTTTGCTTTGTTTGCTGTACATTGATTGCTACATTCTTCACGGCACCATCAGACAAGTCACAAGCAGTACACAAGAGATCCAAGTATGTGTTGGCCTGCTCCTGCAGAGTCCTGAAATGCTTCGCCTGGATGGATACACATAATGCCATGACTAATTAGTACATTTAAAATTCACAATATTTCATTAAAGCAATTAATGTCATTACTGATAGTAGATAGCTTAGCAACAAACATTAACATTAAATGCTGCTCAAAATAGAGTCAGTCTTAACTAACCTGCTTCATTGCCTCTGCTAGGCTGAGAGGGGCTTTGGTGCCAAGTTGTATGTCTTTCTGTACGGAGGCCAGCCAGGCCTGGCACTGCAGCAGTGTGTCTTGGTGACTGACATGCTTCTGGAGTTCATTTTCCAAACTTAAATAAACCTGTGGTTAAACATGATGATTTAAGAGTGCAGCCAGTACTAAACAGATATCTTTCTTCAAAGTACAAATGAATCCAAAATGTAAGGTGACAAATAACAAATATCTATGGCTAGTAAATTATGTGTGCAAATACAAAGGTTTTATTAGTTTGTCAAATTTTTTTTATTTTTTAGAACTGGTTTATATTAAGAGAGGGTGAACTTTACTGTATGCAGTTTATCATTAGCCTGCCATTGCTCATTGGTCAATGTGTTCAGCTACCCTATATTAATAAAATACATCAAGCACTGTTGAAGTAAAAACCATTGGAGCCTGCTCATACCAAGGCACGTATCTGTGTGGGATAAAGCAAAAAATGGCAGGTCATTGTTGCTCTTACTGTTATACACTGTAGTTAATAGTAAGCACGTTGCATACAACATATAAAAGTCCAGCGCTAAATAGTCAATTAAAATAAAATATGTCATATACTAATCATAACAAAACGAGTGCTCATAACTATTGTGACATAGTTACATAGTTAGTCTGGCTGAAAAAAGACAAAAGTCCATCCAGTTCAACCACAGAAAAAAAAAAAAAGTTATAATCCTATAACCGCAGTTGATCCAGAGGAAGGCAAAAAAACCCCCAGCAAAGCATGATCCAATTTGCTCCTTCTGAGCAAAAAAAATTCCTTCCTGATCCAACGAGAGACAATCGGATATTCCCTGGATCAAATTTACCTATAAATGTTAGTATCCATTTATATTCTGTGTATCTAAGAAAGAATCCAGGCCTTTTTTGAAGCAATCCACTGAGCTGGCCAGAACCAACTCTTAAGGGAGTCTATTCCACATTTTCACAGCTCCCACTGTGAAGAAACCTTTCCGTGTTTGGAGATTAAATTCCTTTTCCTCCAGACATAAAGACATCTATGTATGAAAAGTCCCAAGTGAAATGTCCTGAGTGGAGGCAGGTCCCTTTAAGAACATGTGCACGAAACACGTCAGTGAGGACCCTACGTGCTGACGTCACACCGCCGTGTCCATGTCGATGATCCGGTGGCCATCTTAGTAAGTGTGGCTGCTTGTTTTTATCTGTCTCCACGTGGATGTACATTTCCTGTTTTACAATAAATACTACACTATATACCACTGTTTCTTGGGCTCTGTATTGTGAGCAATTCCTTTACGACCCCTTGTTGGTACACCAGAAGAGTTTCCTAGTGGATGAGCTGTTGATTATTTGGAGAGATCTCCCTATCCAGAGCTTGTTCATTCCACTTCTGGCACATCATCACTTATTCCCACAGCTGATGAGTTTATGCTGCCTGGAGGAATTTCTTTGCCCTATGTCTGATCTTATTTTATTTCTGGTGAGCGTATAGTGGTGGAGGATTGTCACGGCTGTTTTTTTTTTCGTCTTCACGGATGGCGCATTTGTTTTGATTACTGGTCATAACACCGCATCACTGAAGAATGTTGTCCCACTCAGGACATTTCACTTGGGACTTTTTATACATAGATGTCACAATAGTTATGAGCACTCATTTTGTTATTATTATTATATGACATATTTTATTTTAATTGATTATTTAGCGCTGCCCTTTTATATGTTTACAATTTGTGGATGAAGGGGTTCATTCTTTGTGCTAGCTGCTTGTTATTGGCTCTTTAGCGCTCACTGGTATTTATTATATTTTATTATGTTGCATACAACCCTGTGGAGTTTATTTACAAAAGGCAGATAGGCTGCTCATTTTTAAAGGGAATTTTCGCTTTTCAAAGAACCTTTCCCTTAGCTTAGTGCACTTTGCAAAGAACACCTGATCATGTGCCAGAAAAAAAAACTGTATTTGCCTTGCACAGATTGGAAGATAGAAGTCAGAACAACTTACCCCACCCCAAGCTAACGGAAAATTCCCTTGCAGCCTATTTGCATTTAGTAAATCACCTTGCTTGACCTCATCCCCTGCTCTCTCCTCATTGGTGCATTGGCTGTGATTGACAGTAGCAGGAACCAATGGCTCCTACTGCTGTCTCGGCCAAAGAAGATGGAAAGCCTCGGGGGAGTCGCTGCTCTCATGCACAGAGCTGGATCGAGAGGGGGCTCAGGTAAGTATTGGGGGGGGGCTGGGGAGGCTGCTGTACACAGAAAGTTATTTACCTTCATGCATAGAAGCTTTACAACCACTTTGAAAACAAACTCAATACCTCCTACTGCTCTGCACTATTCTCTGTTCACTGTTCACGGGCATGTTCCCTTAGCTTTGTGAACATGATAAACATTTACTTTGCAAAGAATTCCAATAACTTACTAGGAAAATAAAAAAAATAGTATTTTTTGATTATGTACAACTGAAAGATGGAAGTCGGCAGAATGTTGCCTTGTTCACTAAAGGAAGTGAAAAATCCTTTAAAAAGTAAAGAGCCTATTTGCATTTAGTTAATGAACCCAATGGTGTGAATGAGCTATTGTATATATATTAGCAAATGATATCAATACTTTGTGTAAGGGATCCATATAACAGGATTGTTTGCTAATAAATTTAGTTTAAACGTATTCAAAATTTCCAACATCCTACAAACTACAGTCAATAAATTTAAAGAAGAACTATCATTACATGTTTTATTTAACTACCCAGGGGACCAATTCAATTGGTGTCATTCATAGCCATCCTTTAATTTCCAAGCAGCATGGTCTAACAGGTTTCCACCCCCTTCCCATCTTGTTCGACAACACCACTCATAAGGAGAAGGATTTGTGAGTAACCGCTCAGGTCTCTAGCTATTAGGGCCTTTCTGGAGACCAGAGCTGCCATTACCAGAGATCACTCAGTGCTGCAGAGCTGTGTGCTCCATCGGCTGGGCTGTGTATGTGTAAAAGTAGCTGCTGATATACACACAGCATCCTGATGCTGCTTGTTCATTCATAATAATAAAACAGTCCATCGGCAGATACATTACACAGAGCCACAGCTCTGAGTGATATTTTAGTATTGTGAATGAATAAGCACTTATTGACCATTAAAAATAGTAACAGATCACTCAGCTTAAACAAGGGGCGGGACTCTTTGATGGCTGTAATACCACCCCCCCCCCCTTAGGAATACACCTAATTTTCAAAAGGGGGTGAAGCTACAGCCAACATATAGAGGTGAGTTTTCGGGACAAAGGGGTCACCAATAAGAACAGGACCAAATGCTACATACAATGGTCACCTAGAGAGTAAAATGAAATGTATAAAAATAACAATAGTTCTTTCTTACACCCAGCATGATCTGCTAAAAGTAAATACTGTCCCCAAACTACAGACCCTAGCATAGTGGGGGCAGTTTTCAGGTATGAAGTAAATCTCAACTTTGTATGTATATTCTGGGTTTACCAATACTTACTCGCTGGACAGTGCTACAAATAGCAGAGTAGCTGTCCCTTGTCCCTTGCAAATGGGCCTGGATATTCTGCTTGAATTTTCCTTGCAGGTGCTCAGCACAATGAAGAACCAAAGTCTCTCCCTTTAGCTTAAGACTGTTCAGACGTTCTTCAAAACCAGCAATGTCCTCCATCATTGCCTGCAGGAGTAATTGATACATCATTAAGTTCCTGCTTTTACTGATTAATTTGCAAAGATAACAACAGTCTTACAATATACACAGTTTAGGCAAGAAAACAAATAAAAGTGTACATTAAAAAAATTTGTTGTGCAGTTTTTCAAACTGACACTCTCAACATGGTGATCATATTGTTCGCATTTCATTCTTAGCTTTTTCAGTTATTCCAAGAGCTTTAACACTATGGCTACTCTTCAAGTGACTCCTTTTATGAACACGCCAATCTTTTATATTTATATTTTTAGCTACTTCAACTGATTTACGTTACTCACAAACACTTTTTAATGATGCCTACACACAGAGATGATTAAGCTTCTCCAGTTCTAACAGAGAAACCACTGAGGTTGATTTACACTAAAGAATGCACACAAAGCAAACTGTGTTCAATCTAAGCACATCATAATCAGGGAATTTAAAAAAACAGGATTATGTCTTTCACATAATTGGAAGACTAAAGTGAACACAGCTTGACTTTAATAAAGAGATTCTGTCCCCATACTATTAATATTAGCAACAATCTTCCCATAAAATAACATATCAGATCACTTTGTTTTGTGAATTTTATCTCCCTGTAATTGATGATAGTATGATACTGAACAGGCTGGAAACTGCTGCTGCGCATCTCCATCTTGGATGTGACAGCAGCAGTCCCAGGCAGACTCAGACCTGTCACTCCAAATTACACTTTGTAGTATTCCCTCACTGTCACTTATTGATGTTTGAGGATCACTGAACAGGCTATCGTTTGTTTACAAGGCAGAGAGGCTGATAGTAGGAGCTTGCACACAGCAGAGCAAATGCTCCAAAAATGACAACAGTGACACATGCCCTGCTGGTGCTTCTGGCCCCTCCCTCCTGCAAAGTGCCACCATAGCAAGAAGTTTGCTATGGGGGCACTCAAGCATGCTCCCTCCTGAGCCGCTGCTCTATAATCACACACAGAGCGTGGCTTGACCTCATCCCCTGCTTTCTCCTCATTGGTGCATTGGCTGTGATCGACAGTAGCAGGAACCAATGGCTCCCACTGCTGTCTCAGCCAAAGAAGATGGAAATTCTCGGGGGAGTCGCTGCTCTCATGCACAGCGCTGGACTGAGAAGGGGCTCAGGTAAGTATTGGGGGGGGGGCTGGGGAGACTGCTGTACACAGAAAGTTATTTACCTTCATGCATAGAAGCTTTACAACCACTTTAATATCAACACCATAGCCACGTGAAGACAGCACTAGAAATTAAACAATTTCACCATTATAAAAAGCTTATTTATTACTTATGATACAATACCTTGTGGTTTGCCAGCTGTTGAGTAATTGTCTCTAGATTGTTGCTTTCCATTAGATCTGGAGTCACAAGTCTGCTAGACATATGAAGCAGCCACTTCTCCACTTCCTGCAGCTCAGAATTGTAGGTCTCATGTTCCTTAACTTTTTCTTCCAAATCAGCTACACTTGTCTATTTACAGGTTAAAAAAAGAGGATGGAGTGTGGTTAGTTTTTGCATTCCCAGAACTATAAATGCTTTAAAATCCTATAAAGCTGAAACAGGATCTGCTTATATTTTGCATTCCCTGGCTAACTATTCCCCCAGCCCCCATTAGTCAACATGGTCAATACATTTTAAAAAAAAATCAGTTTCCATAAAATTATTTTAGATCCAGTGGCATTATCACTGAGTGTCTGTGTTTCTATATGATATACAGGTATATCATGGTTAGTGGCAGGGGCTTTCAGTGTTCTCTACATAGCTTTCTTAAAACATCACAGCACCCTGCATTTTGGGGGGCCATGATGGATTAGTGTCAGTCTGGAGCAGTGGGTATTCCTAGGAAGACCGCATTTACAAGTAGACACATATGTTGCTGAGCCTTCTTTATTAAAAAACAATAAAACAAAAGGGACAGTTAGGCTGTGGAGGAAAGAGCTAAATGAAGCAGGACATCCTCTGGCCAAGAAATGAGGTGAGCTCTATCTGACTTGCTGTAGCTTCTAATGCACACTGTGAGAAGCTCACAGTATGTGATATAAAAGTTAAGCACATGGGAGGAGCCTGTGCAACTGGGCAGGACTGATGGTAATGCTGGAGTTCAATTTTAACTCCCACAGCTTTATTTAGCGATTGGTGTCATGATTAATAACTACACTGTATAACTATACTGCCTACTTGATATTTGGGTATCTAGCATTTTCAGAACAGGTCAGAAATAAATAAATCTCCATATTTCACATATATATATATACAGTGGGGATCGAAAGTTTGGGCACCCCAGCTAAAAATTTGTATTAATGTGCATAAAGAAGCCAAGGAAAGATGGAAAAATCTCCAAAAGGCATCAAATTACAGATTAGACATTCTTATAATATGTCAACAAAAGTTAGATTTTATTTCCATCATTTACACTTTCAAAATAACCGAAAACAAAAAAATGGCATCTGAAAAAGTTTGGGCACCCTGCAGAATTAATATCTTGTACTGCCCCCTTTGGCAAGTATCACAGCTTGTAAACACTTTTTGTAGCCAGCCAAGAGTCTTTCAATTCTTGTTTGAGGTATCTTTGCCCATTCTTCCTTACAAAAGTCTTCCAGTTCTTTGAGATTTCAGGGCTGTTTGTCACGCACTGCTCTTTTAAGGTCTATCCATAGATTTTCAATTATGTTGAGGTCAGGAGATTGTGAAGACCATGGCAAAACCTTCAGTTTACGCCTCTTGATGTAATCCCCCGTGGATTTAGAGGTGTGTTTAGGATCATTATCCATTTGTAGAAGCCATCTTCTCTTTAAAGTCAGCTTTTTCACAGATGGCATCAAGTTACCATCCAAAATTTGCTGAAATTTTATTGAATCCATTTTTCCTTCTACTCGTGAGATGTTCCCTGTGCCACTGGCTGCAACACAACCCCAGAGCATGATTGATCCAACCCCATGCTTATCAGTTGGACAGAGGTTCTTTTCATTAAATTCTGTGCCCCTTCTTCTCCAAACGTACCTTTGCTCATTCCAGCCAAAAAGTTCAATTTTAACCTCATCGGTCCACAGAACTTGTTTCCAAAATGCATCAGGCTTGTCTATATGTTCATTTGCAAAGTTCAAACGATGATTTTTGTGGTGAGGACGTAGAAGAGGTTTTCTTCTGATGACTCTTCCATGAAGACCATATTTGTACAAGTATCTCTTTATAGTGGAATAGTGTACCACAACTCCAGTGTCTACCAGATCTTTCTGGAGGGATTGTGCAGTCAAACGTGGGTTTTGAATTGTTTTTCTCACAATCCTGCGAGCTGTTCTGTCTGATATTTTTCTTGGTCTTCCAGATGTTGCTTTAACTTCCACTGTTCCTGATGACTGCCATTTCTTAATTACATTCCGAACAGAGGATATTGACTTCTGAAAACGCTTTGCTATCTTCTTATAGCCTTCTCCAGCTATAACGTCAACTATTTTCAGCTTTCTAGACAACTGCTTAGAAGAACCCATGGTGCTGATTGTTGGGGCAAGGTCAGATGAGTCTGGGCATTTAAAACCTTTGAGATTGACATCACCTGGTCTTCCCAGACGATGATTGAGAACAATCCATGACACTGGCAGGTCTCAGCTTGGCAAAGGGGGCAGTGCATGCTATAAATTCTGCAGGGTGCCCAAACTTTTGCAGATGCCATTTTTTTGTTTTCTGTTATTTTGAAAGTGTAAATGATGGAAATAAAATCTACCTTTTGTTGACATATTATAAGAATGTCTAATCTGTAATTTGATGCCTTTTGGAGATTTTTCCATCTTTCCTTGGCTTCTTTATGCACATTAACACAAATTTTTAGCTGGGGCGCCCAAACTTTCGATCCCCACTGTATATATATATATATATATATATATATACACACACACAAACATATACTGTATATGTATTTGATACTAAAATACTTATTTGTGTCACAATAGCTTGCATTCTGTCACCATCACCCATATAACACATTAGCCATATGTACGTTTATTTTGTCTTTAATAAAACTTTCTATTACCTTTGCCATGTGGCACAGTCCTTGATAGTCTTTCTGCAGTTTCTGAATTTTGTCTACTATGGTAGCATCATGGGTCATGCTAAACAAAGCTTCCCCTTTTTCAATGACTAGCTTGATAGAAGGCTCATGGGAGAGAACAGTCTGCTGGATCGACTGCACACACAAAAACAATTACAATATTAACATTTTGTCTTCAGATAAAGTACAAACTTACTTTTTGTATATTTAAGGCAGTGGCAGAGCATAACATTCCCTTAGGGCTTGTTCACACTTTCTAACTCTTAACAAACACTCTTATAGTATGGGCATTAAACAGGCGTTAATGAGCTTTAGTATGGGCATTAGACTGGCATTTTACAAGCGTTAAAAACACTCCCCAAATGACCTACGCGTGCTTCTGACATGTTTTATAAGTGTTTTACAAAGCATTAAATCCGCACCACAAACGCCCTATAATAAACTGTATTATTATTAACACGCCGCAACTGCACTGCAAATGCCTGCCAGTGCATTTTCGGAGCGTCACCATAAATGTGAATAGGAGGCTTGAAAGACTGTGTGCTGTTCATAGTATCATTTGCATAGGCATTTGAGGAGCGTTAAAAATGCCCCTCAAATGCTTACTTTTAATTCCAGTGTGAACTAGTCCTTACAGTGGACAGTGATCCAGTATCAGGATTCTCTAACCTGGTATTACAATATTCATGTAGGCTACTATAGCTAAAGCGAATAGACTCCTACCAGAACACCTTGCAACAACACTTAGGAGGAAGAATCAATGTAGCAGGTTATAAGCCTATGGATCTCTGCCAGCTGTGCTTGCAAGTGTGTGCCCTGCTGTAAAATTTCTCTAGCCTGGGGCTAATTGGATTGGTTAACCAAATAATATAAGTGGTGAAGCGCTCAACTTAAATAATCAAACCTAGTGCAATATCCCCATATATAAATATTAAATCCCTAGTGATATAACAATACACAAATAATACCTCTTAGGTTATGCAAATAATACTGATAAATAATACTTAGAAAACTAGTGCAATATCCTCATATATATAAAGAATATATATCCCTGGTGATATAGTGATAACTAATATCTCTTAAACTGTGCAAAAGGTGAAATACATTGATTATTGAAATAAATTAAAATGGTGATGCCACACTGTGCAAAATAATGGCAAAGTGTTCAAATAATGTCACTCCATGCTGCAATAGTGCTCTTCGTGAAAATCTTGACGTGACTCCCCTCAATAGCAGAAATGCCCCCTCACCTTCCACATTCGACCCTTGCGGGTCACAGAGCTTTTTGTATATATATCTCTGTCAGATGTTAATCTCCTCCACTGCCTCCACCGACCATGATCCTCCTCCAGGCAGTAAGTACCACTCCAATTACTCCCCTCATACACCGAACTTTGCCAGATAATACTCTCCTCCACTGCCACGACCGACCAAGATCCTCCTCCAGGCAGTGAGTAATATTCCAATACCCCTCACACAATGGACTCAGACACAGAGCGATTCATATAGAAAGACAAAAGCAGACCTCCATAGTGCAACACTGTTTTAATAGACTAATCCGATACAGTGAAACATTACACTCACATGTCCTCACAAATCGAAAAGCAGTTTCCCATATGCTATGGGTGTATACAGGAGTCCAAAGATGGCGTCCGAACCCGGAACCGGAAGTACGTCACCCCTACGTCGACGCGTTGCGCCACGGTCACGTGGCTTCTTCAGGATCCTGAGTCCATTGTGTGAGGGGTATTGGAATATTACTCACTGCCTGGAGGAGGATCTTGGTCGGTGGTGGCAGTGGAGGAGAGTATTATCTGGCAAAGTTCGGTGTATGAGGGGAGTAATTGGAGTGGTACTTACTGCCTGGAGGAGGATCATGGTCGGTTGAGGCAGTGGAGGAGATTAACATCTGACAGAGATATATATACAAAAAGCTCTGTGACCCGCAAGGGTCGAATGTGGAAGGTGAGGGGGCATTTCTGCTATTGAGGGGAGTCACGTCAAGATTTTCACGAAGAGCACTATTGCAGCATGGAGTGACATTATTTGAACACTTTGCCATTATTTTGCACAGTGTGGCATCACCATTTTAATTTATTTCAATAATCAATGTATTTCACCTTTTGCACAGTTTAAGAGATATTAGTTATCACTATATCACCAGGGATATATATTCTTTATATATATGAGGATATTGCACTAGTTTTCTAAGTATTATTTATCAGTATTATTTGCATAACCTAAGAGGTATTATTTGTGTATTGTTATATCACTAGGGATTTAATATTTATATATGGGGATATTGCACTAGGTTTGATTATTTAAGTTGAGCGCTTCACCACTTATATTATTTGGTTTCACATATCTTGCGGTATAGAGAATGGGTGATAGCAGCTAACTCACTAGGTCCTGTGGAGCGCAGGGGGATTTCTGTAATTTATAATTGGATTGGTTGTCCGCACATCCAACATGACTTTATGGCCAGGCCCCAGGCCATACTTTGTTAAAAGTAGCGACATCTTACCTCCCCTTTCAATTAAATGTGTAGTTCGTGTGTCAGTTCAAAGTGATTTAGAGCTTACAGACTCGGTTAGATTTTAAGGTTCGCATACATCTGACCATTTAGTAACACACAGATTCTCACACAAGCTTCTTTTTACCTATCATGCACATTCATTATTCAGTGTATGTCCTTGTGCTATGAAGCCAAATATCAGAAGCAAAATTATACCTAGATGATAACTAATGACACTGCTGAACCCCCTGGTCTGCAGATAAGACTGTTAATGACCCATATATGAAAAACGTACTGCACAGATGCACTACACCACAAATTTCAAGTTCTTGTATGGCAAGCTAAAGACTGTGGATAAAAAGAGGAAATTTATCCTGAACATGACAGTGTAGGTTACCTTGTATTTAGCTAGCTGTGCCTTCTTCTCATACAGTTCAGTTTTAGGCTCCACATCAGCTTGCAGAATTGACTGATATTCTGCTAGCCACTGGGCTTGCACTTTGTACTTGTCCAAGAACTCCTTAGCCAAATGAAATCCCTTCTCCAAGGCTGTGTGTTCCTTCCTAATGGAACTTGTCAAGTCCTCCAGGTTCTTCACATGGCTGTGTATACTTTTCTCTAGTTGCTCTGCCTCAGCTCCTGTTAAGTAGTTTAGAACTCTTTCTCCTTTCTCGCGAGCTGATTTTAGCAATCGATGACCTACATCCATATCACTTAATGAAAGCTGGAGGGGACAGAAAATATTTAACAATAGTTGAAAACATAAGAAAATAATTAAAAATCTACGTATACTTTTCAGGATCTTTAGTAGAAACATATACACTTGATTGCCACCTATCATAAAATATGTTGTTCATGCTCAGTACATAATTAAACTAAAACTAATGTAAGTATAAAAATCCCAGTTTTACTGAGTCTTTCTGTATAGTAACTTGGAAGAGTTTTCTCCTTTCAGCCTTGGCATTTAGATAAGAGTATTATAACATGTAATAACAAAAGTTAAACAAACCCACTTTTTTCATAGTATTATGCCCCCTCTGTATTCACCCTTTTAGCATGGAACAAATGGCCATTTTTGCTAGTCAGACAGTAACTTCTGGATCAACTACCTCAAGTTTCTTCATTTTCTTCTCCAGGCCTGTCTTATCCATGACTCCCATATCTGATGTGACATTTTTAAAGTTGTTTTGTGCTTCTCCAAACCAGTCGCTATATGATTTAATGGCAATGTCCGACTCCTCTATACTTCTGATTTCCTCTTCAAGCAACTGGGTTTGTTCCTGAAAACGAGGGAGTCAAGCAAACAATGAATTATGTTAATTGACTGACAATATATTATCAACCTTTGAGAAGCATATACTGTTACATTAGCATGACTCATCCCATCACCAAAATGTGGCTTAAAGTGTTCCCTAGTTGTAAAACAAAGCATGGGTCTTGATATCTATGGCTAAGCTATCTGTGTCATACACTACATAGATGAAACACAAAAATAGTAGGCATGGTAGTTGTGCTTTATCAATAAAACAAAAACAGCAACATTATTTTTAAAGAAAGCATTTACCAAAATGTATAATCTGACAGCTTGATAACGAGATGCGAGCAGGCTGGCCATGCTACTCATTCTGCTACTACTTCGGCCTTCCTCCAACACTTGCTGAGCCAATGACCCAACCTCTTCCACCTCCTCCTTGTAGACTAACACCTCCTCATGCCATTTCTACACGATGAAAAAAAGATTTAGAACTTTCCATGATATCAAAGTAAAAATATCAGTGATTAAAGTCTGTTATTGTAAACTAATACAATTTGAGATTGATCTTTTGTAGTTTATTTTAGTTATTACAAGTACTTATATAACTGTCAATTTGCACAGCGCTTTACATATATATTGTACATTCACATCAGTCCCTGCCCTCAAGGAACTATGTTTTTCCAATTGTGTGATTTCACAGTAAGTATCCATGAGGGAAACTGTAGTCTTGGGGCTCTACAGGTGATAAATTCTATATCATAGGGAGTGATCAAAGAAAACCACTATAAATAAAAAGAAACATTTGGAGAAAAAAAGTAATATAATCTTGACTACTATCAGGTAATTCTTACTCTTGGGTTATGATTACATAACCATAAAGTCAGGTCACTGAAAGAGAATCAATTTTAAACTACCTAACACAATTATTAATCATTTGGAATTTTTGTTTGCTATGACTTTACCTTCATTTGCTGAAGCTGTATCTCCTTTGTTGCTCTGTCTGACTGGCGTCCCGTTCTAATATTCACTTTTCCCTCCACGGAGTTCAACCATTCATCAGTCTTCTGGAACTTCCTTTCCATCACTTTCAATTTACTTAAAACAGCATTAAGCTGTCCTCTGGTCTCTGTGAGTCTTTGCTGATATACTTGCCAGTCTTGTCGTAATGATTCCAATTCCCTGTCTTCAATGTGAGGAATGCCCCATTGTATAACTTCTTCCCGTGTGTGTAGTGCAGAGTTTAGTAAAGCCTGACCTTCTGCACACCTCACCTGAAGTTCCTGAAAAGAAGAAAATACTAGACGTTTGGTATGGTGTGAGGATCCACCAAACTCTTTTTGAAATGTAGCCCTACTAAATATAAAGAAGTTAAACCTGTAAATCTAGAACCCTCGAAAGCTGGGATTTAGTCCTGTTGGAGGTATTTTAGCTTTGAACATGTCAGTTGAAATGACTTAGTATACACATTCACAACTTTGTGGTATTCTCTATGGTGCAGTTATAAAGGGACATTGCATGTTGTGCTTTTGTTGTACATTATATTTATCATACCCGACACTGGACCTTGTTTTACAGCTTTTGCAGATCTTGCTTGATGGATCCAACAACCATCATTAAGTGCACAGTTGGCCATCTACTTTAATATTTTGCTCTTTCAATCCTGTGGAATGATCCATAGAAGTCACTTAATTCCTCCATCTGCACAAAAAAGTGTGAATGGCAGGGGCAGACTGACAACTCACGGGGCCCCCGGGTAATAGGAAATCATGGGGCCCCTGTGTCCTTGCCCACACTCAAACCACACCCAAAAAAGCCTATGAAAGGTACCAGGGGCATCTCATGGGGCCTCCTACTGACCCTGGGCCCTCAGGCAGTGCCTGAGAGCCTGAATGATCAGTCTGCCCCTGGTGGATGGACAAATCTGCAATGCCAGCTATTGTATTCTGACAGCTGATGCCAGTGGCAGTCAGAAGTCCTGAATAGTATATGCATCTGATTGGATGCAGGCACTGTATGGATGTCTCCTTTAGACAACAGTCGGGTGGCACTGATTGGACCACCTATGGAAAGAATATTAGCCAATTCAGCAGGAATCAACTGAAATTTGATCTGGAATTTGAACCCGGGGGTCTAATAAAGAAGATGTAGGAGCACAAGATTGAGTGCCAGTATTTACTTTTCAGTTGGTTATAAAGGGCATACGGGAGCCCTTACCATAGCACCACCTATTGCACAGATATCGAGTCCAGCCAAGTTGAGCATGGTGAGTTCTTTTCATGTAGAAATTTGATCTGTGTATGGCCAGCCTAACTGTATTTTTTTATTATCTGTATACTTCCATACTTCTAAGTAATTATTTTTGGGTGCAGCTAGCTTAGGTAGGTTGATTACTTGAGTCAAGATGGCCATAGACATCTAAGTATGGCTTTATGTGGGAACACAATCTAACCATCTTCAGCTTCTATATAAGCAAACATCCAGCTGAAATTGGCCAAAGCACTCTCAAGAGCATTATCAGTATCAAATATTCATAAGTTATAGTAGTGATTTAGAATATTGTCTTAAAATAGATATAGTATAGTTGGTATATGTGTACTAAGCTGTCATTATTGCTTCACAGAATGACTGCATTGATATAGCTACTAACTAAACATTTAATGTTAACATTTTTTACGTACCTGAAGTTCCCGAAGTGTGCTTTCATACATCTCAATATTGCCATCCAGCAACTCCAGACAATCCAGCTTCTCAATTTCTTGCTGTAACCAATAATCAAATGTTCGAAGACCCTTCTGATAATCTTGATGATCTGAGACTATTTTATCTGCTTTGGAGATGGCCTCCTACAAAAGAATATATCTCTGTTAAATAAGTGATTTCATAGTCTCAAAAACAATTGAGTACTGTCCATGATACTTTTTTTATTTGCACTAACATACAATTTTGAGGACAAGTTTTCGGGGTATGTCCCCTTTTTCAAGGTCCAAGCAGTACTATACAAATTTACTATACGATTTGTATAGTACTGCTTGGACCTTGAAGAAGGGGACATACCCCGAAAGCTTGTCCTCAAAATTGTATGTTAGTGCAAATAAAAAAAGTATCATGGACAGTACTCAATTGTTTCTGTCGCAAATGCACTAATACGGCTACAATCACCTCAAGCATAGTCTCAAAAGCAACACAGGTAGCAACCGCTAATGGGTCCATTGGCAGCCAGAGTCTAAAGTGATATTACACCATTTTCCAGCTTTAGAAGCGTTATCAAGACATGTTTAGCAGTTAGCTTATCACTCTAAGGCATTCCATAAATGTTCATTATTCTTCGTAATGAGAAGATGTTGTTGGAACCTGTGTAACACTCTGAATGGGCTTCCAATGATATTTAGCAACATACCTATGTATTACTGAAAAATAATGCTTGAGCACCAAAAGGGAGCAAACAACACCAGTGAGTGTACATTTGATCACATATACTGATTTTCATTACACTGGACAAATGTTGAAGAAACAGGCATAATTGTTGTAAAATTGCCAAATTTCCCAACAAATGTATAATTAAGTTCACAATTTACTAAATACCTTGGTCTTTCCTTGTAGTGCACTGTAGCGTTCCTGCAAATCTTGGAGCTCCAGCTGTGTAACATAATGTTCAGTCATACTGGACCCCTTCTTTTCTATGGTGTCCAACAAAGACCCATGACTTACAACCTCTTCATTCAGTAACTGAAAGAAAAAATAAAGTAGTGGTAAAATGTTTCTTTATTGTTCTAGACATTGTAAACATTTGCACATACTGATCTACTGTTTCTTGGAATTAAAAATCTCAAGATACGTTTTGTAATAAATAAAAATAACCAGCATAGAAAATATTCTAGAGTAAAATGCATACGAGTACTCCAGTAAAACTGATTTTCTTCCTCTGATGAACCTATGCCAAGGCTCTATCATTCTGTACCGTCATGGCCTCAGTGTAGAGGAGTGACAGTCGATAACAGATACCCCATAGTAAGCCTATGGGTGATGTCAGTGCTCAGGCTTTTCAGCCGTTGTCAGTTTTATCTCCTATTCACTAAAGCCGCCTGCTGGGGAGATCACGTGACTGCACCAGATCGCTCTGAAAATATTTAAGTAAACATATCTTTCTTTTCATGGGGTAAATTGAAAAGAGTTTAGAAAGGGGTGGGAGCAGGTTTTAGTTTAGTTAGAAATAGGCTGACTTCCACTTCAAGCTATTCTTTTAGACACATTCAGACAACTGTAAATTACTGTGAATGAATAAACATATACTTACTTTAGCTTTGCTCTGTGCAGCAATTTTGTCCCTCAGTTCATTGTATTGCCTTTCAGCTTCATTCAGTCTTTCCTCAATCCCATCCATCCAGCTGGAGAACTGACGCACATCGTCCTGATAGCCTGTCCACTTGGACAGAGCCCCTTCAAGTTGGCTGAAGTAATAAAAGACAATTAATAAAATACATTTTCTTACTTAGAAGTAAAAAAAAAGAAACACATTTAAATGGAGGAATCTGAAATGCATCTATAATATTTACCTTTTACAATGTATACAGGAGGATAATAGAGAGGCCCAGGAGTCCTTCAGGTCTTGAAGCTGGTCCTGGATGGCAGGGGCTCCTTCTGGAGATGTGTTTCTCAGAACAGATTCTCCTCGGGTTAATAACATCTTCATCTGTATTTCCTTCTCCTGCTTCACCAGTAACAGAGCCTATACCAAAATAATTGTCAATATGATAATAGCCAGCACCCACTCAGTGCTATTGTTTCAGTTTGGATAAAGGCTAACAAACAGAATCAACCACCAGCCCCTTACATCAGTATAGGCTTGTAATGAGGTTGTCCCACTCCTGATTAGAAATCAGTTTGCCTGTGTCTAGCACTTTGTATTGTAATAGGCTATATGCACAGTGCATTTTTTTATCTAATGACAGATCACCCACAATAACTATTTTGGTTTTACGTCACAGTTTCAAATTTGACTTACTGATACAGGCAGTACCTCCACCATTCGTATCATTCATTTCTACATAATACCCCTGACAGTACAGTTTTCAGTGAGAATAAAAGGGAAAGCAGATATATACTAAGCCAATTAGATCAATGCAAGTTTATACAACGGATGTTTCATACTGTTGTGCAGAAAACCTTACAGCAATTGTCATTTGGATGTCCAAGTAGCTGCAAGAACGAGGTAATTTGTCACATTTTAAAGGAACTCTGCTAATCATTTAATCTATGAGAATGGAAACACACACAGGCTAATGCCAGACTAGAGATGCACACAAATGCTGCACTTCTAAATAAACCAGACACAGCATCAACATCTGTCGGATAGCCGAAAATTCATGTTGAGAAACCAGAGTAATATGCCTATCAACTCCTGAAGAGATTACATGACAAAACGTTTTCAGTGGGCAGGGAGATGCTGAAGCCATTACACAATCTGAAAGTGCTGCCATGGGGTTCAAGCGGCAAGTAGGGCACATAGGGGGTAATTTACTAAAACAGAAGCCCTCAGAATCTGGTGCAGCTGGGCAGGGTAGCCAATCAGCTTTTAACATCAGCTTGTTCAATTAAGCTTTGACAATAAAGCTGATTGGTTTCTATGCACAGCTGCACCAGATTTTGCACGCTCCAGTTGTAGTAAGTCTCCCCCATAGAGTGTATATACTTGGTGCTGCCTCTATGAGTGTGTTGTTACTTTGTCTTATGCATTAAATACTTGTGATTTTACATAATAGAGGTTCTGTTTTCTCTATGTATATATTAACTTGAGGGAAATTTTGCATAAATCTGTGATAAGAGAAAGTTGTGAACTGATTTGACAAAGTGTTATTCAGACCTTTGATTATTATGTTAATGTGTCTATTCACTTCATGGGGAGCACAAGATTGATAGGCATAGCTGGATAAATTTATGTTTGGAGCACATTTGGGTACGTTTTTGCACTTTATAATATATGTTTTACTGAAGCCACCACTGTAGCAGAATACATTTAATTTACGTAAGCACATTATTATTATCCCTTGGCTCCTCCTCCCATGCTCATCTTCAGGACCTCTCTAGAGCCTCCCCCATCCTCTGGAACTCTCTACCCCAGTCTGTCTGGCTGTCTTCTACTATGTCAACTTTTAGGCGATCCTTGAAAACTCATCTCTTCAGGTAAGTCTATACTGCCTTTAGCTAATAATCAGAACTTTTATTTCTCCCATCAGTTCATTCCTTACAGTTATTAGATTTTGTTCCACCAGTCCCTCCCTTATTATATTGTAAGCTCCAAGGAGCAGGGCCTGCCTAACCCTCTTGTATTGAATTGTATTGTTGCTGTATTGTTTCCTGTGTTATAAAAATAATAACTACTGATGTGCTAGTATAGCACTTTTCACTGTGAGTGCGATTCTCATTGTATGATTGGTTTTTTGTTTGTTTAACACGGTGGAAGCTTTTAATCCCTTTGCATTAATGCTGAGAGAGATCCCAGGTGGTGGCATATTGGAGAGAGACAATCTACTAAACAATGTGGATAGATAATATCAAGTGCATATTGACCATTAAATATAGTGGTCCACAGCATTTGGTGAGTCAATCAATTTCAGAGGAAGACCTCAGTTAATGCCTGAATATTAATTTTTAGAGCAACTTTTTGGAGGAGTGAGCACTTTGTAATTGCAAAGCACTGAGAATATGATTGGACACTGATAAATGCGGACATTAATTATTGAGATTATTGACACAATTTTTATTTCTTGTCATTTTATTTGTGTTATTTAACCAGTTTTATTCTATGAGCACAGTGCACGTTAACATTAGCAAACTATAAGGGTTACTCATGAACTACAGTATTTGCTGAACTGACAGTTTTTGCTGACTGACTATAATATAAAAATAAATGAAATGCTTGTGACACAGTTACCTCCAGCTTAGACATTCTGCTGTCAAGGACACTTTTATCTGCTGTGGGGTGACAGTAGGACTGCAGCAGGTGAACAGAATCCTTTATCCAGTCCTGAAGCTCATTCAAGCCTTGAGAAAACTGCTGATGTTCTGCAACAATTCGATCCATCCTGGACATTTTTTCCTACAGAGGAATTAAGTGCAATGTTGGAAATTGAGAACAGTGCTGAGTCTCTGAAAACTGTACAATACATTAGTGACTGTGTCCTTTTCTCTTTCTACACTGACACTGACTGTGTAGTGGTACCTAAGGCTAGGTTCACATCTATGTGGGTGCGGGGCTGCATAACCACCCATGTTCATGCGCCAGCAGTAAAAATGGGCTGCGGTTTAGAAAACACATTGAAAACCATGGCATGTTTTTCCATTCACAGAAACGCAAAGCACCATGTGATTTCTGTGTGACTGCAGTTTTAGAAAAGGTTCATGGACCTTTTCCATGCATTTCCCGCAGGTACAGCAGCCAATCCAAATTAATAGACTGCCATACTCACTCAAACTGGGCCACAGGGAAACCACATAAATGTGAAAGAAATCATATACCTTTTGATGTAACACATAATGGCACATCATTATTATAGGACAGATCCTAGAACAGATAACAACACACATTAGCACATTAGCAAAAATAATCTTCATAGAGATTGTGGGGACTAAGCCAGCAGCTACAATTGTGAGCTGAGTGGCACATGCCGCACCATGCTATTCGTGTTCAATAACATTTTCTATCCATCAGTGGCATACCATCACATGCACCTATAAGACTATAATAGTAGTGATCTGCTCACTAGGTGGTGGCCAGAAATTGTTTTTTTCCAGAATTTGTGTGCAGGCCTGTAAATGTCATCACTAGTGGTGCCTAATTCACATTAGTTATGGAAATCTTTCAAATACAATGCATAAAGAACACACAAACAGATCAATACACACTGAATAAATAATTGTTATAATAATTATTATAATCTGAATAAAATAAGCAACATGACATAGATAATGATTTTATATGCAACTGAAATGATATATGAATGCAATTTAAATCACTATTAATGTGTTTACATGTTTACATGGAAAGAAGTGCAGACTGTATAAGACCCTTCTGCAGATTAAAGTAAAAAAAAAACCTCTTTGGCACCCCCTTAAAAAGATTGTGTTTAGATTGTCTTGGTAGCTTTGCCAGATCACTATAAATTGTAGTTCTGAATGCTCAGACTGCAATGTAATGCCTCTGTGGGGGAAATCTTTTCATGAGTATCCAAGTCTCCACATTACAAGGAAAGTGCTTTTACATGACTTCTATGAAACTGTATTCTAATCCTGACAGCATACCTAATGTAAGAATGATGGAGCAAAAGTTATAAGCATCTTTTAGTGAAAGACAACCTGAGGAAACAAAGAATCTAACAGAAAAAAAAATCTAAAAGCTTAGATACAGAGATCTTCAAGTATGGGATAATACCCATCAGTGGCGTGGCTATGGGGGTGTGGACCCCTCCTGAGTGACACCCACCAGAGGGGTGACACCCAGAGCCGGCCAAACGCCAGTAAGAGTCTGATTTTTCCTGTGCAAAAATGTCAGTGGGACAATGTAGGAGTAGTTGGCTGCAGCTATGTTGGCACAGTGTGATTATTACTGTGTCAAAGTGCAGTTTCCCCCTGCACTAATGGGAGAAGAGAGAGGCTGGATCTGTTTGCCTTCTCCTGCCCCTCTCCCCCTGTGCCCATTCACATTCAGTGCAATGAAGATGTGTGGGCAGGAACAGCAGCTGGCAGATCCAACATGAATATGAGGCCTCAGACTGAGTCATAAGCCTCCAGGCACCATCCAAATGTGAGCACTGTGACCGGACTCTCCCGCTCCCTGCCAACCTTCTCTCCTTCAAATCTATCCCCCCCCCCTTTATAACTTTGTCCTCCAGCTGTAGCTGTTATAACTGCAGCCAAAGAGTTTAGAATTGTGTCATCAGCCTATGGTAGGCCTTGGCCTGCTTTGTGCTTTTAAGTGGGTTCACACTGGTTTACTGTGGTTTGGATGCATTGCTGTTGTATCTGCAGTTCTTCTGCATTTTACCCGCAGTCATAGCTGCAGTCCTATAGATTTCTATTAGGTTGCGCACTGTTTTCTGCGTCTTCTGAAAGTGTACCAAAAGTCCCGAATGCTGCACTTTTGGCACACTTTCAGGAAACAGGAAAAAAATTATTGGGGGGGGGGGGGGGGGGGGGGTTACCGCATCAGGTAGTGATTGTGGTGCACATAAATAGAGATGAGCGAAGTATTCAAAAATTCGATTCGACTGATTCGGCGAATTCGTGGAAAAATTTCGATTCGAGTCGAATATATTCGCTGTGAATTTAACTTAAAAAAGGGTGTTTCTAGGCTTCAGAGAGACTTAATATTAGTGCTGAACACTGTACCTTTAATTTAAATGCCCTTGGAGTCTGCTGGGGAAGAGAAATAATACTGTCAGTCAGTATGACATGCAGATGAGTGCCGTCGATCTTAGAATCACCGCACACTTCACTCATTTGGGCAGTCACGGGGCCAAAACCAGAGTGTGGAGCCACAGTGTGGCGGTGGAGGCAGCAGCAATGGGAGGCCATACAGCACCCTATGACAAAAATGGAAACCACCAGCAGTGTGAGGAGACCTGAAAGTGGCACATGGCAGAGTGTGGCGATAGAGACAGCAGCAATGGGAGGCCGTACAGGGACCCATGACACACTCTGGACCTGGCAGCAGCATGAGGAGGCGGTACAGGGGCCCATGGCAGATTACGGGCCTGGCAGCAGCATGAGGAGTCGGTACGGGGGCCCATGGCAGATTACGGGCCTGGCAGCAGCAATGGGAGGCCGTACAGGGACCCATGACACACTCTGGACCTGGCAGCAGCATGGGGAGGCGGTACAGGGGCCCATGACAGATTACGGGCCTGGCAGCAGCATGAGGAGTCGGTACGGGGGCCCATGACACACTCTGGACCTGGCAGCAGCATGAGGAGGCGGTACAGGGGCGCATGACAGATTACGAGCCTGGCAGCAGCAACTTGGACAGGAGGACGTTCAGCTTCTGCACCGTCTGGTGCGTGCTCGCAAACTGTTGTCTCTTGGAAACGGATTCCAAGAAAGACTGCTGACGGAATCCGTGAAGAGGAGTAGCAGGAGAAGGAGCATCTGAACGAGCGGAATATGCCAACAAGCGACAACAGGGGCCCATGGCAGATTAGGGGCCTGGCAGCAGCTATGGGAGGCCCGTAATCTGCCAGCACCCTATGACAAAAAATGGAACCCACCAGCAGTGTGAGGAGACCTGAAAGTGGCACATGGCAGAGTGTGGCGATGGAGACAGCAGCAATGGGAGGCCGTACAGGGACCCATGAGAGACTCTGGACCTGGCAGCAGCATGAGGAGGCGGTATAGGGGCCCATGGCAGATTAGGGGCCTGGCAGCAGCTATGGGAGGCCCGTAATCTGCCAGCACCCTATGACAAAAAATGGAATACACCAGCAGTGTGAGGAGACCTGAAAGTGGCACATGGCAGAGTGTGGCGATGGAGACAGCAGCAATGGGAGGCCGTACAGGGACCCATGAGAGACTCTGGACTTGGCAGCAGCATGAGGAGGCGGTATAGGGGCCCATGGCAGATTAGGGGCCTGGCAGCAGCTATGGGAGGCCCGTAATCTGCCAGCACCCTATGACAAAAAATGTAACACACCAGCAGTGTGAGGAGACCTGAAAGTGGCACATGTTTGGGGCATGATTCATGGCGGATTTAGTCAGTTGTGTCAGGAACTGGTGGTTTGAAATCCAGACTAATCCACGCCTGATTCATTTTCACAAACGTCAGTCTCTCCACACTTTCGGTGGACAGTCGTGTCCTCCGCGGAGTTGCAATACCTCCTGCCGCACTAAACACGCGCTCCGATGCCACGCTACTGGCCGGGCATGACAGCCTTTCAAGGGCAAATTCAGCTAGTTGGGGCCAAAGGTCAAGTTTCGTTGCCCAGTAGTCAAGGGGATTGTCTACCTCGGTTGGCAGGGTGCTGTCCAAGTAGGCCTAAGCCTGTTGTTTGAGGTCCTGCTCCAGGTCCACCTGATGCTGCTGCTGCTGCTGCTGCTGCGGCTGGTTAGTAGTTTCCTCACTGCGCTGGTGAAGAAAGCTACTCATCATCGACTGCAGACTGAGGCAGCCGCTGCTGGTGGAGCTGCCACTGCTCCTACCACCCCACCCCTCCCCTGCTGCCATGGCAGCGGAACGCGAGCGCACAGGGCCCACAGTGTCTGAGGATGGACATTGGCGCAGACAGGCAGAGACCAGCTGACTACATAGGTGGTTTTTATAGTACGTTATTTTGGCCTCCCTCTCAGCAGGTGTGAAAAAGGCCACCATTTTTGAACGGTAGCGAGGGTCCAACAAGGTGGACAGCCAAAAGTCATCCCTCTGTCTGATGGTTATTATTCGGCTTTCGCTACGCAAGCAACCGAGCATGCTATGGGCCATTTGTGCCAAGGAATGCGAGGGACTCCCTGCCTCCATCTCCACAGCATACTGCCACGGTGCGTCTGGGTCCTCTGTCTCCTCCTCCTCCTCCTCCTCTACCAGATGCTCCTGCTCCTCCACTCCTGTCCGCTGAGTGGAAAAACCACCCATTTCACTCAATAATTCCTGAGCACCAATGTCCTCCTCTACCTCCTCCTCTTCTTCCTGTCCTGCCCCCACAGGGGTCATGTGGCGTTGAGATCTGTGCGCCACGTCTACCGCACCCTGACCAGCCATTGTTAACAGCATTTGTTCCAGGACGTGCAACAGAGGAATGACGTCGTTCATCCCATAGTCCTGCCGACTCACGAATAGCGTGGCCTCCTCAAAGGGCCTGAGCAAGCGCAGGTGTCACGCATGAGCTGCCAATGGCTGACATCTAAGTTACACAGGGAGTACCTTTATCCGCTTTTAACATCAGGAAATCTGTGATGGCCTTTCGCTGTTCGTAAAGGCGGTCTAACATATGTAGGGTTGAATTCCACCTTGTTGCAACATCACAGCATGAGGAGTCGGTACGGGGGCCCATGGCAGATTACGTGCCTGGCAGCAGCAATGGGAGGCCCGTAATCTGCCAGCACCCTATGACAAAAAATGGAACCCACCAGCAGTGTGAGGAGACCTGAAAGTGGCACATGGCAGAGTGTGGCGATGGAGACAGCAGCAATGGGAGGCCGTACAGGGACCCATGAGAGACTCTGGACCTGGCAGCAGCATGAGGAGGCGGTATATAGGGGCCTATGGCAGATTAGGGGCCTGGCAGCAGCTATAGGAGGCCCATAATCTGCCAGCACCCTATGTCAAAAAATTCTACACACCAGCAGTGTGAGGAGACCTGAAAGTGGCACATGGCAGAGTGTGGCGATGGAGACAGCAGCAATGGGAGGCCGTACAGGGAACCATGAGAGACTCTGGACCTGGCAGCAGCATGAGGAGGCGGTATATAGGGGCCTATGGCAGATTAGGGGCCTGGCAGCAGCTATAGGAGGCCCGTAATCTGCCAGCACCCTATGTCAAAAAATTCTACACACCAGCAGTGTGAGGAGACCTGAAAGTGGCACATGGCAGAGTGTGGCGATGGAGACAGCAGCAATGGGAGGCCGTACAGGGACCCATGAGAGACTCTGGACCTGGCAGCAGCATGAGGAGGCGGTATATAGGGGCCTATGGCAGATTAGGGGCCTGGCAGCAGCTATGGGAGGCCCGTAATCTGCCAGCACCCTATGTCAAAAAATTCTACACACCAGCAGTGTGTGAGGAGACCTGAAAGTGGCACATGGCAGAGTGTGGCGATGGAGACAGCAGCAATGGGAGGCCGTACAGGGACCCATGAGAGACTCTGGACTTGGCAGCAGCATGAGGAGGCGGTATAGGGGCCCATGGCAGATTAGGGGCCTGGCAGCAGCAATGGAAGGCCCGTAATCTGCCAGCACCCTATGTCAAAAAATTCTACACACCAGCAGTGTGTGAGGAGACCTGAAAGTGGCACATGGCAGAGTGTGGCGATGGAGACAGCAGCAATGGGAGGCCGTACAGGGACCCATGAGAGACTCTGGACCTGGCAGCAGCATGAGGAGGCGGTATATAGGGGCCTATGGCAGATTAGGGGCCTGGCAGCAGCTATAGGAGGCCCGTAATCTGCCAGCACCCTATGTCAAAAAATTCTACACACCAGCAGTGTGAGGAGACCTGAAAGTGGCACATGGCAGAGTGTGGCGATGGAGACAGCAGCAATGGGAGGCCGTACAGGGACCCATGAGAGACTCTGGACCTGGCAGCAGCATGAGGAGGCGGTATATAGGGGCCTATGGCAGATTAGGGGCCTGGCAGCAGCTATGGGAGGCCCGTAATCTGCCAGCACCCTATGTCAAAAAATTCTACACACCAGCAGTGTGTGAGGAGACCTGAAAGTGGCACATGGCAGAGTGTGGCGATGGAGACAGCAGCAATGGGAGGCCGTACAGGGACCCATGAGAGACTCTGGACTTGGCAGCAGCATGAGGAGGCGGTATAGGGGCCCATGGCAGATTAGGGGCCTGGCAGCAGCAATGGAAGGCCCGTAATCTGCCAGCACCCTATGTCAAAAAATTCTACACACCAGCAGTGTGTGAGGAGACCTGAAAGTGGCACATGGCAGAGTGTGGCGATGGAGACAGCAGCAATGGGAGGCCGTACAGGGACCCATGAGAGACTCTGGACCTGGCAGCAGCATGAGGAGGCGGTATATAGGGGCCTATGGCAGATTAGGGGCCTGGCAGCAGCTATAGGAGGCCCGTAATCTGCCAGCACCCTATGTCAAAAAATTCTACACACCAGCAGTGTGAGGAGACCTGAAAGTGGCACATGGCAGAGTGTGGCGATGGAGACAGCAGCAATGGGAGGCCGTACAGGGAACCATGAGAGACTCTGGACCTGGCAGCAGCATGAGGAGGCGGTATATAGGGGCCTATGGCAGATTAGGGGCCTGGCAGCAGCTATAGGAGGCCCGTAATCTGCCAGCACCCTATGTCAAAAAATTCTACACACCAGCAGTGTGAGGAGACCTGAAAGTGGCACATGGCAGAGTGTGGCGATGGAGACAGCAGCAATGGGAGGCCGTACAGGGACCCATGAGAGACTCTGGACCTGGCAGCAGCATGAGGAGGCGGTATATAGGGGCCTATGGCAGATTAGGGGCCTGGCAGCAGCTATAGGAGGCCCGTAATCTGCCAGCACCCTATGTCAAAAAATTCTACACACCAGCAGTGTGAGGAGACCTGAAAGTGGCACATGGCAGAGTGTGGCGATGGAGACAGCAGCAATGGGAGGCCGTACAGGGACCCATGAGAGACTCTGGACCTGGCAGCAGCATGAGGAGGCGGTATATAGGGGCCTATGGCAGATTAGGGGCCTGGCAGCAGCAATGGAAGGCCCGTAATCTGCCAGCACCCTATGTCAAAAAATTCTACACACCAGCAGTGTGTGAGGAGACCTGAAAGTGGCACATGGCAGAGTGTGGCGATGGAGACAGCAGCAATGGGAGGCCGTACAGGGACCCATGAGAGACTCTGGACCTGGCAGCAGCATGAGGAGGCGGTATATAGGGGCCTATGGCAGATTAGGGGCCTGGCAGCAGCTATAGGAGGCCCGTAATCTGCCAGCACCCTATGTCAAAAAATTCTACACACCAGCAGTGTGAGGAGACCTGAAAGTGGCACATGGCAGAGTGTGGCGATGGAGACAGCAGCAATGGGAGGCCGTACAGGGACCCATGAGAGACTCTGGACCTGGCAGCAGCATGAGGAGGCGGTATATAGGGGCCTATGGCAGATTAGGGGCCTGGCAGCAGCTATGGGAGGCCCGTAATCTGCCAGCACCCTATGTCAAAAAATTCTACACACCAGCAGTGTGTGAGGAGACCTGAAAGTGGCACATGGCAGAGTGTGGCGATGGAGACAGCAGCAATGGGAGGCCGTACAGGGACCCATGAGAGACTCTGGACTTGGCAGCAGCATGAGGAGGCGGTATAGGGGCCCATGGCAGATTAGGGGCCTGGCAGCAGCAATGGAAGGCCCGTAATCTGCCAGCACCCTATGTCAAAAAATTCTACACACCAGCAGTGTGTGAGGAGACCTGAAAGTGGCACATGGCAGAGTGTGGCGATGGAGACAGCAGCAATGGGAGGCCGTACAGGGACCCATGAGAGACTCTGGACCTGGCAGCAGCATGAGGAGGCGGTATATAGGGGCCTATGGCAGATTAGGGGCCTGGCAGCAGCTATAGGAGGCCCGTAATCTGCCAGCACCCTATGTCAAAAAATTCTACACACCAGCAGTGTGAGGAGACCTGAAAGTGGCACATGGCAGAGTGTGGCGATGGAGACAGCAGCAATGGGAGGCCGTACAGGGAACCATGAGAGACTCTGGACCTGGCAGCAGCATGAGGAGGCGGTATATAGGGGCCTATGGCAGATTAGGGGCCTGGCAGCAGCTATAGGAGGCCCGTAATCTGCCAGCACCCTATGTCAAAAAATTCTACACACCAGCAGTGTGAGGAGACCTGAAAGTGGCACATGGCAGAGTGTGGCGATGGAGACAGCAGCAATGGGAGGCCGTACAGGGACCCATGAGAGACTCTGGACCTGGCAGCAGCATGAGGAGGCGGTATATAGGGGCCTATGGCAGATTAGGGGCCTGGCAGCAGCTATAGGAGGCCCGTAATCTGCCAGCACCCTATGTCAAAAAATTCTACACACCAGCAGTGTGAGGAGACCTGAAAGTGGCACATGGCAGAGTGTGGCGATGGAGACAGCAGCAATGGGAGGCCGTACAGGGACCCATGAGAGACTCTGGACCTGGCAGCAGCATGAGGAGGCGGTATATAGGGGCCTATGGCAGATTAGGGGCCTGGCAGCAGCTATGGGAGGCCCGTAATCTGCCAGCACCCTATGTCAAAAAATTCTACACACCAGCAGTGTGTGAGGAGACCTGAAAGTGGCACATGGCAGAGTGTGGCGATGGAGACAGCAGCAATGGGAGGCCGTACAGGGACCCATGAGAGACCCTGGACTTGGCAGCAGCATGAGGAGGCGGTATAGGGGCCCATGGCAGATTAGGGGCCTGGCAGCAGCAATGGAAGGCCCGTAATCTGCCAGCACCCTATGTCAAAAAATTCTACACACCAGCAGTGTGTGAGGAGACCTGAAAGTGGCACATGGCAGAGTGTGGCGATGGAGACAGCAGCAATGGGAGGCCGTACAGGGACCCATGAGAGACTCTGGACCTGGCAGCAGCATGAGGAGGCGGTATATAGGGGCCTATGGCAGATTAGGGGCCTGGCAGCAGCTATAGGAGGCCCGTAATCTGCCAGCACCCTATGTCAAAAAATTCTACACACCAGCAGTGTGAGGAGACCTGAAAGTGGCACATGGCAGAGTGTGGCGATGGAGACAGCAGCAATGGGAGGCCGTACAGGGAACCATGAGAGACTCTGGACCTGGCAGCAGCATGAGGAGGCGGTATATAGGGGCCTATGGCAGATTAGGGGCCTGGCAGCAGCTATAGGAGGCCCGTAATCTGCCAGCACCCTATGTCAAAAAATTCTACACACCAGCAGTGTGAGGAGACCTGAAAGTGGCACATGGCAGAGTGTGGCGATGGAGACAGCAGCAATGGGAGGCCGTACAGGGACCCATGAGAGACTCTGGACCTGGCAGCAGCATGAGGAGGCGGTATATAGGGGCCTATGGCAGATTAGGGGCCTGGCAGCAGCTATAGGAGGCCCGTAATCTGCCAGCACCCTATGTCAAAAAATTCTACACACCAGCAGTGTGAGGAGACCTGAAAGTGGCACATGGCAGAGTGTGGCGATGGAGACAGCAGCAATGGGAGGCCGTACAGGGAACCATGAGAGACTCTGGACCTGGCAGCAGCATGAGGAGGCGGTATATAGGGGCCTATGGCAGATTAGGGGCCTGGCAGCAGCTATAGGAGGCCCGTAATCTGCCAGCACCCTATGTCAAAAAATTCTACACACCAGCAGTGTGAGGAGACCTGAAAGTGGCACATGGCAGAGTGTGGCGATGGAGACAGCAGCAATGGGAGGCCGTACAGGGAACCATGAGAGACTCTGGACCTGGCAGCAGCATGAGGAGGCGGTATATAGGGGCCTATGGCAGATTAGGGGCCTGGCAGCAGCTATAGGAGGCCCGTAATCTGCCAGCACCCTATGTCAAAAAATTCTACACACCAGCAGTGTGAGGAGACCTGAAAGTGGCACATGGCAGAGTGTGGCGATGGAGACAGCAGCAATGGGAGGCCGTACAGGGACCCATGAGAGACTCTGGACCTGGCAGCAGCATGAGGAGGCGGTATATAGGGGCCTATGGCAGATTAGGGGGCTGGCAGCAGCTATGGGAGGCCCGTAATCTGCCAGCACCCTATGTCAAAAAATTCTACACACCAGCAGTGTGAGGAGACCTGAAAGTGGCACATGGCAGAGTGTGGCGATGGAGACAGCAGCAATGGGAGGCCGTACAGGGACCCATGAGAGACTCTGGACCTGGCAGCAGCATGAGGAGGCGGTATATAGGGGCCTATGGCAGATTAGGGGCCTGGCAGCAGCTATAGGAGGCCCGTAATCTGCCAGCACCCTATGTCAAAACATTCTACACACCAGCAGTGTGAGGAGACCTGAAAGTGGCACATGGCAGAGTGTGGCGATGGAGACAGCAGCAATGGGAGGCCGTACAGGGAACCATGAGAGACTCTGGACCTGGCAGCAGCATGAGGAGGCGGTATATAGGGGCCTATGGCAGATTAGGGGCCTGGCAGCAGCTATGGGAGGCCCGTAATCTGCCAGCACCCTATGTCAAAAAATTCTACACACCAGCAGTGTGTGAGGAGACCTGAAAGTGGCACATGGCAGAGTGTGGCGATGGAGACAGCAGCAATGGGAGGCCGTACAGGGACCCATGAGAGACCCTGGACTTGGCAGCAGCATGAGGAGGCGGTATAGGGGCCCATGGCAGATTAGGGGCCTGGCAGCAGCTATGGGAGGCCCGTAATCTGCCAGCACCCTATGTCAAAAAATTCTACACACCAGCAGTGTGTGAGGAGACCTGAAAGTGGCACATGGCAGAGTGAGGCGATGGAGACAGCAGCAATGGGAGGCCGTACAGGGACCCATGAGAGACCCTGGACTTGGCAGCATCATGAGGAGGCAGTATAGGGGCCCATGGCAGATTAGGGGCCTGGCAGCAGCAATGGGAGGCCCGTAATCTGCCAGCACCCTATGTCAAAAAATTCTACACACCAGCAGTGTGTGAGGAGACCTGAAAGTGGCACATGGCAGAGTGTGGCGATGGAGACAGCAGCAATGGGAGGCCGTACAGGGACCCATGAGAGACTCTGGACCTGGCAGCAGCATGAGGAGGCGGTATATAGGGGCCTATGGCAGATTAGGGGCCTGGCAGCAGCTATGGGAGGCCCGTAATCTGCCAGCACCCTATGTCAAAAAATTCTACACACCAGCAGTGTGTGAGGAGACCTGAAAGTGGCACATGGCAGAGTGTGGCGATGGAGACAGCAGCAATGGGAGGCCGTACAGGGACCCATGAGAGACTCTGGACTTGGCAGCAGCATGAGGAGGCGGTATAGGGGCCCATGGCAGATTAGGGGCCTGGCAGCAGCAATGGGAGGCCCGTAATCTGCCAGCACCCTATGTCAAAAAATTCTACACACCAGCAGTGTGTGAGGAGACCTGAAAGTGGCACATGGCAGAGTGTGGCGATGGAGACAGCAGCAATGGGAGGCCGTACAGGGACCCATGAGAGACTCTGGACCTGGCAGCAGCATGAGGAGGCGGTATATAGGGGCCTATGGCAGATTAGGGGCCTGGCAGCAGCTATAGGAGGCCCGTAATCTGCCAGCACCCTATGTCAAAAAATTCTACACACCAGCAGTGTGAGGAGACCTGAAAGTGGCACATGGCAGAGTGTGGCGATGGAGACAGCAGCAATGGGAGGCCGTACAGGGAACCATGAGAGACTCTGGACCTGGCAGCAGCATGAGGAGGCGGTATATAGGGGCCTATGGCAGATTAGGGGCCTGGCAGCAGCTATAGGAGGCCCGTAATCTGCCAGCACCCTATGTCAAAAAATTCTACACACCAGCAGTGTGAGGAGACCTGAAAGTGGCACATGGCAGAGTGTGGCGATGGAGACAGCAGCAATGGGAGGCCGTACAGGGACCCATGAGAGACTCTGGACCTGGCAGCAGCATGAGGAGGCGGTATATAGGGGCCTATGGCAGATTAGGGGGCTGGCAGCAGCTATGGGAGGCCCGTAATCTGCCAGCACCCTATGTCAAAAAATTCTACACACCAGCAGTGTGAGGAGACCTGAAAGTGGCACATGGCAGAGTGTGGCGATGGAGACAGCAGCAATGGGAGGCCGTACAGGGACCCATGAGAGACTCTGGACCTGGCAGCAGCATGAGGAGGCGGTATATAGGGGCCTATGGCAGATTAGGGGCCTGGCAGCAGCTATAGGAGGCCCGTAATCTGCCAGCACCCTATGTCAAAACATTCTACACACCAGCAGTGTGAGGAGACCTGAAAGTGGCACATGGCAGAGTGTGGCGATGGAGACAGCAGCAATGGGAGGCCGTACAGGGAACCATGAGAGACTCTGGACCTGGCAGCAGCATGAGGAGGCGGTATATAGGGGCCTATGGCAGATTAGGGGCCTGGCAGCAGCTATGGGAGGCCCGTAATCTGCCAGCACCCTATGTCAAAAAATTCTACACACCAGCAGTGTGTGAGGAGACCTGAAAGTGGCACATGGCAGAGTGTGGCGATGGAGACAGCAGCAATGGGAGGCCGTACAGGGACCCATGAGAGACCCTGGACTTGGCAGCAGCATGAGGAGGCGGTATAGGGGCCCATGGCAGATTAGGGGCCTGGCAGCAGCTATGGGAGGCCCGTAATCTGCCAGCACCCTATGTCAAAAAATTCTACACACCAGCAGTGTGTGAGGAGACCTGAAAGTGGCACATGGCAGAGTGAGGCGATGGAGACAGCAGCAATGGGAGGCCGTACAGGGACCCATGAGAGACCCTGGACTTGGCAGCATCATGAGGAGGCAGTATAGGGGCCCATGGCAGATTAGGGGCCTGGCAGCAGCAATGGGAGGCCCGTAATCTGCCAGCACCCTATGTCAAAAAATTCTACACACCAGCAGTGTGTGAGGAGACCTGAAAGTGGCACATGGCAGAGTGTGGCGATGGAGACAGCAGCAATGGGAGGCCGTACAGGGACCCATGAGAGACTCTGGACCTGGCAGCAGCATGAGGAGGCGGTATATAGGGGCCTATGGCAGATTAGGGGCCTGGCAGCAGCTATGGGAGGCCCGTAATCTGCCAGCACCCTATGTCAAAAAATTCTACACACCAGCAGTGTGTGAGGAGACCTGAAAGTGGCACATGGCAGAGTGTGGCGATGGAGACAGCAGCAATGGGAGGCCGTACAGGGACCCATGAGAGACTCTGGACTTGGCAGCAGCATGAGGAGGCGGTATAGGGGCCCATGGCAGATTAGGGGCCTGGCAGCAGCAATGGGAGGCCCGTAATCTGCCAGCACCCTATGTCAAAAAATTCTACACACCAGCAGTGTGTGAGGAGACCTGAAAGTGGCACATGGCAGAGTGTGGCGATGGAGACAGCAGCAATGGGAGGCCGTACAGGGACCCATGAGAGACTCTGGACCTGGCAGCAGCATGAGGAGGCGGTATATAGGGGCCTATGGCAGATTAGGGGCCTGGCAGCAGCTATAGGAGGCCCGTAATCTGCCAGCACCCTCTGTCAAAAAATTCTACACACCAGCAGTGTGAGGAGACCTGAAAGTGGCACATGGCAGAGTGTGGCGATGGAGACAGCAGCAATGGGAGGCCGTACAGGGACCCATGAGAGACTCTGGACCTGGCAGCAGCATGAGGAGGCGGTATATAGGGGCTTATGGCAGATTAGGGGCCTGGCAGCAGCTATGGGAGGCCCGTAATCTGCCAGCACCCTATGTCAAAAAATTCTACACACCAGCAGTGTGTGAGGAGACCTGAAAGTGGCACATGGCAGAGTGTGGCGATGGAGACAGCAGCAATGGGAGGCCGTACAGGGAACCATGAGAGACTCTGGACCTGGCAGCAGCATGAGGAGGCGGTATATAGGGGCCTATGGCAGATTAGGGGCCTGGCAGCAGCTATGGGAGGCCCGTAATCTGCCAGCACCCTATGTCAAAAAATTCTACACACCAGCAGTGTGAGGAGACCTGAAAGTGGCCCATGGCAGAGTGTGGCGATGGAGACAGCAGCAATGGGAGGCCGTACAGGGAACCATGAGAGACTCTGGACCTGGCAGCAGCATGAGGAGGCGGTATATAGGGGCCTATGGCAGATTAGGGGCCTGGCAGCAGCTATAGGAGGCCCGTAATCTGCCAGCACCCTATGTCAAAAAATTCTACACACCAGCAGTGTGAGGAGACCTGAAAGTGGCACATGGCAGAGTGTGGCGATGGAGACAGCAGCAATGGGAGGCCGTACAGGGAACCATGAGAGACTCTGGACCTGGCAGCAGCATGAGGAGGCGGTATATAGGGGCCTATGGCAGATTAGGGGCCTGGCAGCAGCTATAGGAGGCCCGTAATCTGCCAGCACCCTATGTCAAAAAATTCTACACACCAGCAGTGTGAGGAGACCTGAAAGTGGCACATGGCAGAGTGTGGCGATGGAGACAGCAGCAATGGGAGGCCGTACAGGGAACCATGAGAGACTCTGGACCTGGCAGCAGCATGAGGAGGCGGTATATAGGGGCCTATGGCAGATTAGGGGCCTGGCAGCAGCTATAGGAGGCCCGTAATCTGCCAGCACCCTATGTCAAAAAATTCTACACACCAGCAGTGTGAGGAGACCTGAAAGTGGCACATGGCAGAGTGTGGCGATGGAGACAGCAGCAATGGGAGGCCGTACAGGGACCCATGAGAGACTCTGGACCTGGCAGCAGCATGAGGAGGCGGTATATAGGGGCCTATGGCAGATTAGGGGGCTGGCAGCAGCTATGGGAGGCCCGTAATCTGCCAGCACCCTATGTCAAAAAATTCTACACACCAGCAGTGTGAGGAGACCTGAAAGTGGCACATGGCAGAGTGTGGCGATGGAGACAGCAGCAATGGGAGGCCGTACAGGGACCCATGAGAGACTCTGGACCTGGCAGCAGCATGAGGAGGCGGTATATAGGGGCCTATGGCAGATTAGGGGCCTGGCAGCAGCTATAGGAGGCCCGTAATCTGCCAGCACCCTATGTCAAAACATTCTACACACCAGCAGTGTGAGGAGACCTGAAAGTGGCACATGGCAGAGTGTGGCGATGGAGACAGCAGCAATGGGAGGCCGTACAGGGAACCATGAGAGACTCTGGACCTGGCAGCAGCATGAGGAGGCGGTATATAGGGGCCTATGGCAGATTAGGGGCCTGGCAGCAGCTATGGGAGGCCCGTAATCTGCCAGCACCCTATGTCAAAAAATTCTACACACCAGCAGTGTGTGAGGAGACCTGAAAGTGGCACATGGCAGAGTGTGGCGATGGAGACAGCAGCAATGGGAGGCCGTACAGGGACCCATGAGAGACCCTGGACTTGGCAGCAGCATGAGGAGGCGGTATAGGGGCCCATGGCAGATTAGGGGCCTGGCAGCAGCTATGGGAGGCCCGTAATCTGCCAGCACCCTATGTCAAAAAATTCTACACACCAGCAGTGTGTGAGGAGACCTGAAAGTGGCACATGGCAGAGTGAGGCGATGGAGACAGCAGCAATGGGAGGCCGTACAGGGACCCATGAGAGACCCTGGACTTGGCAGCATCATGAGGAGGCAGTATAGGGGCCCATGGCAGATTAGGGGCCTGGCAGCAGCAATGGGAGGCCCGTAATCTGCCAGCACCCTATGTCAAAAAATTCTACACACCAGCAGTGTGTGAGGAGACCTGAAAGTGGCACATGGCAGAGTGTGGCGATGGAGACAGCAGCAATGGGAGGCCGTACAGGGACCCATGAGAGACTCTGGACCTGGCAGCAGCATGAGGAGGCGGTATATAGGGGCCTATGGCAGATTAGGGGCCTGGCAGCAGCTATGGGAGGCCCGTAATCTGCCAGCACCCTATGTCAAAAAATTCTACACACCAGCAGTGTGTGAGGAGACCTGAAAGTGGCACATGGCAGAGTGTGGCGATGGAGACAGCAGCAATGGGAGGCCGTACAGGGACCCATGAGAGACTCTGGACTTGGCAGCAGCATGAGGAGGCGGTATAGGGGCCCATGGCAGATTAGGGGCCTGGCAGCAGCAATGGGAGGCCCGTAATCTGCCAGCACCCTATGTCAAAAAATTCTACACACCAGCAGTGTGTGAGGAGACCTGAAAGTGGCACATGGCAGAGTGTGGCGATGGAGACAGCAGCAATGGGAGGCCGTACAGGGACCCATGAGAGACTCTGGACCTGGCAGCAGCATGAGGAGGCGGTATATAGGGGCCTATGGCAGATTAGGGGCCTGGCAGCAGCTATAGGAGGCCCGTAATCTGCCAGCACCCTCTGTCAAAAAATTCTACACACCAGCAGTGTGAGGAGACCTGAAAGTGGCACATGGCAGAGTGTGGCGATGGAGACAGCAGCAATGGGAGGCCGTACAGGGACCCATGAGAGACTCTGGACCTGGCAGCAGCATGAGGAGGCGGTATATAGGGGCTTATGGCAGATTAGGGGCCTGGCAGCAGCTATGGGAGGCCCGTAATCTGCCAGCACCCTATGTCAAAAAATTCTACACACCAGCAGTGTGTGAGGAGACCTGAAAGTGGCACATGGCAGAGTGTGGCGATGGAGACAGCAGCAATGGGAGGCCGTACAGGGAACCATGAGAGACTCTGGACCTGGCAGCAGCATGAGGAGGCGGTATATAGGGGCCTATGGCAGATTAGGGGCCTGGCAGCAGCTATGGGAGGCCCGTAATCTGCCAGCACCCTATGTCAAAAAATTCTACACACCAGCAGTGTGAGGAGACCTGAAAGTGGCCCATGGCAGAGTGTGGCGATGGAGACAGCAGCAATGGGAGGCCGTACAGGGAACCATGAGAGACTCTGGACCTGGCAGCAGCATGAGGAGGCGGTATATAGGGGCCTATGGCAGATTAGGGGCCTGGCAGCAGCTATAGGAGGCCCGTAATCTGCCAGCACCCTATGTCAAAAAATTCTACACACCAGCAGTGTGAGGAGACCTGAAAGTGGCACATGGCAGAGTGTGGCGATGGAGACAGCAGCAATGGGAGGCCGTACAGGGACCCATGAGAGACTCTGGACCTGGCAGCAGCATGAGGAGGCGGTATATAGGGGCCTATGGCAGATTAGGGGCCTGGCAGCAGCTATGGGAGGCCCGTAATCTGCCAGCACCCTCTGTCAAAAAATTCTACACACCAGCAGTGTGTGAGGAGACCTCAAAGTGGCACATGGCAGAGTGTGGCGATGGAGACAGCAGCAATGGGAGGCCGTACAGGGACCCATGAGAGACCCTGGACTTGGCAGCAGCATGAGGAGGCGGTATAGGGGCCCATGGCAGATTAGGGGCCTGGCAGCAGCAATGGGAGGCCCGTAATCTGCCAGCACCCTATGTCAAAAAATTCTACACACCAGCAGTGTGTGAGGAGACCTGAAAGTGGCACATGGCAGAGTGTGGCGATGGAGACAGCAGCAATGGGAGGCCGTACAGGGACCCATGAGAGACTCTGGACCTGGCAGCAGCATGAGGAGGCGGTATATAGGGGCCTATGGCAGATTAGGGGCCTGGCAGCAGCTATGGGAGGCCCGTAATCTGCCAGCACCCTATGTCAAAAAATTCTACACACCAGCAGTGTGTGAGGAGACCTCAAAGTGGCACATGTTTGAGGCATGATTCATGGCGGATTTAGTCAGTTGTGTCAGGAACTGGTGGTTTGAAATCCAGACTAATCCAAGCCTTATTCATTTTCACAAACGTCAGTCTCTCCACACTTTGGGTGGACAGTCGTGTCCTCCGCGGAGTTACAATACCTCCTGCCGCACTAAACACGAGCTCCGATGCCACGCTACTGGCCGGGCATGACAGCCTTTCAAGGGCAAATTCAGCTAGTTGGGGCCAAAGGTCAAGTTTCGTTGACCAGTAGTCAAGGGGATTGTCTACCTCGGTTGGCAGGGTGCTGTCCAAGTAGGCCCAAGCCTGTTGTTTGAGCTCCTGCTCCAGGTCCACCTGATGCTGCTGCTGCTGCTGCTGCGGCTGGTTAGTAGTTTCCTCACTGCGCTGGTGAAGAAAGCTACTCATCATCGACTGCAGACTGAGGCAGCCGCTGCTGGTGGAGCTGCCACTGCTCCTACCACCCCACCCCTCCCCTGCTGCCATGGCAGCGGAACGCGAGCGCACAGGGCCCACAGTGTCTGAGGATGGACGTTGGCGCACAAAGGCAGAGACCAACTGACTACATAGGTGGTTTTTATAGTACGTTATTTTGGCCTCCCTCTCAGCAGGTGTGAAAAAGGCCACCATTTTTGAACGGTAGCGAGGGTCCAACAAGGTGGACAGCCAAAAGTCATCCCTCTGTCTGATGGTTATTATTCGTCTGTCGCTACGCAAGCAACCGAGCATGCTATGGGCCATTTGTGCCAAGGAATGCGAGGGACTCCCTGCCTCCATCTCCACAGCATACTGCCACGGTGCGTCTGGGTCCTCTGTCTCCTCCTCCTCCTCCTCTACCAGATGCTCCTGCTCCTCCACTCCTGTCCGCTGAGTGGAAAAACCACCCATTTCACTCAATAATTCCTGAGCACAAATGTCCTCCTCTACCTCCTCCTCTTCTTCCTGTCCTGCCCCCACAGGGGTCATGTGGCGTTGAGATCTGTGCGCCACGTCTACCGCACCCTGACCAGCCATTGTTAACAGCATTTGTTCAAGGACGTGCAACAGAGGAATGACGTCGTTCATCCCATAGTCCTGCCGACTCACGAATAGCGTGGCCTCCTCAAAGGGCCTGAGCAAGCGGCAGGTGTCACGCATGAGCTGCCAATGGCTGACATCGAAGTTACACAGGGGAGTACCTTTATCCGCTTGTAACATCAGGAAATCGGTGATGGCCTTTCGCTGCTCGTAAAGGCGGTCTAACATGTGTAGGGTTGAATTCCACCTTGTTGCAACGTCGCAGATCAGGCGATGATGTGGAATTCCGTTCTGCCGCTGCAGCTCAAGGAGGGTGTGCTTTGCGGTGTAGGAATGGCTGAAATGCATGCAAAGTTTACGTGACATTTTAAGGATGTCTTGCAGTGGGATGGTGGATTTTAGGAACCGCTTGACAACCAGATTGAACACGTGAGCCATGCATGGCGCATGGCACAACCTTCCTTGACGCAGAGCAGACACCATGTTCTTTCCGTTGTCGGTCAACATGGTTCCGATTTTCAGTTTGCGCGGAGACAGCCATCTGTCGATTTCTCTGTTCATTACACTCAGAAGTTCCTCCCCTGTGTGACTACGTTCGCCAAGGCATACCAGGTGCAGAACAGCGTGACACCGTTGCGCCCTGCACATGTGATATGCCGGTCGGGTAATGGGACTTGGCACGGGGGTGGCGGCTGAGGACACGGCGGAAGAAGAAGTGGTAGAGGCGGACATCTTTGCCGGACCAAGGACGTGCAAACGTGGAGGCAAAAGCGGCGTGACCTGTCCAAGTTGCTGGTGCGACTGTGACGGCACCACGTTCACCCAGTGGGCCGTAAATGACATGTACTGTCCCTGACCGTAGTTACAGCTCCACACGTCGGCGCTGCCGTGCACTTTGGCAGAGACCGACATGCTCAAAGACTGGCCCACCATGTCTTCTACATGTGAATGCAGGGCTGGCACTGCCTTTTTGGCGAAGAAATGACGGCTTGGCACTCTCCACCGCGGCGCGGCACAAGCCATCATTTCTCTGAAAGGTGCTGAGTCCACCACTTGGAAAGGGAGGGACTGCAGCACCAGCAACTTGGACAGGAGGACGTTCAGCTTTTGCACCGTCGGGTGCGTGCTCGCAAACTGTTGTCTCTTGGAAACGGATTCCAAGAAAGACTGCTGACGGAATCCGTGAAGAGGAGTAGCAGGAGAAGGAGCATCTGAACGAGCGGAAGATGCCAACGAGCGACAACTCCCCTCAGCAGAGGTGTTGGAGCCTTGACTGGCTGATGGAGGGCGATTGACGTCGGGTGACGGAGCAAGTAACGGAGCGGGTGATGGAGCGGGGGCTGGGGCGGGCAGAACCGCCGTATCTTTATCACGGTTTTCCCAGGCCACCAAATGGCGACGCTGCATATGCTGCCGCAACGCTGTAGTCCCAACATGGGCCCCCTGGCCACGCTTGACTTTCTGGCCACATAGTCGACATACGGCTACGTTTACTTCCTCGGGCGGCTTGACGAAAAATTGCCACACCGCCGAGTAGGAAACTTTGCCCCCGATACTCCTCACTGGCTGACTGCTGCTTCCTCCGTGCACACCGGCACCACTACTGGCCGTGGTGGTAGGCTGCAGTGGAGCTGGTGCTCTACTCCGTGGCCGTTTGGCTCCACTGACACTGCTTCCACTGACACTGCTGCGACCCTGCTGCTGTCTCCTGGGCAACCCACCGACTGTTTCGCTCACTGCCAAGCTGCCACCCTCTTCTCCTGATGATGCGGAAGAAATTGCCTGATGACGACGAGGCTGCCAAGTGCGATCAACCTCCTCATCATCAAGTAGGGTCTCCGCCTCACTACTAGCCCCCTCGGCTGCGTCTGGGTCAGGAGACAGACCTGTCTCTAGACCGGCTACCGGGCCACTCTCCTCGCCACTACTTCTTCGCCTGGCTGCTGAAAAGGCGGATGTCTCCCCCCGTTCCTGACCGCCCTCTGTTAGCTCTTCCTCACTGTACAGTGGGGCTGAGCCCACAGCATGCGATACTTCGCTTGGTGAGGGAACACCAAAGGACAGGGGCAGGTAGAGGACACGTGATTTCAGTGGGCTTGCTCCCGGGCCATGCCAACTAACGGTTGTGTCTGACGTACCCACCGACCGTTGGCTGTAGGTGTCAGAGGTGACCTGGGAAGAGGAAGACGACCGAGCCAACCAATCGATGACAGCAGGGTTGTCGGTGGAGACACGACCGCTGGATGACACCGGGAGCACTGGCCTCTGGCTGCGAATAGTGCTGCCTCGACCCCTTCCTCTGCTGCCACGTCTGCTCGCTCCTAAAACATTGCCTCCTCTGCCACTCCTCTGCATGTTGTCTGACATACTCTTTAATTAAACGATTATGTGTCCCTGAGTAACAATTCTGTGTCCCTGAGTAACAATTCTGTGTCTGTGCGAGTAACAATTCTGTGGCCCTAAGTAACAGTTCTGTGGCCCTCAGTAACAATTATGTGTCCCTGATTAACGTTTCTGTGGCCCCAAGTAACAGTTCTGTGGCCCTCAGTAACAATTCTGTGTCTGTGCGAGTAACAATTCTGTGTCTGTGCGAGTAACAATTCTGTGGCCCTCAGTAACAATTCTGTGTCCCTGATTAATGTTTCTGTGGCCCCAAGTAACAGTTCTGTGGCCCTCAGTAACAATTCTGTGTCTGTGCGAGTAACAATTCTGTGGCCCTAAGTAACAGTTCTGTGGCCCTCAGTAACAGTTCTGTGTCCCTGTGTAACAATTCTGTGTCTGTGCGAGTAACAATTCTGTGGCCCTAAGTAACAGTTCTGTGGCCCTCAGTAACAATTCTGTGTCCCTGATTAACGTTTCTGTGGCCCCAAGTAACAGTTCTGTGGCCCTCAGTAACAATTCTGTGTCTGTGCGAGTAACAATTCTGTGTCTGTGCGAGTAACAATTCTGTGGCCCTAACAGTTCTGTGGCCCTCAGTAACAATTCTGTGTCCCTGATTAACGTTTCTGTGGCCCCAAGTAACAGTTCTGTGGCCCTCAGTAACAATTCTGTGTCTGTGCGAGTAACAATTCTGTGTCTGTGCGAGTAACAATTCTGTGGCCCTAACAGTTCTGTGGCCCTCAGTAACAATTCTGTGTCCCTGATTAACGTTTCTGTGGCCCCAAGTAACAGTTCTGTGGCCCTCAGTAACAATTCTGTGTCTGTGCGAGTAACAATTCTGTGTCTGTGCGAGTAACAATTCTGTGGCCCTAAGTAACAGTTCTGTGGCCCTCAGTAACAATTCTGTGTCCCTGATTAACGTTTCTGTGGCCCCAAGTAACAGTTCTGTGGCCCTCAGTAACAATTCTGTGTCTGTGCGAGTAACAATTCTGTGTCTGTGCGAGTAACAATTCTGTGGCCCTAAGTAACAGTTCTGTGGCCCTCAGTAACAGTTCTGTGTCCCTGAGTAACAATTCTGTGTCTGTGCGAGTAACAATTCTGTGGCCCTAAGTAACAGTTCTGTGGCCCTCAGTAACAATTCTGTGTCCCTGATTAACGTTTCTGTGGCCCCAAGTAACAGTTCTGTGGCCCTCAGTAACAATTCTGTGTCTGTGCGAGTAACAATTCTGTGTCTGTGCGAGTAACAATTCTGTGGCCCTAAGTAACGGTTCTGTGGCCCTCAGTAACAGTTCTGTGTCCCTGTGTAACAATTCTGTGTCTGTGCGAGTAACAATTCTGTGGCCCTAAGTAACAGTTCTGTGGCCCTCAGTAACAATTCTGTGTCCCTGATTAACGTTTCTGTGGCCCCAAGTAACAGTTCTGTGGCCCTCAGTAACAATTCTGTGTCTGTGCGAGTAACAATTCTGTGGCCCTAAGTAACAGTTCTGTGGCCCTCAGTAACAATTCTGTGTCCCTGATTAACGTTTCTGTGGCCCCAAGTAACAGTTCTGTGGCCCTCAGTAACAATTCTGTGTCTGTGCGAGTAACAATTCTGTGTCTGTGCGAGTAACAATTCTGTGGCCCTAACTAACAGTTCTGTGGCCCATAAGTAACAGTTCTGTGTCCCTGAGTAACAATTCTGTGTCTGTGCGAGTAAGAATTCTGTGTCTGTGCGAGCAACAATTCTGTGGCCCTAAGTAACAGTTCTGTGGCCCTCAGTAACAGTTCTGTGTCCCTGAGTAACAATTCTGTGTCTGTGCGAGTAACAATTCTGTGTCTGTGCGAGTAACAATTCTGTGTCTGTGCGAGTAACAATTCTGTGTCTGTGCGAGTAACAATTCTGTGGCCCTAAGTAACGGTTCTGTGGCCCTCAGTAACAGTTCTGTGTCCCTGTGTAACAATTCTGTGTCTGTGCGAGTAACAATTCTGTGGCCCTAAGTAACAGTTCTGTGGCCCTCAGTAACAATTCTGTGTCTGTGCGAGTAACAATTCTGTGTCTGTGCGAGTAACAATTCTGTGGCCCTAAGTAACAGTTCTGTGGCCCTCAGTAACAATTCTGTGTCCCTGATTAACGTTTCTGTGGCCCCAAGTAACAGTTCTGTGGCCCTCAGTAACAATTCTGTGTCTGTGCGAGTAACAATTCTGTGTCTGTGCGAGTAACAATTCTGTGGCCCTAACAGTTCTGTGGCCCTCAGTAACAATTCTGTGTCCCTGATTAACGTTTCTGTGGCCCCAAGTAACAGTTCTGTGGCCCTCAGTAACAATTCTGTGTCTGTGCGAGTAACAATTCTGTGTCTGTGCGAGTAACAATTCTGTGGCCCTAACTAACAGTTCTGTGGCCCTAAGTAACAGTTCTGTGTCCCTGAGTAACAATTCTGTGTCTGTGCGAGTAAGAATTCTGTGTCTGTGCGAGCAACAATTCTGTGGCCCTAAGTAACAGTTCTGTGGCCCTCAGTAACAGTTCTGTGTCCCTGAGTAACAATTCTGTGTCTGTGCGAGTAACAATTCTGTGTCTGTGCGAGTAACAATTCTGTGTCTGTGCGAGTAACAATTCTGTGGCCCTAAGTAACGGTTCTGTGGCCCTCAGTAACAGTTCTGTGTCCCTGTGTAACAATTCTGTGTCTGTGCGAGTAACAATTCTGTGGCCCTAAGTAACAGTTCTGTGGCCCTCAGTAACAATTCTGTGTCCCTGATTAACGTTTCTGTGGCCCCAAGTAACAGTTCTGTGGCCCTCAGTAACAATTCTGTGTCTGTGCGAGTAACAATTCTGTGTCTGTGCGAGTAACAATTCTGTGGCCCTAACTAACAGTTCTGTGGCCCTCAGTAACAATTCTGTGTCTGTGCGAGTAACAATTCTGTGTCTGTGCGAGTAACAATTCTGTGTCTGTGCGAGTAACAATTCTGTGGCCCTAAGTAACGGTTCTGTGGCCCTCAGTAACAGTTCTGTGTCCCTGTGTAACAATTCTGTGTCTGTGCGAGTAACAATTCTGTGGCCCTAAGTAACAGTTCTGTGGCCCTCAGTAACAATTCTGTGTCTGTGCGAGTAACAATTCTGTGTCTGTGCGAGTAACAATTCTGTGGCCCTAAGTAACAGTTCTGTGGCCCTCAGTAACAATTCTGTGTCTGTCCCTGAGTAACAATTCTGTGGCCCTAACTAAAGTTTCTGTGGCCCTAAGTAACAATTCTCTGGCACTCAGTAACAATTCTGTCTGTCCCTGAGTAACAATTCTGTGGCCCTAATAACGTTTCTGTGGCCCTAAGTAACAATTCTCTGGCACTCAGTAACAATTCTGTCTGTCCCTGAGTAACAATTCTGTGGCCCTAATAACGTTTCTGTGGCCCTAAATAACAATTCTCTGGCACTCAGTAACAATTCTGTCTGTCCCTGAGTATGAATTCTGTGGCCCTAACTAGCGTTTCTTTGTCCCTAAGTAACGATTCTGTGGCCCTAATTAACAATTCTGTGTCCCTGAGTAATAGTTCTCTGTCCCTAAGTATTGTTTCTCTGTCCCCAAGTATCGTTTCTGTGGCCCTAACTCTGTCCCTGTCCCTAATACAGAGCGGTCTGCCTCTGTTCAATGACTGCAGGCAAATGAAGAATTCCAAAATGGCCGCTATTTATAGCTCGACCATTACACAGTGCTAGCTGGCTGGCTGCTGATTGGCTGATGCGATCACATGTCGTTGAGGAATGCATTATGGGTCAGCGCGCCTTGTCTGCGCGCCTTCCCAGACATCCCCGCTCCGTCGCCGCACATGTCAGCCGCCATTTTCGGAAAAATTTCGATTCGCGCGTCCGAATTAGGCTATTTTTCGGATTCGGCGCGAATCGAAATTTTTCCGATATTCGACTCGAATTCCACTTCGGCTACTTCGATTCGCTCATCTCTACACATAAAGATAGAAAATCGACTGTTCTCTTCTGGTTTCTAAAATTTGTTTAACCCTTCTTTAGATGTGTGTGTAGCAGACTCTTTTTATCAAGTCAGATTCCAAGAAAAACCAATGTTAGTTAACTTTGGAAATGATCTTCACAGGTTTTGTACAAAAACTTTGGAGATCATTTGGGTACAAAAACTGGAGATCATTTGGGTAAAAAACTGTGAAGATCATTAGGGTATAAAAACCTATGGAGTTTATTTTGCGAAGTAACAACTAAGGTTGTTCTCAGAATTTGAATGGATAAAAAGAAGCTGTTGCACACACAATGTAAAAAGGGAAACACATTAGAAACCAGATGAGATGTCTCCTAAGACTTTCTTCCATCATCTCTCTCTTCATTTTCTTCCTGCCAATACACCAGTATCTGGTATTGGATGTAAGGTCAGTGCATAGTACACTTAAAAAGAGAACTCAGTAAGCACTTTAGATGTGTTTCCAGTATTATCTAAAACCCAACATTAGAAAAATGTATTGCGCTAGATTATTCCATTACATACGAGCTCCCAGAGAGGTGTCAGATACACGTAGGGGGTTGCATCTATGTGCGCTGTAATCACCATTCATTTGTTCCTGTACTGACCTCACTGCCTTGGGGAAGCATTTACAATTGTATGGCAACTTTTATCTTTATGGCAGTGACTCAATAACTACTGCAATACTATCCTCTCATCCCTATGCCCTGCAACTATGTTTACAGTCTCTGAGCTTAACCTCCTTTTACACAAAAGACTGGATTGGGGAGTAAAAGACCAGACTTACCTTTACATCTTTGAATAAAATCTTCAGAAACGTCCTTGCAACTGCATAATGCGAAACCACCCTACCCTCATTCTCTTAAATTTATGTCTGCTACAATGTTTTTTAAGGTCTATCAAATTAGCGGTACAGGTTACTGTTCAGGCAGTTAAAACAATCCATGCTTCATTAGATAACATCAGGCATAGCAATAAAGACACAAGCAGCAAGCACAAATGGTGAACAATTACCTTGGTTAGATTGTTTAAAGCTAGGTATTGAGCAGACAGCTGAGACACCCTGTGCGCACAGGTTTTGCTGGCAGACTGTCCTTCCCTCAACTGCTGAGCTTTTTCTTTTAGTCTGGTGATCTGTGGCTCATGACAAGCTATTTCTTCCAGGATAGACTAGAGAGCACAAGCACATTTCAAAGAGAGCAGAAGACAATGGCATACAGACATTAGTAGAAGCTGGATGCAACATGTTAGACAATAGGCCATCTCTACCCACAATGCACATTTCAGAAAGCAAACTGAATCACATGTTGGTTTTTTATATCTCTTGGGAACTCCAGTGATGAAATACCTCTCACAAATGTTAAAAGCTACCCAAATAAACCAATGCCAAGCCAAATGGTGGTGTCACTGCTCCTGCTGAATTCTCCATAAAGTAAAATACACAAATAAAGGAGAAGCCCAACTACACCACCATCATGATGGCATTGTGGGTAACAAAGAGGGGATACATTGGAAAATTTCACAACTGGAGTTTGAAACAGCTAAAATCAGCCAGCAGGTGAGTCATGCTACAGGTACTAATCGGTTTTGGGTGAAACTGGCCTTTAAGCTGAGAACAGTATGTTAGATTATTGCCAGGTAAGCTTATGACTGAAAGAAATAATTTGGTGTAAATGTTGGTATAAATTCCTAAATGTTAGAGCATAGGGAGGCAATGGACACATGCAGGATGATCAGAAGTTACCTGCAGCTTCTGCTGTTCCTTTCTTTTAGAGGGCAGATCATGCAGGCGATTATTACTGTCTTGAACTATTCGATCAGTATTGCTGAGCCACTCCTGAACTGGCTGAGCACTTGATTCAAAGTCTCTCATTTGTACTTTTAGATTCTACAATAAATTCAAAAGAATTATACAGAATACAAATTGAATGTACATTAATGCACACTGAATCAATGAATTCTGGAAAACGAAAAGGTTAAAAAAAAAAGTGTAAAAAAAAAAATTGACATAGTCAGTGGAGTAATATCAGTATAGTTAAAGGACTATGTTGTAACAGTAAATAAACAGCATAAAAGGGATATAAGGTATTTGGGATAAATACTAATAAAATAATATTGTATGCTTGTATAGTATGCTATTCATTCCTGTGCAGTTTTATGTGCTTATATTTGCAGTAAAATGCATATAAACTGCAAGTCCAAAAGTAAATCCTATTAACCTTGCTTGCACTTTCATAATAGTATGAGACTCTGTTCCCACCATTGAATGGCAGTACACACTGAGAGGGGTTACTTAAAGTAGAACTATACTGCACTTGAGCACCACAAAGCAAAAATGCTATTTAATTAATTTTAAATATTCAAACCAAAAAAAGGATTAAAAATAGTCAATGTTGATTGAAAGAGTGAAGTTCCACTTTCAGAACACTTTCTGCCACCCTCTAACTGCCACTCTTTAATACAGAGAATGGGCATTCATTAACACTGCATAATGGAATACAATGCATTGGAGCCGTCAGAAAGATGACTGCTGATAGATCTGCCTGTCCTGTACAAATCATGTGTTACTGGGTCTGCTATTACTTAATCACTGCTTAAGGCAACATTTAGATGCATAACATTAAGCTGCCTTTTAATATGAAAACAAGATGTTTACTATCACTGAGACCTTTGCTTAATACTGTATGGGGTTTTAACTATAAACCTACCAAAAGACTTAGGTAACCAATATCAGGATGGCAATGAACACAAAAGTGTCATCTCATATGTGATCTTTTCAAGTCCTGTTCAGATTTTCCCAAACATGCCCATACTTTAAAAATATCATGCTTATTTTTCAACAAGCCTTACCTTTTTGTGATATGAATATCAGGACTGTCCTATCAAAATCCGGAAATAGCTAACCTAAGCAGAGCTATGTCATATGAGTATATGATAACAATCAGAATTTCAGTTTATTGTTTATTTACTAAACAACATAAAAGGATGGATTGTCTACTACTCACATAAGCAAGTATGGTGTTATCTTGCTGCCAGTTATAAAGTATGTACATATGAGTTTATATGAAATAGAAAATAAAAATCAACCTCTAAAGCAGATTCTTTCTGATGAAGAGATGAGATGAAGCTTTTCCAATCATTTTTTGCTGTATGGACCTTTTGTTGGATATTTTTAATTTTCTCTTCAGGCATAATACTGCACAAAAGTTCACCTCTAGATGTTACTATTTGTAGTTTTTGTTGACCACTTTCACTCTCTGAAAGGCACTCCTAAAAAAAAATTGTTCAGAAAGCTGAAGAACGCTGAATTCAATATAAAATAAGTACAAAGTAATCCTTAATATATGCTACAATCTCATAATACAACATATTATCTTACTTGAATTCTCTCCAGACTGGCTGATGCTTCAGTAATACTTTCATGAACATTGAAACACTTGGCAGTCATCACTTTTGCATTTACTAGCCACTGCTGAAAGTCCCGGAAGGCTGTGCGGAATCTCTGCTGTAAAGTTTGCTCCTTACTTTGGCAGGCCTTTGAGGCTTGCAAGCAAAGTCTTTATAGATAAAAAGACAAAAGAAATATATAACTGTAAGATAAACTAATATGTTGCTAACTTCTAATCCGATTCATTAAGCTAATATAGCATTTAGGGTATGCTAAAGTGGTTAACGTTAAATTTGATTACTTGAGAAGCCACCTTAGAATGCCTTGAGTGCTATCATATTTTGATGAATCCAAATAGAGTAGGCAATAGTTAAAACCCCAAACCAGTTTTTTTTTTTGTTTTAATGTCTGTTTCCATTGTATCCTTTATTTATTGTCTGGAGGCAAAACAGAAAGTGAGAAAGGATATTTCCAAAGCAACTCCTAAGACAGGTGTCAGTGCAACAAGTGTTTTCATTGGCATATTTTTCCTCTATTCTATGGACATACAGTCAGGTCCATAAATATTGGGACATGGACACAATTCCAACATTTTTGGCTCTATACACCACCACAATGGATTGGAAATGAAACAAACAAGATGTGCTTTAACTGCAGACTGTCAGCTTTAATTTGAGGGTATTTACATCCAAATCAGGCGAACGGTGTAGGAATTACAACAGTTTGCATATGTGCCTCCCACTTGTTAAGGGACCAAAAGTAATGGGACAATTGGCTTCTCAGCTGTTCCATGGCCAGGTGTGTGTTATTCCCTCATTATCCTAATTACAATGAGCAGATAAAAGGTCCAGAGTTCATTTCAAGTGTGCTATTTGCATTTGGAATCTGTTGCTGTCAACTCTCAAGATGAGATCCAAAGAGCTGTCACTATCAGTGAAGCAAGCCATCATTAGGCTGTCTTAAAAAGAAGGAACGCACCGGTGAGCTCAGCAACACCAAAGGACCCGGAAGACCACGGAAAACAACTGTGGTGGATGTCCGAAGAATTCTTTCCCTGGTGAAGAAAACACCCTTCACAACAGTTGGCCAGATCAAGAACACTCTCCAGGAGGTAGGTGTATGTGTGCCAAAGTCAACAATCAAGAGAAGACTGTATTTTTAACAGTGACAACTCAAATTTTTTAATTTTTTTCTAACTATAAGTCCTGGTAACAAAACAGAGATGGCAATTATCCCTTCCTAAGACACAGACAACATAAAACATGTGACAGAGGTTCTAACTCTTATAAACTTTGGTTAGGAAAAGCGAAACATCTTAAATTACGTAAGTAGCTTTTTTTCATAGCTCGTCTCAAAGTTTAGTCTCTGGTAGTTTCTTGTGGGTATTATGCACAATCTAGAAGAAATATACCTGTTATATTCTTTAATGAGAGCAGACACTTTGGAAGAATAGACACTTAAGTCTTTTGTAAATCTGCAGAGGTCATTAAGTTGAGTTTTCAAGTCTTCTGTTATATGTTCAGCTTCAGTGAGGGCGTTGAGAGCATCCTAAAAATAAATATAATACAAGCTGAAAACACACATGAAAACAACTTGCTTGGTTTTTTTATAAACTAGGTCTTATCTCATTTTTTATCTCCCTAGTATTTCCAGACCTATGATCCATATGCACAGGTGCCAAAAGGGAACAATTTTGTTCTCTTGTTTTGAATAGAATGCAGAACAGTCAGCCTTTTGTAGGCCTTTATTGTTGTCTGTGTCCTCATTGGGGAGATCCTTATTTCTTGTCTTGAAGACATAAACAGAAGTGGGAATTAATCTTTCCAAAGTGACAGGTGTTTCTATTAGAGATTTCCTCTGTACTTTTGTTCTGTTGATTACTGTATTAGGCGTCCCACACTTTCTGTCCTGGGAAAACAGTAGGAGTGAATCTCTTCAGTGGGAAGGACAGACAATAATAAACCTGAAAGAGGTCCCTATACTTTTCTATTTAAGCCAAAACTGGAGTTCTGTTTTTGCTTTCATCGTGTTACTGACTACAACACATGAATGCTTCCTGCAGCATCTGATATCTTTGACTCTGTTGACCCAATTCATATTAATGGTTCCTCAAATATTGCAACACATGAAGAGGATCTATTAGCTGGGAGGAATGTGGTCTCATAGGCACATTAGGAACTCCTATGTATCCTCTAATTCTCTATGAGCCCTTAGGCAAGCCACAGGTTTCAGGAAAGACAATTGCTTGAACATAGTCAGTGTTGATGGGGGAATACCTCCTGCAGTGCTATTGTCAGGGACCATCGAGACGCATGGGTCTACACATGCGTAGGCGTCTGTCAAGACGTGCAGGTAGCAGGGCACTAGGACCCAGGCGCACCCGTCGTCTTGACAGTACTAGGCAGGCACTGGGACCTAGGCGGCACCTGTCAGGTTGTAAGGCGGCTACTTAAGCCAGCCCTGCACAGATGCTTGTTGACGAATGGTCTTTTGTATCCTGTTGCCTGTGTAGTGAGTACTCTGATCTGGATTGTCTGACCTTGTTGCCTTCTCCTGTCCTGACCCCTTGGCTTGCCTGACTCTGCTCCTGGATGTTCCCTTATAGATCTGATCTTTTGGTATTGACCCTGCGTGTGACCCGACTATTCTTTGCCTATCGTCTTGTACATCATCGACCCGCTAGTTACCGACCCAGCTTGTTTGACTCTGACTTTGCTCATCCGTCCATCCATCCCTCAGGGATCCCTGGGCTCCCTCACATCAGACTCTTAACCTGCTGGAGCCCTTGGCAGACTCCTCTACCTCTGGTAGAGATACCTAGCAGCTGCGACCTGGTTCCGGAGCACTCCAAGTCCATCCCCACCATCAGGGGCCCTGGTGAACAAGTGCTCCGGTACTTAGACTCCGCACTCTGGGGAGGCTCTATCAGGGGACAGATAGAGGTACTGTCAGGCGGTCCGTTACAGCTATTGTGTTCTGCTGCAGGGGAGACTTTCTTACTGGAAGAACACAATGATTATGGCTAGCGGCTATAGCCGGCAACAATAATCACATGCAAAATATCTGCCAGGCTTGTTGTACTGAAGCCGAACTATAGATCAACTTCAGTACAACCAGCCTGCCCATAAATGGATCAAATTCCGGGCGGTCCCTGCTGAACCGGCTGAGATTTGATCCATCTATGGCTGACATTGGTGATTTTAATGAAAGAAAAAAAATGCCATTAGGGCCACTTTGTGTAGGCCTATTAAGATCTAAGCCAAAAGTTATATGTCAGGATTATGACAATCATCTCATACAGAAGTTTCTCTATAATATGTTCCACAGCCCTTGTGGTCTTTGCACTTAAATAGCCTCCAGTTGCTTAGGTTAGTCTTTATATATATATATATATAATGCAATGCAACATGACATATTCCATTAAAATGCACAGGGGCCTATATGCTAGGAGTGATATTCAAAATGAAATGCAAAGTATATACACATCACAATGTAGTGCAGTTATGATGGGCACAGCAAGCACGTATAACTGCAGTGCACTAGATGTGAATGCTTGAATATTCAATTAATTTATTTTCAAATTACCCTGAACGCAATAAGCTATTCAAACTTACATTAAAATTGACAAGCTCAAAATGACTGTCAACGTGAGACTCCACTGTCTTTGTACATAAATGACTTTAAAGAATGTCAATGTGTTCTCTGTACTCTAGCTCGCCTCCCAACTCTCTTCATATGTTTTTAATCACTGTAGCATAAAGCCAAGTTCCTAGCAACACAAAGCCTTCCTCCTGCAGAAGCAGTGTTTGTACATCTGAATGAAAGACTGTATATATTTCCCAGGGTTCCACAGTTTGAAAGCTACTCTGGGTTCAATGTAAACTGAGGTCACGGCATGGCAGATTTGGGTGGATCATAATTTGAACTTTATTTGATGAGAATAATCTGACTTTGGATCTTGTATATATATCATATTTCACAGACAACACGGCTTACTTCTTATATTGCATAGTTATATATTAACAGGGATGACTGAATCAGCAAAACTATCAACATAGACATGTAGGCAGTTTTGATTACTGGTTGAGTAAATTTAGGAAAAATAAAAGTGTGCAGTATGCCTGTTTGCATTGGTTTGTTTTTCACATCATTCTATAACAGTTTCAAGTTACTACAGTAGAATCTCAGTGCAGTCCATATGGATTTTAACAATATTTCAGATTCCCTTTAACATATAAATTGCATCAATACAGGCATGTTTGGTTGAAAGGTGATGTGCTTAGTTTGTGCTCTTGCATTCAGGCCAACAGAGCCATCTGAACTACCCAGGAAAATATGACTGGATCTACTTGGGAGGTAATTTTGAGTCAGAATGGAAAAGGTTCTCACTTCCTTCAATATGGGTAGTTCCGTTGACAGATTAGAAACAATATGGGGGACTTCAGGAATTTTGTCTTGCTGGTGGACTTTGTGATACCAGGCACAATATTCCACATGTGGTTTCCTGGCAACCTGGGTAAGTGGCACAACTTCAGTGACAATGACAACATGATAAAATAATTTCCAGGAATTTTCTATTACTGACTAGGTTTTTCTAAGCAATGGGGTTGATTTACTAAGGCAAATAAACTGTTAGCTTTGCAAGGGAATTTTCACCAAGTGAATAAGGTGGAGTTCTGCTGACATTCATTATTTAATCACGTGCAAGCAAAAATAATTTTTTTTTAAATTTTTCTTGTACATGATTGGGCATTTTTTGCAAAGTACATTTTTAAAACATTAATTAAACTAAGAGAAAATTCCCCTGCAAAGTGAACAGCCTATTTGCCTTTAGTAAACCTATCCCAATATTTGTGCAGAATAATCAACATGTCCTTCCTATTTTGCAGCAAACATGCACTAGGTTATCTAGGTACCTTATAACTGTCTTGCACAGAAAGCCTGTGTTATGTAAAGAGGTGCATTTGAAACTGAACTCCAGGGAAAGTTACAATACTCCCTTGCTATGGGGCTGCCATATGCTCTGGGTTGCAAGGATTAAGTGGCCATTTAAGTCTAGGGACAAAATAAAAGCACTTTTACATGTATGTGATCTCTCACTCCTGCAGATACCTTCACGCTGCAAGTGTGATCCCTGCTCCCCTATGCTCTGGTGGTCAGTTGCTCTCTGACATCATCAAGACTGATGCAGGGTCAATAGCCCTGCACTGTATATGAGGAGCCCAAAGGACAGTCCACTGTTGCAGTATAAGGGAGGACAGTTTGCCAGAGGAGTAGCTAAATATCCGGTAAGTAAGACTGCTTTTCCTGTCCCCTAGACATAAAAAATCAGATAACTCTTGCAGTACGGGGGCATCCCCACATCAAGGGAGCTTTTTTACTTTTTCTGGAATTGGGTTTAATGAAAAAACTGTTCTTCTATGCCACCCTGCCTGCCTTCTACAGTAAGGCCTTGTAAGACATGCTTTTGCTCTGTAGTAAAGATGAGCGGGGGATGAGACATCAAGGCTGATTAAGAGTTCGTCAGAATGTGGGATGAAAGTGCTTGTGTCAGTGAATATAGGAATGATGCAGTTCATGGTCTGCTCTGCAAATACAGCCCTTTGTAGCGTGAAACAAATTGATTTAGCAGACTTTAACTGCTTAGGGCTCAGAGTGTATTTTCCTCTATACATGACGCACTCATACAGCCCAAAATGATGTAAAGTCTCACCTTCTGTCTGTGCCAATGTTCCACTATTTCTCTGTCCGTATTCTTGCCTTCCCCTTGCATCAGCTTCTGAGCCCACTTTTCCAGAAAGACACTGAAGTCTTGGACTGCATCTTCCAGTTTCGAGACCTGGGATGTGAATTCCTGTTCCGAGATGGCCATTTGATTTAAAAGCGTTTCCAAAGTGTTTTTACTTTGACTGACACTCTCCTCCCACTGCTTCCAGTCTGTTTGCAGGCCCTGGATCTCTGCGTCTATCTGTTCACATCCACTAGATGTGGTGTTCTTCTTCACTGCAGGAGCCAGAGTTTCAACTTTGCTTAGGCGTTCAGCTCCAGTCTGTCTGGAATCCATCAACTCCTGCAATGGAAAAAGTTGTTGTTATAGCAACCAAAGTTGTTTGCGGCCCTAGAATAGGAGGAAAGCCTGACAAAGTTTACAAAGTTGTGCAGGAAACCGTACCAGCAGTCCGTCCCGGGAAATGAGACGGCTCACATGCTATGCAGCTGCTAATTAATTCCAAACACTGATGTTTCAGTTGTTGAAAGTGAATACGGAATGCTAGTAACACACACAAAATAAACACTTTTTCTCAGTATAATTGATAAAATCTCTTATTTGATAAATAATAATAAAATAGAGTTAGCACCAGCAAGAATATAGCAAAAACATTCATGCAAAATGTTAATGCTTTTTTTGCAATTTACAAAGTTAGTCAAATTAAATCTACATTTAATTCCTAAGTACAAATATCCAAGTGAGACACTAATGTGTTCTTGTATGAATATATGTAAAAAAAAAAATGGGTTAGACGTTACCCATGTCAACCAATTACAATCCAGCTGTAAATTTTCTGTTACAGTTTAGAAAGCAAATACCTGCAGAAACTGGTTGTTCTGGGCTAAATTTGTAACTGAACAGTGTGTTTGAGGGAAAAAAAGCTCACTAGAGATGGATGCCAAGATAATGAGAAACTGTCTATTAGTGTCATTAGTAAAAACCACACACATCACCTTACTAAATGTCTATATTTGCATACTTTTAAACTGTCAGGTTTGCGCATACATTTCCAACAGACTGACACCTCTGGAAGTGTAAACATTACATTGCCATCCTCCTGTAACTTTCTACAATAATGCAAAAAGCAAATGCGAAAGTCCAGAGGTTGATATGGGTTCCTTGAGCTGTGGATGATTTGATGGTGCCTGCATAGTTCTGGGATCTCGGCAAAGCCAAGCCACCAGTGACATTTTAACTGTTTGTAAGGGTGGACGTCTTGGCTACCGATGTAAAGCTGGCATTTTGACCTAAAATTATTTAAAGGATTCCCCTAAGTTAAAAGGGTTGAGAAAGGCTGTGTTATATGCTGATATTAGTACAAATTCAATGCATAGGCAAGTACTACTCTATGCCACAGGAAAATGCTATTACTTTTTGTACTACACTTAGGGTTTGAACATAAAGTGCCTTATTTTAAAAAGTGAAAATAAACTACTGTATGTGAGCTGCCTGTAACAGCCTATTTGATTTTTTTTTAATCTGCAAGGGAAAAATATCATATAGTTATGTCTGCTGTAATATTTTTAAGGTGATGACCTGAAAACCATTCTACCCAGGTGTAACAAGCGTACACACAGAGATGGACGCAGTACAACCATTTTGGCTTCAACCTCCATTTTTATTGCACCTGTTTGACCTTTTAGTAATAAATCTTTCCTTCTGAAAGTGTTGAACTGTTTCTATAGTGCTTTATTGCAATTTACGAATTCCTGCCTCTAAAAGAGACGCTACTGTGTTTGTTCAACCCTCTGTATAACCCGGCCAGCAGTGACCATTTTATACAGACGATTATCTCAACAATTATAGTGTTATAGCTGATATCGCCGAGTTTCCTCTTTCTCTGTACAAAAAGGAGGTGGTGGCAGTGTGAAGGGTTAATTGTGTGATTAACCTGACCCAGTAACAATCGCATTCAGGCTGCCGGTGCATCGATTGTGGTCCAATTAGCTGGAAAACAGTTGTGCAGGATGCAGCTGGGTGTGGCATTGTTACACACGTGACAGTGTGGTTTTAGATTGGCTAGTCCTTCGGTCACGAGTTTGGTAAGAAGGTTGGGGTCTGACGCCGCCGTCGTCACAGATTGGTGACAGCGATCGTGGGATCGTCGCATATTGGTGGCAGCGATCCCGCGTTCATGACACCAGGATGTTCTCTTTGATTTACATTCTGTTAATTAAAGTAGAACTAACGGCAAAACTCTTTTTCATTTTGAATAGAGTAAGGGAGGATTATGCCCCTGTCAGATTTTTTTTTTTTTGGCCATCTGCGTCCCATTGGAGAGATTTCCCCTCAATTCCTGTCTCATAGCCAAAACAGGAAAGCAAGAGGAAATCTCTTCAAAGAGAGGAAATCCCTGGTTGCCACCAGACCTAGTGTCCCCATTGGAAGATATCCCTTCTATTACTGTTACTAGGGACAACTTAAAACGTGGGATTTTCTTTCACTTTTACTTTCTGTAATAACCATAAACATGGGAAATAGAGAGGGTGAATATTCCTAACAGAGGCATAGACAGCAATTAAAACCTGACAGGCGCTCTAAATCCTCCCCGCTCTGTCTAAAATTTTAAAAAAAGTTTGGGCTTAAGTTATACTTGAAATATTAATATATTCAAGTCTTAAAATATCTAAAGCCAAAACCTTGAAATGTGGAATAGCTAGAACACCTGACTGATTGTTTCTGCTGGCTGTGTACTGCGTGACTAAACACAGGGACAGGAGGCGAGGGAAAATCTTCCAATGGGTAAACCTCATCTGGTAGCAAATGTTTAAGATCCCCTTGCTATGAGAAGATCTCCTCTTACTTTCTATTGTGCCTATTGGAACAGTAAGTGAAGGGAAATCACCCCAACAAGACATTTGAGAGTCCTAACCCATCCCTACTGTATCCAAAATTAATGGAAAATGGATGTTCCTATTGCTCTCCATTATATTTTACTCAGTTTCAAACACAGCAGCTGGCATTTCATGGCCATTGTGTAGAACCATACAAATATGTATAAAGGATATAAACGATAAAACACAGCAGGTATGTTTCAGTATTTAAAACTGTAGTTTTTCTGTGTTGTATATCATACTATAGCCAGCAGAGCTGCTGTTAGAAACCACTGGGCCCCATACAGCCAACTTGACAGGGCCCCCTACCCCAAGAAAAACAGTTTACTATGCTTTATTTATAATTGAACACAGTGAGTGATCGGTACCAATAAGTCACTGTGTTCGTTAAGGAAAGGAGGGGCTGGTAAATGTGACATATTTACCACACCCTAGGAATCATATTATGTGCTTGCAGCTGCTGGTAGGATGGAGGGGAGGGAAGTCAGCAGTACTGCGGGGAGGGGGCACACAGGTAAGGTGATGGGTGTAGTGAGGGAGCAATTACTGGAACAGAGCTCCTGTATGGCTTTTTCTGCAGCAGCTGAAAGCAAGCAGCAGAAGACAGCTTTAAGTAGCTGCAGGGAGAGCCATACAGGGGATCGGTTCCTGTAATTGCCCCTCCCGATGTGCCGATCACCCTTCCTGCCCACGTCTGATTCACTTAGCTGCCTGGGCCCCCCTGCTGGCCTGGGCCCCGTACAAGAGGACTGGTGGTACACCCTTATCCACGGCCCTAATAGCCAGTGTAATTTGCAATTCGTTCATGCCCGGACTATTATGTCAGTTTTAGCATTAGTTCTTTCTATAGCAGTCAAGACTGAAATTCACTTCCCCCTTACAAATGTTTTTTCCCCAGAAACCCACCTTAACTTTTGTGACTTTCTTTTGGATGGCAAAAGAATCTCCTGAGGCATCAGACCAACGGTGAAGTTCTTCTTTTGCTGAGTGCAGCCAATCTGTGAATTCATGTACTGCATCCAGGTAAAGCAAATGATCCTTCACTATGTCCTCAATGTTCCTCATTTTTTCCTAAACACAAAATTCAATGTTTATTAGTTAATGCCTGTTTAGATTTACCACACTGCATACTAGGCAATCCCCTATGTTTTTAACTTTTCAAAGCCAAAGCATTAATTTTTATGTAGCATGAAGCTCTGTACGATATATTAAACAAAACTCTATCCAAAATTCAGAGTAGACAGCCCTGATGTATAAATATGTATGGGCAGATATACAGTACCATTACGCACAGTATGCCTGTACCTATAGGATTTAGAGGCAAAGTTGAAGCTTGTTCCCTGTATAATTAATGCCGACACCATTTTTTCTATCATGAGTAGAAATAAATTCATCTCATTTATCTTATTTATATATCTTTATAACATACTAAGCCAGATTATAACCAGTAATACAGAAAGGTTCTGTAAAAAATGATCATAGATAAGTCATGTTGTCTTGGGCGCCAACGGTTGTGGGTCTACAGGCTCCAGTGATAATAATCGGGTCCCAGGACCAAGGTTTGCACAGGCCGTGCTTGTGAGTTCATCCTGACTCCTGAGGTGCCCACAGTCCCTATCTATCTATATCCAAATGTCCTGTCTATCATCTTGAAGACGTGTGCAGCTTAACTGCTTTTCCTACAACAGGTAATGCAATAGGCATGTTTGATGCAGGGAAAGTAATAGGAGTTGAGGTTGTAAAGTTTGGGGCAGTAGGTAGCCCAGGTCTGCAGATCTCAGGTCCTGGCGGAAATCCTTAATTTTGTGTTATTTGCATGAATTGCAAACATGTTTTGCTGTTAAACTACAAAAATCAGCACACCTTTATGTAATTTCTCTTCTGTTAAAGCCAACACTGTGGTGAAACATGTTGGGAACACACTTATACTGATTTTGGGTGGAGCTATGCATTTCTATTAGTGATGATGGGCTTGTGCAATAGAGTGAGAATACTTAAATAAGAAGAGATACCAGTGATTTTACAGATATAAGTTATGCAAATGTAAGACAGAATCTGTAATATATGAGAGATAGCTAAGATTTAAATATAGGCTTGGGTACAGTAAGAAACATTTTTTTGCAATAAACAAAGAATTCTTAGCACTCAGATCCAATTTTTGCACAGTCATCATTATTGGTTAACAATAAATCAAAAAAGGCTTTTAATGATTACAAATAAAGATCATGTTCTAGAATCTAGTGGGTAAGGCGTGAGGAAATACAAGCCCCTCAATTTGTAATTAAAAGAATTTGCACTGGATCCCAACACTTGCGTCACCACTGCTAAGCAAAAATACAAATATACTAGTCCTAAATAATATAGCTCATTCCCACCACTGCACTTTACCTAAACTTAAACATTTAAAATTAAAATTAAATTCCAATCCATTTAGGGTCAAAATGCTGCATGCAACATTTTCACTTTGCACCATTACTGAATTACAATTAAAGACATCCACTGTCCACAGCACCAAAAATTGCAGGTCAGGTCTTACCCACATTTTTTTTCTTTAAACGCCTCCCGCCCGCCATATGAGGAAATGACGAGGGGGCGGCGATTCTCTCGTTCTGGGTGGACGTCAATCAGTGGTGCACTGTGTCCCTGGGACACAGCGGATCACCGATCAGAGTAAAGAGCCGATGACGTCAGCTCTGTCATGTGATCAGCTGTGTCCAATCACAGCTGATCGCATGTAAACAAGGAAATGCCGGATATCAGCAGTCCTCTCCTCACACTGACAGCGTGTGATTAGAGGAGAAGAGAGCCGGTAATCGACATTCCTCAGAGGGGACATCTACACGGATCATCAGGGCACTGATGATCAGAGCCCTGATGATCAGTGTAGCCCCATCAGTGCCACCTGTCAGTGCCCATCAGTGCACATCAATGTCTCATATCAGTGCCAACCAGTACACGTAAATGCCACATATCAATGCCCATCAGAGCTGCCTTTCAGTGCCAACTATCAGTGCCAGTCAGTGCCGCCTAGCAGTGCCATTCAGTGTCGACTATCAGTGCCAGTTAGTGCCGTCTATCACTGCCCATCAGTGCTGCCTATCAGTGCCCATCAGCACCGCCTATCAGTGCCCGTCAGTGCCGCCTAACAGTTCCAATCAGTGCCACCTAACTGTTCCAGTCAGTGCTGCCTGTTAGTGCCCATCAGTGATTCTTGTCAATACCCGCAAGTGGTGCCTGTCAATGCCCATCAGAGCCTCCTCATCAGTGCTGCCTATCAGTGTCCATCAGTGCAGCCTAACAGTCCCCATTACTGCAGCCTCATTAGCGCATATCAGTGAAGGAGAAAAATTACTTATTTACAAAATTTTATAACAGAAACTAAGAAAAAAACTTTTTCTTTCAAAATTTTCAGTCTTTTTTAGTTTGTTTAGCAAAAAATAAAAAACCCAGTGGTGATTAAATACCACCAAAAGAAAGCTTTATCTATCTCAAAAAAATCATAAACATTTTGTTTAAGTACGGTGTTGCATGACCGTGCAATGTCATTCAAAGTTCGACAGCGCTGAAAGCTGAAAATTGGCCTGGGCAGGAAAGGGGTAAAAGTGCCCGGTAGGCAAGTGGTTAAAATACAAAAGAACATTTAGAGCAATAGATTAAAATCTTACTTTGGCAACAGTCATAATGTCATTGAAGTGCATTTTCAGATCACTTTGGACGATGTCAGAGAAGGAAGGGTCCTCAGTTTTCTGGTGTAATTCCTTGGTCTTTTCAATGAGATGATGTAGCGTTGTTGAGTGATCTTCTACATCAGATAAGACAGCTTGAATGTGATCTAGCACAGCAAATTTCTCCTTCAGCCCATTCTGAGGCTGAAGAGGTTGTTCCAATTTATGATCCACAGACTCAAGCCACTGCTCCATTTGATTTTTCCTCTCAGTGTGCTCATTCCACTGATTGATCACAGCCTTTAAAACACTGCATTTACAACATATAAGAAAATAACAACGCAATTCTGGTACTAAATATAAAAACAATCATTGTAAATGATCCCTACATACTGTTCAACAGTTCATACTATACTGTGGTAATGAAAAAAAGCTGTATTTTTTCTTGCGTACACAGATAAGTTGCTAAAACTTTCCAATGCAAAAAAAAAAACAAAAAAACAACTGAGGTTCCTACCTGAGACATCTAGTGGCTGTACTGTTGACAGTCCCCCATACATCTTTCAATGTCTGCAGCTGCATTTGGATTACCATCTGTCCATCCATGTTGCTACTCTTAAGAGCCTGTTCACCTTTTCCGATAGCCAAGTTCAATTTGACCTCACCTTCACCTTTAGTTAGTATGATTTCCTAAAAAAAAGTAGAAAATAAATGCTTTAGGGAAAATAAAAAACAACCATTGTTGCCTGCACAATTTGCAAATGGATCGTACAATGTAAACAAAAATTTTACAAATTTGTCAATGTGTTTTTGGATGCATAAGGTTCAACAGAACCATAATTCCAATACAACCATGAGTGTTGAATTAAGTAATATGAATCAGTAGTTGGAGCTAGATGTTTTTGTAATTAGATCTAAACATATAATTTGCATTGTGGAACACTACAGTGCTGGCCAATGTGTTTAATAGGGATGAGGACGAAGCTCTGTCAGACAATTCAAAGTCGTTCACACCAAACTCATCAAAACCATGTATTTATGGAGCACAGTCATGCTGATACAGAAAAGGGCCTTTCCCAAAACTGTTGGCACAAGGTAGGAAATGGTCACTTGTCTAAAATATCTTTGTATTGGCCTTAACCATACTCGTTATTGGAAACATCTGAACTCTATATTTTGAAGGGGTGTCAGAATATTACATATAGTAGGTATCATGATCAGGTGGCCACAAACGTTCGTCCATATAGCATACATAGGCCATGCTATGATTTTAAAGTGAAAGGAGCCTGTGTACTCTTCAAACATCCAATCATGAATGGGGAATTCAAGAAGTAGAAACTTTTTCTCCACATGGCTGGATGCTTAAAGTCAATACACATTCACTTCATACATAAGTGAACATGGCAAGTTTCTGAATACCTGGGGGGTGCAGTTATGTGGGGTAACTGAGGTTACCCCTTCCTTACACTCACTCAGCATAGAATAACTTACTTTTTGAATATAAAGGTTCTTGATTCTGCTAAATGTGTGTATTTAGTAATGTGGAACGCTTAGTATGTGGCCAAAGGAGCTGTGGTTAAGGGAAGACACTTACCTGAACTTGCTGTTGACGTTTTTCAAGCGTGCTTTTGCTTCCCACTGTACTCTCTGTGGTAGAGAGCTTGTCTTGGATATCTTTCAGCCATAACCATGTGGTTTGCAATGCTTCTTCAAAAATTTGATGTTCTTGTACAGCCACCTGGCAGACACGAAGCTTCTCCTTGATTACTTTCACCAAATTCTGATAGGTTGTGTGAAGCTGGTTTGATTGACGAACTTCTTGCCCATCACCACGGCCATCTTCATGGAGGGCCTGAGCTCGCTGGCAAAGTTTCTCAAATGAATCTCTACAACACAGGGTTTAAGGCAAGACTACTAATATAATCCTCACATATTCAGTTCCATTAATGTAACAATTCTTCTAGTAAACTTGTCAGGAATATGACCTTCCTGACAAAAGTTAGAGGTTTCTATCTTCATAATTTCTTTGCTAGTATCTCAAGCAACAGAGGAAGAGGGTCAGCTTGGCATCCAGACAATTAGTATTTTCTGAATTAAAATTGTAGCCTAGACAGGTTCACTTTTAGGTACAAACAATGTCTGTAAAGTTGTATGCGATGTTTACAAAATGTGGCATCATTCACCCCACTGCAGTATAACAACAGAGGTTCTGTTCTATAGTTGGTGGAAATCTTCCTCTACTCAGGGGAAATGCTAAGGTAGCAAATGCTAAGTGGTAAAGCTCAGTCTGTCACATGAAGAGGCCCCTTCTCTGTGTGGAGTGAGATAATTGGCCTTTCCATGTGAATGTTAATTGAGGTTTTCTGTCCTGAAAGGAATACACAGCAAGGACTGTGTTCCACTAGGGACTTTCTGCACCTTGAGATGCATGGAAAAGGACTGCCCAATAGCTCCAGATGAATCAGCTAGCAGTTACTGTCATTGTTACAGTGAGTTTCTGTTATTCTGCATCCTGTTCCTGCTATTCTGCATTTGAGAAAACCTCAGTAAAAGTTCCTCAGTATCAAAGAATCTATGATGTGGGAAGTGAAGTGAGTACTTGTGAATTGTAAGCTAGGCCAAGATGTTTAGCAGCCACACAAAAGTGAGAAGTCATTTTTGTGGCTCTCTGATTTTGAGCCCTATGTGTGGAGTCAGAATGTAGTAAACTCCAAGGGATGAGTTGGAAGGCCTCCTAAAATGAGCATTGAGACCAATAGATGAAATCTAATCAATGTTTTCAGAACCTGAGCCTAAGTTTTGGATAATCCTACACTGAGAACCCACTAAATGTTGTAAGATTGTAGCATAGGGTGTGTGAAACAGTTTAGGTTCACATGACATATGGCCCTCCAGGTTCAACACAAAAAAGTACCACACTTCAGGAATGGGGCTTGATAGATCTGAATTGTTGTCAGTACATTGTACTTTTGTCTCAAATTTCCACTCATATTCACGGGATAGTATAATTGTAAAACAATCTAAAACATTACAGTTAGTAATTTCAGACAACACAAAATAAACATATGTTTACCTTTTTTTATTCCAGTACAGTGCCAACAGTATAATAACAACCCCCTCCTCACTATCAATCAACCCTCTCTTGTATACAGTATATCAGCCCCATCCTGTCTCTGATCTGGCTTGTATATCAACCTCTTACCAACCTTATTCTGAACACCTGTACATTAAGCCTTTCATCTCTATCTTCTCTCACTGGTTGCAGTGACAAGAGCTGGTATCAGTGCACCATTCAGAGGTGTAAGGATTACCAAAGAGAAGAAAAGGCAATGCTTACCAACCCAGTGCATTAGTATGTAGATTAATGTGACTTTTGCCAGAGGTGGCTCTGTGACCAAGCCCCAGTGAGCAGGGCAAAACATGTTGGGGGGGGCATGGCTGAATCTGCGATGGTTGAGGCCACTGGGTTGGTGAGCAGCGCCTTTTCTTCTCTTTGATAATAACCTGTACATTAACCCCTTCACTACCTGATCCCATCAATGTGCCTAGTGCACCATTACCAAGTGTGTTTCCAAAAAATGTGGCAAAAAAATCAGATCACCTTGTGGTGTCTCTTTTACAAAGGGTCATTTTGAGAGTCTTCACTCTGTCCTGGCAGTTTTATTTGCTATCTTTCAAAACATGAAGGATTTTTTTTCAAAATGTTTTGATTGTTTTTTTAACATTATATAGTAAAAAATAATAACCCCAGTGTAGTACCTAAATACCACTCAAAGAGAGCTTTGTCTGAAAAATAAAAAGGATACAAACTTCATTTGGGTACAGTGTTGCATGACCAAATAGTTGTCAGTCAAAGCATCACAGCATTGAAAAGTGAAAACTGGACTGGTATCGATTGGAGAAAGGGGTAGGGGGAGCATGCCGGTACTGAGGTGATTATATAATAACCATTATATAAGAGGGCATCATTTTGGGACACAAACAAATTAAATTGAGCCGCTCACTAGTACACATATCAAACATTTGGTTTACAATTGCTTTAAAATTAAATAACTCCAGACCTTGAACTTTAGTTTGTCTAAACAAACATTCAGTGCTTTAACTCCCCCTCCTCCCTTCTACCCCTTTGCCCATTCTCTGCATCTTCATTCAATGGGAGCCAAAGGAAATGCTCACAAGTTTCAAGTACAGTCACTGACCCATGTGACAGCATTAAAAGGGTATAACATACAAACCATTTGTACAACTTAGTTTATTTTTTGTTCATCTGCTTAAGCAAATACATTTTCTAAATGTATAAATGTACTACTGATCAGCTTTATTTTCACACATACACATGCCTGCTTTAAAATTTTAAATAAATTTAAAAAGCATAATCTACATTACATGAGTTCCTGGATTCAGTTCCCTAGCAAGAAAATTCCTAACGCTGTTTTGGGTTTCCTTTCACAAGCCAAAAACAGGGTAATCGCCTTCTGCTGACGTAAGCCCTGGTTTGTATATGTACAATTCTGACAGGGTATATATATTTAGAAAACTGTTTCTGGGACGGGTACTGATGTGATATACTGTATATACTCAGTAGTGCTGCAGAATTTATTGGTCCTAGATACATTTCTAAAATCTTTACTCATATTTACCGGGCAGCCAGCAACTCCTCCAAGAACATTTCCACTTTATGCATCTCACTTTTCTTTTCTGGAATGTGCTGCTTGCTCTCTCCAAGTGTCTCTGTCCTAATCCGTTCCTCCAGTTCATGAATCCACAGGCTTAACTTTTTATATTGATCCTCAAAGCTGAAATCATACATTGGGTGTGTTACAGTCAGATATTTAGTAGAAAGATTAGGTCTTTGCAATTAATTCATGTTTTTGGTCTTCATTTACCACCATCCATGTATTTGATTGCTATAACTATTTGCATACTCTTTCCAGGCAAAGAGAATTGAGCAAAGTGTAGAACCTACAATCTGATTTGTTGCTTCATATTATAGTAGTTTGCCTTACTGAAGTGAATTGTCAGCCAAAACAGACTGCTAGTAGATGAGTAGTGGAGTTAAAAAAAACCAAAACTTTACTCACATTACCCAATCATGTGTATTCTTCAACTAGAGAATCTAGTTACTATGGGTGAAAGCAGCAGTTTTGCTCCAGTTGAATGCACTACTTTGGTTCCATGTTTATTACCAAAAAATCAAGAGGAAGCTCTCTGGATTTTGTGAATTCCAGATGCAATGTGTGTAGGCACCTATGCTAAGGGCTCAGACCTCCTTTACTCATTAAGGCAGTCAAATAGGTTTTGCTTTATGTAGCAGTAAAGGCCACAATTGAACCCATATTCATTATATAAATAGACATTTACATATGCTTTCCACAGGCTCTTTAATGCCATACTGTACCCAACCTCTATTTATATACAGTGGAGTTGATTTACTAAAACTAGTAAGTCTAAAATTGTAGCCTTCATTTGAAAATGAAGGCTAAAAGCAGATTGATTGCCATGCAATCCACTCCAGAACAACATTCAGATAGTCAGATGAAGAAAAATTTTAAACAAGCTAAATTGCTCTGCTGAGCTGCTCTCACACAGCAAGGCTGTGGAAGGAGTCTAATGCGATTTAGGGGCAGAACTACTCCCCTATCATCATCAGAGCTCAACCCAGGAAAAACCTTGGATGGACTCAGGGAAAACAGTGACTTCACATATTTATAACAGAACAAGTATTGAACTCTCCACATGGAGTAACAGCTTGAAAGCAGGGGAATAATGTGTTTGGAATACCTGTGTGCAAAAACTCACCTTCCAAGCTCAGAAACACAGTCCTCTAAAGCCTGCTTGTCTTTCAGACACTGCTTCTTGAAACCCTGGAACTCCTTTTCTGCTTTTGATATTTTCTCCTGAATATTGAGCACAAGTGGCTTTGGCAAACAGTAATAAAGTTTCTCTCCTTCGTCTGTTGCCTTATCCAATTTACTTTGGCCTTCACTGACTGAGTCTAATACATCCTGTGTTAAATATAAAGAAAATAAATTGTGCACATTTGTTGGGAATTAGCAAAAACACATGATAAATTTGGGTATCCACTGGTCTACAGAAAAAAAACTAACAGGGAGATTCTCGAGGAGAAGAAATGCTTGAGGTGATTGTAGCCATATTAGTGCACTTGCAACAGAAACAATTGAGTACTGACGTGATACTTTTTTTATTTGCACTAACATACAATTTTGAGGACAAGCTTTCGGGGTATGTCCCTTTCTTCAAGGTCCAGGATGTACTATTACACAAAGTTTTAGCAGAATGTTAGCAGAGATGTTGAAAGGGGGAAGAAAAAAAAAAGAAAAAAAAACAGAAAGAAACACACACAAACAAATGTACACAGCAATGGTTATAAGACTAGGATTAGACTAGAGGTAAACCGCAGCAAAAGCAAAGACTGGGGGGGGGGGGGCAACACTCACAGAGGGGTCATAAAACTCTTGGATAATGAGTGAGGAATCCCATTTGCAAATTAAGGCCGTTATCTCTTGTATAAAATAGAATTATCATCTTAGTTCAAAATTTTTCAAAAAGTTTTCCTTTCCTGAATAGTTTTGAAATTTCCTTTAAGAACTAAAATATTGAGGTCTTCCATAATGTGGTCTGGTTGTGCGAAATGGTGTCCCACAGGTGTGCAAAAGTCATCTTCTTTATGTTCCTTGATGGTATGTCTGTGCAAATTCATCAACACAGCACACAATTAACCCTTTGATCACCCCAGATGTTAACCCCTTCCTGCCCAGTGTCATTAGTACAGTGTCAGTGATTTTTATTAGCACTGATCACTGTATTACTGTCATTGGGCATGTCAGTGGCAGTTAGTCAGTTCCCACCCAGTGTCAGAATGCCCGCCTCAGTCCCGCTATAAGTCGCTGATCACCGCCATTACTAGAATAAAAAAAGTAAAAATAAAAATTCCAGTATATATACTGCCATTTGTAGATGCTATAAATTTCATGTAAACCAATTAATTTACATGTATTGGGATTGTTTTTAGCAAAGACATGCAGCAGAATTGGCCTAAATTGATGACGAAAATGGATTTTTAAAATTTTTTTACTGGATATGTTTTATAGCAAAAAGTCAAAAATATTGTTTTTTTTTTTTTTTTCAAAATTGTCGTTTTTTTTTGTTTATAGCGCAAAACATAAAAAACGCACAGGTGATCAAATACTACCAAAATAAAGATCCATTGTATGAACGCACAATTGTCAGTTAAAGTAACACAGCGCCATATCACAAAAAATGGCCTGGTCAGGAAGGGGGGTAAATTCTCTGGAGGGCAAGTGGGAAGGGGTTAAAAAACAAAAAAATCCCTCTTGAGAAATAAACAGGCATTTGAAAGCTGGCAGCAACTTCTCCTGAGCACTTTTAAACCACCTCTGAAAAAGCGGATCCACTATGAAAATGCTTTTCATGGGGGTGGTAGAGCCTGCCGCCAGTGTGAAAGAGGCCTATAAGGGATCAATTTGATGTAATCATTTTATCAAAGTGTGTTCATCATGTTTTAAAAACTTTGTTTCCATGTATAGTCTGTAATATATGTGCTTAGAGGCAGCAATGTTTGCTAGAAGCTCTGCTCTCTGCTTTACTGCTGCTGTTTCTCAAATGCAAGTCTATATATAGCACAGTATACAAAGTGCAGCAGTTTGCAGCATGTGTTCATAGGATAGTGTACAGATGCTATGATCTAGGGAATTTAGTACAGATCATCATACAGACTGCAGTGGGGCAGGGATATGTAACATACACCACTTTGTACAGAGTGTAGTAGGCAAGAATATGTAATGTAGAGAGCAGTGTGCAGCACCCTGAAGTTAGTAATATGCAGCATAATATGGAAGTGGAATACTACTGCCAAAGTACTCAAAGAGTATGTAAACCCAACATTTCACATTCCTGCAAATGTCCCTGCTGTACCATGTACTTGTATGAAAAAGTATCCTGTTCTTTTTGTATTGCTTCCTATGTGTGAAATCCAAGGTGTTCCTGCCAGTCCCTCTGCTATCCTATTAAAAACTGACCACTCCAGACAGGAGAGCACAGCATGCTCAGTTCTCTAGCTATGCTGGAATTCAGTGTGTTCATCCTCCAATGATCAGACTTGTCCTGACACCCCCCCCCCCCCCATGCACAGCCTTTCAGTGGGAAGATCAGTGTGCTGCTGTTTCTCTTCCCTCTGCTCTTATGCAGCTGAGAACAGAGGAAATGTGATCACTTATAAAAAAGGGGGAAAAAGTGTTTATCCTTTTTTTTTTATACACTGCTCCAAAAAAAATTAAAGGAACACTTTTTAATCAGAGTATAGCATCAAGTCAATTAAACTCCTGGGATAGTGATCTGCTCAGTTAAGTAGCAGAGGGGGTTGTTAATCAGTTTCAGCTGCTTTGGTGTTAATGAAATTAACAACAGGTGTACTAGATGGGCAACAATGAGATGACCCCAAAACAGGAATGGTTTTTCAGGTGGAGGCCACTAACAATTTTTTCCCTACTCGTCTTTTCTGACAGTTTTTCACTAGTTTTGCATTTGGCTAGGGTCAGTGTCACTACTGGTAACATGAGGCGATACCTGGACCTAGAGGTTGCACAGGCAGTCCAACTCCTCCAGGATGGCACATCAATATGTGCTATTGCCAGAAGGTTTGCTGTCTCTCCCAGAACAGTCTCAAGAGCATGGAGGAGATTCCAGGAGACAGGTAGTTACTCTAGGAGAGCTGGACAGGGCCGTAGAAGGTTCTTAACCTATCAGCAGGACCGGCATCTGCTCCTTTGTGCAAGGAAGAACAGGATGAGCACTGCCAGAGCCCAACAAAATGATCTCCAGCAGGCCACTGGTGTGAATGTTTCTGACCAAACAATCAGAAACAGATTTCATGAGGGAGGCCTGAGGGCCCAACATCCTCTAGTGGGCCCTGTGCTCACTGCCCGGCACCACAAAGCTCGATTGGCATTTGCCACTGAACACTAGAATTGGGAGGTCCGCCACTGGCGCCCTGTGCGTTTTACAGATGAGAGCAGGTTCACCCTGAGCACATATGAAAGACATGAAGGGGTCTGGAGAAGCTGTGGAGAATATTTTTGCTTCCTGTAACATCGTTCAGCATGACCAATCATTGGTGGTGTGTCAGTGATGGTCTGGGGAGGCATATCCTTGGAAGGACGCACAGACCTCTACAGGCTAGACAATGGCATCCTGACTGCCATTAGGTATAGAGATGAAATCCTTGGACCCATTGTCAGACCCTACACTGTTGCAGTGGGTCCTGGTTTCCTCCTGCTGCACGACAATGCCATGCCTCATGTGGTGAGAGTATGCAGACAGTTCCTGGAGGATGAAGGAATTGATACCATTGAATGGCCCCCATGCTCACCTGACCTAAATCCATTAGAACACCTCTGGGATATCATGTTTTGGTCCATCCGATGCCGCCAGGTTGCACCTCAGACTGTCCAGGAGCTCAATGATACCCTGGTCTACATCTGGGAGGAAATACCCCAGGACACCATCCGTTGTCTCATTAGGAGCATGCCCTGATGATGTCAGACACGCATACAAGCATGTGGGGGCCATACAAACTACTGAATACCATTTTGAGTTGCTACAATTAAATTGCAGCAAAATGGACTAGCCTGCTGCATTATTTTTTTACTTTGATTTGCAGGGTGTCTTTGAATTCAGTCCTCTGTAGGTTGATAATTTTCATTCTCGTCAAACGATGGGGCATCTTTACGTTCTTAACACATTGCCCAGTCCATATCAATAAAAACACATGATAAATTTGGGTATCCACTGGTCTACAGAAAAAAAAACTAACAGGGAGATTCTCGAGGAGAAGAAATGCTTGAGGTGATTGTAGCCATATTAGTGCACTTGCGACAGAAACAATTGAGTACTGACGTGATACTTTTTTTATTTGCACTAACATACAATTTTGAGGACAAGCTTTCGGGGTATGTCCCTTTCTTCAAGGTCCAGGATGTACTATTACACAAAGTTTTAGCAGAATGTTAGCAGAGATGTTGAAAGGGGGAAGAAAAAAAGAAAAGGAAAAAAAAACAGAAAGAAACACACACAAACAAATGTACACAGCAATGGTTATAAGACTAGGATTAGACTAGAGATAAGACGCAGCAAAAGCAAAGACTGGGGAGGGGGGGGGCAACACTCACAGAGGGGGTCATAAAACTCTTGGATAATGAGTGAGGAATCCCATTTACAAATTAAGGCCATTATCTCTTGTATAAAATAGAATTATCATCTTAGTTCAAAATTTTTCCTTTCCTGAATAGTTTTGAAATTTCCTTTAAGAACTAAAATATTGAGGTCTTCCATAATGTGGTCTGGTTGTGCGAAATGGTGTCCCACAGGTGTGCAAAAGTCATCTTATGTTCCTTGATGGTATGTCTGTGCAAATTCATCAACACAGCACACAATTAACCCTTTGATCGCCCCAGATGTTAACCCCTTCCTGCCCAGTGTCATTAGTACAGTGTCAGTGATTTTTATTAGCACTGATCACTGTATTACTGTCATTGGGCATGTCAGTGGCAGTTAGTCAGTTCCCACCCAGTGTCAGAATGCCCGCCTCAGTCCCGCTATAAGTCGCTGATCACTGCCATTACTAGAATAAAAAAAGTAAAAATAAAAATTCCAGTATATATACTGCCATTTGTAGATGCTATAAATTTCATGTAAACCAATTAATTTACATGTATTGGGATTGTTTTTAGCAAAGACATGCAGCAGAATTGGCCTAAATTGATGACGAAAATGGATTTTTAAAATTTTTTTACTGGACATGTTTTTTAGCAAAAAGTCAAAAATATTGTTATTTTTTTTTTTCAAAATTGTCGTTTTTTTTTGTTTATAGCGCAAAACATAAAAAACGCACAGGTAATCAAATACTACCAAAAGAAAGATCCATTGTATGACCGCACAATTGTCAGTTAAAGTAACACAGCGCCATATCACAAAAAACTTTGTTTCCATGTATAGTCTGTAATATATGTGCTTAGAGGCAGCAATGTTTGCTAGAAGCTCTGCTCTCTGCTTTACTGCTGCTGTTTCTCAAATGCAAGTCTATATATAGCACAGTATACAAAGTGCAGCAGTTTGCAGCATGTGTTTATAGGATAGTGTACAGATGCTATGATCTAGGGAATTTAGTACAGATCAGCATACAGACTGCAGTGGGGCAGGGATATGTAACATACACCACTTTGTACAGAGTGTAGTGGGCCAGAATATGTAATGTAGAGAGCAGTGTGCAGCACCCTGAAGTTAGTAATATGCAGCACAGTGTGCATAATATGGAAGTGGAATACTACTGCCAAAGTACTCAAAGAGTATGTAAATCCAACATTTCACATTCCTGATATGTCCCTGCTGTACCATGTACTTGTATGAAAAAGTATCCTGTTCTTTTTGTATTGCTTCCTATATGTGAAATCCCAGGTGTTTCTGCCAGTCCCTCTGCTATCCTATTAAAAACTGACCACTCCAGGCAGGAGAGCACTGCATGCTCAGTTCTCTAGCTATGCTGGAATTCAGTGTGTTCATCCTCCAATGATCAGACTTGTCCTGACACCCCCCCCCCATGCACAGCCTTTCAGTGGGAAGATCAGTGTGCTGCTGTTTCTCTTCCCTCCGCTCTTATGCAGCTGAGAACAGAGGAAATGTGATCACTTATAAAAAAGGGGGAAAAAGTGTTTATCCTTTTTTTTTTATACACTGCTCCAAAAAAAATTAAAGGAACACTTTTTAATCAGAGTATAGCATCAAGTCAATTAAACTCCTGGGATAGTGATCTGCTCAGTTAAGTAGCAGAGGGGTTTGTTAATCAGTTTCAGCTGCTTTGGTGTTAATGAAATTAACAACAGGTGTACTAGAAGAGCAACAATGAGATGACCCCCAAAACAGGAATGGTTTTTCAGGTGGAGGCCACTAACAATTTTTTCCCTACTCATCTTTTCTGACAGTTTTTCACTAGTTTTGCATTTGGCTAGGGTCAGTGTCACTACTGGTAACATGAGGCGATACCTGGACCCTAGAGGTTGCACAAGCAGTCCAACTCCTCCAGGATGGCACATCAATATGTGCTATTGCGAGAAGGTTTGTTGTGTCTCCCAGAACAGTCTCAAGAGCATGGAGGAGATTTCGGGAGACAAGTAGTTACTCTAGGAGAGTTGGACAGGGGTGTAGATGGTTCTTAACCCATCAGCAGGACCGGCATCTGCTCCTTTGCGCAAGGAGGAACAGGATGAGCACTGCCAGAGCCCTGCAAAATGACCTCCAGTAGGCCAATGGTGTGAATGTTTCTGACCAAACAATCAGAAACAGACTTCATGAGGGAGGCCTGAGGGCCCAACATCTTCTAGTGGGCCCTGTGCTCACTGCCCGGCACCACAAAGCTCGATTGGCATTTGCCACTGAACACTAGAATTGGGAGGCCCGCCACTGGCGCCCTGTGCGTTTTACAGATGAGAGCAGATTCACCCTGAGCACATATGAAAGACATAAAGGGGTCTGGAGAAGCTGTGGAGAATTTTTTGCTTCCTGTAATATCGTTCAGCATGATCAATCATTGGTGGTGTGTCAGTGATGGTCTGGGAAAGCATTTCCTTGGAGGGACGCACAGACCTCTACAGGCTAGACAATGGCATCCTGACTGCCATTAGGTATAGAGATGAAATCCTTGGACCCATTGTCAGACCCAATGCTGGTGCAGTGGGTCCTGGGTTCCTCCTGGTGCACGACAATGCCATGCCTCATGTGGTGAGAGTATGCAGACAGTTCCTGGAGGATGAAGGAATTGATACCATTGAATGGCCCACATGCTCACCTGACCTAAATCCAATAGAACACCTCTGGGATATCATGTTTTGGTCCATCCGATGCCGCCAGGTTGCCCCTCAGACTGTCCAGGAGCTCAATGATGCCCTGGTCTACATCTGGGAGGAAATACCCCAGGACACCATCCGTTGTCTCATTAGGAGCATGCCCTGATGTTGTCAGACACGCATACAAGCATGTGGGGGCCATACAAACTACTGAGTACCATTCTGAGTTGCTGCAATTAAATTTCAGCAAAATGGACTAGCCTGCTGCATCATTTTTTTACTTTGATTTTCGGGGTGTCTTTGAATTCAGTCCTCTGTAGGTTGATAATTTTCATTCCCATCAAACGATGGGGCATCTTTACATTCCTAACACATTGCCTAGTCCATATCAGTAAAGATATCCAGCATGATCTATTTTCCCATTGAGATCTGATGTGTTTTCAAAGTGTTCCTTTATGTGTTTTGAGCAGTGTATATCTATACACAAATGTTACGCCTTTCTTTTCTATTTTAAGCTGAATGGATTGTTTTTTAACATGAAGGTTTACATATACTTTAATTAAACTGTCCATAGGTTTCAGATGTCATTGGCTGCAATAGGTGGCACTGAAATGTTGCCTTCCTCTATTTTTAAGAAATTAATTTTTAGCCCTGGTTCACACTAATCTATTTTCGGATGTGTTTTGAAGTGCAGTGATTCGCATGCCAGTGGAAAAAAAAAAGCTTTCCTATGGATGGCTTTCACATATATGCAGTACAGCCACAGTGCGATTTGAAAAAGGGTCCTGCATGTGTTTGGAGTGCTGTGATCTGTTTTTTAGCTCTATTGAGTAGAATTGAAACTGCAGCGGGAATAGTTTTGTGTTGAGAAAGAGACATCCCAAATCACAGCTATACCAAAATTGCATGAAAAATGCATTGGTATTCAAGCAGAACCGCGGGTAAAGCACACCCCAACTCGTTACTGAATCACACTAGAGAACTGAACAAATTTGCACTGCACATGTCTGAACATAGCCTCAATTTCAAAATCAGAATTCAATATGTGCAAGTCTTTACAAAATATCACAAACATATGTAAAAACTCAAAACAACAAAAAAGAGTACATGTGCCCACATGTTCACCTGTAAATGCTGTATTTTGGCTTCCAAAGTTTTGCTGTCTCCAGACCAGTCTGATGAGCCTTGAATACCTCTTTTTACTTTTTCAAACCACTCCTCAAATTCATACATAGCATCTATATTAACAAAAACCATTAAACATATATTATTTTGATTTGAAAAGCAATTAGGAATTACATTGAAGAGTACTTTTGTGTTCCTACATTAACCTTTATTATTAAATTTGAGCTGGTTTGGAAAGAATAGATTACTGGCTCCTTGTTGGCAATATTGGGCCAACTATATGGCTATGCATGGGCTCACTATATGGCTATGCATTGTAGAAAATAATCAAATAATATTATTATACAGTATTTATAAAGCGCCAATAGTTCGCTCAGCGCTGTACATTACAAAGGGGGACAGAACATGTGACAGAACAATAACAATACAATGCAAAACATGAGAGGATCGAGGGCCCTGCTCTTTCGAGCTTACAATCTAGGAGGGAGGGGATGGTAGCACAGGAGGAGAAAGCTGTGGGGATGGAGTTGTAGGAAGAATAGAGGAGGTCGGCAAGTTAGCAGGGGGTGGGGTAGGCTTCCCTGAAGAGGTGGGTTTTCAGGGTGCGCCTAAAGGAGAGGAGAGTAGGTGATAATCTGATGGGTTGGGGCAGGGAGTTCCAGAGGATGGGTGACGCCCTGGAGAAGTCCTGCAGGCGGGCATGGGAGGAGGAGACCAGGGAACTAGAGAGAAGCAGGTCTTGTGAGGAGCGGAGTGTGCGTGCTGGGTGGTACTTGGATATTAGGTCGGTGATGTAGTTTGGGGCAGTATGGTGGACGGCTTTGTACGTCAGTGTTAGGATTTTGAATTTGATCCATTGCGCAATCGGAAGCCAGTGGAGGGATTGGCAGAGGGGGGTGGCGGAAACGGCGCGGTTGGAAAGGTGAATGAGTCTGGCAGCCGTATTCAGGATCGACTGAAGCGGGGATAGCCAGCGGCGAGGCAGGCCAGTAAGGAGGGAGTTGCAGTAATCGAGTTGTGATATGATGAGGGAGTAGATGAGCTGTTTAGTGGTTTCTGGGGTTAGGAACGTGTGGATTTTGGCGATGTTGCGAAAGGTGCAGTCTGCATGAGTTTGTTAAAGATTGGACTTGGGGCTGGAAAGATAGGTTGGAGTCCAGAATGACACCAAGTACTCTGGCCTGCGGGGCGGGTTTGATGGTGGCGTTGTTGGACATGATGGAGAAGTCAACAGGGGGTGGGGTCCGGGCAGGGGGGAAGACGAGGAGTTTGGTTTCGGAGAGGTTCAGTTTAAGGAACTGGAGAGACATCCAGTCTGATATGTCATTCAGTAGGCTTGTGATTCAGGCGGAGACTGAGGGGGTGAGGCGAGGGTCGAGAGATAGATTTGCGTGTCGTTGGCATAGAGGTGATAGTTGAAGCCATGAGAGTGTATGAGTTGGTGAAGGAAGGAGGTGTAGATGGAGAAGAGAAGGGGCCGAAGGACAGAGCCTTGAGGGACCCCAACAGAGAGGGGGAGTGAGGGGGAGGTGGTAGCATTATAGGTAACGCTGAAAGAGCGTAGTGACAGGTAGGATGAGAGCCAGGAGAGAGCAGAATCTCTGAGGCTGAGGGAGTTTAGTTTTTTGAGGAGGAGGGGGTGGTCGACTGTGTCGAAGGCCGCAGAGAGGTCAAGGAGTAGGAGCACTGAATAGTGGCCATTAGCTTTGGCGGTTAGCAGGTCGTTGGAGAGTTTGAGTAAGGCAGTTTCTGTCAGGAATGGACTTGCCAGTAATGGTGGGACTCACCTGCCTTGTGGGCTGCAGTACCAGGGCTGGCCAGCGGGTGCTCCCAGCAATCAGAGACTCAACCCTGCAGCCAGCCAAACACCTGAAGCTGATTATGCAGGTGTATTTAAGGGATGGCCAGACCTGCAGTCTGCGCCTTGGTGTGTGTTTTCCATGGGCCCCTGTACCTTGTAAACCTGTGTTCCTGTTCCTGATTCCTGTGTTCCTGTAGTGCGTTCCTTGTTGCCGACCCTGCCTGTTCTGATCCATGCTGACATTCTCCTGCTCTGACCCCCGGCTCGTCCCTGACCATCCTTCTGCCTGATCCTCTGTACCATGCTGCCCGTAAGTTACTGAACCTGGCGTGTGACCTGACTACCCTTGTCTGCTGCTTGTACTGTGCCTGTCCCCACCGTTACTGACCCGGCTAGTCTGACCACGTCGCTCCTGACTGTCATCCATCCCGCTCGGACCTGGACCTGCCAGCACTCTCTACCACAGCCGGACGCACTCAGGGGTCGCGACCTGGTTCCAGTCTGCACCAAGTCCATCCCCACCATCAGGGGCCCTGGTGAATAGCAGGCTGGGACTTAGACCCTGCGCCCTGAGGAAATCCGTGCTGTGGGCTTGGCCTGCCTGACCATTCCACCTCTCCAGCCCTGACTGCACTGTGTACCTATTGGTTTGTTTGTTTGCTCTGTGTACCTATTAGCTTAAGGTTAGCTTGCTTGCATTGTGTTTGTTTATTTGTGCAGCTGATAATAAATATTATTATTATAACATATCTGAAGCCTGTGTTTCCCTGCGTCAGTTCACATACCTCTGGTCATACCCGGAGCCCTGACAGTTTCGGTGGAGTGTAGGGGACGGAAGCCGGACTGTAGGGGATCGAGGAGGTTGCTGTCGTTGAGGTGAGAGCTTAGGCGGGTGTAGACTAGGCGCTCGAGGAGTTTGGATGTGAATGGGAGCAGGGAGATGGGTCTGAGGTTATTTGGGTCATTGGGGTCCAGGGAGGGCTTTTTAAGTATGGGGGTGATGTGTGCATGCTTAAGAGGGGAGGGGAAGTGCCGGAGGAGAGGGAGAGATTAAAGATGTGGGTGAGGGAGCATAGGATGGAGGGGGAAGGAGGTTGTAGGAGTTGTGAGGGGATAGGGTCGAGGGGGCAGGTGGTGAGGTGGGCATCAGAGAGGACCTTGGAGACTTCCTCGATGGTAGTAAGGCCAAAGGTGCGGAGTGTTGAGGGGGCTTTAGTATGAGGATTGTAGGGTGGGGTGGAAGTGGAGGTCAGAGCAGGGGTGGGGCCGTGGGAGAGGGGTGATGAGGGGGTAGCTGAGTGAGGGGGAACGGGGTTGGAGGGAGTTTGAGCAGTGACGAAGTCCCTGCGGGTTATGTCGAGGGAGAGGGGGGATGAAGGGGTAGCTGTGTGAGAGGGGACGGGTTGAGAGGGAGTGTGAGTTGCGGCGATGTCCTTGCGAATTGTGTCAAGCTTGTTTGTGAAGTGATTGGCAATCTCAAGGGCGGTGAGTGAGGTGCTGGGTGGAGGTGGGGGTGGAGAGAGTAGAGAGTTGAGGGTGGAGAAGAGTCGGCAAGGATTGGAGGAAAGGGCCTTGATGAGGGTCAGGAAGTAGGCTTGTTTGGCTGCGTGGAGGGAGGAGGTGTAGGTGTGGAAGGCAGATTTGTAGCGGGTGAAGACTTGTTGGGATTTGGTTTCGCACCATAGTCGCTCCAGGGCACGACTGTGTCGTTTGAGGGTTTTGGTGTGATCAGTCTGCCAGGGCTGGAGCGGTCGGGGTCTGATGTTGCGTGTGGTTAAAGGCGCTAGTGAGTCAAGGGCTATTGACAGCACGTTGTTATAGGCAGTCATAGCCAAATTGGGGCAGGACAGGGGGAGGATGCTGTCGTGGAGTTGATCAGCTGCAGAGTGGAGGGGGGCAGGGTTAAGGTTGCAGAGGTTACGGCTGGTAGTAGTGTGACATTTGGAGGGGTAGGCGTTGGAGGACGAGGAGATAGAGAAGGTAATCAGGTTGTGGTCAGAGAGAGGGAAGGGGGTGTTAGTGAGGTTGTGGGGAGCGCAACGGTTGGAGAAGACGAGATCAAGGATATTACCGGTGGTGGATTGTATGCACTGTGCAAGTGCAAAGGAGGAGGTTAAGTGGAGGAGATGGGATGTGGCCGGGTTGTCGAGGTTGACAGGGATGTTGAAATCCCCAAGGATGATGGTGGGTAGCTCAGAGGAGAGGAAGAAGGGTAGCCAGGAGGAAAAGTCATCCAGGAAGCGGGATATGGATCCAGGAGGCCGGTATATCACAGCAATCTTCAGGGGGGTTGGGGAGAATAGTCAAACGCAGTGGGCCTCGAAGGAGGAGAATGATAGAGAGGGGGGGTTTGGGAGGACTCGGAAGGTGCTCTGTGGTGACAGGAGCAGACCAACCCCACCACCTTTACGACCGTTGGGTCTGGGTGAGTGGGTCCAAGTGAGACCTGCGTAGCAGAGTGCAGCCTGGGAGGTAGAGTCAGTGGCCTGGATCCAAGCTTCCGTGATCGCTAGTAGGTTGAGGGAGCGGGAAACAAAGAGGTCGTGGATGGCGGTAAGCTTGTTGCACACCAATCGGGCGTTCAGGAGTGCACATGAAAATGGGGGGGTGATTTTAGGGAGCAGGGGGACAGATACTAAGTTGCGGGGGTTGCGGCAGGATATGGAGGCGGGAGTGTGTTGTGTGGGTGAGGGAGGTGGTGGAGGGCCAGGATTCGGGGAGATGTCCAATGCGGTTAGGAGGAGGAGAAGGGTGAGAAAGGTGGCATGGGAGCGGGATGTGCAGGAGTGTGTGAAACTACTAGTGGAGGTGTTCGGGTCAGTGGGAGAGTGGAGTATTAGGAGGAGGTGGTGGGTGCCATAGAGAGGTGAAGGAAGCAGTAAGGACACAATATACAATTGTTTGGGAGGAGCAGAGGGATATAGTGAATGGATTTTGGGAACGGAGGAGAGGAAAATGAGAAAGAGGAGTGGAAGAAGCATTTTAGGGAGGTGCCCAGGAGGGCGGATAGGAGTGGCGGGAGGCTTGGTTGTCGATACGCCTCTGCCCGCTGGACTATCTCATCGATGTGTCTTCTGGTGGCTGGAGTTTAAGGGAGAAGGGAGAGGGGATCGGGTGTGGATGGATGGTTTCCAGGGGAGCTTGAGTGGCGACAGTCTGGGGTGCAGAGGGGTCTCTCGTTGTGGTGGCTTTCAACAAGGGTTCAAGTCTTTAGGTCAAGTTGAGCTGGGGGTTGGTATGAGTGGAGGTGCTGAAGGCCCGGCGTCTGGAGGTGGAGTGGGCTAGGCGTTAGTAGGCGCAGTAGGGCCCGGCGTCAGTGGGTGTTGTGGGCCAGTGCATGTGGATGCTGCAGGCCAGCGACTGAGGGTGCTAAGGGGCCCAGCGTCTGTGGGAGCGGGATAAATATTGTCTACAGTAGACTATTCATCTCTTATCTAGGCTCCAACTTGTGAAATAGTCACATTTAATTATAATAAAAGCCAAACTCCAGGCATATACTGTATACAAAAAGAACAAATGACTGCAACTCTATAATCATCAGTATATAATTAAATGTATTTTGACTTACGGCCCTGTTCACACTGGTGCGCTTCTGCCGTGCTAAAACACACCTTTCGAGAGCAACAAAATCTCCTGAAAATTTGCCCCCTTCATATCCTCTGTAACTGTTTATATAACTGTCCTGTGGGTGTGCTGCATTCTAAGAATGTCTGGTGCCTTGTTTCAAAAACACACCAAAAATGCACCTTCCATTATAGTCAGCGGAAACGCACCGTTTTTGGTGCATTTGTTGAGTCATGTGTCAATTTTTTCTCAGGCGACCAGGGATGAAAGTGCATGCAGAACATGTGCAAACTACATATAAGTCACATATGTGCTGCACTAAATTTTAATGAAGCACTTTAAAAAAGCATTTTTGAAAGCTCCACAACACGTTTTTAGGCACACCAGTGTGAATGGGTCCTAACTGTCAGCAGTTCAAGCTCCTGAATTTGACTCAAGATCAGTCTCTTGCAGTCTGCACAATATCGCTCAGACTTGGGGAAGAAGAAGCAGCACACAGAGGCAAAGGGTTCTGCAGCTGTGCAAGGAGCAGAGTGACAGAGTGATGAGCTCATCGTTCTGCTGCTTCTCCTTTCACTCTCTAGTCACAGGGTGAGAATGGGGACAGGAGCTGTAGGTGAAAGTGAAACTTCAGCAGAGAAACAGCAGATCAATGCTATTTAAATCTCATAGTTGGATAGACAGAATTACAAATCATTTGGCAGGTAAAATAGCTCTTGTGTGTTAGCTGTTTGCTTTAAAGTTAAGCTTTAAAAAATAAGAAACTAATGATCAAATGGAAAAAGCATATTAGGTGTATGAAACTACATTATCTGTGGTCACAGGATGTGGCACAGCAAAACTGGCCTAACAGCACATAATTAAAAATATGTCTCTGCTGCTGTGTTGACCATTAAATTTTATTCAGTGTGAATGTCCACATCTGGCCAAACTGGACAATTATCCCATAATTTGTACATCTGATTAACTAGTAGCATCACTGAATATAGTCAGTTTAAAGTAGATCCAGTGGATTATGCTGCCCTTTCTAGCCCTCGGTTTATATTTAGATTTTTTTTTTAACCAAGAAGATAGATCAATTAATTAGGAGTCATATATGTCACCTATCTAGCAGAGTAGTGCATAAAATGTGTAGAAATCCCAAATTTGGCTGCACAGAATTAGAAATCTTTAGACAGGTAAAGCAGTAAACATATATGATATTCAAATATACATTTAGCTGTTTGCTTGGAAATTTCCATTAAGTAACCTTTAACGGTTCCTATAATATCTTACCATTAAATTGTTTTTCCAGTGTCTCTTGCAAAGTAGCTTGCGTTTTAAGGCAGAGCTGGTTGGTGGCTTCATATTTCTTTATCAGCGCAGTCAGAGCTGTCCCAACAGCCTCAAGCTCAGCAGATCTGTAGCGTCGGCAAAGAGTATTCAGATTCTCCTGTGTTGAGTCAATGCTGCTTTGCTGGGCCTGAAACTCCTTCTGTATCTCCTGGATTGTAATACTTTGGATTACTATTTTGTAACAAAGTTTACTTTTGCATTGCGTCTAAAACAATATTTTTAAACTGGAAACATGCTTGTGGTGATTGTAGCTGTATTAGTACACGTTACAAAAACAACTGAGTAGTTTTTTTATTTGCACTAACATCCAAATTTTCAGGACAAGATTTCAGGGTGTATTCCCTTCTCCAGTGTTCAAGTAGTACTAATACACAAAGTGGTCTGAGGTAATCATTCAGTTAAACACTGGGCTGCAGTTATGTTAACATATGATAACAAGTAGAGGTAAACAAACCAATCTAGCAAGTTCAAGATCAGACCTTAACTGGACTGATTCAGGGATAACAGAGCCACTGAACATTTTTGTAGCCACCAGATATATAGGCTAGAAAGCATTTGGGGAAGACATTTATAAGGTTGGCGGACATGCATATATTAATGCCAGACGATATTCATCAGGAAGGTTCTTCAACAGTAAAGTATCAATATTTGGTCCTACTCTCAATATACGATCCTTGTGTTAATGGGCCTAGAGATCCTCTAAGATGAATATATGGGTAAAGGAGATTTAGGTGCTCAGTGAAAATGCCCCCATTTTAAAGGATGTATTTTTTTATTGTAATAAGAAAACTAAATGAGAGATAATGTATACAACTCTTCTTTCTTGGTCCAGTGCTGAGTCATGCCTTCAGTTAAACATACTTTCTAGGGTTACAGAGCCAGGCAACCCAGCAGTAATATTTTACAAGTAGTTGGAGACTGTTGGGCTAAGTAAGCTCCTGGCTTTTTATTTGTCTTTGATATTCCAGCAGCAAAATCTCCCTGCTATTTTCTCTGGCCCAGTTCTTGCCCACTTGGGAGCTTTAGGTGTTCAAGCACAACTTTGTGTGCTCTTTAAAGGATATAAAACATATTCAGGTCTTTAACTCTATGGCATTTGCTGAAAATGTAAATATGTGGGTGGAATGACAACCCAAATATTATAAGTAAGATTCCCCTATTCAGTATAGGAGTGAACACATCTCAGAAATGTGTTATAGCACCCAGTAACTTTCTTACAATGTTTGCTGCTTTGAATGAATGCTGCTTTTGAAAGTCACAACATAATGACATCTGGGAGGGCTACTGCTGAATTTTAACTCTAGATCAGCCTTTGTCAACCAGGGTGCCCAGGCATTCTGGGGTGCCTTCAGGTTTCTTCAGGGGTGCCTTGGCAAAATACCTAAAAATTGTCTAAAAACTGTATACAAGCCAGTGGATGGATGAAGCTTGCCTTTTAGTTACACAAAGCCATAGGTTTTCATTGTGCACCATTACAATCTTCCAGCCTTCAGTGTCCTAAGAAGCAATGATGTCATCAGTTGATGAGGAGGAAGTCAGGCACCTGTACAGCCTTTCCCCTTCCCTGCTCCTCTTCATCAGCACTGGGGTCATATTAGCCTAATGAGAGAGAAAAACCCTAGAATACGAGTCAGTACCAGGTTGCAAAGGTGTGTTTGCTTTGGAATATTAAAGCGCATCTGACATCAGGTGTCCTACATGCTTGAATGTTAATGCGTTGTATAAAACTATTGTTACAGACTTTGTTACTTTTTTAAGTGACATTAACAAAAGGTGATTTTTAAACAAATGTTAGTTCCACATACTGGGTACCTAAAAAGTCTGCAATTTTTTTTTTCTTGGGCTAAATCAGGTGTTTGGCATTTACTTTATCCAGACCCTTCACAAATTTACTGACAGTGGTGACAAATTAACTTATCAACATACACAATGGGGCATGTAAACTGCACTAAAAATGTATCCAAAAAACGTAATACTCCTTGAGGGTACCATGGGTATGGAAAAGCCCAGAGCACATTAGCAACAGGCTGGTGGTTTTTTTTTTTTCGGCTCCCATCTCGAAGCACTTGTCACATGCAATAAAACATATGAGCTGATAACATATTTAACATATGTTTACAATAGCAAAATATTATCAAATCAAATGGTTGACTTTAATCAACAACTGAATGAAGGCCAAAATATCAGTCTATTTTGCAAACATAGTCCAAAAGTTAAGATTGAAAGCAACATTTTACCACTTTTTGTTGGTATCCATACATCAAACAACTAATGCATTTAATGAAATTTCATACTTTAAACATTGTAGGTTAGCTATGAGCCAACTAACCGAAAAAATGATATACCTTAAGTTTTTTCAGGTCCTCAGGTTCCTGGCTGTTGGTATATTTTAAAACTGATTCTTCAACTTTATTAAGCCAGTTGGTCATCTGGTCGATGAATGTCTCTAGCTGCATTTTCTGAAGACTGAAGTCATTTAATGTCCCCTTGGCCACGTGGGAAATTTCTTTGGCATGCTCCAGTTTCTGCCTTAAATCTGCTTCCATGAACTAGATCAAAATAAAAATACACAATTGTAATCCGTTAAAATAACTAAGAAAAATATCAACAATAACAAAAATAGCAGTTATTATAATTCTATTACATAAGACAATATGTATAGACATGACTAGGTGTTGAGTTTCCCTCTATTGGTGTAAATGATGCTTCAGAAATATTCCTCAAACCAGTGTTATTTATATACTAACATAACAGTGGGAAGATCTGTACGTCATAGCTTTTCAAAGGTCATTATTAAAGGGAAACTAAGCCTTAAAAAATGATAGGAGGTCTCTCTTGCCAAAAAAGTGTTCCTCTATTTCCTAGAATTTTTTTTCCATTTGTGCACTGCCTACAACAATAAAATAGGATGAACATAATCAAAATGTCTGTCTAGAGGAAATGTTGATGTTTTTTACCAGCATCCAAAGCATGGTTGTCACTCATTGCAAAGTGAAGAACTGATGACCTGGAAAGATGGCAGTGAGTAAATGTGCATCCCTTATGCTAACGGATGCTAAAGAGGATTCTAAGAAAAAGTTAATGTGATGAAGGGAGACATTAACTGACTGATTAGTTTCCATCCAAAATGTTTGAGTATGAACAAAGGCATTGAGAGTCTTTAGATCTAAGCTAAAATGAATGGCTCCTTTGGGTTCCAAAACTGCAAAAGGGTTTGAATAAAACTTTAAATATTTTGGTTGGAGGAACACAAATGATAACCCTCTTGTATAACAATCCTTGAATGGCTAAAAGAATGTCAGTCTCAGGTTGCTAGGATGTGGGATTTGTATGGAGTGTGTCAACACCAGTAGCTGACGAATCTCTACTTAGTGATTTAGACTTGCTGCTAAAGTCTGGGAGACAGTTGAGCTTAGGTTGAAGGGCAGATCACACCAAGGAGCAGATTGTTTCCAATCTCATGGGGTCCTTAAAAAATGGCACGTCTTTTATTGAAATTATCAGAAGGAGGCACTGGTTGGTTGACTATGAAGAAAGCAGCCCATTTTGTGACAAAGTCTTCTGCAAAGGAATATGGTCCCTGAAACCATTTAAGAGTAAAGAATTGCTTGTCTAGGTGTTTTCAATCTTTGTACATCAAATCATCAAATAGGGGATGAAGAATAAACACTTTGGTGGAACATTTAGGTCTATGAGAACATAGTCTAGGCATCATGGTACAGAAGGGGACAGTGTAATATTCTTATTTTAAAGTGGAATACATATCCTCAATTAGAAAAAAAAAAGCAGTTGTTTTCTGTTTTGAAGAAACAACCACCACATGAAATTCAGCTGATAGCGTCTTGTAAAAGAAATTCCAGTAAGGTGAGTGGCGCACAGATATGCGCATGCACATAACATCGCTCACAGAAATGATCATAGGCGTATCACTAACAGATATTAGCATAGGTTTACGCATGAATGCAGGAATGTGCACACACATGTGCATTCACGCAAAAGTGTGCCTACAGTTTCTGGTGCCAGATGAGCTATTTAAGGGATGTTTTTGCTCACTGTCAATGCTGACTGATCTTGACCACTTCAATACCGGGCACTTTTACCCCCTTCCTGCCAAGGCCAATTTTCAGGTTTCAGCATTCTCACACTTTGAATGACAATTGCGCGGTCACGCAACACTATACCCAAACTAAAATTTTATCATTTTGTTCACACAACTAGAGCTTTCTTTTGGTGGTATTTTTTGGTGGTTTTTATTTTTTGCTAAATTAACAAAAATGTTTGAAAAAAAAACACGTTTTTCTTTGTTTCTCTTATAAAAGTTTGCAAATAAAAAACTGTTCTTCAGAAATTTAGGCCACGATGTATTCTGCTACATTTCTTTGGTGAAAATAACCAAATCATTATTTATTATTTAAAAGATTGATAAGTCCTGAAGTACTGACAGCCAATCTAATTTCTTGCGGCCCAAAAATGTGAGAACAGTACAGATATCCCCCAAATGACCCCTTTTTGCAAAATAGACAGTCCAACGTATTTCATAAGAGGCATGGTGAGTTTTTTGAAGTTGGAATTTTTTGTCATAATTAAAGCTTGCCAGAGCTTCAACAAGCCACGCTTCCAGAACCTGCAGTACATGCAGAATGTCCCTTTAGCCTTGACAGGTCCAGCATGCATCACATCTGCTCCTGGGATGATGTCCTGTCTGACTTCTCAAGCCTGTCTCCTGCTGCAAGTTCTGCTATCAACACCTGCAGGCAGGCGTGTTCCTCCTGTCCCCTGGCACCATCTCTTCCACCTTCAGAGGGGCCAACCTCATCAGTTCAGTCTCCTACCAGGTACGTGACAGGTCTCATCCCTTAAGGAAAGAAGGGACTCAGCAACCAACAATGAATACTCTAAAGAGTTCCTGACAGAATCAGAAATATTAGGCATCTCTACATTAGATTCCACTGAAGATGGTGGCAGTGGAAGTATTAAACCCTTGTGATCAGGGGAGCAACAAGTTGAATTATCTGAGTTTTAAAACCTTTAATATTAGAAGGAAATACCTCAGATGTAAGCGAGAAGGAAGAATGAGTACATGAGGATAAGGTATGGGGTAGAAATAACCATCGATGCAGGCAGTTTCACCTGGGAATTGTAAGTGACAACGCCACCATATTTTCCTGCACCAAGTTCAACCTTGCACATGATACAAAAGGATGCAAATAAGACCCTGACTAGAAGATTCACCCACAGCCTTAGAGCAAACACCATCCCTTTTCCAGCCATAAAAAAGGAGCTCCCCAACCCCCAGAATACTCACAGACCTAAGCTGAACACATACTTTCCAGTAAGGAACTGGCCAAACAAAAATGGTGAGAAGTTTAAAATGGTGGTTTGGGTGGTTGCCCAGCCAGCAAACACCAACATCACACATACCAACCTACCAAAAATAAAAAGGACCCCAAAGTTCAAACACACTGCCCAATGTGTCATTATACAAAGAATTTAAGGTAAATAGGCAGCCCAGAGAGAAGGGAGAAATTTAAAACCGCCTCACATATTGCCCAGCCAGTTTTAAAACAGTCATTTCAGGAGCTCTACACACATAGCCCTATGTACAGAAAATAGAAAAAAAATCTCAGAACAGTAAGCAACCTGCTAGTCACTCACAACAGTGAGTCTTCAGAGATGGACTAAAATCACTAAGCATTAACAATCGTTAATATAGGAGAGATGAAAATAGCAATCACATAGCTGAAAACAGAGGTTGATATGGAAAAATAACATATGTGTTGTAATTGAGTAAATTGACACTACAAACCCTTAAATGTTTTGTTCCCAACAACCAAACAGGATTCATGTTTTTTTCTAGGGAATTAAATTCAGTGAATATTAAGGACTTCACTGTATCTTTATTAATGTTTCAGTTTTGTTAAAAACACCTTACCACCTTTCCTATTTACTGTAGATATTAATAACTTCAAACAATCTGATGCTACAGAGGATTTTGAACTAGCAAGATTGTTGTTACCATTATGTCTCATCTATTTTCAGAGCTGGACTTGTCACACAGCAGGACATAAACTGCAGTATATAGTTTTAGAAAATAGTTCTAATATCAGTAAAGAATGGAATACTGACCTGCAGTTCTGCAGGGGGCTCCTGGCTCTTGGTCAGCTCTTTGAGTTCATAAACCTTGGAATGAAACTCCTCCAGTTTCTGTCCCTTGTTTGGTACTTCAGTCTGTATCATTGCAGTGAAGAAAATGGCATAAAGAAAAAGAGCGCAAAGTTACTTTTTTTTTTTTCCAGTAATCCCTTGATTCCAGGCCAAGCAAAATTCCTCAGTTTAGAGTACGTAGATGAGTAAGAATGTTTCCAGTGTGTTAAATTTGGTGTCCTTATGTTTAATGAGAAAAGAAACAAAGTATTCCTGCTACAGTACTGCTAAGGCACTCAAGGGGACACAAACATTCCTAAAGGGAACTACTCATTATAGGCTTTTGCAAGAATCTAAACAATAATTCCTAAAGTGTAGCAAAAACCAACACTTTTTTTTTGATAGATTGGAGAGGGATTAGAACATCTGTAATTTTTTATTGCATACCCATGCACCTGTCAGGGAGATTCGCCCTCTCTATTTGTCCTGTTTACGGTTATCATTGAAAGTGAAAGTATAAGAAAATACCAAACATTGGGCTGACACCAGAACAGTAATAAAGGAGAAACCTTCTAATGTGACATTACTTCTAATGACACCTTTCTCACTTCCTGTTTTTGCTATGGGACTGGAAGTGAAGGGAAATCTCCTCTATAGGACACAGAAGGAAAATAAAAAACTGACAGGGGTTATAACCCCCCCTTACTCTATCCAAAATGATAAGAAATGTTTTGCCTTTAGGTACACTTTAAACTTTTATTAGTTCTGACAGCCTAACTAGGAAAGATTTATATGTATCCCTTATTTAACTTTAGTTCATTTGTCAGTTGATGACCCTTTGAGCTGGAAATCAGATGTAAGAGGGCCCTGGGGTCTAAAAGCTGCTGCACTTAATACCTTCCAGAACAGAGGGTAAGGGGGTTTATGTATAAAATGTTTGCTGTGTGAATGAGACAAACATTCACACAATCAGGGCAAAAATGATCGTACATCCTCTATTATGTGTGACCCCTATATTGTCTGTGCCACCCAGTGGCCATAGTGCATTTTTTTCACAAATTACTCAATCAGGAAAAAAACATATATTTGCCAATAGATGGCATTGATGAGATCAGAATCACACATAAGGGAAGACGTACGGCAATTTTCACCCTGATTGTGCAAAGGCTTATCACATCTGCCAAATGATAATTTTGTATATGGACCCCTTAGTATATAAGTACAGAGCCCTGTAGCTAATGAATTTAATTTTTTACACGGCTTTGCAGTAAAGCACTGAGTCAGAGAGGAGCACTGGAAGCAGCGGAAGCTCAGCTGTAACACTGGCCCTGGACAACCGGCATCTTCCTCTGTCCTTTCTTCATCCCCTCTGCCGTCCTTCCCCTCTGCTGAAGGATCATTCATGATGTGGCAGCGTCTGTGCCGGTCTGTGCTGGGCCCAGGTGCCCCTAGATGGCATTCCGCCCTAGGTGGTTGCCTAGTTTGCCTAGTGGAAGCACCGGCCCTGCTTGTCCCCCTCTAAAAAACTAATTAGGACACAATTAAGTTACCGTATATCAAGGAACCTATAGTTTAACACAAACCTGAAATTCTGCAAGACAAGATTTCAGGTGCTGACTGCTGCTCAGGTTGGTAATACTCTCATTCATCTGTGAAATAGAGCTAGTAGACCACCCATCAATTTCATCATTTATGCTCAAGACATCTTCCCATAAGGCCAGGCTCATGCTTAGTCTTTCCAGGTTCTCATCTATTCTTTCCAAAATCTGCAAAAAAAAAAAATATTATTAAAATGATCATAGTATATTAGCTATTATCATTCTTGGTTACAACAAAAAGCTTTGTATTCTAAGATGAAGGTCAATTACTATCAAGTGATCAATGTAATGCTGATAAGAATGAGAATAGGGAAGGTAAACATTTCCTTCTCTTTCGAAGCTTTCAAATTCTGTCTGCCTACATCTTGTTTATATAATGATATAGGAGCATCAGGGGCAACATTCTAGAAGTAAGGTATTACAGACTCAGCTATTATTCTGGGAACAGATAGAGCTGTGGAATCCAAGTGATCTAAGGACCAGTCACCAGTGGTGACAGTCTGAATATGCACTCTTGAATTGTTTTTTTTTTTATTGTAAATTTTTATTAAAAGCCAAAGCCCATTTTTTCAGGACAAGATTACAACAACACTTTAGGTGTAAACGTTGCAGTTAAAATAAAAATCCACGATCAATGTAAAAGAGAACAGAAACAAAAGAAATATGAACACAATTAGACAGCATGGTAAACTGTACATCACAAAAACGCAAGACAACATTGTTGGGTTACAGTAATTGTCAGAAACTTGGTAAGTAAAGAGATATCTGAGCTATATAAGGGGGGGGGGGGGGAAGAGAGGGAGAGGGTGACATTCTACCAAAGGGAGAAGCGCCTTTATGATGAAATTGCACCCCTGTCCTGCCCAGAGCTGGCTACATCTGCCTACAACAACTATTTATCATCCTACCTGGACGCTCTTGCTCCTCTTTCTACACGCAGAACCAAGCCTCGCTTGTCACAACCCTGGCAAACAGATGACACCAGAGGTCTCAAGAGACGCAGCCGCACTCTTGAGCGAGCATGGCGTAAAACAAAATCCCTGAAAGACTTTACCCTCTACAAATCCGCTCTTCTCAAATACAACTCCAGCCTCCACACTGCTAAGCAAACCTACAATAATAATCTCATCAAGACCCTCTCATCCAATCCTTGTCAACTCTTCTCTGCCCTTAATTCCTTATTCCACCCCCCACTGCCTCCACCCACCAACTTACTTACTGCACAGGAGATTGCCAGTCACTTCAAGAAGAAGATCGACACAATTCGTGATGAGATCTCCAGTGTCAAGCTTCCTCCTCTAACCTACATACCAGGCCCAACACCAAACTCAACACTCTCCTCCTTCGACCCTGTTACCACCAAGGAAATTACCAAACTCCTTTCCAAGGCCCACTTCACCACCTGTCCACTGGATCCTGTCCCCTCGCGACTGTTGCAGCCTACTTCCTGCTCTATCCTAAACTCTCTAACCCACATCTTCAACCTCTCACTCTCCATGGGCACCTTTCCCTCCCCACTCAAACATGCACCGGTTACCCCTGTTCTCAAAAAACCCTTGCTGGACCCCACCTGTTTGATAACCTAAGACCCATCTCCCTGCTCCCGTTTGCCTCCAAGCTTCTCGAGCACCTTGTTCACATCCGTATGAACTGCTACCTCACCGACAACAACCTTCTTGATCCCTGACAGTCTGGCTTCCGCCCACAACATTCCACAGAAACTGCCCTACTAAAACTCACTAATGACCTACTAACTGCTAAAACCAATGGCCATTACTCCATACTCATACTCCTTGACCTTTCCGCTGCCTTTGACACAGTCGACCACCTGCTCCTCCTCAGTAAACTCCACACCATCGGCCTCCGTGACTCTGCTCTCTCCTGGTTCTCCTCTTACCTTTCTCAGCACACGTTCAGTGTCACATACAACTCCTCCTCCGCTCTGCTTCCTCTTTCTGTTGGGGTATCCCAAGGTTCTGTTCTTGGATTCCTCCATTTCTCTCTCTATACCTCCTCCCTGGGCCAACTGATAACCTCCCATGGCTTCCAATACCACCTCTATGCTGATGACGCCCAGATCTATCTCTTCACTCAGCCACCCAGCTCACCCCCTCAATCTCCTCACGTATCACAAATCTACTAAGCAACATATCATCATGGATGGCACATCACTACCTTAAACTCAATCTTTCAAAACCTGAGCTTGTAATATTTCCTCCTCCCCGGTCCCCCACTGATGACTTTACGATTAAGATCAACAGCACAACCATTGGTCCTTCCCCTCATGCCAGGGTGCTAGGCGTAATCCTAGACTCTGACCTCTCCTTTTGGCCCCACATCCACTCACTGGCTAAATCCTACCACCTCAACCTCTGGAGCATTTCCAAAATACGCCCCTTCCTGACCAATGACACCATAAAACAACTTATCCATGCCTTGGTTATATCCCCCCTCTATTACTGCAACTCCCTCCTCACTGGTCTACCGTTACACAGGTTATCCCCCCTTCAGTCTATTATGAATGCTGCTGCTAGACTCATACACCTTACCAACCGATCAGCGACTGCTGCCCCTCATAAAATTCAAAATACTAACCACAGCTTACAAAGCCATCCACAACACTGCCCCTAGCTACATCGCCAACCTCATCCACAGATACCGCCCAAATTGCCCACTCCGCTTCTCCCATGATATCCTCTTCTCTATCTCTCTCATCACCTCCTCCCACGCTCACTTCCAGGACTTCTCCAGAGCCTCTCCCATCCTCTGGAACTCCCTTCCAAAGCATGTCCAGTCAGCCCCACCCTGTCTGCCTTTAGGTGATCTCTGAAAACTCACTTCTTCAGGGAAGCCTACCCCACCTCCACCTAAGAACTGTACTTGAATCACCTCCACCAGATCATCCCCCGCAGCTATCACCTTTTGTATCACCTCCCCCTCCTTTAGATTGTAAGCTCCACGAGCAGGGCCCTCACATTCCTTCTGTACTGAAATGTATTGTAATTGTACTGTCTCCCTTATATTGTAAAGCGCTGCGCAAACTGTTGGCACTATATAAATCCTGTATAATAATAATGATCCCATGGTTCCCAAATAGATCGAAAATGACCGGAGTAGTCACCCACTAGGGCAGTAAGATATTCCATATCTCTGATTTCAGAGATTGCTCTTAAAAGATGAGTTAGTGTGGGGGCATCAACTGATTTCTAGTGTCGTGTTGTCACCCGTCTAGCAGCCATCAGAATATGTATTTCCAACCTCTTAGATTGCTTAGAAATACCCCTAAAGAGTAGCCCCAAAAGATAGTGTAGCGGGTCTAGGGGAAGGTTAACATTAAGTACTTGCTTCAAGACCATTTTAGCCGTAGACCAATAACTCACAATCTGTGGACAAAACCAATAGATGTGTGCCAAAGTGCCTACTCCACCCATGCACCTCCAGCACTTGCCTGAAAGATTCGGGTTGATCGCGTGAAGCACTACAGGGGTCTTGTACCAACGCACAATATTTTATATACATTTTCTTTAAACAAAACACAATGAGAAGTTTTAGTAACAGAGTCCCAAATCATCTGCCAACATTTCAGAGAGATTGGGCATTGAAGTTTGTTTTCCCATCTCTTCATATAACGGTGGGGGTTATCAATAAGGGGACCGCTATTGAGGAGTAGCTTATATAAAGAGGTGATAAGATGTTGTTGGAAGGGACCTTTAGCTGCTATCTTTTCAAAATCTGTAGGGCGGGTTAGAGTCAGAGAAGAATTCATGGTATGGAAATAATGACGGAACTGCAAATAGACATAACTAGCTGATGCAGGTAATGTGGATTTCCACATCCTAAGCTCTTCAAATGGCCGAATGCTGCATGAAACAGGATTGATCAGATGACAGAGTTGGAATATCCCACTAATTGCCCAAGAGCTCATCTGTGGGTAAGACAGACTATCTGGGAGTTCTGGATTATACAAAAAAATTCAACAATGGGGAGCATATGGACAAGAACTGCTGGGATTTCACACAGGTTGACCATATTTTGAGGGTGAATTTCATAGATTCAAGAATGGGGGGGGGGGGGGGGAATAGTGGTAATGAGTAATGAAAAGGGCGTAGCAATGAACATGTGTGGATCGGATAAATATACCCTAATTCAATCTCCATCCATCTGTTCTGGGATTTTTGGGTGAACCATGACAGTGTTTGTCTCAAATGAGTGGCTAAATAATATTTAGTGATATCCGGTACCCCTAAGCCTCCATTGTTTTTGGAAGTCAGAAGAACCGTTCTCGCTATTCGAGGCTTTCTGACATGTCAAATAAATCTAAGGAACACTTGTTGTAAAGTCGGCAGTTGAGCTTGCTGTATTAATACTGGGAGAGTTTTAAAAAGGTTAAGTTGCTTTGGTAGAATTGACATCTTTAACACATTTACTCTACCCAGGAAAGATATCTTATAGGTGTCCCACTGATTTAGGAGAGCATAGACTGTGGGGATAATTAGCCTCAAACTACTGAGCATAAGATGGGTTATATGAGTGCCAAGGTATTTAATAGGTGACAAGCACTAGTGGTATAAGTAATTTTGTTGGAGCAATGAAAACGTCTTGAGATGGGATATTAATGGGCATAGCTTCCGTCTCTGAAGTGTTTATTTTATAGCCAGATAGATCACTAAAAGCTTGTAAAGTTTGTTCAAAGCAGGTAATGACAAGTGTGGTTTAGTAATAGTTAATAGAACATCATCTGCAAAAAGTTAGAGTTTTACTCCTTCCCCCTCACAGTCACTCCCGCTATGTTAGGGTGTGCTCTAATCGCCACTGCCAATGGTTCAAGACACAACACAAATAAGAGCAGAGACAGAGGACATCCTTGTCTAGTTCCATTAAGCATTAAAAAAAGGCCCTTGTATTCCTTCATGTCAATAGTTCATACATATAAGGCCAGCCCAACCTATCACATGCCTTCTGAGCGTCTAAACTTAACAATAGAGCAGGTGTTCATGAGCCATTGAGTATATCAACTAAATTGATCGTACACCTAGTGTTGTCTCCTGCCTGTCTCACCAAGATAAATCCCACCTGATCATTGTGTATGATTTTGGGAAGCAAAGGAGCTAAGCGATTAGCTAAGAGTTTAGTAAAAATTTTATAATATGTGTTCAGTAATGCTATGGGCCTGTAGTTAGCTGGGGTCGTAATGTTTTTGCCTGATTTGGGAATGACTGTGATAAGAGAATGTTGGAATTGCGAATGGGGTTCTTCTCCGCTCATCAGAGAAGAATAAAATTCCAATAGTGCAGGACCGATATCCGCAATAAATTGCTTGTTGTATGTGTAGGAAAACCCATCTGGGCCCAGCGCTTTGTGCAATGGTAGTTCCTTAACAACTGCACATAGCTCCTCCATAGTAATGGGGGCGCTCAAGAGTAATCTATTGGTAAAACTTCTGTCTCATCCATAACAGTTTCTTCGCTATAGACTTATCCTCAAGTGAGTTAAGTTGATCTTTAAGTTGTACCACTAGGTGAAGTCTAGGTAAAGAGGGTGAATTGATTAGTTTTTTTTTCCACTTGAGATAATTGGTTCATAAGGTCAGTTTTCTGATAAAGCAGGGATTTTTTAAGACGTGAGCTTTCCACTATAAAGTGACCTCTAATAAACGCTTTATGGGCTTCCCACAAAGTTGAAGATGCTGACACAGATCCAGTATTAAGTTAAAAAAAACTCACGCAGTGCTGTCGAAATAGAAGTGTTGACTCCTGCTTGATGTAGAAGTGTGCAATTCAGGTGCCAATGGCATGTGCGTGAATTTAATCGATCTACAAACAGATCTAGAGCCAAAAATGAATGATCAGACCCGGAGCTTGGGACAGTATCAGGGCCTACTCTCTGTTTAGGTAGCGGGGCTGAAAGCAAAAAGTAATCTAGTCTGGTGTAGATGTGGTGCACCCGGGAAAATAACGAAAACTGTTTAGCATTCAGGTGTTGTATTCTCCAAATATCAAACAGTTTATGTCCTCTGATCCATTGCCGAAACGAGTTGGACTGCTTCAAAACATGTTCTGAGGGCAGTTGTCCCCGAAGTGATCTCCTATCTCAGGCTGTGGATACAGATAAATTGAAGTCTCCTCCAATAATCGTGAAAGGGTGTGAAGATGCTAAAAGTGGGGAGATAGTATCTCTAAAGAACTTCAATTGATTAGTATTAGGAGCGTATACATTAATAATTGAAATATAGACATCACCATATTGATATTGCAGTAGTATAAATCTGCCCTGGGTGTCTAGTACAGAAGACAACACCCGGACAGGCCAACCTTTCTTGATAAGAATAGCGACACCAGCTTTACCTGTGCCATCCATAGCGGAGTATGCTACAGGAAAATACTTGAGGGCAAAGTTAAATGAGCATCACTTTTTGAAATAGTGTTTCCTGGATAAGAATAATATCAGCAATTCCCTAAGAGCTATCGACTTCTTCCTCATTGAATTTAAACCCTTAACATTACATGAGTAAAGTCGTAAAGACATGTTGGCGTATTCTGAATACGAGGCAGTTGTATGCAGGGCAGTATGACAAATAAACTATGCTGCTCTAAAAAAGAGTAACACAAAAAATACTGACAAAGAAAGACGCATCCAGTGTGTCACAAAATTACTAGCAGACACAGAGTAAACAAATCCAAAAACGGGAAAAAAATGCAGATATAGTAAGATACCAAAATATGGAGGAGGCTTGAGCAGCCATGGCTGCCCAGTCATCTACAGCAACAGCTGTAGATGTTTGGGGACGACATAGGAAGGGTGAAAACCAGGCGGTTACTTCACTCTTCTCTTCTAAATTAAACAGCAAATAACAGGACATCATCTGAGTAGCTCCCGATAGGGTGTCGGAGGTATCCTAAAGAGGGTATCAAAATTGACGGGCAAAGCATGTCTATAGACATTAAGCCTTAAATGGCAACAGCTGTACTTTGCGTGATGTCAGGTGATAAGAAGAAAACTGGGAAGCAGGAGACCGCTGAGGAATCGGGAGGCACGTCTTGTTTCTGGATCTTGCTGGGCTCCACATCTTGTTAGGAGTGTTGACCGCTCTTGGCTTGTGTAGGGGTAGTGCTAAGGCTTCATCCGGGAGGGGGGTAGATCCAGGTTACGCAGATACGCCTCTCCTTCTTGAAGATCTCCGATTGTTTGCTGAGTGCCACCTTTGGTTACGGTTAACATGAACGGGAAGCCCCATCTATATACAATGCGATGCTTCTGAAGGTGGAGAGTAAGCAGACCAAGTGTACCTCTCTTAGACAGTGTGATAGAGGTCAAATCACTATAGACTTGGATTTTTTCACCTCTAAAATCAACCGAGGCAGTGTTAAGTGTAGAATTCAGCTATCATAGTAGTGAAACCGGACAATGATGTCTCTTGCACCCAATGGAGGTTTCGAGGCAAGAGAGCGATGGGTTCTATCCATTCGCCAATCTATGTCCAGAACCACAGGGGCCAATGTAGTGAACAGACTAGGCAAATAATCTTGCACATGCGTGTCCCCTATTGATTCAGGAACGCCTTGTATACGGATATTTTGTCTCCACTCCCTATTCTCCAGATCTTCCTGCAGGGATTGTAGCTGGGACATCTGTTTCTTCAAAGTATGATTGTCTTCCTCCAGTACATGTACATACTGCACAAGATCATCAAATTTGTTTTCTAGATGATCTGTACGTTCTTCCACTAATGCTATCTTCCCTCTGAGTTCCTGAGCTATTTTCCCCACTGCTGCAGAGATAGTATGGGATAAACTCTGCAGAAGATCATGTAACTTATCATCCAGAATGTGTGCTGTGAGGTAGGGGATAGGAGAAGAGGGACATTAGGGAGCAGTATGATGAGCTACCTCTGCCTCGTGACCTGCTGGATCCTCCGGTTCTGCTGCTGGGATTGTGTGATCACTCGAGGCCGGGGATGTGGCTCGTGACACATATTTATCCATATGTGTAGGCCGCAGGTGCTTGGTGCCCAATGGAGGGTACTTCTGACGTCCGATTTTGCCAAGGGGATCTGCAAGTGGTACTGAGTCTGGTACCTGTTCTCCTCTGCTTTAAGTAGCTGATGTTAGCTCCGGAGGAGCTGGAAGAGAGAGTGGTGAAGCGGAGCGAGGTCAATATGCGACTGCCATCTTCAACAGCGCATGCTTGATTACTGACCACTTATTTTATTATTTTCCAGTTACAGCAGAAACAAAAAAGACAGCACCCCAGAATAAATGTCCTTTAAGAGCCCTGAATCTGGCAGGACAGAGGTCAGCCTCACTAGAGGCCTTACAAACAGATGGGGAGAGGATAAAAATGAACAGCAGCACACACAACTATCTTTGAATGGTAGGTCTGTACTATAAACACATTAAGAATGGAGATTCAAATTCTTGCAAATGTGTATTCCTAACAGCTTCTTTAAAACATATCACCAAGTTTTGCATTGTTTGTCTTGCTTTTCTTTAGCTTGTTAAAACTCTACAGGAAGCCTGACAAAATTCTTTCTCTTAACATCTTACACCAGCCATGGCAGCAGGAATGTAGGAGTTGAGACTTATTAAAATAGCAGGCAGTGCTTACTATTGCCATTTTATAAAGAACGAAGGGCTCATGTACATAAGAGATATTTCCCAGTGTTTGAAATGCATTTAAAGTGCAGGTCAGTAGATTCTTACTATCATCTGACATCAAAGGAGTAACATAGATGATAGTTAAGAGGCTGCAATTGACACTTGCTTTGCACTATATTTCTTCTTAAAACAGAACTTCACCTAGAAGGGGATGTTTTGGTTTAAGTCCGCTTCTGCCCCCCCCCCCCCCCACCACCACATGTGGCATATTAATTTTTGGGGGAAGGAAGTGTGTAAATGGTTTTAACAGGTACCTGCTCCCATACCCTAGGTGATCCGAGCGGAAGTCCAGTCCTTCTCTCTTTGCCTGCAACCTTCTAAGACACATCACAGGTCTCAGAAGACTGTGGGACCATGCACAAAGTGCAGTACAGCTCGCAAATGCACATTATGAAGTCATTTGTGAAGCCACAGTCAGCTTCCCACACTAAAGATGTCGGGTGTCGGGAACCTGAAGACCGGTGATGAACTGGTTCAGGTGAGGACAGTACTGGATCCCTGGACAGGTAAGCGTCTTTATAATAAAAGACAGTAGCTACAAAACTTGAAGCTGCTCACTTTTATTTTCTTTTTTCTAGAGTTAAGAACTGCTTTAAGCAGCGTCTTTTATTGAGGTCAAACGCAGTCTTTTCTCATTAAACACTACAATTTGTATGTGAATGCATGCATCAGAGCAAAATAAAAAAAGTTGTTTTTGACAAGACTGCCCATCTAGATGGTCCCTAAAATCATTTCAATGGGGGAAAAGGAAAAAGGTAGCTTAAAATCTTTCCTATGTTCCTATGCTACTTACCAATCTGATCAGTGACCAACCTCTCTAGATTGTAATCAGATAAGATGAATAAAAAATCATGTAAAATCATTTCTCAAAAACGCAACTAAAAAATCAACCAATTGGATTCCTTTCCCCTCTCCAGGGGCACGCGCCAGGGTTGCCCCCATCTCCCCTACTGTATGCACTGGCAGTAGAGCCCTTGGCCCTAGCTATCCGATTACATCCTGATATCCACGGTTTGTGCTCCGGTCTACTGACCGAGACAGTGAGTCTATATGCTGATGACATGCTTTTGTATCTGGAGGATGCGGGCCTTTCGCTTGGGGCTGATCTTGCTCTTATTGAGAATTTCGGCCAATTTTCAGGGATTTGCATAAATTGGGGGAAATCCCAGATTCTTCCTTTAGATTTTGGTGCCCCTACTAGGGAACAGGCTAATCTTTCTCTGGTTAGGGTTAGCAGCATTACTTATCTCGGGATTGTGGTCTCTCGTGATGCTGCAGATTATTCCCAACTTAATTTAGAACCCCTTTATCCTATGCTAAAGTCCAAATTGCAAGCCTGGTCTCGTCTCCCCCTTGGGGTTATGGGACAGGTTAATTTGATTGAGATGGTGCTTCTTCCTAAACTTCTCCATATTCTTTGGCACGCACCTATATATTTACCATTGCGGGTATTTAAATCCCTTGATTCTATGTTTAACTATTTTGTTTGGGGTAGTGCTCTTAAAAATCCCAGGCATTTGGGGGGTACTGCGCTCCCGGATATTAACCTTTATTATTTGGCAGCCCAATTATCTAATTTTTTCCACTTGGATAAGGGGGACAGGAATAGATACCTTGCACTGGTGTGTGCCCTGGCTTTTTCCTGGGTTGTTCATCCCTTTCAATTGTTACTGCGGGGTGTGCGGGATTTTGTGGCTCTGGGGGGCCGGAGGGGACTGCTGTATCACCACTGTTAGATTTGGTCACTAGCCTCTGGAAGGTTGCAACTTCCACATATCCATGCCTATACCCCTTTGTGGGATAACCCGGATCTCCCCAAATTGCGTACACTCCCTGATTTTAGCCTATGCATTGGCAGGGGGATTTTGTACGTTTCCCAGGTGTTCACCAGTGCGGGAGTCAAATATTTTCAAGACCTCAAAGGGGAATATGACCTCCCCAACTTTATGTTTTTTCGTTATCTCCAGCTCTGTCATGCTCTGCGGGCCCAGTTTGGTGACTTTGTTTTACAACCCAACTATATTTGTCTTTTGGATGTGATTTTGGGCACGGAATCTAAGAAACTCACATCCACATTCTATAATGCTTTGCTCTCACCTTCTGCATCCTTATTGGCATATCGCCTTAAAACCTGCTGGGAGGTGGACGTGGGGGAGCTGGATGATGAAATGTGGGAGGAGGTGTTGTCCTCGACTAAGATGGTTTCCCCTAGGTTGTCAGACCGTCTTACTCAGCTATATATTATATATAGAACCTACTTGACACCTATTCGATTGTCTAAATACAGGCCACAACATAGCCCACTTTGCCCTAAATGTGGGGACCCTGATATTACTTTTTTCATTTAATATGGTCCTGTCCCCGCATATGGGGCTACTGGTTTCAGGTGGTCCGGTTTCTTCATGACAAGATGGGCTCTCCTCTTACCCTTTGTCCTAAACAGTGCCTGCTCGGTTTTCTTCCTAGCTCAGAAACCAACAAATTTCAGACTCTATTTTTGCAAGAAAAGTTATTAGTGGCTAGGCTATTGCTTGCTCGCATGTGGTTGCAGGCGCTGTCGCCTACGTTTTCACAGTGGGTTGCAGCGGTAAATAGCACTTTACCATGTACAGTAAGAAGGTAATTTATATACACAGAGGATGCCCTGCTAAATATCACAAAGTTTGGGATAGATGGCTCGACTCTACATTTACTTGTGACAAAGAAGAGGAGGAATGATAGCTTTTTGTGAATTCTGTTATGTTGGTTGCTATTATGCTAATCCTCCTTTCCTTGCCTGCGGCAAAGGCTCTACAGTCTGTATAATGCATTACTCGCTTGTCTAATCGACCTGTGTTTGTTTTCATTGAATATGTGATGTGGCTGCATATCTGTTCTTCTCAATAAAAAGTTTGCTTGATTTAAAAAAATCAACCAATAACTTGCAAATACCTTCATTCTTTGGGATATGATGGAATTGAATACTATATTTGACTTCACAAGCCTGCTTTTTATTTTTGGAGTCTTTTATGAAGAATGTTACCACACCCCTAAACAAGACATATGTTTTCGTATGCTATGTGTAGCACATAAACCACTTTACTAAATATGGAAGAAAAGTTACTTTTGCCCTTTACAAGTTATGTAATATGGTTATGGTATTATTACAACATTGAAAAATGCAACTATCCACTGATCTACTCTTCAGCACAATGTAGAAATCAACTATACATGGAATGCCTTTTATAAAAACTCTCCGATGGTATTGATTGGGAAGATACAAGAGACAGGGGCTTGTTTGCTAGTTTGTACAGTTTTGTATTTTGATTGCTGCAAGGCACATGCTGCAACATCCTGATGCCTGTTATACAGTTGTGTTCAAAATAATAGCAGTGTGTTGAAAAAAGTGAATAAAGCTCAAAATCCTTCTAATAGCTTTTATTTCCATACACACAAATGCATTGGGAACACTACACATTCTATTCCAAATCAAAACATGAAGAAAAATATATCAAATTTGTGTTGTTCCTCTAAAAAAATTTAAAAAAAGTGAATATTAGACTGTTCAAAAAAATAGCAGTGTTTGTATTCTTCTTTACAAACTCAAATATTCACTATATAAACTGAAAAATGTTTGAAGATTTTGCTTTCCTTTGAATCAATTAATATTTAGTTGCATAACCACTGTTTCTGAGAACTGCTGTACATCTGTGTTGCATGGAGTCAACCAACGTCTGGCACCTGTGAACAGGTATTCCAGCCAATGATTGGACTACATTCCACAGTTCTTCTCTATTTCTTGGTTTTGCCTCAGAAACTGTATTTTTGATGTCACCGCACAAGTTTTCTATTGGATTAAGATCCGGGGATTGGGATGGCCACTCCATAACGTCAATCTTGTTGGTCTGGAACCAAGATGTTGCACGTTTACTGGTGTGTTTGGGGTCGTTGTCTTGTTGGAACACCCATTTCAAGGGCATTTCCTCTTCAGCATAAGGCAGCATGACCTCTTCAAGTATTCTGATGTATTCAAACTGATCCATGATCCCTGGTATGCAATAAATAGGCCCAACACCGTAGTATGAGAAACATCCCCATATCATGATGCTTGCGCAACCATTCTTCACTGTCTTCACAGTGTACTGTGGCTTGAATTCAGTGTTTGGGGGTGATCTGACAAACTGTCTACGGCCACTAGAGCCAAAAAGAACAATCTTACTTTCATCAGTCCACAAAATGTTGTGCCATTTCTCTTTAGGCCAGTCAATGTGCTCTTTGGCAAATTGTAACCTCTTCAGCACATGTCTTTTTTTCAACAGTGGGACTTTGCGGGGGCTTCTTGCAGATAACTTGGCTTCACATAGGCGTCTTCTAATTGTAACAGTACTCACAGGTAACTTTAGACCTTTGATCTTCCTGGAGCTGATTGTTGGCTGAGTCCTTGCCATTTTGGCTATTCTTCTATCCATTCGAATGGTAGTTTTTCACTTTCTTCCACGTCTTTCAGGTTTTGGTTGCCATTTTAAAGCATTTGCGATAACTTTAGCTGAGCAGCCTATCATTTTCTGCACTTCTTTATATGTTTTCCCCTCTCCAATCAACCTTTTAATCAAGGTACGCTGTTCTTCTGAACAATGTCTGGAACGACCCATTTTCCTCAGAATTTCAGAGAGAAATGCACTGTAACCAGCATGTACAACATTTGCTGCATTCCTTCCTTAAATAAGGGCAATAATTGCCACCTGTTTTTCAAAGAATGAATGACCTCACTAATAGAACTCCACACTGAACATGCCCCTTTCAATTAGTGATTTAATTACACAGAATCAGCAGCATGCATGTCATGACTGTTGGGTCTGTTGGATTTCTATTACTCTACTACACCTGCTAGTAAATTATTTGCCATGTAGAAATATAATTTCTACCAAAAACAGTGATTGATCAGGTTAGTGATGTCTGACTGCTATTATTTTGAACACAACTGTACATTGTCTAATTATTCTGTTTGTGTTTCATATTCACAAAAAACTAACTACATTATACTACGTTTCCATACCATGAGGTGTGACACAAATCTGTCATTGAATAATTTTATTGAGCACTGAGAATTAAAGGAGAAGCATGGACATTGAAAGAAATAAATACACATACTTACCTCAAAACGGTGTGATGCTGCAGCTGCCCTCTGCCATCTCTAAGACTGGGAACTGAGCAATCACATTACAGTTGATCATTTAGCTGGGTCTTCTCTGGGCAAAGAGCAGTGGATGTCAGTCACCGATCTCCTCTTTGCTTCTCCAATGCTTGCTGGAGTGCCAGGCAGGGGAGGGGGTGGGCATGGCTGGAACTTGCTCTCAGCCGTGCGCTGAGAGGCAGAGCCAGCTACCAATCAGGCAGCCAGGTGGATCCCAACAATATTGTCAGAATACATCCAGAGCTTGGAGTGGCTCTGCTCCACAGCTGATAGCAGGCCATAGCCCTATGATTCTATTGTATACAAAAACAATATCAAATTCTTGCATATTGAAGTTGGGCTTTCAGCTGACATACATATCACAATCTCAATGTAAAATGCACCAAGGATAGGTTGAATTTTACAAAAATACCTTAGAATCAGGATGCAAGAAAATTGTTTGGAAAAAAATGCAGTGCTAAACTAGTAAAAGACATTACAACTACTCTGTACAATCAGGTAAAGCATTATACTACATAGTTGTAAACCTAAGAGGGAATATACAATTAGATTGTATATATTGAGTTAGTAGTTTTCAAACCTGCTTATCTAAGAAACAACTTATACAATAAATATTTCATACAATCTCATAAAAATTGTATGATTATACAATATATTTTCTAAAGTACTGGGATGCCTACCTTTACATAACATGAACTTTAATGACATCCCAGTCTTAGTTCGTTGGATTCAATATTGAGTTGGTTCACCCTTTGCAGCTATAACAGTTTCAACTTTTCTGGGAAGGCTGTCCACAAGGTTTAGGAGTGTTGTCTATGGGAAGGTTTGAGCATTCTTCCAGAAACGCATTTGTGAGATCAGGCACTGATGTCGGACGAGAAGGTCTGGCTTGCAGTCTCCACTCTAATTCATCCCAAAGGTGTTCTATTGGGTTGAGATAAGGACTCTGTGCAAGCCAGTTAAGTTTCTCTACCCCAAACTCGCTCATCCATGTCTTTATGGAACTTGCTTTGTGCATTGGTGCGCAGTCATGTTGGAACAGGAGGGGGCCAACCCCAAACTGTTCCCACAAAGTTGGGAGCATGAAATTGTCCAAAATGTCTTGGTATGCTGATGCCTTAAGAGTTCCCTTCACTGGCACTAAGGGGCCAAGTAAAAAAAAAACCCACTTTATAATCTCCCCTCCACCAAACTTTACACTTGGCACAATGCAGTCAGGCAAGTACTGTCCACCAAACCCAGACACGTCCATTGGATTTCCAGACAGAGAAGCATGATTAGTCACTCCAGAGAACACATCTCCACTGCTCTAGAGTCCAGTAGTGGCGTGCTTTACACCACTGCATCCGATGCTTTGCATTGCACCTGGTGATATAAGGCTTGAATGCAGCTGCTCAGCCATTGCAACCTATCCCATGAAGCTCTCTACGCACTGTTGTTGTGCTACATGAAGACCACATGAAGTTTGACGACCTTTACCTATTGACTCTGCAGACAATTGTCGACTTCTGCGCACTGTGCGCTTCAGCATATGCTGACCTTGCTCTGTCATTTTATGTGGCCTACCGCTTCGTGGCTGTGTTGCTGTTGTTCCCAGTTGTTTCCACTTTGTTATAATACCGCTAACAGTTGACTGTGGAATATTTAGTAGCAAGGAAATGTCACAGATGTACTTATTGCAGAGGAGGCAACCACGCTTGAATTCACTGAGCTCCTAAGAGCGACCCATTCTCTCACAAATGTTTGTAGAAGCAGTGTGCATGCCTAGGTGCTTGATTTTATACACCTGTGGCCATGGGAGTGATTGGAACATCTGAATCCAATGATTTGGAGGGGTGTTTCAATACTTTTGGAAATATAGTGTATTTTAGGCCCACACACCTTTAGATTATATACAATTTTATCTTAATAGACTGTGAAATCTGCTCAGAGGTGGTGTTAGCTATGTAATAATAGTTGCAGTGCCCTCTATTGAATGAAAATTTATCAGCTAAAGATAAAGGTTTTATCAGATGGTGAAAAGATTTATTAGCTGAGAGGAGAATTTACCATATAAAAGATAAACATTATTTGATTTGATTTCAACAAATATAGGATGAAAATTTATCATATACAGTGTGAGGTTTCAGGAAGACAGCAATTTATGCAGAAAAGAATGAGGTTTCATTGATTGAAGGATTAGCATTCATTAGATGCAAGAAGACTTTGGTGAGAGGGTGATGTCTCATTAGATGTAGGATGATTATTTTTGCAGGATAGGATGAGCTTTCATTGTATGCAGGATTAGAGTTAATTGGATGCAAGTCCAATTGGACACAGGACATCGTTGAATCAAACACAAGATGAGATTGTATTGGATGGAGGATGAAGTCTTAAAATTATATATACAATGGACATCAATACTGCTTAAATGACTTAATAATAATAAATGAATCTCCGATATATAACATATACAACATAGAAACTACATATAGAAACTCTATGAGAGAGTGTTACTAAAACTGCTGCACACAGAATCTGATGGAGCTGTGTATAGTAACCAAGCAGCTTTTAGGTTTTATTGTCAAAGCTTAATTGAATAAGCTGTAGGTAGAAGCTGATTGGTTACTATGCACAGCTGCACCAGATTCTGTGTGTACCAGTTTTAGTGAATCTCCTTCTATGTTTACTATTACTACTTTTCTAGAACTGTACGCCATTGTGAACCCAGGTCAACATATGATTCAAACTCAATACTATCTGTCATTGTTAGATAGCACAGAGAAAGAAGAGAATAACTAAAAACAAATTCCAGCAGTTATCTTACATCAAGCCACTGGTCCACAAAGTAGTCCATATCTTTTTTCACTGGTCTTGTGTCACAGCCATGAATTCTCTTAAGTTCCACCAGTAAACGCTTTCCTTTGTTGGTGAACTCGTCAAGTTCTTTCTGCTTCTCTGTGATTTCATTCTTGGCTGATTCATGCTAAGTAAACAATGAGGTCTAAAATTAGCGAACACAATCACAAAAGCAATAGTAACAGTCTGATGTGCTACAATGGAGTTCGGGGAAGGTTGAAGAGTTATAATCTGTGTGTTTTAGTTTTGTGGTCTGATACAAATATATTTTAAAGTTAACTTCGTTGGGTTGCAGCCAGTGATGGACTGCAAGTTAGAAATACCCTAGACCATACACAAGCTGCAGTTAACTTCTGTCTGTATACTTTAGAAGTTTAGAAAAGCAAAGAAAAAAAAATCATATTTGAAAAAGAAGTTATACTGTTGCCCTGTACTTGTTAACTGCTTCCTGCATCACATCCCTGATAAATGGACAGTGATGATGATGCAGACGCATTGTGCTATAACCACGCTGGAGGCAAGGCACTAAAGGCAGCATCTAGGGCTAGGTTGATGTTAAGTGGACCCTGCTGCAACCTTCATGATGTACACGGACCTGTCACTTCTGAAGGGACAATGCACTATTAGGCAGTTAATGTTTGATTAGGCCATGCCATTACAGACATAGTGGCTTTTCTGTGCCTATTGCATTCCATATCAATGTAAATCAGAAGGATGAGGGGATACAATGCTGCTACCTAGCCTAGGACCCCATTTGAAATGAATCCATCTTTGTGGATAGGTGACATAAGATGCTTCATTTCTGCACCAAGAAATACGTATGTAGCCTGTCTGGTTTTGCAACTTAGCAAATACTGTATGTGCAAGTCGCAAGGCGTACAGAATTACAAATCCATTTACAATTAAACATATATGTACTGTATTTAAACCATGTATTTAATTGTTTGCCTGGAGTTTTGCTCTAATAATGTTTTAGTAATGAATTAGAACTTTGCTTTTGGATTTTCCACTAATTATGAGTACTATCATACAAACAATATTTTAGAGGGATCCTTGTGGCCATAAAAAGGTCATGTGACAATATGAGTTAAAGTGATTGTAAAGGATCACATATTTTCAAATAACAAACATGATATACTTACCTGCTCTGTGCAGTGGTTTTACAATGCTGATCCTCCTTCTCTCGGGCCCCCACTGGCACTCCTTCTTCCTTCACCCTCAGACTGCTCCCGTAGCAAGCCGCTTGCTATGCGGGTACTTGTGCAGACTTGCTATCGAGCTGCGCTCTATGTATTCCTTGACACACAGAGTGCAGCTCGACCCTGCCCCCTGCTCTCTCCTTACTGTCTGTGATTGACAGCAGTGGAAGCCAATGGCTCGCACTGCTGTCTCTGAGTTAGGGAGGAGGGATAATACCAAGAGAGCCTCTGTTCTTGTGTACAGCGCTGGATTGTGATCAGGCTCAGGTAAGTAATGGGGGGGGGGGTTAGTCTTTTTTTATTCTTTTAAATAACAATATTATTGCACAGAGCAGGCCTGAACCTCCTCTTCTGGGGTCCACCACCAGTGCTCTTGGCTCCTTCTCTTGTCTTGGCTCCACAATAGGAAGCCACTTGGGCTCTATCCCGAGCCAGGCTGTGTGTGTCCCCTCACAGGATTTGACCTACAGTAGCAGGAGCCAATGGCTCCCACTTCTGTTCACCAAGCCTGTAAGAACAAAGAGAAGGGAGAGAACAGATGCAGCTAGATACAGCACTGGATCAACAGAAGACTCAGGCAAGTATTTGGTGTGGGATGGGGGGAGGGACACAGACAGTGGTAGAACATTTTTTACTCTAATACAGGGAATGCTTCCAAGTAAAAAACGCTTTATCTCTAGAGCTACTTTAAGTGACCTGAAGCAATAAGAAGCAGCTCCATGTTCTGGGTCAAGTGACCTGAAGCTAGAGTGCCATGCCAAGTGACATGACCCATAGCAACTCTTGACTGAAGACCTCTGCTGGTAGTGACCTTCTGAAATGTACCATAGCTTCAGGTGATGTGATCAGGAACCAAAATGCTGCATGATCACCTTTCTGGCACATAAGTTTCTCCTGAATGTGTTGTATCCACAAAGTCTCTAAAAAGCTTGGCTCATCTATATAAGCAGATTTAACTAGTTGTGATCATTGAAGTAGAATAGTCACAAATTCATAAATGTAGGACTCTCTTGAATGCTTCCATGTAGATCAATCTGATCTGTGGAGAATCATACAATTTAGAAATTCAGACTCGATGTTCATGAATTCTGCAGACTGAATATTTTGGTATTCACCTGGCTTTCAAACCATTTTACTCAAAAATACTAGTGTTTAAGAACACTTTAAAATGTATATGACATAGAATACTAAAATAAAAACACAGATATTTTCTTACTTTTGCTATGGTGCGGCGAATGTCCTCTTGATCTTTTAAAGTGGATTTGATTGTGATCATATTTTCCACAGTTTCTAAAACCTTCATTATAGAGGATTTGACATGTTCATAATTTTTCAATAGATCAATGAGGGCCAGACACTGCTCTTGACTGAAATAAGAGAAACAAACATAGTTCACTGAATAGAAGGAACATTCAGAAACATTTTATGAATTTCAAAAAGAACCATTACATTGTCATTAATCGGGATCTGGGTTGTCACATCCTATACTAATGCAATTATTGGTGATTAGGTACTCCAATTCATTTTTAATAAAGTGGGAAGACTTACTTCTTGAGAGCAAAGGATCTCCAGAAAAAGAAGGTCTGCTTGGACAAAACCTATAGGGCCTGGAAGTGTTGTGGATGTGAGATTGTGTAATCTCATAGTACACTATTTTGGTTCTCTATGTTTTCTAATTATTAATGCTGATAGGATATACAATGGATGGTTTATTGATTGACAGGAGAAGAAGGGGTTATAGGTGGACTCAAAGACATCATACTAAGAGTACATTGGCCTCCTACTGCTGGAGGTCAAAATATAAAGTATAGAGTTGTAATTTATATTATTGGTTACAGTATAGATACTTTGCATTTGTATTTAAAGTGTTTTTTACAGTGATATACAGTGGCTAAATTTGTTTCACAAATTTGGACAATATGGGGCATATTTATAATTTAAAACAAATGCACCTGCACTGAATGTTTAGTGAATGTCACATTCACTGTTTTGTACATAAGCTCTTTACATATATGTATATGTGTAAGTAGAGTGGGATAGTCATCACCTGCAGCTCATACAATCCATGCCATCAACCAAAGCCCTCCCTTCCAGGCATGATATGCAGCAAAAATCCAAAACAGGGGTTGCAGCATACTAGCATACATATAATTTAGTAAAAGCCCATAGTAAAAATTAAAAATTGCTAATTTTTTATATTTTATATAATACTGCAGATTACCCTGTCAGTAATGTTTTTCTTACCTCTCACTGATAAGCTTCTTAGTATCTTCCCAAGTAATGTTCAATCCATTCAATTCTTTGTCTGCTTCAGCTGCCAGAGATAAATCCTTCTGAGCAATCTGCTTTGCTTTGTCCATCAGCCACTGTCTTTCATGCTGGTATGAGTTAATTTCCTCCTCCAGTTCATTAAAAAATGTCAACCTGTATTTTTGAATAAAAAAGTAAATTTTTTATACTTTTGCTATATAAAACATGGTTAGCATTTCTTTAATACAGTGCTTGAGTTTAATTTCAATTTCATTACAGTGTATATTCTGTGTGTAGAATCTATAATTGTCATTTGAAGCCATGCGCATTGTAAGCATTTTACAGTATCTGTGCCTTTTTGTTGTACTGAACAAAAAGTTTCTGAAAACTGATTTTACGAAAAGCCAGTGTGACCATTTTTCCATCACAATCGATGAGTATAAAAATTCTCACTACAGTCTAGCAAGTATAACACCCTCCTAGTTAGCTAGGGGGAGCTAGTGTTCAATTAATAGAGAGGATGGTTGAGTAGCAGCCTGGGTGTAATAGTCAGGGGGTTAAATTGTGGTCAGGAGTTGAGAGGCTCTGCAGGACAGCACTTCTGGAATGTCAGCCTGCTCTAGAGCTTTGGAGGAAGGTCTAGAGGCAGTGGGTGGATCTGAGGAGTGGCTGGCTTGCACTCTTGAGGGATCCTAGCCAATCCTCAATAGAAGGCTGGAATACCATTAAAAGTGTTGAAGCCTACTCCATTGCAGGAGAGTTCAGGTGGAAGATAGTGAGGAAGATGTGAGGCTGAAGGCAGGAGACTGAGAGAAGGCCAAGTGGGATGAGGCCTACCTGCAGGCCTGGAGCTGGAAAGGAGGAAAGCGCAGAGCTCACTAGCCCCCAGAGCGGGGACAACCTCTATGGCAGGGAAGGAGCAGCCCAGCTGATAGGCCTGGTAGGAGCCACCAACCCACCAGCAGTAAAGGAGAGGATCTGAGTGAGTACACCTGCACCCCCTAGGTGGATAGGGGGAGGAGCAGAAGATTGCTGGGTGAAGAGAAGTTCATCTAGAGTCTGGGGTGGTACATTAACCACTTGCTTACTGGGCACTTTTACCCCCTTCCTGCCCAGGCCAAATTTCAGTTTTTAGTGCAGTTGCACTTTAAATGACAATTGTTCAGTCATGCAAACATGCAGATGAATTTTTTTTAGCAGTTTTTCACAGAAATTGAGCTCTCTTTTGGAGCTATTTAATCACCACTGGGTTTTTTATTTTTTGCACTATAAACGAAAAAAGGATAAAAAGGAAAATTTGGGAAAAATTGGTTTCTATTATAAAACTTTGCAATCAGGTAACACACTGATGTGTGTTGATGAGGCAGCACTGATAGGCTGCACTGATGAAGCGGCACTGGTGGGCATTGATGAGGAGGCACTGATGAAACTACACTTATATGTGGCACTGGTAGAGGCAATGTTGGGCACTGATAGACAGAACTGATGGGCACTAATAGGCAGCACTGACTGGCGTCACTGACTGACAGCACTGACTGATGGCACTGACTAATAGCACTGATAGGCGGCACTGACAGGCGGCACTGACAGCCACAGATTGGCAGCACTGCTAGGCACTGATGGGCAGCACTGCTGGGCACTTTTGGGGTTGCATTGATAATCAGTGCCCTGATTATCAGTGCAGATGTCTCCTTTGACAGTTGTCGGTTATCAAGAGTGCTTTCCTCATGCTGTGACCGCGTGAGGAAAGTACTACCGGTAATCGGCAAGTGTATTTACATGGTGATCAGCTGTGATTAGACAGAGCTGATCACATTGTAAAAGGCCGCTGTGATCGACCTTTTACCATGTCATGTGATCAGCTGTGCCCAAAGGATCACAGAGAGTACTGGGTGCGCATTCTGGTAGGACGTCATATGACTCCCTCCCAGAACTGGACGACCGTGCCGTTGCCGTCATTCGGCTATTGCTCGGTTAAGGAGATGGTGGCTAGCTCTCCAACAGAGACTGTGTTGCACTGAAGGCTTGCAAATAGTTTCAAGAAAACGTCATCAGTTCATCAGTACCCTTGGGCATCCTGTACACCCCTAACCCTATCCCAGTTCAAATCCCCTACATAAAACAACAAAACCAAAGCTCAAGGACTGATTTCTGACTCTGGATGTAAGCCTGTGTGAAGACGTGTGGTGCCTGCTCTGCAGGACTATAGGGGGACCCAAATCTTTTAGCGACTCCTAAGGGGGTAGTGCTACACAAGCATAACTTCTGAACTGAAATTGTGGGTATAAACAAATCTGATCACGTTTCTTAATTTAGCAACAGAACGTTTAAGCTTTTCAGTGCTACCACAGCAGCTAGATTTTGTGGTACTTTTAGTCCAAACACATGCGTCAGGCCTTTAGCAAACAGGTCTTCTCACTGAGAACATGTTCCTATGATGGTCATTAATCTCAAATTGGACTCTTAGGCCCTGATTAACTAAAGTACATAGACAGCGTCTAGGCACACGCCCGTATGCTAAAGTCAACTTTTCATTGAAATACATCTACTTTTAGATGGCAAAGACATTTACTAAAGAAAACGTCTAACAAATAGATGTGAAAGCGTATTTACTAATGGACACAATAAAGGAATCTAAAAAAGCAGACGTCCTAGAAGCACTTCTAAAGGAAAGAAAAATTACTGTACAAACAGGTTCACATTGAAATTTGGTTTCCCAAATATCTGGACTTAACTTTAAAGAATATATTCCTTAAAAAAAAAATTCAGTGGGTAAAAAACAGTTTTTTTGGGGAATTCATGAGTGTCAAGAAATAGATGCCTTTCCAGTGTCTATGCACTGAATGAAATGCACATGAGCAGAACAAAATTTAGCCATCTAGCGCTGATGCTTTTCTTTTAGACTGTGTCTAATAGTAAATCTCTGTGTGGAGTCCTCTGGAAGACAGCAATCCCGAGAGTCAACTGAGTTTCACAAAAAGCACTATTTTAGCTAGGCATATCTTTATGTATTCTAATTTGTTTTCCTTAGTTCTATTGATTCTAGTTTTGTTTCTTATCCTTTATAATGATTTTCTGTGATGGTTTTACATGACATTTATTCATATTTCTGTATATTTCTCTCGAAATGTTGTGAATTTGATATATCATATTTCGAAGATCTACATAATATATATTATTGTGCCTTAAATATAAGTCCTCGTATACCTTCCCCATTGTAACTGTTGAATTTTGGCAACAAAGTTAAATCTCCACAACGATAATCTCATAACTCGTATTTCCCATATTAATCCTTTGTAAGCAGCGTTTCGGTGTTTCTAATACATAAATTTTCTTTGTGACACATTTAATGAATGCTAGTACATTTTTGGAAGCATATATTCTCGTCAGTATATATACTTCTGTCTGTACTGTCCTTTACATTGATCATACACAGAGACTTCGACATATCTAGCATATATCTTTTTACACTGAGCATGCCCGGCAACTTAGCCATTTAAGACATGTTTCTTGTTACACTGAGCATGCCCATGGACTTTGCAATTTCTGAGTTGGTGCCTTGTGTAACTTAGCATGCGCATGGACTTTGAATTTTGAGAGATATTACCAAAATGGTGGTCCAACCGCACTTTTTTAGCAACATCTAATATTAAGCTTAAGCCAAATGCCCTCAGCTGTCTATACGCACCACACATCAAACCAGCGCTGTTGAAAAACTCAACCTTAAAATTAAAAGGAATACAAATGTTATGCTGTGTTACTAAATGAGACATGTGGGGTATATGTATCGCAATCCCAAATGTTCACAATATTATCCCCAAAATGTGTTCGCCCCATGTTTGTTTGTTACACTTTGCAATAGTGGTGTCACCCTCTTTCTTTTTTTTACAGCTTTTTTCACTATGATATTGGTACACATACTGTAGCACATTTTGGAGGATAATAGGACAATATTAGTATTGCAATACTTTGTATTGGGATACATAGAACCACCACAACTGAATTGGCAACATAGCACAACATGTGTGCCACATTTGAGATATCTGGCTTGTTACCCTAACCTTGCACAGGGACTTAAGGTTGATTCACACCACAGAAATGCATTCTAGATGTGTGTGATAGCACAGTGGTTAAGTGGTTAGCACTGCTGCCTCAGCACACTAGGATTGTTGGTTTGAATCCCGACCATGGCAATGAGGCTGCATGTTCTTCCTGGAGGGCTCCCCTCACAGAGACATTCTGGCAGTATCTTTGGCTTATGTCTAAATGATCCCTAGTATGTGAATTAGAATGTGGCCTTGTCCATGCTTAAGCTCCTTCAAGACTGGGCCTTATGTGAATGTCAAACGATGGTGCGAGATAAGGGCCTGGACTCATAACTGATTTGATATTGCTGGTTTGCACTCTACCCCTTTTGGGAAGGGTTTGTCAAGCCAAGAGCTGAGATTCCAAAGGAAAAGAGAATAAGAAAGTGTGTGAGTGACAATTGTGCCCATCACACAATGGGCACAATTCACTAAGCGGTATCTTATCGCATCCGAGTATGCAGTAGGATCCCACACAGCATTTAAAACAAAAATGTTTGCATTCCCTAAAAAACGCTATTAAAATAACGCATGATTTACTCCAACATGGTTCACACTATCCTAAGCATACCTCTCATGTAAGCGCGACTCAAGTTTACAACCTCCCCAGCCAATCGGTGGGGACCCTTCTTACATTTACCGACTGTTATATCTGAATGTGAATCTCATTCATGTTAACGTTAATGTACATTGTTTTGTATGTTGAAAATCCTTTAATAAAAATATTTGAATATAAAATAACGTATGAGTTATTTTATCAAGTCATACGGCCTTTTAGTAGTGAAAAACATGTGTTCATGTTGCAGCTGTCAGCTGGGTTCCCCACTGACAGCTGAATATAAAAGAAAGAATTATTAAAACAATAATAAAAAAAAGGCGTGCCCCCCCCCCCTCCCATCCATACCAAGCTCTTCGGGTCTGGTTCAGATTTTGAGGGGAAGCCCCATGCCAAAATTTAAAACTAAATGGCGTTGGGGGTCACCCCCAAAATCCATACCGGGCCCTTATCTGAGCATTCAGCCTGGCAGGTCAGGAAAGGGGGGGGGGCAGCAAACATCCCCCGTCCTGAACCATACCAGGCCACATGCCTTCAACCTGCCCAAAGCACTTTGTCCCCATGTTGATGGTGATAACCCTAAGCTTTGGTTGTGGGGGTCTGCGGGCAGGGGGGCTTATCAGAGTCTGGAAGCCTCCTTTAGCAAGGGGGCCCCCAGATCCTGCCTCCCCCATGTGAATGAGTTTGTTGTACATGTTACTGCTACCCATTCACAAAAAACAAAAAGTGTAGTGTAAAAAAAGACAGGAGTCAGTTTTTGACAAGTCCTTTATTAAAGGCAGAAAACTAAAAGAATGTCCCCCGCAGTAGATCCAACGTCAATCACGATGTCCGTCGCCACCGTTGCCACCTGAAAAAAAGTCTAAAAAAAAAGCTCTGTTGTCAACGCTGGCTCCTGGCCATCTGTCTGCTCTGCTGGCTTGACAGTTCTTAAATTAGTAAGAGGTGGGGCCACCTGTGGACATCACGCATGTGACCCCACCCCATGTGACATCAATGAGCCAATTTCCCCAGTGGATGATGTCACATAGGGCAGGGTCACATGGGTAATGTCCCCGGGTGGCCCTGCCCCTTACATATTTAAGAACTGGCAAGCCAGTGGAGCAGACAGATGGCCAGGAGCCAGCATCAGGAGCGCAGCCTTTTTTTAGTCTTTTTTGGGTGGGGCAGCGGCGGCGGCGGCAGACATCGTGATTGACATTGGATCTACATTCTTTTAGTTTTCTTCTTTTAATAAAGGACTTTTTGTTTTTTGTGAATGGATAGCAGTAACATGTACCCCATACTCATTCACATGGAGGGGCGGGCTCTGGGGGCAGCAGACCCCCACAACCACAGCCCAGGGTTGTGGGAAAGAGGCCTTTGTCCCCATAAACATCCATCCATAGCAGACCCGAAGTGCTTAGTATGGATGGAGGGGAGGAACCCACCCCGTTTTTTTAATTAGTTTTTTAATTGCCAGCAATTCTTTCTTTTACATTCAGCTGTCAATGGGGAACCCCTCTGACAGCTGAAACATTAACGCATGGTTTTCACTACTAAAATACCGTGTGAATTGATAAAATAACTCATGCGGTATTTTAGTAGCGTTTTTTGGTGAATTCAAACATCTTTTTTTTTTTAAATGTTATGCAGTATCCTAGCGCATACTCGGATGCGGTAAGATACCGCTTAGTGAATTGTGCCCAGTGAGCCTCTCACCAGGCCCCCTACTGACCCCTGGGCTCAAATAAGCATTAGTGTGCCTGGGGGAGGGGGCACCTTGTGCCTTTCCAAACACTGTAATTGCTCCAAGAATGTTTACTTAAACTCCTGAAATGGTAAAGAATGAAAAATACACTCTAGCTAGCCTGCACTGAGAAATGATTGTCATGATGAATTGTCAATGATTCTTTGCTCTCATTTTACAGGGGTGGTCCTGCTTGCGGTTCAAGCTAGGAGAAAGCTACCTTCAATGTCCTCCACTCGCCTTCATTTGTGGAAAGTGGTTATTTTGTGGCACCAGGCAAGAACTGGCATCAAGGACCTCCATAAACACCGTGGCATGCAAGAGGTGGTTTGGAAGTAGCACAGCAACTTGTCCATCCCTTTCCTCTATGCTGCTTTTGGGGGTGCATAATTGCTTCTCGTTCCTGAATGAACTTGCAACAGATATTGGAGTCCCCATATTTTCCAGATGTGGTTAAGCCGTGTGCTGGCAAAGAGCGGAGTCTGGTTTTGGTTTTCCTACCAATTGGGAGCTTGCAGGCATGTGTTCACATCAGGCCATGTATTTGCCTTTTTTTTGTGTCGAATAAAGACTATTTTGGTTCCTAAAAAAAGTGTCAGATCCTCTTGATTCTATTTCCTAGACTTAAGACGGCCAGATAATATGCAATGTGATTGATGAAAACTCAGTGCAATTTCCTCCACAGGTAGCTAATATCTGTAACAGGAGGGCCTACCGGAACAATGCATTCATTTAGAATGAGTCAGGCCCATACAGTACATATTGGAGGTTTGCTATGAAGGAACATTCACCTTCGCATACCTGAGCTCATATGGTTTGGGTCCAAATATTTCTGGCCATTGCAACGTATTGACTAATGCAGCTCAAGATAGATCAGGCATAAATAAAAGTGTACCTTGTCCATAGAATAGCCGGTCGTATCTGGGCACACAGATCTGGCCTATGCATAATTGGGTACATTCTGGCAAATGAGAATTTGGGATGCTTTATAATAATAAGGGGTTGGTTCATGCTTGCTTCAGGGGAAACACTACTAGTTGTATTTTCAGTAGAAAAAGTGCCCGTTTCCTAGATGCATTGAGGTACATAGGTTCAAGGTGCAGAGGTTGCATTGAGGTGCAGAGGTTCAAGGTATTCCATAGAAGAAGTTATTGTTCTTCCTAACTATACAGGTGGCACAGACACAAGCATACACCAGTCAGCTCGTCTACTCCTTCTCCACATTCTAGTCGGTAGCCAAAATCTTAATTGATCGATCAATATTCCTGGCACTGACAAAGCCCTGGAAATTGACCTCCATATGTTGGGACTTGACAATAGTCTGTAACATCAAGGAGCTTACAATCTAAGGGCACAAATTCATACACATACTAGGTCCAATTAACCTAATAGCATGTCTTTGGAGTGTTGGCAGACACACACGTGAAAAGAGAAAGCATGGAAATGCCTGACAGGTGCTGTCATGACTGGGGTTAGAACCCATGACCCAAGTGCTGTAAGCCATGAGTGCTAACCACTAAACCACTGTAACAGTCAGAGTTTGAGCTGGAATGTACAAAAGTAACATGATTAAAGAGAATGAAGCTATATAATTAGATTGGGAAATTAGAACTAGACATTAAAATTATTTTGGATATAAGTTTGAAAATATTTGACATTCAAAAATAGGATGTATAACTTTATAGCATTCATTAGGAAATGCATTAGTTGGGCGATCATTTTTGGAGAAAAAAAAAGGCAAGAAAATTAATAGAGTCAAAAATAATAGCGGTTTATGCTGGTGTCGGCTTAGACACAATTCATTGTAAGTGCGATGATAAATTTTAAATAAATTCCTTGCTATACGTTCCATATATGCTGAGAGTCATCTGCAGACCATTGCTCCCAGAGCACAAGCGCTTTTGCTGGCTTATAAATTTGATCAGCACATTGATCTGGTGAGTTTATTCAATCTGTTCGGTGGTGGATTTGTGCACGGTGGTTTTGTATTGTTTCACATGAAGAATTTTGGATTGGAAGATCTTGTTTATTGATACAGATGCAACAATTTTTGATGTTGGACACTTGCACATTTAATTTGGACACTATTAATAATTGATTTATATAAAGATTTATGTAGTTACACTATAAGTAATAATTTTTATAAATTGTGTGGGATTATTAGCGCAAACCTGTTTTTTCATTTATAAAACATACAAAAAATTAAAAAGCCATTAAAACAAGCACACCTGCGAGTTTTCTCATCTGGCCTACAAATAAATGCGAACAGGACAAAGTCTGTGCTTGTGCGTCACCTAGGCACCATATCCAGCATTGCTCCTACAATTGCATCTACTCTGGTCAGAGATTTACAAAGAGAATTCAGTCTACCTGAAGACGTTTTTCCGTTGACCACTGAAAGGTCTTGATTGATTTAATTGGGTCTGGCTGAATGGCCAGCATCTGCTGTTGGACGTTATTCTTAGTAAAACAGGGCCATAAGGTCTTGGACTTGGAGTATGGCAGTCTGAAGCATGTGTAGCTGCAAAAATTAAACACTGTCTAGCCCTGAGCAAGTCATGGCAGTGACAAGCTACATGTATCTGCATCTGAAGTTTGTCATTTCATATTAGGAATCTGATGGGGGGTTTACAGGATTTTGTTCATAACAGTAAAGTTCTAAGTTAAAACTTACCCACGATCTAGCATCACCATTGCAAAATATTGGAAGCAGCCTGTGGTGTGGCTGACTATGTTAAAAGTAAACTGAATTGGATCATGGTTAATGATTATGCTCTCCTGCACCCTCCAAAACAATACTGCGAAATTTGACAGGACGTGGGACCCATGGATCCAGTGCTTGTCTGTAGACTAGCGAGTTCTTGGACAACCCTCTCTTATTTTCTTTTATTTAATATTTTTCTATTCTTTCTCTTTACTTTTCTCTCATATGCCTATTGGTTACAGTTGACCTTGTATTTACCTCCTCAGCCATTGATGTGGTCATACTCTCAGGTAATAGCTATTAACCTTTTTAGCTTCCCTTTCCCATGCCCCCCTCCCTTCCCCTCTATATATTGAATAAAGCCCTCATTGGGCTCATATGTGTGGATGTTATGGCACCCTTCAATTTTAAATAGGCTCATTGTCTTCTTGTGCCTTCTTTGAAAATTCCTGAGACGAATGTTGCTAACATTTTCACCATTTCACAAATCCCGTTAGTGGGACTCATATTTGTTATGCTTTCTTTATGAAGTTGGATATTTTATCATCCTTCCACGCTATGCAAACGTACTCTGTGCCTTATTTGTATGGAAATCTGAGAAGCACTTGTTATCTTTCTATACTCATTTTTTATTGTTTATTTGTGAAAATGAATAAACAGATTGAAACCTAAAATTCACCCATGGAGTATTTAACTCTTAGACTAATATTGGATATGAGGGGAATTTATCATTATCTCTATTTCTTAAGGGATAGGTTCACATTTAAATGCACAGGACCTGGATTCTTCTATGAAGCTCTGTAGCACCTTTCATCTATGAAGAAGATGGAATATACATTGCCCAACATATATGCTGAGCTGGAGACATACAGTAGATATCCATTATACTCTATGATATCACCCAGCACATGCAGCACATTTCAAAGCAGCACGAGGAGTGCAAGAGGCTTGACATCTTATTCATGCCATTGGTAGGCTGACCAGTGTAAAATGCATACTATATACTTTCAAGAGAATTAAATATATTTAGAAACTTTATGCAGGAAAAGGGGTAAAGTCAAGGTGAGAATCTGGATATTGCAGTTATACTGTACAAATTACAACTAAAAGGTGAACAAGTCAATAGTAAAAAAAAAGTACTGAATACTACTGTAAGTTTTGATTAGTTTAGAACAGCATGTTCTTTTAAAAAACGCTACTTAAAGAAAAGCCAATTCATGTGTTTATTACCGTTGTTGAAATGCTTGTAGGGTTGGCTCTTTCATCTCCTCGCTGTCTGCCTTTTCTTCAATGTCTTCAATAGTCTTGAGCAGCCTCTCTCTGCAATCAATAAATGATTTCCACAAAGCTTCAAGAACCTCTGCCTCACTTAGCTTTGTTCCAAGTAATGTTTGTACTTTTTCTAGTTCTAGACTTAGATTGTCAGACAGTACTCTACAAGAAGTTCTCTGCTCAGACATAGAGTTCTTTAGGTTATACTGTGCTTTGGTAAGTGTAGTATCTAAACCTGCAGACATGCCTGCTATCTTGTCAATGTCCTGTGAAACATCATTTAGGTCTTTTTCAAGGGCATCTGATTTGTCTTTATCCAAGCTAACTGCTCCCAACACTGTTTCTTTTAAGATTTGAAGGATTCCTAGAGAGTCTGCATGTATTCTTAAGAAGTCTCCTAATTTGGACAGAGATTCATGACGTCTTTCTGTGACTTGAGTTGCTTCTTCGTACAACTGTACACAATCACTGAACCTTTGTTGTAAAAGGGAATGATCTTCTGAAATGGTGAAGGTGCATAACTTGGCAAATTGGCTTTTCAGGTGACTGATATCTTCTTGCCGTTTTTTCATCTCCGCTATATGTTTCTGTGGGATAAAGAATGCAATTACTTACAAAATAATTGTACTTTGCAGATGAAGTTTACCTGTAAGTTGAAAGTGATATTTCACTTTATAGGTTAAATCTGATGGGTAGTGCCTCTCCATGGCTTCTTACTGTATATCACCAGAGGGTTTCAGCTGCACGATGTCCTAACCATTGTTGCTTTCTTGGCATTTCAAATTTTCTGCCCACCTGTGGGTATTGTCATTATTCCTGTTGCTACTCTAAAATAAAAACTAAAAATCCAAAAGCCCAGAATGGGATCTCCACCAAAATAATCATGGAATCCACAACAAATATTAAAAGTAAGGCAAGTTTAAAGCATAATTTCACCTTTTGATAAAAAAATTATAAATACACATTTTTTTTAAAGTAAAAAAATGAACATTTATTTTTTTTGCTGCAGGAGCCTGTAAAACATTACACCAGCGATCAGCAGATTGCTGGTGCCATGCAGGTCTCCTGCAGATCTGTCAGTATATCTGCTTGCCCCTACGGGATGTACAAGCAAGCAGATATACTGACAGGAAGACTCAGAGCCAGTTCACACTACAAAAATGCACTCTGGATGCATTCCAGATACGTTTTTTATTACAGTTCACACCACACACAGTTCCAGTGCAGTTTTGATACAGTTTGCCATGTTCGAGTGCAAAAAAAATGCAGCACGTTCCACTTTTTTTTCTGCACCAGAAACTGACTGGAACTGACTGCACTAGTGTGAACCAGGGCCATTGGAATACATGGATAGATGGAAAACACTGTGCATGCATTTCTGATGTAGAAAAAAAGTGCATTAAACTGCATCTAGTGTGAACTAGCCCACAGTGAACTACCATAGCACTCCACAGTGCCATTCTAGCTCATTGAGAAATACAAGCTGACAGCCACTAAGGCGGTCAGGATTAGTGGGTAGCACAGTACATAAATGGTCTGTAAAGATTAATGGGCAGCACAGTGGCTAAATGGTTAGCACTTCTGTCTGGCAGTATCAGGGTTGTTGGTTTAAATCCCAACCATGACACCACCTGCCTGCAGTTTGCATGTTCTCCCTATGTCTCTTCCCACTCTCCAAAGACATGCTTGTAGGTTAATTGGATCCTGTCTAAATTGGCCCTAGTATGTATATGAATTTAAGTTAGGGACCTTAGATTGTACACCCCTTGAGGGTTAAGGATTGATGTGAATGCACAATATATAAGTAAAGTACTGCAAAAATTGATGGAGCTGTATAAGTACCTGAAATAAATAAATAATTTTGTAATTTCTCATTCACAGAAGAGTGATGTGGACAGAGCCCCACATGGCCATGTTTTTTTAACATTTGCCAGCCAGCAGGGGAGTGGTAGTAGAAGATCAGCGGGGAATGGGGACCGGAGCGTTCAGAACATATTACATGTTACACCCTGAATATGGAAGGTGAACTGATCCTTTAACTGTTTAATATCTACCAAAAACTGAATAATTAGTTGCCATTGACAGAGTCAAAGTAAAATCTAAAACATAATGCAACTTTACTGTGAAAATGATATATTCTACATGTGTACAATTGGTTTGATGCGCAGATATTTCACCTCATTTAAAGTCACAGCAGCATCATGTTTAGAGGTATTGATCTCAGCAGCTTCCTGAAGCTCTCTAAGGAACTGTTTAATCCAGAGGGATGATTCAAGCAACATGTCATCAAATTTCTGATGCTCACTCAGGACAGACTCCAAATCGCAGATCCTAAAAAAAGTGATATAAACAGTAATGGTGAAGAAAAAAATGCATTGTAGAAAGTCTAACACAAAGACATTTTGGATAGTGAGCATATCTTCCCAATTGCGTTACATACACATATTCTGCTAGTGATTATGTGCAGTAAACAGGAGTAAAATCACAAACCTTTTAGAAACGGCATCAGGCAGACTATTCCATCTTTGGGACAAATCCTCTAGACGGCTCCTCATCGACTCTATGCTGCTTTCGATGGAGGTTGGATACAAAGATGCGGACAACTGAACCAGAACGGTGTACCTTTGTGATTGTGCTAACTCAGCATTAAGAGCCTGGTAAATCCAAAATATCAGTAGTTACTTTAGCATCAGCCCTATACATTATATTTAAAACACCCTTGAGAAAAGCATCTAGTGTATTCTGCATTAATTAGGTTCAATATTTTACCATCTTTCAGATGTTTATTAGGTAAAAACTGTTTAAAATGATGACCGTTAATAATATAACCCATCTTTAAAATAAACAGACTTCACAGTCACTGCCTATTCCATAACACTGGTACCTTTTATAGGCTTTTTGGGGTGTGCTTTGAGTGTGGGCAAGGACACAGGGGCCCCATGATCCCCTATTGCCCGGGGGCCCCATGAGTTGTCAGTCCACCCCTGTTTGCTAGTATTGTATTAAAGTAAATGATTAGTATTTTCATTTATTTGTTAAAGAGATTGCCTTGATGTATGTAGAAACCCAGCCACCATGTTTGAGCTCAAGTGGAGAAAAACACCCGTCTCTTCTTACATTGACATAATTGCTGGTGAGCTTTGGATTCATAAATGTACTTTATCTGTTACTCTCAATAGCAGCACTGCTTATTTGTTATATTACATGTGTTTTGAATGTACATTTTTTCTTTTTTTCTTCTCAGGTTCACCAACCCTGATCTTTTCAATAAAGTCTCAAGATTTATTGAAGGAGCATGCCTGTCAAACTGCACACAAGCCATGAGGTAAATTGTAGTTAGGGCAGAACAAGACAAAATTACTCGATAAAAATAACTTTTCTATATACATGGGAGAAAAATTATATACTGCTGGGTTTTATTCAGGGCTGGAAGTTTGTTGTTAGCTTCCAATTTCTTTGGTGTATTTTGATGTTCTAAATGAAAGACAACCACAATAAGTAATTGTTAGTTGTTGAAAGACATTGTATTCAAGATCATCAGACAGTGAGATAGCCATTTCTATTATTGTAAATGCATTATTAAATCATAAAAAAAATAATTAATGGTCATATGATTTATTATGACATGTGTTATGTTAAAATAGATATATAAACGGCATGAAAAAAATGTAATGTAATGACCTTCCTTGATTAACCCCGTGTACAGTTGATGATAATAAATCTGATCTAGAATTTGAGTTTGGTCTGTTTTCTTTTTGAGAAACCAGTCAATTCATATCCAAAGTAATATACTGTATATACACATAACTGAGAAGTACAAAGAGAAAAAACAAACTCCTTGAAGACAACATTCTCTTCATTTGGTAATTTTGTCTTAACAGCTGATAAAGGAAACCTTTCCTACAATTCTTACTTCCTACTTACACACTAAGTGCTGCCATTGTCAGTCTCTCTTTCTGCAAATGCTAGCTGCCTAACTGTCATGCTTGTTTTAATACCCTGAGTCACTAACTCAAAGTAAGTATGCAGTTAAAGACTTTTAACTTTCCTGATATGCCAAGTCTGACACAGACAGAACTGAAGCCAGAGTTAGCATAAAAACCAATAACCATGTTCAGAAGGAGATAGGCAATGAGAAACCCCTAGTTCTATTAGGAAAGGTGTACTTTAAACAAAAAATTTGGGGCCAAGCCAATAGAGAGCTCTTCTACTGGAAAATCCACAACGCTATAAATGTAATATAATAAAGAAATAATCTGAAAAATGTGAATACTACAGTCAAAATTACTTTAGCCTTCTGGACTGTACAGTCATATTTAGACACCCTTCACAACAGCTGTATTGGGAAAAGCGAGGTAACACTATGAAAATGGTAGCTAATTAAACTTGCAGCGCTGCTCAAAGCCAGAAAGCTTGAAATAACCCTGGCGGTACAGAGAGTGGGAGCCGGTGTCCTAACACCAATACAGAGCGATGAAAGAAAAAGGACAGGCACCACATCAACCTCCCCAGTAAGGATAATGGTGTTGGTCTCAGCTCCCACTCCAGCCATGCCCCCTGGAGGCATGGCTTGAGGGGCAGCTGAGGCACACACCATTATCCTTACTGGGGAGGTTGATGTGGTGTCCGTTCTTTTTCTTTCATCACTATGAAAATTGTGTTGCTAGTAAAATGTCTGTTTGACTTAATCTGTTTTTGTGACTTAAGGACTACAGTACCTAAAAACATGAGTTTGATAGCAATACGCTGTGCATCACTTTAGACATGTTCTGCAATAAAATGTTGATTTACTACTTTGTGTCTACAAAGAACGCAAATTGTCTAAATGAAAAAAATGAGGATACTTGTGCCTGTGGAAAGGTAGGACTGCAAAAAAAAAAAAAGGATGGCAGCAGTGATGAGGTGCATTGTTTATATTACCTTAGAAAGAAAATCTCCATAAAATAACTAATATAATGCCAGATGCCAAGCTTTTAACCATTATTCCAAATCCATGCATACTCGTTGACTATGACAGATGACACATACCTGGACTGCCTGCATTTCATTTTCGATTTTTGTCTTGTCTGCAGGGAATAGGTCTTGTGGAGGACTGAGCAATGCTTCATTTCTCTCCAGCCAGACAGTAAAAGAAGAAAACTCCTTTTCTTGCCTAAAAAACATAAGCAATCACTAGAGAGGCACATGACTGTGGCTTTAGATTCCTAAATAACAGACAGCTATCACAAAAAAAAAAACCCAGTTAACGGGATCCTAAAAATGAGCTGTAGAGATTCCATGCAATGCACAACAAAATCTATGTACTTTAATTTTTACTGAATACACATTATTACATGCCATGGAACAGACAAATATAAGATAATCATTGGATTGGAATATACCTTTGCCAATGTGCTAGCAGTTGCTCCAAGAAGGAGTGCCTCTCTTTAGCTTGTGTCCAGGCAGTTTCAATTCGTTGTTGAAGGTTTGAGGTCTGCTGCACTGCTTTATCCTTATTTGTGAGATTGCGAGCACCAGCAGTCAGGGAATGAATTCTAGTTTTCAAGGTTTCAACATCATGACAAAGATCCTGTGGGAAACAGCAAACACATTTTATAGAATATGGTAAGGATTGGGCAAAAGGCAACAAAAAAGAGGTAAGGAGAGAAGTAGTGAGGACAGTGTGATGTTTGATTATCGCTTTCCTCTGCAACTTTGCTCTGTTGATATATTTGCATCTGGTTTAAGTCTTCCTTCATCTCTCTACACCTATTATAAATCTACCAATCCTGTTAAAGCCAAAGGACATTGAGCTTCCTCAATGCTATATAGGGTACTTTATACAAGTGATGTTAAAAGAGGACCTAAACTCTGGAAGTTGTGCCCAAAAACAGTAAGCAGAGGGCCAAGCACTAGTCACTGGTATTGCTTGTAGATTCACTGCCACTCTCTTTCCGCTATTACTGATTTATCATTCCCTCTTCCACACTGGGCATCTGTGTGGAGTTGGTCACTTTGGCATCAGTGCTGTCCTTTTGATAACTGGCGATCCGGTGACTAACGGAAGAATAATCAAGCTACAGCAGGAAGGGTGAAGGAAGCTAAGACCCTCAGCTACAGCTTTCATCGCAGTGAGCAGCACAGTAGACCCATCATCAAATCTCCTGACAATAGCAGTCAAATGCAGCAGTGCCCTAAATGACACACTACAGATATACAGTTATGAGGTTCAGGGCATATTAATGCCTTGACACTGAAAGTGAACTGCCATTTTTCAGAGAGAATTAAAAGGCAAAAATGTAAAATAATGCAGCTACTACATCTAAGCATTGCTAAGTTGCAATATATTAACTTTGGGCTTAATGCAGCTTTAACAAGTTCCTGAATTCTGGGATGGGGCTTTTTAACCGATTTAAATCCACCCTATAGCAGGATAACTGCTACAAGGCGGACTCCCTGCGCAAAATCCTGTATATATATTTTATCTGCGCTCCCGCCATGATCGCGGGTTGGGGTTTGTGTGCGCCTGCCGACCCAATGGTGCCGTGATTCTGTGCTGCACCGATCAATCAGCAGATTCAGGCCAGTGATGTGTGGCCTGGATCTGTTGATTGATCACTGCCCTATCAGAGATCTTCCTGTACCTGTGTTTACAGAACACAGGTCCAAGAAATGATGCAATCTTCTTTCCCAGGGACACATTCCATTACAGAGAGAGAGGAAAATAGATCTATGTGAGTAAAAGCAGCACACTGTTACAGTAAAAGCACAGCTAGGTCAGATTTAATATCCCAATCGCGCCCCCCTAGTTAACCCCTTCACTGCCCTGTCACTAATGTCATTAGTAGAGTGTACAGATTGTTTTACTGATCACTGTATTAGTGTCACAGGCAACTTCAGCTAGTGTTAGAGTCAGTAAGCGTCCCTCCCAGAAAGCATCAGAATGTCCCTTATGTGATCATTTTATGGTGACAAGTTCTCTTTACTGAGACATCCAGAATCTAACAGACCCTGCATGTCTCCCCTGTGCGCCAATAAATGTAATGCAGAGACCTCACGGGGCGGGGGGTTGGAGAGGCTGGCACTGTGTGGAAGCAATTGGGTGGCAGCGCTGCCACCGAAATGCTTCCACCTGCAGGTGAGCCCGCTGCTTGTCCGCAGGGCTAAAGGTAGAAAACAACTACATGCCCAAAGCCCGGAACTACATGTCCCAGGCATCGGGCGATAGTAATCAAACATCCCTGCAGATATGGGGTCAAAATGTATAAGACCTGTGAGAGGGCAACAGATTATACATGTCATTTTTGGATTTACAAGGAAAACGATAGTCACGTGCAGCGCCCCGGATGCCCAGACTACAAGGGGAGCAGTGGCAAGATAGTTTGGGACTTGGTGTCACCCTTTTTCCATATGGGGTACCACTTATATGTGGACACTTTTTATACAAGCATGCCACTATTTAGACAATAGAATCTTGGAATTGGTGCATGTGGCACCATGCAACCTAATCACTGTGGTTTCCCCCAACGGCTTGTAAATACCTGTCTTAGAAAGGGGGAAAAGGCCTGCTTGAAAAATGCTGAATTGCTCACAGTGAAGTGGAAGGACAAATGGGATGTTTTCATCCTGTTTTCCATTCACACAGACACGACCATCCAAATCTCCATGGCAGCTGGTGTTGTTGAGAAGCCTCACTGTGTCCACGACTATAACCTTAACATGGGAGGGGTAGACTTCAACGACCAGATGATTAAGCCATACTTAGTTTTCCGAAAAGCCAGATGCTGGTACAAAAAAGTGTCTGTTTATTTATTTCAATTGGCTCTATATAATGCTTTTATGCTTTACAAAACAACTGGACAAAGTGGATCCTTCCTAAAATTCCAGGAAAGGATCATCACGCCCCTTTTGTATCCTGAAGATGCTGTGGCCCAAACCCCCAACACAGATGTAGTGAGCAGGCTGCATGAGAGGCATTTTTCCAATGCTATTCCTGGTACCCCAACCCAAAAGGCACCCCAAAAAAGATGTTGTGTCTGTAGCAGACACGGAATTAGGCGTGACACCTGCTTTTTTTGTCTTTCCTGTCCTGGCCTGGTCTCTGCCTCAAGGACTGCTTCTGTCGCTACCATACACCAGTGGAATATTAGTATAGGGTATAGCATGGTACAGTATAGGGCACATACATGCACAGGGTCATGAAAGATGTTAGACACCCTACCATTTGGAAGTTAAAAAAAAGTTTAAAAAAAAAATAAGAGAAGTAAAAAAAACCCATAAAAATAAAAGTAAAAACAAATTATAGAAACAAAAATAGTTGTTGTTTTATTGTTGTCAAGTTACTGTCTTATTGTTACTGTTTTATTGTTAACCATTGCTGTTTTCTTTGCAGTTATTACATTGCAGCACCGATCTGTTTATTCTGACAGCAACAGGGCCTTGCTCTCAGAATATACGTCAGTGCGTGCAGCGCTGTTGAATGAAATTTTTTATGGGGTGGCCAGTGGGTGGATCGCCCCTATGCTTCGGCATATATTTTTTTGGCAGAGATTTCTTCATCCACATTGATCGATGTGAATAGAAGAATCTGTTAGGTTCTTTTTTTTTCATTCAGCCCATGGCCTGAATGAAAAAAAAAGAACATTTCATGTGTGCCCACCATTAGAAGTGGGTGGATGCAGTGCCCACATAAGCTGCATAAAAAAAAGAACATAGCATACATACCCAACAAGGACTAGCATGGTTGAGTGGTTATACCAAGATGAAGCCTGCAGCAGTTGCCAGCGATCAGCTTTCATGTAAAAGCAATCCTAGTGGCTAATTAGCTGCAGGATTGCTTTTACACTGCTTTCTCGGGCAGTCCCATGCCATCGGGGGAACTTGAGCCAGTGTTTCTGCCAGCTGACCATAGAGCTGACTGGAAACCGGAATGGCACCAATCATCTCTATAGTCGAAGAAACCGGAAGCTATGAGCATTTCATCACTTCAGTTTCGCAGGATATAAATAGCGCCATTTATAAATTGGGAAAGCATCTGATCACACCGATCTTGGTAAGATCAGAGGACGTAAGGGCAGAAGAGATATCTAGAGTCTAATAGATCCCATATTTTCAGAAAAGAATACTTGTCACTGTCTATTGCTGTGACAGGGGATGTTTATAAAAAAAATGAAAGAGACAGCGTAAAAATAATAAAAAAAATCAAAATAACTAAAAAAAAAATGAAAGCACCCTCACCCCCCCCCCACATGTACGCACAACTGCTTGTGCAAGCGTGGCCTCGTGTTGGTATGTAATCAGCAGTTGCACCATGCATGTAAGGTATCGCTGCGAATGTCAGATCAAGGGCAGTAATTATAGCACTAGACCTCCTGTGTAAATCTAAAATGGTAGCCTGTAAAGGCTTCTAAAGCGTTGCCTATGGATATTAAAAAGGGGCGTGCACAGTTTTAAAGCATGTCATGTTTGGTATCTATTTACTTGACATACTGTCATCTTTTTTATTTTACCAAACAATTGGCCAATATATTGTGTTTTTGTGCATTAAAATAAAAAATTGTATTTTGTTAAAAAAATTTGCATTTGAAAAATCACTGCGCGAGTACTATGTGATATAAAAAATTGCAGCACCCACCATTTTATTCACTAGGGTGTCTGCTTTAAAAAATACATAATGTTTGGTGGTTCAAAGTAATTTCCTAGCAAAAAATACTGATTGTATCATGTGAACAAAAAATGTCAGAAAAGGCTTGGTGGTTAGAAGAGTGACGCGTGGCATAAACTTCTAATGCTGGGTATAAAATGCCCCCCTCCCCTCCAAAATGACTCCTTTTTGGAAAGTAGACACCCCAAACTATTTCCTGAGAGGCATGTTGAGTCAATAGAGGAATTTATATTTTAACCACAAGTTTTTGGAAAATGACAAAAGAAAACATTTTCTTTTTTACACAAATTTATCACTTAAATATTATATTGCTCACACATGCCATGGGTATATGTGGAATTACTCCCCAAAATACATTCTGCTACTTCTCCATAGTATGGGGTTACCACATGTGAGAGACTTTTTGGCAGTCTAGCCGCGTACATGACCCTAAAATTTAATAAGCACCTTCAGGCTTTTAAAAGGCTTGATTTCCTCATTACACTTCTTGACTACCTATCACAGTTTCGTAGGCCCTGAAATGCCAGAATAGTACAATCTCACCGTCCCCAAATAACCCCTTTTTGGAAAGTACACACCCTATGGAATTTGATAAGAAGCATGATGAATATTTTGCAGATTCCGTTTGTTGCCACAAGGCTCCCAAAAAGTCTCTCACATGTGGTATCCCCATACTCACAGCAGAATATATGTTTTTGCCATTTTCCAAAAACTTGTGGAAAAAAAAAAAATTCCATGGACTCAACATGCCTCTCAGCAGATAGCTTAGGGTGTCTACCTTACAAAAAAGGGGTCATTTGGGGGTGTTTGTACTGCCCTGGCATTTTAGCACCTCAAGAAATGCGCTATAACTTTCACACAAACCAAATAATTTGCAGTTATTGGGATTTTTTTACCAAAGACATGTAGCAAATTATATTTTGACCTAAATGTATGATGAAATTTGAGTTTATTGAATATTTTGTATGACAGAAATGAGAAAATATTGGGGTTTTTTTTCAAACTTTTCAGTCCTTTTTTGCTTACAGCGCAAATAATAAAAAAAAACCAAATACAACCAAAAGAAAGCTCTATTTGACTGAAAAAAAATAACATAAATTTAATTTGTACAAAATTGCATGACCACACAATTGTCAGTTAAACTAATGCAGCACCGTATAGCAAAAAATGGCATAAATTCCAATATGTATACCATAGTTTGTAGATGCTATAACTTTCACACAAACAAATTAATATACACTTATTGGGATTTGTTTTTTACCAAAGACATATAGCAAAATTTTGGCTTAAATATATGATGAAATGTGAGTTTATTGGATATTTTTTATAAGGGTTTTTTTTCTACATTTTCAGTCTTTTTGTTTATAGCGCAAAAAATAAATGGTGTTCAATCACCACCAAAATAAAGCTCTATTTGTGTGAAAAAAAGGACATAAATTTTGTTTGGGTACAACATTGCATGAGCACGCAATTACCAGTTGAAACAGCGCAGCGCTGAATAGCAAAAAATGGCCGAATCAGGAAGGGGGATAAATTGTCTGGAGGGCAAGTGGTTAAGATAGTTAAAATTATATAAAATTAGAGGGAAACTTTAACAAAGTGCAACATCTAAATTGCAATCTATTTGGTAATTAATATTCTTATTGAAAAACAGAATTACCCGATGTGAATTCAGCACTTTGTATGTCTCTGCTGCAGAAGAACAGTTCTTAACCGGACATGCAAGAGAAGCTTCAATGTTCTCCAAAGAATTTTGTACCTGCAGAGCAAACAACAGCAGCATAAAGACTGAGTTATGTTTAGAGCAATTCTGACTACACATTCTGCACTCAGGATTTTAAACACAATCACAGGACCACAGGATCATACTGGAAACACATAAAGGCAACAAAAATAAATCCATCCAAAGGCTCAGCATGACCACAACAAACATATTGCCTGCAAGATTTAAATGTATTATGTTTTAGTATATTCATAGCTAACACCTTTAAAAGAAAGTCATCAAAATGTTCTTGTGCAGAAATGCTTTCCCTTGTTTGTCTAGCCTTTCTCAAGTACAGGATTTTACATGAGGATATTTCACATGATCTTTAAATACTGTCATATTATTATTATTATACAGTATTTATAAAGCGCCAATAGTTCGCTCAGTGCTGTACATTACATATTAAAGTTTTATTAAACACACAACAGTAAAATCAGTCTGTATATGCAGTATATGCAGCATGCTTGTTATACTCACTGTGAAACCTAAGGGATTAATCCTCCGTATTGTGTAAAAAACTGCGTGAGCCTGTCTTCTTTGTTACTCCCCTTCTTCTAATGTCCCCAATTCATCTGCTGATTGTACAGAGCTCTAGTAGTCATTCTGCAAATGCTCAGTTTAGTGTGTATTGTTATAATTTTGTTTTTTCCTTGGAAGGGTGCATGTGATCAGTACAGGGCCAATCAGTACTGTTTAGACAGAGGGTCTGAAAGGGTTATGCAGCCTCATAGGACAGTCAGAGCAGAATGAAAACCCCTCCTACAAGCTTTAACCAGTGCTCAGCAGAACACTGATAGAAGTCGCAAGACTGCTATATACTGCTGATGAGAAATGGTATTTAGCAGTTTATATTTACTAAAATAATTGCATTTCTGTGTACTGTGGGAGACCAGATATAGTGAATGCAGGGTCCTGGATTTAGTAATACTTTAATTGAGAACTCTACATTCCTACTTGGACTAGGTTTGTTGCAAAGTATTTTTACTTCATACTGTAAAATAAAAATATAATAGTCACTGCTAACTGATATTTTGACAGTGGATGTGCGTCTTTCTACCTGATTAAAGGCCTCATCAAATTTTTGCTGCTGTTCGGCATGTCCCAGGATACTTTCTTTCAGCTGCTGAGCATGTTCTTTGAGTCCATCCCAGTCCTTAACCATTTGTGAGAGTCTGGATTTTAGCCGAGCTATCTCAGGTGGGCTTACAAATTCAGCTAATGACTGGCTGTTAGCTTCAAGATCTGCTATTGCATTACTTTTCTCTTGTAGTACCTTTAGTATTTCCTATAGCAAAAAAACAAAAACTTTATTTTTTACCAGTACCTTATTCTGACACTAACTTCAAAGTACATAAGTTTTAATTTTTAAAGAGCAATGCAAACAAAGTAGCCCTTTTGAATCATACAGTTTCCAGCTTTCATGAGTAAAAAAAACTGACGGATGAAAACAAATATAAAACTACTTTTCATTGGTGAAAATAAATGCCCATTTACTCTTAGAGGATCTACTTTTGGACAGGTAACCTTTCTGTAGCATGTTCTTTGTTTTCAACATTGTGTGGTCTGTCCTATCCCAAACAAACCTTCAACCACAGATAATAGTACTGATCAGTTTATACAGTATATGCATTCATCTTAAAGGGTTACTCCACCAAAACGTATATACATATCCGTAACTAAAGTAAGCCATGGATTATGCGATTTTCTTTCCTTCCACCATGGGTGGAATTGCTCATTTCCTCCATCAATGCTGTCAGTGTTGATGGGAGAATCTCTCCAGCATTAGTATTGTGTTCTGCTGGTGAGGAGCCTTCACTGCTGGCAGAACACAATGTTCAGTGCTAGCGGCTATATTCGCCGGCAGTGATCGCATGCAAAAAATCCAACAGGCTGGTTGTACTGAAGTTGATCAATGGATCAACTACAGTATAACCAGCCTGCCCATAGATGGATTGAATTTCAGCCAGTCCCTGCCAAGACTCGATCCATCTATGGCCTGCTGGAGACATAAGAGTAGTGTCACCCTACCCCCTTAGGAGTTGCAGTAGTTTTTGGGTTCCCCTATAGACCTGCATAGCCAGGCAACATGCATTTCCACTCTAACTTGCTTTCAGGAATCAGTAACCAGTCCTTGAGCTTGTTTTGATGTTTTATTGAGGGAGATTTCAACTTGGCTATGGTAAGGGGTGTATGGAATCCCCAATGGAACTGAGAAACCGAGGACAACTTCTTGAACTATATACAGTGGTTACAGCAAACAGTCGCTTCCAGAGAGCTAGCCAGCATCTCCTGTAGTACCACCCCAGAACCCAGATAAATCTCCTTCTTTACCCAGCTGTCTGGAGGAATCTCTGAGCAGGGGATCTGGTGTCTGCCATGTAAATAGTGAAACAGTCCTGGGTGGCAAGCTAATCCAGCTTCTCACTAGAATGCATCCTTCCCCTTTCTGGCCCAGGGGGTGCAGGTTTACTCTTCTGTGTGGCTGGTGGGTCGGTGGCTGCTACCAGGCCTTCTAGCTGGGCCGCTCCTTCCCTGCTACACAGATGGTCCTTGCTGGCGGGGGTCTGAGCTTTCCTCCTGCCAAGGAGGGTGCTATAGTAGGATGACTTTTCCTTTATATTATGGCACATTACAAATAATATACTGTAGATATAACAGATACAAGATAGATAGATAGATAGATAGATAGATAGATAGATAGATAGATAGATAGATAGATAGATAGATAGATAGATAGATAGAGTAGATAGACAGACAGAGATTATACTGCATATTAATATCACATAAAAAAAATATGTAGGGGAGTGCCATGTCCACCTGAAGCTCCGCCACACTAGGGGGAAGACAGCCTCCCGAGCTCCGCTCCCGGCCTGCAGCGATTTATAAGCGGGCCCAGTCGCTGTGGCAACCCCTCTGGCACCCAACAATATGGTCCGGGGAGCGACCCGACACCTAGCGCCGCCGCTAATTAAGCCCGTTAAAGAGGCCTTATCAAAAGCCTCATCCAAGATGACTGCCGTGCCTGCAGCAGGAAGCAAGACACAGTCACAGCCATATGCAGCCCTGAAGCCAGCTCATTCCAGCCCTTCCTGCACATCAGATGGTGAGTCTGACACTGACCTGGCGACCCCCCTACATGCTCCCATCACTGACCCATCTACATCTGACCTTCTCATGCATTTTGAAAGGATGCTACATAAGGCCCTGAAACAAACCTCAGACCGCATCATTGACAAGCTGTCTAAGGAAATCCTGGAATTGGGGCAGCGCACCACTGACTTGGAACACCGGGTCGACGACCTTGATACCTCTTTTCAAATACACTCAGATGAGCTTGAGCTTTTACGTGACAAGAACGCAACATTACAATCTCGTCTTGAGGACTTTGAAAACCGAGCTCGCCGCTCAAATTTCCAGAATCTATCGTAGATGTCCAATCCACTGTCACGGCCCTGTTTCAAGAACTAGCCCCTGCAATACCAATAGAGCGACTAGAAATAGACAGAGTCCACAGAGCACTGGCTCCATGCAGCACTGATGCCCCCCCCACGTGATATCATTGCCAAGCTGCATTTTTTCCACTCCAAGGAAAAGCTCCTCCAAGCCGCCCGCAATGCAGGCTCTCTGTCATTCCAGGGCCATTCCTATCAGCTGTTTCAATACTTATGCCCCACAACGATCTCAAAACGCAGAGCTATGAAGCCTCACCTTCAAGCGCTCCAACAGCATGGCATACCTTATAGATGGAGCTTCCCATTCGCAGTACGCTTCCATTTCCAAGCCCGAGACTACACCTGCAAGACCCCTGAGGACCTCCTCGACACATTGCGAAGTCTCCAACTTCTTCCATCTGCGACCCCCCCTGAGGGCTCCCGCCGACGATCCGCATCCTGCTCTCCACTAAAATTGCATCCTTCTCATCTCGCCACTGGTCAACTCAGTGCCCACAAGAGAGGACGTTTCTCCTCACCTGTTCCAGCCCACCAAGACTCCATGGACTGATGCTTACTTGTCCGCTTCGGCCCCCTTGCCTGCACACCATGGGTCGTGCCAACCTGCCTGTTGCACACCCTCGGCCTCCATTTTCTCTCACCTCACACTCTACTGAGAAACTTATGTATCCTTGCTGACAATTAACCCCAACTGTTAAAAATGTATGTATATTGTGTTTTTTTTTGTATTGTTTTTTCTTTCTCTCTATCTCCCCCCCTGCTTTGTACTTGATTGTATGTTTCTGTTAACAGTTGTGCTTATGCACCCATTTAAGAATCCTGATCCAAGCCACACACACGACTAGTCCACGTTAAAGCCCATATTGGGCAATGCCAAAGGCATGTGTCACCTGACTCCAGGGTCCCCACGATTCCCCGGGAACTTAGATTCCGGCTTTATTTGCAGGAACCTAACACCGTATGTTTACATACTTGCTGTCTTCCCCTTGGTGCACGTAATTGCGCACTCGCCACTAGCCCCTGCGATATAGCATTTTTGTACTGCTCAGGCTACTTATGCTCCCTGGGCCTCTCTTCCTTACAGAGACCCTAGGGATCACCACCTGGGTTACAAAAGCCCCCCCCCGTTACTTTTGCTTTATGCCCCTTCCTACACTTACTCCCCCCCTAACTTTTCCATGTGTCTCCTTACACCCAACTCTTCACCTCTACAATTTCTTCTCCTACGCTCAAGGCAATTTCTTACCCGCCTTGATGAAGATTTATTACTGCAGACTTCTTCACTCATTCCTCCCATGGGTTCCCTGAATATTCTTACCCTGAATGTTCAGGGTCTTAACATACAGCAGAAGCGTAACAAAGCTTTCCGATCATTTGCGTCACACAAGGCACACATTGTATGTCTACAAGAGACACATTTCTCTACTACATCCACTCCTAAATTTTTTGGCCCCTGCTACCCGCAGGTCTACACCGTCTCTGCTGCCTCCAAACGCAGAGGTGTTCTCATCGCCTTCGACCGCACAACCCCCTTCACACTATTTTCTGAAATCAAAGACACTGAAGGGCGCTATCTTCTCCTGACAGGAAAACTGCTAGATTCAGAAATCACCATTGCTGCTTATTAAGCACCCAATCAAGGTCCACTACCATTCCTCTCCCATCTGTAGGCGGTTATTGACCACCACAAACGTGGCACTCTCTTCATCTGCGGAGATTCTAATTGTACCCTTTACCCCTTCCTTGATAAGTCGCCCCAACCTTCCCTCTCCAAACATGATTTTCAATCTCTACTACACCGTCACTCCTTGGTTGACACCTGGAGAAAACTAAACACGGCAAAACGCCAATATACCTTCTACTCTCATCCTCACAAGACATTCTCGCGAATTGATCATATCCTCACGACTGTCAGTTCCTCCCCCCGCCTCTTGACCTCCGCAATCCTACCCATACCCTGGTCGGACCACAGCGCTGTCTTAACATCCATTGCATCATTGGCACCTTCTCCTTCTGATCCCTCCTAGATCCTTAACGACAACTTACTATCCCACCCATCACACTGCTCGGACATCGAAAGTGCCCTTAGGGAATACCTCTCCTATAACAACACCCCAGATATCCCCCCCTTCTTCTTTGGGAGGCACAAAACCTGTCCTACGTGGGTTTTGTATCAGTAAAGCATCTATTTTGAACAAAGAGAAAAGACTACAATGCTCCCGACTCGAACAGGCTTATAACCAGTCCCATCAGGCTTTCCAATCGGTTCCGTCATCCACTAATCGAAAAGCGTTAGAACAATCACGTTTGGCTCTTTATCTTTTCCTCACGGATCAGGCAGAACTGTCACTCCACAGGTCTCGACATAAGTACTACATCAAAGCAAATAAGCCCAACACGTTTCTAGCCCTTTCATTTCGGAGACTAGATCAGATCACCAAACCAATCCGACTACGGGTCTCCTTGGGCAACTTCACTAGTAACCCTGAGCGCATTCTGGATGTCTTTCGCAAACACCTCTCATTACTCTACTCCCCCTCCTATCCCCCTCCCATCCCCTCCCCTTTGACCCATCCCACGCGGAAACTCTCTTAGCCCTCCTCTCCTTCCTGAAGCTATCAGACCACCACCTATCGGCACTAGAACAACCAATAACTTCCACTGAAACCTCAAACACCATCAAAAACCTGAAGCTACGTAAGCACCCTGGCCTGGATGGCTTTTCCACCGCATACTACAAAAAATTTGCCCACCTCCTCTCCTCTATTCTAACAAATGCCTTTAATACAATTCTGTCCGGCCATTCTTTCAACCCAGACACGGTATCAGCTAACATCTCCATGATCCCAAAACCAAACTCTGATGACACGTTGTGGTCAAACTACTGACCAATTTCCCTCCTCAACATAGACATTAGACCGCCGCTCATTAACAAACCCCATCACAACCCACTATATTTCCCTATGGGATAAACTGAAACTTCGCTACTCCACTTCGTGAGATGCATTCTCTCCCAGCCTCTGAAATATTCAGATATCTACAACTACAACACTTTTATGCTCCATATACTACCACTCACCGTCCTGTCCACCCGATGTCCTTCTTTGAACGTGCTTGCTACAAAGACCCGCATACAAAGACCCGCATAGGAGAGGACTAATTTCAGACATCTATTCCCTCCTTTCTATCCCTAAATCCTCACCCCCCCCCCTTATGTCCGCAGATGGGAGACGGACCTTGGCCGATCACTGGATCCTGCAGACTGGGACCTTACTGGACCAATACCAAATCCTCATCACAAAATGTAGTAGCTCTAGAAACAAACTATAAAGTATTGACTCGTTGGTACCTGGACCCGGCGAGGATCTCTAAATACACCCCAAATTACTCCCGAGTGTTTCCGAGGTTGTGCGGTGGCAGGAACCTATTATCATATCTGGTGGGCTTGTTTGGTAGCCCAAGCTTTCTGGACAGACATTTTTCATATTTTATCTAGGCTTAGCACAAAGCCGCTCATACCCGACCCGATAGTAGCGCTCCTAAACTTACGCCCTCATGGCATCACTAAATCACAATTTAAACTCCTCCTACAAGTCACCACGGCTGCCAAGCAGATAATAGCCAAATCATGGAAATCTCCCTCCTTATGCACAGTAGCAGTTAAGAACAAGGTTACGCAGGCTATGATCCATGCTAAAATCGAAGCTACCATTTTAGATAATATCCCTAAATTCATGGTAATCTGGAACCCATGGGTGGAATGCTTCCTTCCACCTAACTTTGATGATTCCCTCCTCCTTTCTTGATTTTACTACCCCCACTGCCTTGTTACTCCATCAATCTGTTATCCATTATCTTCAGTCTCGAACCCCCCCTATAGGATCCTAGGAGTCACACGCTACCCTCCCACTCCTCTATCCTCTTCCTAACTCTTCCCCCTTCTAACCCTCACCTTTATTCTACCCCCCCCCCTCTTCTCTCTTACCCCCTCACAATAGTTTTCTCTTTTCTTTCCCCAACACCCTCACTTGAACTTAGGGAGAACACCCCTGTAACCACTTTATACTAAGCCAACATATAAGTCAAAATGATTGCATACAACTATGCCTTCTCTCAGTCATCTAACCTGCAGCTTTTTGTATTTTGGTGCTTTTCTCCCTTCCCTTACTTGGACACCATATCTGTTTTCACAAATTGCTTTGTACATATGTCTATGGATTGTCCTATGCCTATGTTCCCATCCCTTGAAAACCAATAAAACGTTTAAACAAGAAAAAAAAATGAAACCACAGAGTGAAGGAACTATTTTGTTACATAAAAGAAAATAACAAAGTCCGTTTACTATTATCTGCCTTTTACTCTGTAAAATATTTAAATTATAAATGCTGATTATATATCAATTGTTATTCTAATAATTTACCTTGATTTGGTTGACTTGCATGTCTGCTGAAATATTTGACAGTTCAAGGTCACTTAGTTCCTTTTCTTTATCTGAAATCAATGTGGAATGCATCTCAAAATCACGATCAAACTTCTGCCATTTATCTTTCAACAGTTCCATTTTGGTAATGCTTGAATTGAATGAAAAAACAAATAACATTTTAATATATACACAACAATAACATCTTAATAAACACCTGAATTCTAAGAATCAGAAGCTCTGCAATCTCACTAAATTAGAACAGTAAGTTTATTCTTACTTCCTTTTCTGGATCACTTAGGCCCTTAGGCGAATGTATAAATTCTCATGTCATCTTAATTACATTGTTCTCAGTGAAGATGGTTCACATCAATGCGGTGTGATTCTGATGCAGCAAAAAAAAAAAAAGGATAATGCACGAGTTTGATTCTGTTCGGTGCAATTTCAGCTCCATAGACTTCAAAAGGGACCGGATTTAATTTCCATTCCTGTGTTCACATTACTGCAAATACAGTTTTTGTTTTATAGATTTTTATATACTTTGGCCAGCTGTGACCAATCCCCTCAAAAATTTGCTTCAAATTTGCATTATAATTGCACTACGCCACTACAAAACTGCTATAATTTGCACTGCCAGAGTGTAAACTAAGCCTTAATGGGCCCTTTTCAACAGACTTTGTTGCAGTAACTTACATTGTTGCAATAGTTTGACATCAGGTTAAGATTAGTTTCAAGATCAGTTATTGACAAGTACATTTGACCTGCAGTTTACCTCTTCTGACCTGCAGTTGACCTGCTTCAAACAGCTTTTGAGTTCCCATAGGTTTGCATGGGAATAAAAGCCATAAGCTGCAGTAGCTGACTGAATACTGGGCAGGGCCGTTCCACAGAAGATGGTCTAATGACTAGCTTCTTTTGAACAGGCAGGGTTACACACAGATTGAAAATTGGTAGGTTCCTGCTGAACCGGATGAACATCTATATGTGTATATCTAGCTTTGGTGTTTTTTCTTAACTCCAAGGAAGGTGGAGAGGAAGGGGGGAGAAACTGAATAAAATTCTGGAGTTTTGCTTTATTCACCTCTTTGTATTTCAATTATTTTTATTAACTTTTTTAAAAACAATTTAACAAAGAAAAACTAGAGCAAAAGACACGCCCACGCAGGGGCTATTAGTGGCACATAAAAAATAAAGAAAACAGTGCTGTAACACAAACAATGTAAAAGATGCGCCCACATAGGGGCCATTAAAGGCACATAAAATACATAAACAGTGCTATAACACCAACAATACACCAGCCAGAGGCAAGTAACTACCACTTCACAGATTCAAACTGTAAATAAAGAGGAAAAAAGAGTAAAGAAGGAAGAAGAAAACAAGACCAGAAGCAGGAATCCGGGAACACCAATACCATACAGCATTATGAACCCAGACTAGCCGGGGGGAGCGTGGGAAAAGCATATGTCAACCACGGCTCCCATATTTTCAATAATTTCCATTGTGAGTCATTACAGATACTTGACATCTGTTCATTGAGCATCAAAGTGGTCATACGGTCCCGTACCCTCTGAAGAGGAACAGACAGGCTTTTCCAGGCCTGAGCAATTGTTCTAGTGGCTGACAAAAACAAATAGGAAGCCAACTTTTGCTGATGGGCCAACAGGGCCAGTATGGGACAATGAAGCAAAGTATACCGAGCCTCTCGGCGTATGAAGAGATGTAACAATGTGTAAAGAAGGTCAAACATACAAAACCAAAAACCAATCAATCTTGGGCATGACCACCATATATGCAACACATCTCCACGATGGCCACAACCCCAAAAGCAGCAATCACTATAAGCAGGGTTTGCCTGTGCTATTCGAGTCGGGACCCACTACCAACAAAACAGTACACTTTGTATGCAGCCTCCAGTGTGGCTGTATTAAACAAACATTTAGCTATAAGCAACCAGGCCCTGTTCCAGTTCTCCAGATCCATGATCGCCCCCAAGTCACGCTCCCATTGGGCAACATATGATAGATAGGTACGCATTGAGTGCCTATTCAAAAATGCATAAAGTAGGGAAATAAAGCCTGGAGCTCCTGGACACTGTTGGCAAAGCTGTTCAAATGCAGATTTATAATACAGGAAAGCAGAAGAGGTCAGCAAGTGCTGCAACTGAAGATAACAAAAAAATTCCACCTGAGGAACATCCCGTGACTCCCAGGATGGGGAAGGACCGAGAAGTCAAAAAGTGTCGCACTTGTGAAAAACCATTGGCCACCCACCAGGGGAACGCCCCTGGTTGATCGAAGCCCAGAGGGAAAAGAGGATTATTAGTAATTGGGAGCAAAGGCAGAGAGGGAGACATCAAGCCACTGGAGTAACGTACGGCATCCCACACTTTTAGGTCATGGAGCAAAATCAGACTTAGTGTCAGTGAGTGTAGGGCAGGGGGAGCCATAAAAGTGTCAATGTCATGATGGGGGCACAGTTGGACAGTTTCAAAAGGACCCAAAGAGGAACATCAGAGGAAGCATGCAACATAGACAGTGGGGCAATCTGGCTCGCCTTGTAATACTTAGCTACATTAGGCAACCCAAGACCTCCCTAGAGTTTATGGATAAAAAGCGCATCTCTTTAAATTCTGGGGCATCTGTTGGTCCAGATGAATTGCATAATCCTCGCCTGAATCAGCCGCAGAAAATGAGGAGGAACCCAAACTGGGAGGGTGTGAAAATAATATAACAACTCAGGCAGGATGGTCATTTTCACTGAGTTGATCCGTCCTATCCAGTACAGGGGAGGGAATTGCCAAGACTGCGTAAGAGAGGACACAGAACGATAAAAGGGATAATAATTTGCAGCAAACAAAGAGCAATAGGTAGGGTTCAGGCGGATGCCCAAGTATTCAAGTGAAGAGGAAGCCCATTTGTAAGGGGAATTAAACTATAAACGCAAAACCAAATCTGAGGCCAAAGAAATATTGAGAGCGATAATTTTATCCAAATTAATACGGAGACCTGAAATCAGAGAGAAACATGCAAGGACCTGTTGCAAATCTGGGAGCGTCGTCAAGGGATTAGTGAGAGTCAAGAGGGCATCATCCGCAAAAAGGTTCAATATATATTCCTGTCCCGCATATGGAACACCCGATACATTACAATCAGCCCGGAGCGCAAAAGCCAGCGGCTCAAGAGCCAGGACAAAGAGTGCCAGGGACAGGGGGCATCCCTGTCTCATCCCCCACCAAATAGGAAAGGTGTCTGAGAAGTGCCCCGCATACTTAACCAAAGCTGTAGGAGAAGAATATAAGGCCTTAATACAAGAAAGAATAGAGTCCACAAAGCCCCAACGGGACAGCACGAACAGCAGCTATTCCCAAGATAGGGAATCAATAGCTTTATATATGTCTAGGGACAGTACGAATCCCGGGATTTATCGGTGTTGTAGAAGGTGTATAACGTGGACCACCTTATGTATGTTATCACCCGCCTGTCTCCCAGTGACAAAACCGACTTGATCCCTATGGACCAAACTACGCAAATATTTATTTATACGAAGACTGAGAATCTAGCGCAATATCTTCAGATCTTCATTAAGAATAGAAATGGGCAGAAAGGCTTGCGGTTCCGGCACATCAACCGTTGTCTTAGGAATCACTGAGATATGAGCACTGAGCGCATTCGGAGAGGGCAAAGAACCCTGTTGTAACTCATTGAAGTAACCCGTCAAAAAGGGCTCCAACTGGGTCGCACATTTCTTATAATAGAGGCCTGAAAAGCCATTAGGGCCCATTAGGGCTATTGCGTGCCATAAAACGTACATTCCACGAGTCAATTTCATAAAAATTCCTAAACTTCAGCAGGAACTGGGCACATTAATATGAAGTATATATTCGGATAGCTAATTTTAATGTGAGTCACACAAGACCTTACATGACTATATTAGTACCTACAAGAGAGAAGAAAGCAGTCTCTTTTATCCTGAGTGACAAGGATATGCTATGTTTGGTATCTTTGCGTTGGGAATATAATTCTAAATATTAACCTGCCAGTTGCTAGGATGTTACCTGTACCTCTTGAAGGTTATTGACCTTAGTATGAAATTGTAAGGGATTTGGTCATAACCTTGGTTACTGTCTAACACCCATCTCCAAACTGGATGATTGGTCATTTGTTCTCAGGAGACATCCCTTTGAGATGATAGAAAAAGACTGACAACCTGGAGAAAGAAAGCTCTCCTTTAACATCGATCAGGAACCATCTAAGAGACTTGAGAGCCAAGGCAACCTTTTCTTCAGACAATTGGACTCTGCTCAAACCAAGGACTTTTGCAAGTATTCTGCCTTCTGAACTCCTTTCTTTTATTTCTCTGTTGTTTTATTGCTCTCTTTATATCTTTGTTACATCTTTTTCTGTAAATATTTTAATTGCACCATTTTGACCTTTTTAGTAATAAATCCTGTTTTCTGAAAAGTGTTGAACTGTCTTTAAAGCTTTTAATGCAAACTAAAGAATCTCTGTCTCTTGAAGAGTACTACTGTATGTAATAATCCTCTGAATATATCTGTCTGTGGTGACAGTGTGTATTACAGACGCTTATACTAATATCATAGTGTTGCTGCTAAGATTTGTGAGTTTCCTCCTTCTCTGTAAAAAGGTGGTGGTGACAATGTGAAGGGTCAATTGCGTAATTAACCTGACCCAGTAACAATCGCTCTCAGGCTGCTGGCACATAGAGTGTAGTCCCACAAGCTGGAAAATCTTTGTGCAGGGCGCAGCTGAGAGTGGCAATGTTACGCAAGTGACAGTGTGGTGTAAGATCGGCTGTTCCTTCGGTCATGAGTTGGTGAGAAGGGCTGGGGTTGGACACTGCGTTACATCACACAGACCCCACAGGGAGTCATAACCGGACCGGTTTGTGGGGTTTCTTTATTCACCTCTTTAAACTCAGTGACTCACATATAATGAAGTAGCACCATTCTGTGATAATACAAATAAAGGCTGCAAATTTTTGTGCACTTACTTCTCGGACAGGCACTTTTTAATCTGCTTCACATTTTCATCTATGGCCTTAGTTTTGCCCAGTAGGTTGTGTTTGCTTTTTTCTCCAAGCCTTATGTCACTTGATTTCTTTACCAGACTCTCAGCTTGAACTGAGAGATCCTCACTTTTTTTACACAGCTCCTGTTAAGGTAAAAATAATCTAGTCATTAGATGATCCGCATACATTGCAGAGTATTCTGAGTAGAGATTTTGGAAAGAAAGCTTTTGCATCTAAAAAAATTAGTTCATATATATTATTCATATTAAAGAATTTCTGTGGCCAAACATGGCAAAAAATTGATTTAGGGAATAGGACATTTTTTATTGCAACTGGGTTTTTCCATCCGCTACCCACCCGCCCGCAATGTACTGCGGCAGGGCGGCAACTACAGGCAAAGAGACCTACCCATACGTCGCTCTGGCTGTACTAACACAGGGGGGCATGCAGCGCTCCCCCCTTGCAACTGCTGTGTCCAGCGGACACAGCGGAATGAAGATCCCGGTGAATGGGACCCAGTCATCATGTGATCAATCTCATTCATAACAGCTCTGCTCCTCTTCCTAGTGAGCAGCTCCAGCCAATCACATATCACTATCCTTTTTTTAACTACTTGCCAACCGCTTACCCGCATTTTGCAGGCGAGCATCAGCTCTTGGCAAAGGGACATAATCTTGCATCCCTTCCTATTTTGGGATGTGAACGCACCTGCGCCACCCCGCTGCACCCCCCCCCCCACCCGTTGGTCCAGGGGGAGAAGAGAGAACACGGCACCGAGTAAAAGCACTATATTTTACACACACGTTAGATTAGCACATTTAACCCTTTGATTGCCCCTATTAACCCTTTGATCGCCCCGTCACCCAACCAGTGCTATCAGTACAGTGTCAGTATATAGAAGTTTTCACTGATCACTGTATTCCTGCCACTTGTGATATCAGATAACATCAGGGTCAGTAACCGCCCCACCCAGTCAGGGTCAGCTAGCGTTAGATTGCATGCACAATATCACTCTTACGCTATAGGTTGCTGATCACCGCCATTAATAGTATAGTGTTTGTACGGATCAAGATACTGATCACGTACAGAACTGTACTAGTGCCTCCTTTGTATAGTGTCCCCAAAAATGCAGTGTTAGCAGGATCGGCCCTGTTCATTGCCAGCACTAACATTTAGCCCCTCCGCTGTTTTTCATGGAAGATTTGTATCAATTGATTGTGGGCCAAAGCAATTTATACGGACAAAAATACATCGCCGCCCACCAAATTGAGCTCTTGCCAGACAATTTGCATAGAAACCTATCACGGTTTCTGAATTTAAAACTCTTTTGGGCCTAACCCTCAACATGAACATTACAGAAAAGAATGAATTGCAGTCATATTGATCCACAGAGCCAATTCATCATATGCCCGTGTTCTGTGCTGTTACATATATGCCCAACATGGACCAGCAATGTACTGGTATGTCGCTGGACTTTGAGTGGTTATACTGGGATGATGCCTTCAGCTATAGACATCATCTGGTATCAATGTTTTCAGCTGGCGGTCGGCTTTCATGTAAAAGCAATCCTAGTGGCCAATTAACTGCTGAATTGTTTTTACAAGCAGCAGGAAGGGATATCCCCCCGCCTCCTGCTACCTTCCACAGTTTTCCTGGGCTCTAATGTCCCACAGGGGAATCCGAGAATGCAGTTCCGCTGGCTGACCATTGAGCTGGTCAGAGACCAGAATGGCTCCACCCATCTCTATAGTCTATGGAAGCTACGAGCATTTCATCACTTCAGTTTCGCAGGATATAAACAGTGCCATTTGCAAATTGGGAAAACATCTCATCACACCGATCTTGGTGAGATTAGATAATGTAAGGACAGAGGAGATATCTAGAGTCTGATAGACCCCAGATTTCTCAAAAAAGAATCTATGACAATGCCCATTGAAGTTATAGGGGATATCTGTATTCCCTGTGATAGCATTAAAAGTGATAAAAAAAATGAAAGGGACAGTGTAAAAATAAATAATAAAATCAAAATAACTAAATAATAATAAAAAAAAGCACCCTTGCGAACATCAGATTGAGGGCAGTAATTCTAGACTTACTGTGTAGATATAATTTGGTGACCTGTAAAGGCTTTTAAAGCATAATACAAATGTATGTACTTTGTTGCCATTGCATGGGCATGCGCAGTTTTAAAGCATGTCATGTTTGGTATCTATTTACTCAGCGTAACATCATCTTTTATATGTTATCAAACAATTGGGCAATATATTGTGTTTTTGTACATTACAATTCTAAAAAGTGTATTTTTCCCAAAAGATTTGTGGTTGAAAAATTGCTGCACACTGTGCGACAAAAAAAATTTCAACAACCACTGTTTTATTCTCTAGGGTCTCTGCTTTAAAAAATTATATACAACTGGGATGATGAAGGGTCATTTGTCCATTATTTATGCTTCCCTTGCTGATCCACTCACTAAATTATCTTATTTGACTCAATGGGAAAGGGATTTGAATAGCTTAGAGGACCTGGACACTTGGCGGAATGAGGCCCATACTCTATCAAAAATTTTGATTAATACTGCTCTTATCAAATCCAATTACAAAACACTACTTCGCTGGTATCTAGTTCCTACATGCCTTGCAAAAATGTATCCATCAGTATAACCTAATTGCTTCTGACACTGCAGACAAGAGGGCACTATGTTCCATTTCTGGTGGAAATATCCGGTAGTGAACAGATTTTGAATCCGAATGTTTAACTTCATTTATTCGGTAACAGGAATTAATATTCGTAGATCACCGGAAGTGGCTTTATTTCATTTGCTACCCACTGACATTACCAAAAAATTTACTAAATTAATTCTTTACCTCCTACTGGCAGCACATATTACCATAGCTAGATGTTGGAGACAATCACTAATTCTGCTAGACAGGATTAAACAAAAACCTAATTGGATAATGATAAATGATAAACTTACAAGCATTGTCAATAATGTTGCTTCTAGATTTGAGGTGACGTGGGAACCATGGATCAGATATATCTCTATTACTTAATAGTACTACGGCTGAGCCTCTCTCTCTCCCTTTTTTTTCTCTTCTCTCCCCTTCTCCCCCCTTCTTTTCTGACTTATCCTGGATCTTTATTATAATTTTTCTATTTTTAATCCTTTTTCTTCTTTTTTGGTTTTCTTATTGTTGGTAAATCTATATGGAACTGCCTATGTTTACTGACTGATGGAACATTTGCTACCCTGTGGGGATGGTGTTACCTGTTTACAACATCATCGACTAATGTTTTTTCACATGCCTATATATTTTATGAATATGAATATGTTTATTCACCCCATCTCACCATGTAGGTGGGCAATGTTTCTATTTCTGTGTATACCAATGTTTCAATAAAATATTGAAAGATAAAAAAATATTTAATGTTTGGGGGTTCAAAGTAATTTTCTAGCATGTTTTTTCATGTGAACAAAACGTGTCAGAAAAGGCTTGGTCTTCAAGAGTGGGTACATCACATCGTGGCATAAGCTTCTAATGTTGGCTCTGAAATGCCAGGATAGTAAAAGCAACCCCTCTAAATGACCCCTTTTTGGAAAGTACATTCCAAGGTATTTTCTGAGAAACATGGTGAGTGTTTTGCAGATCTCATTTGTTGCCACGTTTTTGGAACACGGAGAAAGAAAACAAAAAATTAATTTTTTCGTTTCTTTTATTTTTTTCAAACGCCTGTGACAAAAATGATATCTGTAAAATACTCAGGATGCCTCTTATCAAATTCCTTGGGGTGTCTACTTTCCAAAAAGGAGACATTTGGGGGGGGGGGGATTTGTACTATCCTGGCATTTTAGAGCCTCCGAAACTGTGATAGGTAGTGGGGAAGTGATATGAGGAAATATGCCCTTTGAAAACCTGGAGGTGGTCATTGGATTTTGGAGGTTTGTATGTAGCTAGGCTACCAAAAAGTCTCTCACATGTGGTATCCTCATACTCGGGAGAAGTAGAAGAATGTGTTTTAGGATGTTATTCCACATATACAAGGCATGCGTGAGCAATATATCATTAAAGTGACAACTTTGTGTAAAAATAAAAATTAAAAACAATTATCGTATTCAAAAAATTTGTGGCAAAAAATAAAATGTTCCATGGACTCAACATGCCTCTCTGCAAAATCCTTGGGGTACCTACTTTCCAAAAAGGGGCCATTTGGGGGGATGGGAGTTGTACTGCCCTGGCATTGTAGCACCTCAAGAAATGGGATAGGCAGTCAGAAAGTAAAAGCTACATAAATTCCAATATATATATCATAGTTTGAGATTTTTTTTTTACCAAAGACATGTAGCAGAATACATTTTAGCCAAAATGTATGACTAACTTTGAGTTTATTAGATATTTTTTATAACCAAAAGTGAAAAATATCATTTTTTTTCAAAATTTTCAGTCTTTTTTTTGTTTATAGGTCAAAAAATAAAAACCACAGAGGTGATCAAATACCACCAAAAGAAAGCTCTATTTGTGTGAAAAAAAGGACATACTTTTTGTTTGGGTACAGGACTGCATGACCGAATAATTACCAGTTGAAATAGCGCAGTGCCGAACAGCAACAAATGGCCTGGTCAGGAAGGGGGGTAAATCCTCTGGAGGGCAAGTGGTTAAAAGTACTGCTGATTCTCTCCCTCTCCCCAGCCTGTAACTGAGTTGCAGGTTGTTTGAGAGGAGGGGGTAAGTACTGTTTTTTGTTGATACCCGCTCACACTTCTGCAATTCTCGTCTAGGTGAGGATGCCATTGCTCAACCAGCTACCTCCCTGTACATAGCCTTCAGGGTCACGTCAAATGTTGCAGATAGATGCAGGACCAGTCTAACTGCACAATCTTCCACATGCAAAGTGGGGAGCTGGCTGTGACATATCAGGAAGTCACAGCCAACAACCAAATTTAAGATGGTTGCATCGGGGACTCGCCGTTGTGACAAGAATCATCTGCAGGAGGACAGCTTTGGAATCTATGGACTGGTAAGGACCTGAATTTTAAAATTCAGCAGCTGACTTCTAAAAATCTTAGTGAAGTTCCTCTTTAATCTATTCAGGCAAGCACACATCATTTTTGTTTTTCTTGTACCTGGAAACATTATGTGGCATTGTCACATGTGTATTTTACAAAGAGATTGAGATTGTGTATGACCATAAAGGCTATGGAAAGAAGGGATTAAAGCAATCAAAACCCTCATGCTGAATAGGGCATGATTCTAATATCCCAAAAATTTGAGAATTATTCCTCATTTCAGGACCCGGAGACTAGCCATGCAAATCATTGTTTTTTTCCTTTCTGGCCAGCTGCACATCCAGAACTGCTGTGGTATAGCACAAATACAGCATGTGAATATTTTCTGCTACAAGGAAAGTTTACTGTGCTAACCACTATTTCGAATTTTATTGTTGTGTGCAGCGAAGACATATCACATTTCATTCACATATATTACTGTAAATACAATTGTGTACATACAAATATAATCTAACCTTTGCCTGCAGAAGTTCTAGTGTTACATTTTCCAGTGTTCCAAAGGTCAAGGATCGCTCAAGTGTAGGCCCTATCTGGTTCAAATACTGGGCAATTGACTTTTTTCCAGTTTCTATCATCTCCCAATTATGGATTGTGTCCTTCAAAGAGAAAAAAACCCAAAATATTTATTACAATAAAATATAATAAATATATTTCTAAACATGTGTTTTGAAATACCTTTCTATATAGCACATAAAATATTTAATGGAATAGGTGAGGACTGGGAACATTTGGCTTTTGGAGCAACTACTTTAAAAAGAATTATGTGGCTTAAATAAAGCATACAAAGCAAAGTACACTGTTCAAAAAAATTAAAGGAACACTTTGAAAACACATCAAATCTCAATGGGGAAAAATACCATGTTGGATATCTATACTGATATGGACTAGATAATGTGTTAGGAACGTAAGTATGCCCCATCGTTTGATGGAAATGAACATTATCAACCTACAGAGGACTGAATTCAAAGACACACCAAAAATCAAAGTGAAAAAATGATTCAGCAGCAGTTGAACAATGTTACAGGCAGCAGAACGTTCTCCATGGCTTCTCCAGACCCTTTCACGTCTGTATCATGTGCTCAGGATGAACCTGCTCTCATCTGTGAAAAGCACAGGGCACTAGTGGCAGACCTGCTTATTCTGGTGTTCAATGGCAAATGCCAATCAAGCTCTATGGTGCTGGGCAGTGAGCACAGGGCCCCCTAGGGGACGTCGGGCCCTCAGGCCACGATTATGAAGTCTGTTTCTGATTGTTTGGTCAGAGACATTTACACCAGTGGCTTCTTGCAGGTCATTTTGTAGGGCTCGGCAGTGCTCATCCTGTTCCTCCTTGCACAAAGGAGCAGATACCGGTCCTGCTGATGGGTTAAGGACCTTCTACAGCCCTGTCCAACTCTTTAAGAGTAACCACCTGTCTCCTAGAATCTCCTCCATGCTCTTGAGACTGTGCTGGGAGACATATCCTATTGCCTTCTGGCAACAGCACGTATTGATGTGTCATCCGGGAGCAGTTGGACTGCCTGTGCAACCTCTGTAGGGTCCAGGTATCGCTTCATGCTACCAGTAGTGACACTGACCCTAGCCAAATGAAAACTACTGAAAAACAGTCAGAAAAGATGAGTAGGAAAAAAAAGGCAGTGGCCTCCACCACTGGGGGACATCTCATTGTTGCCCATCTAGAGCACCTGTTGTTAATTTCATTAACACCAAAGCAGCTGAAACTGATTAACAACCCCTTCTGCTAATTAACTGACCAGATTAATATCCCTGGAGTTTATTTGACTTTATGCTATACTCTGATTAAAAAGTGTTCCTTTAATTTTTTTAGCGGTGTATTTCATGGTGCTGCAGTTTTGGTGGGAATGGTAAAAGGTGGGTGTGCCTAAGGGATACGTTCTCACATCTCAGAGCTGCAAAGAAAGTTGATGGTGGAAGACTTGAGTCTGTCGGAGGCTGTGATCACAGATCTCGGTAGGGAGGAGGTAGCTATATTTTGCTCTCCATCTATCACTGACTGGGAGTTCCACTCTGATCAATGTCTGAAAGGTGAAGTATCTTTACTTATTGCCACCAGCCCAACATATCTTATCAGTACTGGCCTAGGGGTCAAATGCTTCCCTTAGCAGGTATAGAAAGTGCCAGTTGCTTTCTCTGTAATTAAACAAATACAAGAATCCAACAGGGAGTTTGGAACTCCTTCGTAATAGTCACAACAGGTATACAGACCAAAAAAACTCAAATCGCAGCTATTTCTCAACAGATTCCCCAACAGATACAGAGGTATAAGAAACTGACAGATGGTTTAATTCTATTGCATCTACCAAACCCTAAAATATCAGTTTTGGGCACATGAGCCCATTCACTTGTTGCCTTGATTGGCTCTTTATTACAAAGAAAATAAAAGCATTATTTTTTGCAGTTTATTCATTGCATTTGTATGTATTACAATAGGTCTGCAATATATCTAAATGAGTGAAATAGTGTTACCTCCAATTAGCAGACATTTTAGGCCACTGATAGACCCAGGGTAAGATATCATGGGGGGTCCCCATCTTTTGATTGTCCCAACACAAAAAATGCATACTAATACCAATGATAGACACAAAAGCCAAAATGATGCTGCTCCGGGTGAATGACTGATTCTCACATGCTATGAACTGGAACTCAGGTTGCTGCACAACTCATCTGTAAGATTCAGTAACATGCACATATATGAGATTTGAGTAAGCACTGAACTTAGCGTGACACGTGTCACCTTTTTAATGTTCCTCTTATACCTCTGGTGCCATTTTAATGCTCCAATAAAGATACCAAAGAGTGCATCAGTATTCCGAATTTGTACATGTTACTGACGTATGCTCACAGTGAGGAAGTGACATCACCAACACTCTGAATGGAGGAACCAGGTTGCTTGCACGTATATACAGTACAGAAGTGCATAAGTCCACAAGATCTGGGGTCCAGTCGCTGGGAGAAGGGGGATCTGTTACATATTCTTAAACAACTGACTGCCAAAAAATTAAATAAAGCCTTTCCCTGACCTCTCAGTCCTGGCACAGAGATTAGTTAGCCTTGCTATTCATAATCTTTGGGGAGATCATTTTATGTTGGCTGAAAAAAACAAACAAATAATGACCAATGGGAATTGCCCACACTAGCCAGGCAGAGAAGCACCCCATGAAGCACCCTTCCATTCTGTGGACCAGAAGACTTGGGATCCAGTGCATCATGTGACCATGGAGTTAGGTAAGTAAAAAGGGCATTTAGACTATTTTTTTCAGGCTGCAGCAAGTAGTTTGAGGGGGTGGAGGCGTGGTAGGTATTGTTTAGTGTGTTTTACGGGGAACGGGGGGTCTTATTGGGGTACAGCTTTAAAAGTACTCAAGCTTGCTTGACTTACCTTTAAGTCTGCTTCCTGTTGCACCAATGCTGTCTCTACATTTTCTGTTTCAGCTTCCATCTTCATTAATTCATCCTTGACATCTCTGGACAATCCCTTCTCAGTTTGTATCTGTTTGGCACGAGTAATCTGGAGCTGAACATCCTGTTTCTTTGAACGTATTTTCTTTACATTGTTCTACAAGGACCAGAGTATATGGTACATTATACCATGGTAAGACATTGTTTCAGGTATTATAATTTGCACTGTGAAAACAAATCACTGATACACAGACTAGGACACTATCTAACATACAGTACTTTGCAGAACAGACATCAACAGTGAGGGACAGACAATACCGGAGAGAACTCCAAAAAAATTATATTCAAGTCATATATTGTACACACATTTGGACAGATGAGTATCAAAACCCTGGGAGATATTGGCCAAAGTAGAATGATTTGTCAAAATGTCAGGTTGGGCATAGCTTTAACATGGCTTGGGGAACCCATAATTCAACAGTGATACAATACAAAAAGTGATTTCTGACTAATATAAGGTTATGCAAATATCAACACAGGTCATTTAGGTAAGCAATTGTCACACCTAAAGTGTTAGTTTAATTTCCGAAAAAATTAAAAGGTGATATAACACTGTACACCCTCTCTATGGTCCCAGTTGTACTTACCTCAGAGAATGCTGAGCTGTTAGTGCCTAAGCAACCAGTCCAGATTTTGAATCACTGCTCTTCTCCTTCTTTGTGCTTCTGGGAACGACCAGAGCAATTTACTGCTTAGGCACTAACCTTTCAGATTCACTCTGCTGTGTGCCAGAAGCGTTGCAAGAGGGAGAAGAGTGGGGATTTCAGATCCCTGGATCGCTGGACAAGCTGTCTGGGCACTGACAGCTCAGCATCTCCAGAGGTAAGTACAGCAGGGAACGGGGGGTGGGCAGTGTGTTTTTCTCGGAAAAAGGTGAACTAACACTTTAACTGTTACATACAAATATATGAGATGTTTATTTGGACTATATAAAATATGAATACCTCATAATGAAGAAGTAGCTCCTGAGCCTCCTCAAGGCTTTCTGTGTTCAGGATCTTCGCTACTTGCGATTGCATGTCCTTAGAGCTTGTCACTAACTCACTGAGCTTATTCTTTACTGCCTCCTTGCACTCTACACAATCTCCAACTGTGCTTAAAATCTTCTCAGTCTAGTGGGAAACAGAAAAGAATGTAAGAATTTTTCTGTGGGGTCTATTTATCAATATTTATCACCAATTAATCACCTTTTTTTTTCATTTGAATCTTACGTGAAAATTGTGTGTGAAATTATGAATTATTAGACTATATTTTTAAGATCATTTTAACAATGTACTGCAATGTAATGATGAATATATACAATGACTCCACCCAGGCCTACCTACTTCAGTCATATCATATATATAACCTTTATGTGTGACCTGTTGTGTATCTTTAAAGTATATGTAAACCCTCACTTTGTAAAACATTTAAAAAAGAAAGCAGAATATTGTTTTATATATATATATATATATATATATATATATATATATATATATATGCACATACACACACATACACATATATATTATCAATACATATCGCCCTTTTTTATAAGCGATCACATACCCTCTGTTCTCAGCTGCATAAGTAGAAACAGCAGCACACCTTGGTGGCACTGCAGGATTTCAATCCTTGTCGGCGTAGTGTGTTACCAATTGTTTTCTTGGTGACTGTGGTCCCAGCTGCCTGGAGATCATTGACAAGATTCTCACATGTAGTTCTGGGATGATTCCTCACTGTTCTCATGATCATTGACACGCCATGAGGTGAGATCTTGCATGGTGCACCAGACCTAAGGAGACTGACAGTTGTTTTGTGTTTCTTCCATTTGCGAATTATTGCACCAACTGTTGTCATCTTCTGTCCAAGCTGCTTGGCGATAGTTTGGTAGCCCAGTCCAGCCTTGTGTAGGTCTGCAATCTTGTCCCTGACATCCTTGGACAGCTCTTTGGTCTTTGCCATGGTGGAGAGTTTGGAATCTGATTGTTTGATTGTGCCTGTGGACAGGTGTCTTTTATACAGGTAACAAAATGAGATTAGCATCACTCCCTTTAAGAGACTGCTTCTAATCTCAGCTTGTTACCAATATGAAAGGCACCTGGTAGCCAGAAATCCTGCTGAATGATAGGGGATCAAATACTTATTTCCCTCATGAACATGCAAATCAGTGCATAATTTGTTAGACATGCATTTCTTTTGAATTTGTTGTTGCTATTCTGTCTCTCAGTGTTACAATACATCTACCATTCAATTTTTAGACTGATCATTTCTTTGTGAGTGGGCAAACATTCAAAATCATCAGGGGATCAAATAGTTATTTCCTTCACTGTAATACAATGTTTACATAAATTTGATCTTTTGATGATAACTTTCAAAGCACGTGAACAAAAGCAAAGGGAAAAGAATGAGAAAATGTCTAAAACATTTTGTGGTATTCCCAAAAATAAGAAAAGAATGAATGTATTTTAAAAATACTGCTTTGCCATGCAGAATGTACCCGATGGAAAAAACACACACACTTCACTTATTATTTACTGTGTTAGGACTCAATTTGTTCATTTTGTGATGATAACAGGTTGCTGCTTTGGCTTTTTATCAAACTAGTAAAAAACACAGTTCTAGTACAGCACTGGCAAAAACTGGACTTATAATAAGATGAGGGCTGTCTATGTAGTGATGAAATGCTAACACAATGTACCTCATTTAGCGAGTCCAGGAACAATTTCAAGTTGTCAGAAAGTCTTGCTAGATCACCATTTTGCTTTCTTACTTCCTTCTCCACTGATACCTCAGTAAGTGCAGTCAGTCTGTCTTTCAGATACCTGAGATTATCCTCTTGTTTAACCACATCTTGTCTAATTTCCTGTAACAATACATTTCTCCATGTTAGTAAGAATGACATTACATGTTTGAATATCAATGGTTGTGAGGACTGGGAATGGAAGCATGTGGAAGATATACTGTAGATCTATCATGATGAACTACATGTATTGCTCCACTTGTAGCACCCTCCTATTTAGGTAATAGGAGTTTTAAAGTTAGGATAGGTATAGCTGTGTTTCTCTGCCTAACAGAGAGGCTGTTAGGTAAATTCAGTTTAGTATTCTGCTTAAAAGAGTGCTGTAATTGATTAGTCAGGTCTGCTCATGAAGCTCTGATGCTGTTAAAGTTTGTCTTGAGCTCCACTTGCCTTCAGGAAGCTATGAGAGTCTTCCAGAACATAGGTAGGGGCTAAGCAAATTAACAGCATGATAATGGATACAGCCCTGGCCAATTGCAGGGGAGTGGCCACATTGCATTCTGGGAGTGGTATTTATGTTCTGTGGGCACATGGGTTCAGCGTCTTTCCCTGGAGAGGATTGCCCTGCAGCCAGGCTGGAAGTAGGCTTACCTTGCCTGGCACTTGCTGCCATGCAGCCTCAGGTGGGCGACCTGAGGGCCTGATGTTAGAAAGAGTGACCCTGCTACTACTACTACTGTTAATGGGACTTTGCTCACTACTAAACAGTGTTCAATTAAGAGATCAGCTAGATGTCCTCAGTTGTGAATAGTTCTACTTTTGAAGTATCCTCCTAAATTCCCAATCCCTATCCCCAGTTCTACAATAAAACTCCAAAAACAACATCCCCTAGACTGGTCATTGGAGACAACAAGCAAAAATGTGTGTGCCCGATTGTGAAAAATACTTTGAGCCTGGCTGCAGGGCAAAGCATGGGGAGACCTGGACAAAAATACAAGCAGCCCTCACGAGAGTAGAGCTACACACTCTTCAGAGCAGATAGCTTACTGATTTTAAGTTTATTATAGGTTTAGTTTCCACAATAAAACATTTACAGTACAATATATAAGCAAGTGAATTTTCCTTAAGATTAAGAATTACTCCAAAAAAGAGGAAATTTAAAGTGGACCTTGATTCACAATGCAAGATCCACTTATTTTGTAGATCCCCACCCTTCACGGGTGAAAAAAGGACAGTAAAATAAAAATAAAAAATTAGCAGAAAAAAAGTAAAAAAAAACCTTACACCCAGAACTTCAGATAGCTTGCTGATGCAAGGTTGACATCACTGAACTTTCTCCTGGGATCCTGGGAAAGCTGAGAATCCCAAATCTCATAAGACAATTCTCCCACAAAGTGCTGGAGTACCTTCTTGTAAAACGTTTTCTTCTATCGTTGTTTTTTTGTTTGTTTGTTTTCCTGTGTATTTTGTATTGTATTTTCTTGGAGGGTTGGGGGTTTATAAGATAACTAGGTCTTGAATTTTGATGTAATGTCCTCTTTAGATATGCAGTCAAGCTCTGTCTATTCCAGCATAAGTGACAGTAAAAGCAAACATTCTCACTGGGGTTACGGAAAATAATAAGTAAAAAAGTAGACGGATGGAGACTCCTTTAAAGTATGTGGAAAGTAATTTCATAGTATATACATGATTTCAAACCTTTCACTTTCACTAGGAGAAAATAATAAGAAAGCACTGTAAATACCTTAGTTTGTATATTTTATTGACTGCTAATGTACCTCTTCATCCCCAAGCTCTGGGGGGGAGATATCAAGAATATGCTTGGTGATTATCGCCAATGTCACAGATCCCAGGAGTTCTTTAGCTCTATGAAGTGTACTCAGGCTGTAGGTGGGACTAAATGGATGGTTGACATGCCTTTACTGTGAAGGCTGACATGTCAGCAACTGTCTGACTACAAGACTGAGGTTTTCATGGCACTCTGTAGGTGCCAAATAGGAAGCAGAGACACAAACTTACCATGCTAGTGCTGATTTGCTTCTGTTTTCAGAGTGGTCAGCAAGGTAAAGGAAGGAGACTGGCAGGATCGCCACATATTTACTTAATTTTACTGCTTTTTACATACAAGAAAGAAAATACTAGGTGCATTTTGAGAGACAAAAGGAAGTTGTCCCCAACTATTGAATTTAAAGTCAACATACAGCTTCTCATTAGCTGTTTTCCTCCCATATCTATAAGCAACTTCATTAACTCAGATCAAAGTAAACAGTCAAAGCTAACATCTTCTCCAGCAAAAGTAAGACTTTTACATTCAGACAACAACTGACACAGATTTGTGGTTTGTGTTCAAACTAGTTTTATTGCACTTGCCAAAGGGAACAACTAACACTGCAGAAAAATTGAGTTTAAAGTATACCTTTATTAAAATGAAAAGTTAATATCTTAGCTAAAATCTTCCCCCACCTTACTACTCATTTCAGTTTTACCATATACTGCAGATATTCTGTCTCGTGCTCTGTATTTTCTCATACACTTAAAACAATAAAAATAAATGGAAGGAAAAAAAACAAACAAATTTCAAGAAAAATAGAAAATAAACCTATCTTACACTCCTGGCTTCCTCCCAGGGTGCCTCAGTGAGGGTAACATTGCAGAACTTCCAGTGAAACCCTGAGAAGGCCAACAATCCCTAGTGAGACGGAGCTCCTGCACTGTGCTGTTCGTCCTCAGTACAGTGTGCAGTGACTTGTGACCTTGTCTGTCTACTGGGCAGCTCCATTAGTTAGACATACAGTAAAGAGCTGAGGAGTTTCCTCACCTCTGTGTTACAGGCTCGACTGGCTACAAGTGAGCAGGCAGGTGGCAACTGCAAAACCTGCACATAAAAAAATAAGATGTGGGCTGTTGCAGTGTATGAACCCCAGTGCACTTGTTAATAGATGTGGAGTATGTGCCTTTTTTGCTCAGCACTAGCAATGTCCTGGGGAGCATGATGTTAAAATACAGCCTTGTTCGCATGCTGCTAAAATCTTCAACCAATGGAAACTAAGGAGTAATGGGTCTACAGCACACCCATTAAAACATGTAAAGACATTATAGCTCTGGAGCCATTACAGTCTCCAAAATAGTAGTAGTAAACAGTATAAAATAAAGTAATCACTCAATATCTTATACTCAAGTACATCAGCTCTACATGTTACCTGCACTGAAGATTTTAATTGTTCATATTTTGTAATGTCTTTAGCCCCTCCTTTAATTTGATTTAACTCTTTTTCCTTTGCTGCCAGCCAATCTGACACTTCTTTTAGCCTGTAAAGTTGAAGAGGACCAGTCAGTAACAGGCAATAAAAAATAGTAACACAAAAATTAAAATTATCAAAATTAGTACAGTTTAGAAAGCAAAATATAAGATGATGTTGTCTGGGTAAAATCATAGTCTTCTATCCATATCCAATTCAAAAGCCAAATTCTTTTGCTCCCATCTGGCTGTAGTTAGTTAGTTACATATACACTATATTGCCAAAAGTATTGGAAAACCTGCCTTTCCATGCACATGAACTTTAATGGCATCCCAGTCTTAGTCCGTAGGGTCCAATATTGAGTTGGCCAACCCTTTGCAGATATAACAGCTTCAATTTTTCTGGGAAGGCTGCCCACAAGGTTTAGGAGTGTGTCTATGGCAGCAATGGGCAAACTACGGCCCGGCGGACCTTTTAATCCGGCCCGCGGAGCTAGGCTCCTCTCACAGTCCGCCCTGAAGACCGGTGTAGCATGAAAATCTATGAGGATCTGTCCCCCTCGACGTATCTGCGCATGTGCCGGAGATCGCCGATCGGCTGCTAATGCCTGAAACTGGCACATGCGCAGATACGTCGAGGGGGACAGATCCTCATAGGAGACAGATTTTCATGCTACACCTGAACGGCGCGGGAAGACGGCGAGAGGAACGCGCGGAGCAAAGGTAAGTGAATTGACACAGGGGGGACTTGGGGACTTAATATGGGGAATGAATTAATATGGGGGATGAATTACTATATGGGGGATGAATTAATATGGGGAATGAATTACTATATGGGGGATGAATTACTATATGGGGGATGAATTACTATATGGGGGATGAATTACTATAGGGGGGATGAATTACTATGGGGGATGAATTACTATATGGGGGATGAATTACTATAGGGGATGAATTACTATGGGGGATGAATTACTATGGGGGATGAATTACTATATGGGGGATTAATTACTATGGGGGGTGAATTACTATATGGGGGATTAATTACTATGGGGGATGAATTACTATATGGGGGATGAATTACTATGGGGGATGAATTACTATGGGGGGTGAATTACTATGGGGGATGAATTACTATATGGGGGATGAATTACTATATGGGATGAATTACTATATGGGGGATGAATTACTATGGGGGGTGAATTACTATGGGGGATGAATTACTATATGGGGGAAGAATTACTATATGGGGGATGAATTACTATGGGGGATGAATTACTATGGGGGGTGAATTACTAGGGAGGTGAATTACTATATGGGGGATGAATTACTATATGGGGGATGAATTACTATATGGGTAATGAATTACTATATGGGGGATGAATTACTATATGGGGGATGAATTACTATGGGGGGTGAATTACTATGTGGGGGATGAATTACTATGGGGGATGAATTACTATGGGGGATGAATTACTATATGGGAGATGAATTACTATGGGGGGGATGAATTACTATGGGGGATAAATTACTATGGGGGTGAATTACTATGGGGGGATGAATTACTATATGGGGGATGAATTACTATATGGGGGATGAATTACTATATGGGGGATTAATTACTATGCTTACTATGGGGGAATATTACTATACTTACTATGGATGACACATACACATCATTCATCTACTCTTGGTCCGGCCCCCGGGTCCAATATATGAACCCATTGCGGCCCTCAAGTCAAAAAGTTTGCCCACCCCTGGTCTATGGGAATGTTTGACCATTCTTCTAGAAGCGCATTTGTGAGGTCAGGCACTGATGTCGGACGAGAAGGCCTGGCTTGCTGTCTCTGCTCTAATTCATCCCAAAGGTGTTCTATCGGGTTGAGGTAAGGACTCTGTGCAGGCCAGTCAAGTCCCTCCACCCCAAACTTGCTCATCCATGTCTTTATGGACCTTGCTTAGTGCATTGGTGCGCAGTCATGTTAAAACAGGAAGGGGCCATCCCCAAACTGTTCCCACAAAGTTGGGAGCATGAAATTGTCCAAAAGGCCTTGGTATGCTGACGCCTTAAGGGCTTGTTCCACTTGACTAAAAACTCTTCAAAAACGTTCCTATAGCATTAGTATGGGTGTTAGACAGGTGTTAATGAGCTTTAGTATGGGCGTTTTGCAAGCGTTACAAATGTTCCCAAAATGCCCTATGTGTGGTTTTGAGGCATTTTATAAGCCTTTTACAAAGGTTAAAACTGCACCACAAACGCCTATAATAAACTGTAATGGTATTAATGCGCCGCAACCAAACTGCAAATGCCCTGCAAACATCTGCCAGCGTGCTTCTGGACCGTCACCATAGACTTGAATGGGAGGCGTTGAAGGGCTTCAAACTTTTCCAGACTCGACATGAGGCTTCAATTTTGAAGCGACGCGAGGCTAATGCTTCATGTTTTGATAATGTGCTGTCCATAGTATCATTTGCATAGGTGTTTGAGGACTGTTAAAAACACCCTTCAAACACCTGCTTTTAATGCCAGTTGGAACTAGGCCTAAGAGTTACCTTCACTGGAACTAAGGAGCCAAGCGCAACCCCTGAAAAACAACCCCACACCATAATCCCCCCTCCACAAACCTTTATGCTTGGCACAATGCAATCAAACAAGTACCATTCTCCTTTGTAACCGAAACCCAAACACGTTCATTGGCTGGCCAGACAGAGAAGTGTGAATCATCACTCCAGAGAACATGTCTCCACTGCTCTAGAGTTCAGTGGTGGCATGCTTTACACCACTGCATCCGACGCTTTGCATTGCATTTGGTGATGTAAGGCTTGGATGAAGCTGCTCAGCCATGGAAACCCATTCCATGAAGCTCTCTACACACTGTTGTTGTGCTGATCTGAAGGCCACACAAAGTTTGGAGATCTTTAGCTATTGACTCTACAGACAGTTGGCGACTTCTGTGCACTCTGCCCTTCAGAATGTGCTGACCCTGCTCTGTCATTTTACGTGGCCTACCACTTCGTGGCTGAGTTGCTGTTGTTCCCAGTTGTTTACACTTTGTTATAATAACAGTTGACCATGGAATATTTAGTAGCAAGGAAATTTCATGGATGGACTTATTGCAGGTGGCAACCTATCACGGTACCTTGTTTGAATTGTATCAGTAGAGTGATCACTGTTACCTGTCATTACATTCACACCCACTTTCCAGTTCTAGTGATTTAGTGTGTGTTGCCCACGTAATGTCTGGAATATTGGCACAACAATGTCACTGGTACATCAATAGCTGTATGGATAGGGCATGGCTAATGTTCTAAAACAGTACCTGATTCTGAAATCCTTCCACTTGTCTGGATGTTCCATCAGCTTTAGATGTGTATTGTCAATCTGAGTTTTCATGTCTTTTAGTACCACTTTACTGCTTTCATAAACTCCTTTTATGGGGTCTCTCTCCTGCAGTTTTAAACACAGCTCTTCAATTAGTCTCAGCCTCTTCTCACACAGCTGGTAGCACCCTTTCTCACCAAAGAAAGCCTATAGCGAAACAGTAATAAAAACAAAGAAGAGAGGGAGGTCAGCAAAGTTGGATGAATGTATTAATTAAATATATCTATTGTTTATTAGCCCAAACGTAAAATTTATAGTCAACCTGTACTTTGCCCTAACTTAATTTAATACTTATAGTCAACCTGTAATTTGCCCATGCAGCCTACAGCACAAGATATCATAGCTAGCCTAGTACTGAGCTTGAATAATGCTATTACTACTCAACAGGGTTGATTTTCTAAAGGCAAATAGACTGCGCTTTGCAAGTGCAGTTGCTCCACAGCTTAGTAAATGAGGGGAACCTCTGCTGACTATCCAATCATGTGCCAGCAAAAATGCTGTTTTTTTTATTTTCCTTGCATGTGATTGGGTATTCTTTGTAAAGTGAAGCTTTACCTCATTTATTTAGCTCTGTAGAAACTGCACTTGCAAAGTACACAGTCCATTTGTCTTTAGCAACTCAACCCCACTGCCTAGTCAGTGAGCAAAGTCAAGTAAATATATATTTGTCATACCTTTTCTGGCTTTGGAGTTTAAGGCAGTCACCTGAACATGGGCTTAGAGCCAGTTGAATGTAAATTGTTTTAGCAATACTGCATCATGTTCAAACTGGAAATGTAATCTTTATATAATAGTGTAAATCAAAGTAGGGTATGAACAATTGGGGGACATACGACTGTGGGACTTTGGGGCCCATTTATACTAGATGTAAGTCCTCATCTAGAATATCAAAGATATAAAATGTGAACCCGCGAGCAGTTAAATAAGCAAAGATCCTACCTCGAAATGAAAGTGCTATAACAAAAAAATACAATCAGATAATGAAAAGCCCCCACACCTACACATACTCATACAAATGTGCTAAATATCAAAATTATACAATAACAGTGCAACGCTTTTCTCAAGCTCAAATAGTGACATAAATAATAATCCCAATGTGAACTGAATGGTGAAAAAATATTACAAACAATCTAATGAACTAATACAGTCCATCACTAATACATAGTCCTTTCAACTATAGAAAAAACTTTTGCCATTAGAAATCTTCTTTTTTCATATACAGTGCACCTCCATCACCAGTGACACCAGCTGTTCCCTCACCTGGAATTTGTAACCTTACAACTAAGTTTGGTCAAAAAATGGCTTGCGTCCTCTAGGTCAGGGGTCTCCAAACTTTTCAAACAAAGGGCTAATATGCTGTCCTTCAGACTCTAGGAGGGCCGGGTTGTTGCCAGTGGGGGTAAAAATGTCCTGGGCTCAGCATCAGTGAAAATAAACATGGCCTCAGGGTTGGTGGTCAGTAGGAAGAATAGTGCCCTATTGTTGGTATCAGTGGAAAGAATAGTGCCCCATAGTTGGTATCAGTGGGAGGAATAGTGCCCCTTCGTTTGTATCAGTGGGAGGAATAGTGACCCATTGTTGATATCAGTGGGAGGAATAGTGACCCATCATTTGTATCAGTGGGAGGAATAAAGCCCCATCATTTGTATCAGTGGAAGGAATAGTGCCCCATTGTTGGTATCAGTGGGAAGAATAGTGCCCCATTGTTGGTATCAGTGGGAGGAATAGTGCCCCATTGTTGGTATCAGTGGGAGGAATAGCGCCCCATTGTTGGTGTCAGAGGGAGGAATAGTGCCCCAAGGGCCGGTTAAAGGCTAGCAAAGGGCTGCATCTGGCCCTTGGGACACAGCTTGGAGACCCCTGCTCTAGGTGTACTGAGTGGAGGAGAAGGAGTCAGAAGAAGGAGCTGAATCAACAGTGAAGGAGAATCTTGGTAGAGGTCATACCATCACCATATGTCCACCTAGAGGACGCAAGCCATTTCTGACCAAACTTAGTTGTGAGGTCAAAAATTCCAGATGAGGGCACAGCTGGTGTCACTGGTGGTGGAGGTGCACTGTGTATGAAAAAAGAAGATTTCTGATGGCAAACGTTTTTTTTTATAGTTGGAAGGACTATGTATTAGTGATGGACTGTGTTAGTTCATTAGATTTGGGCACATTGTTTGTAGTATTTTTTCACCATTCAGTTCACATTGGGATTATTAGTTTTTTTATCTAGAATATGCTGTTTGATTTTGGCCACAAAAAAGATATTAGGGAACTGGAGAAAATGCAGAGAATGGCAACCAAACCTGAGAATGAGCGCACCTATGAGGAAAGATCAGAGGAACTGAATTTATTCTCTCTTAAGAAGAGGAGATTAAGAGGGGATATGATCAACATGTATAAATACATAAATGGTCCATGCAGTTGTTCACTGTAAGGTCATCACAGAGGACAAGGGGGCTCTGTTTACTTCTGGAGGAAAAGAGATTTAACACCAAAATAAGGAAAGGCTTCTTCACAGTAAGAGCTGTAAAAATATGGAATAGGCTCCCTCAAGAGATGGTTGTGGCCAGAACAGTAGATTGTTTTTTTTTGTTTTGTTTTTTAAAAGCCAGGATTCTTTCCTAGCTACAAAAAAATATAACTGGATACGAATAGTTATAGGATAGGTAAAGTTGATCCAGGGTATATACGATCGACTCTTGGGGGATTGGGAAGGTATTTCTTCCCCTGCTGGAGTAAATCGGGTCATGCTTTATTGGGGGTTTTTTTTGCCCTCCTCTGGATCATCTGTGGGTATAGGACTGTATATACACACACACACACACACACACACATATATATATATATATATAAATATAGCTATTCTCCCTTCTATTGGTTGAACTGGATGGACTTATGTCTTTTTTCAGTCAGACTAACTATGTAATTATATGGGCAGGGCAGGTAAGAAGCAGAAGGCCTTTCAGCATGATGTCCCAAACTGTGCTCCTAGTATGTAATATTCCAGCGGAGTCCAGCAGTAAGGACCTTCATAACTCTTTCCCTGTCAAACACTGAGACACTGCTCTCCCCAGTACCTCTTGACACCATACTGACTGGAAATGAATGTGGTATTCATGGCCTGACCCAAGTTATATATACACTGCTCAAAAAAATAAAGGAACACTTTTTATTCAGAGTATAGCATCAAGTCAATTAAACTCCTGGGATATTTATCTGGTCAGTTAAATAGCAGAGGGGGTTGGTAATCATTTTCAGCTGCTTTGTTGTTAATAAAATTAACAAACGGTGCATTAGATGGGAAACAATGAGATGACCCCCAAAACAGGAATGGTTTTACAGGTGGAGGCCACTGACCTTTTTTTCCCTACTCATCTTTTCTGACTGTTTTTCACTAGTTTTGCATTTGGCTAGGGTCAGTGTCACTACTGGTAGCATGAGGCAATACCTGGACCCTGCAGAGGTTGCAAAGGCAGTCCAACTTCTCCAGGATGGCACATCAATTTGTGCCACTGCCAGAAGGTTTCCTGTGTCTAGAAGCGCAGTCTCAAGAGCATGAAGGAGATTCCAGGAGACAGACAGTTACTCTAGGAGAGCTGAACAGGGCCGTAGAAGGTCCTTAACCCATCAGCAGGACCGGTATCTGCTCCTTTGTGCAAGGAGGAACAGGATGAGCACTGCCATAGCCCTACAAAATGACCTCCAGCAGGCCACTGGTGTGAATTTCTATTACCAAACAATCAGAAACAGACTTCATGAGGGTGGCCAATGTCTTGTAGTGGGCCCTGTGCTCACTACCCAGCACCATAGAGCTCGATTGGCATTTGCCATTGAACACCAGAATTGGCAGGTACGCCAGTGGCTCCCTGTGCTTTTCACAGATAAGAGCAGGTTCATTCTGACAGACAAGAAAGGGTCTGGAGAAGCTGTGGAGAATGTTAAGCCAACGTCAGCATGATCGTTTTGGTGGTGAGTCAGTGATGGTATGGGGAGGCATAGCCATGTAGGGATGCACAGACCTGTACAGGCTAGACAATGGCACCCTGACTGCCATTAGGTATCAGGATTAAATCCTTGGACCTATTGTCAGACCCTATGCTGGTGCAGTGGGTCCTGGGTTCCTCCATATCAGTATCGATATCCAGCATGATATTTTTCCCCATTGAGATCTGATGTGTTTTTAAAGTGTTCCTTTAATTTTTTTGAGCAGTGGAACGTATGGAACGTAAGGGAGTCCAGGGTATCACAAAGGCTTTTCAATCTATCTATCTATCTACATTCATGCATCTAGAAACAGTGAATAAGAGTTTGTACTTGTTCAACTGTAGCTGACTTGTTCATGCATACAGGTCCTTTGGTGACTTTGTACACCCCTGCTTATGGCACTACATAATTATTCTATTCTGTTGATTAGTGTTATTATGCTGACATTTCCATGTTTAATTTCTGAGGTAGGCAGATGTTTAATGTGTTCCTACCCTGTGTTCTTTCAAAATCTTCTCACTGCCATCTATTGGAAGCATTTTGTTTTCCCGAGTCAATTCTGCTCTGCAGTCCTCCACTGAGGCTAGAATCCTATTTCTTTCCAGCTCAATTTTCAGATGTAATAAGTGGTAGGGAGCTTGACTTTGAAAATCCTATAAAGCAAAAAAAAGAACCATGAAATTAAGGTTTAGAAGAAAACATGACTTGAATTTCACATTCACTGGTCACAGTAACTGCTGTGATTGTAGATACACATTCACATTTCGGGACCAGCTCAGGACAAAATTGATATAAAGTATAATTTGTTTATTTTGTTGGGTTCAGCTCCAATGGCTTCCATTTAGGAGCATCTACACAAGATATCTAAACCACTTTAAATGGTCTCTCAGCAACAAGGAGCAGCAGTTAAAACAGCTCAAGAACACATAAAACGCAACTTAAATTTGCACTTCATTTCCAGGATTTTTTTTCTTAGATCACAGAAGCCTAATTTGTTTAAGGATATAATGTGAAATCCAAAACATAAACTAAAATACAAACCTTCCATTGTTTGTGTAATTTCCTGACAGTTTCTTGAAGTGGCTGCTGTTCTTGCTCTGGCAGGATATCTGTAAGTTCATCACAAGCTTTCAGGAAAGCATTAAGAACCTTCTGATCTAACTGGCCAAAAAAGTCCTGCATACAAAAAAAACGTTATAGAGTTTTCTGACAGGACAAATGTATTTCAATAAAGTGCATTATATCATTTTGTGTGCTGTAAATGTGCAACTTGCTAGTGTAGCGCAACTCAATTGTCTTTAGAGACACTAACCCTTTAAGCATGGCAAAATAAAAAACATATGCTGTACATCCCTGCAATATATGCACATTTCTCCATGTTTTATCCTTTAAAATACCTGCAAGTACAGAAAAATACCTGTTGATTGGCAAAAAATACACTCCTAAGTTGTGTTGTAGGCTAATAACACACAGCACTTTGTGGACTGTGGTGTCAGCCCCGCCAAGTTGTCTTTTTCCATCTCCCTATCCATAACCTTATCCTTAAGATAAAATAGAAAGTGTTGCATAGGACAGCTCTGAATTTATGACATGATCAACAAGTAGTTTTTGCACTTATTGAACAAATATATAAAGCACTGTAATTTTCACAATCATAGTTGTTCTGCTGTATATTGTGCTTCTTAATAAATTCTATTGGTAATTTGTGGTTAAATTGAAAGGTTCAAATATCCTAAACGTTGTACATTCCAATAAGCACCTGAATCCTGAAATTTATGTACCACTAGTTGTTATTTTATGAGATAAAGGGAAGGGGGGATTTACTAAAACTGGTGCACACAGAATCTAGAGCAGCTGTGCATAGGGAAGACCAATAGGCATAGGGACCAATTGAACAAGCTGAAGTTAGAAGATGATTGATTACTATGCACAGATGTACCAGATTCTGTGCGAATCAAGTGTAGTAAATCTCCCCCAAAGTGGGTTTTATTTTTGATGGCCCTTGACTACTGTAAATAGAATGGTGCAATTTGTGCACATATTGTCACTTGGGTAGTGAAGGGTTAAAAAAAGTTTGGCCCTCTGTTTGTGTCCCACTGGAAATTTAAATTTGCTTCCTGTTCCATAAACACATCAGGATGTTAGAGGATATTTCTGCAATGTGAGGAAAGTCCTCTCATGGACAGCTGTCACTAGAATGTCTCCCCACTTAAACACTTCCCCTCTTTTATGGTTCAGGTGACAACTGAAAGTTTTGGATTCCCCAGCTCTTTCTCCCCCAAAAATAATGGTCAAATAAATGGGCAAATAAAAGTGTGAATCTGCCCAGCATGGACACATCACATCAGTGTGGAGACATCACTCAAAACTGGAATGAGGCTCTTACCCTTCACCACTATATCCAAAACTAAAACTAAAAGTTTTTGCTTTAAAGTACCTTAATTTGACTTGCTAGCAGCCTCTTCCAGTCTACTGCACAGCAGAGTTCAGAGAGGGGCGATAGAGAAGCTGCACAAGAAGCCAATCAGTTGTGCCGGAGTGCATGCAGCATACTGGTAGAAGACTGATAGCAAAGTGACAGAAGATGACTTAATCAGCATGCTGTCTCTCCTTTTGCTGTTCAATCACAGGGTATAGCATAGCTGTGTAAATCTTATATATGCTTTTAGCTGTGTATTTAGCCGTTTGCCCGGAGTTCAACCTTTGCTGTAAAATGCTCCCATTTTGAGTTGTGTGGGGCAAGACATTCTGTTCCTCAAAATGGGAAATGCTATAGTCTTCAGCTTTTAGTGGTTTTTCTATAGGATACAAGGAGAGCTCACAGACCAGTTACAGAAGTAGCATAGCCAAAAATGTTCATCCTGTCATTACTTCCATGACACCATGGCTTCAAACAACAGTCAAGTTCTAGTGATGGTGGAACCGATCTTTAAATATCACATTTAAATAAAGTCTGTTATCTGTAGCTATTTCATTTTGGGTGGAAGTTAATAACAGAAAGCAGTATGTGAAGTTATACATGCTTCTACTGTCTGCTGTCTGCTAGAATAAAGGTCTGTCTTGAAAAGGGGGCCTTCATGTCCCTGGAATGTTGATTGACTGTAGCCATGCTCTGAACAAGAGAGGAGGATTTCACTTCCTGCTGTAAAGTGGGAACCCACTTAAAACTTAGAAAAACTAAAACAGATCCACCTTGTTTGCCCCTCTGCAACGTGAATAAACTTACCCATTTTAGAGTAAAATTAAACATTTTTTGTTTGAGCCCTCCCCAAAAGGACTTCTAGCTGAAGAAGCCATGACTTTGTTGCAAGGCAATGATCTAGTTATGGCTTTTCAATGCTACTCATTAATTAAAAATGTTTGAAGTGCTGCCAGCTTGAAGACATCAACAGAAGGCCCAATTGCCACTATATACATTATTTAGATTTATACAAAATATTAGGGAATTCTCTTTTTATTATAGTTTATTATGCTATACTAAGCCTCTATCTTGCTTTAGTTAGTACAGGGAACTATAGTTCCAGATGAAGAATTATCGGGAATATTTGCAATATGGAAACAAAGCACCACTACTATTTTGAGTCTAAATAATCATTTCAGGTTTATCAGCACACCCAGAAGCTTCTGTTTGGATTTTCAGGAGAAACCACCATAAGAGTTCTCATTTTCCCTAACTTTAGCAGCTGTCTGCAATTCCTAAAACCTGAATGGGGGGCCAGAGGAACCTCAAGTCAAAAGTCACAAAAATCATCAAATGGCAAAAGCTACTTACAGTGTGCTTCTTTAGCAATTCTTCTGGGTTTCCCTTCTCTTTCAAGTATGATTCTGCTGTTTTCAAGACCTTCTCAAGTTCCGCTCTAGACTCTTCAAACTTCTTCATTAGGCTGCTGTTGGACTCTACCATTTTTTTCCACTCCGATATTTTCTTTACCATGGTCTTAATTTAAAAAGAAAAATGGCACATGCATATCTTATATTTATGGCTTGTGCAAAGTAAAATATCAGTGGTAGAATATTTTTAACAGATTTATTTACTTATTAATGTGGGCAAGTTATGAAGAAATGTCAAGTTTTAATTTAGGATCCCCAAGTCCTAGAACTGTATTTAAAATACAATATGTGTGAGATTTTTTTTTTTTTTTTTCAATTCAAATCTGACCATGGACATCAAAGGATAGCTCTGATGTAATGTAAATGTCTGTCAAAATCATTTGGCCACACTTCAGGCATGGTGGGGACAGATTCAGTTCAAATGTTCCAGGCAATGTTGGAACCAGCTTATCTCAAGGTAAACAATGGCAACTGTACTAATTTGTCCAACTTTTTGAAAAAGTACATTCCCCAGGATTCTTCAACCAGAACTGTCTGTCATAGAATTGAGACAGAAAGTGAAAAGGTTGGTTGACTGTCATCTTGAATAAAAGGGCCTTCAGACACCTATCCAAATGTAGTAATATGAGTCATACATTTATGCATGTATTAATGAACTTTTAAAGTGTGATTAACAGCAATGTTGTACAACCTAAATTCATGTTTGTTTCATGTATTACTTAATTGATTAACTGATTGTAACTGATTGTAAACCTCAAACATGAACAAAGTATATCCCTCTATTGTTTGTACTTGTCTGAATTCAGAGCCAGTGTCATTTCTGCCTGCTGCTTCGTTTCCTCTACTAAAGGCATAAGTCACTTCTGAGGAGTTTTCCTGACACCATGAAAAAAATGGTGACAGGGGAGGGCACAGCCTGTGCTTTCCTTCTGTGTGCTGAGTGAAGGGAGGTGTGTCCCTTCTCTCGAATCAGCTTTCGGAGCTGTCCTCTCTGATGTAACTTTAGTTCCCTGCCCCCTGCTTTTCAAAGCTGAGAGATCCTGTGTAAATTCTGCACTTTGAATGGGTGTAGGGGAAAGATGACTGTAAGTAAAGAGGTACAACTTATGTATTTGTTTCATCTCTGTGTATCATCTGAGGCCAGTCACACCACTGCGTATATGTAAGGATTTACAACCACTTTAATGTATTATAGAAAGTGAGCCATTACATTGGACAGATTGTTTTAAAATGCACCAAAAAGGCATGGACATTTGAAAAGACCCTAAAGCGACATTGCTCGCAATTACTGACTATTCCCCATTTTTCATTTTTTTCTCTGTAGTGCAGGGACTACTGTTACTTCCTGCAACATGAGGCTTCTAAGCCAGAAATAGTAACATTAACTGTAATTTCCTCAAATATTCCATGTGCTTTGCCCTGGTTCCTGCTCAACAACTTCCCTGATGTAAATAGGACCTCATATGCAGTCACATTCATCTTTACACTGTCTTGCCTATCCCAGACTAGAGCTCCCTGCATCTTCTAAAATATTGCAATTAGAGATGAGCGAATTATTCAAAAATTCGATTCGGCCGATTCGCCGAATTTCAGGAAGAAATTCGATTCGATGCGAATTTATTCGCTACGAAGTTAACTTATAAAAAGGGTTTCTAGGCTTCAGAGAGCCTTTAAATTAGTGCAGAACACTGTACCTTTAATTTAAATGCCCTTGGAGATGAGGAACGAGAAGGAGAAGGATGAGAAGAAGGAGAAGGAGAAGGATGAGAAGAAGGAGAAGGATGAGAAGAAGGAGAAGGAGAAGGATGAGAAGAAGGAGAAGGATGAGAAGAAGGAGAAGGATGAGAAGAAGGAGAAGGAGAAGGAGAAGGATGAGAAGAAGGAGAAGGAGAAGGATGAGAAGATGGAGGAGAAGGAGAAGGATGAGAAGAAGGAGAAGGAGAAGGATGAGAAGAAGGAGAAGGAGAAGGATGAGAAGAAGGAGAAGGATGAGAAGAAGGAGAAGGATGAGAAGAAGGAGAAGGATGAGAAGAAGGATGAGAAGAAGGATGAGAAGAAGGAGAAGGATGAGAAGAAGGATGAGAAGAAGGAGAAGGATGAGAAGGAGAAGGATGAGAAGAAGGAGAAGGATGAGAAGAAGGAGAAGGAGAAGGATGAGAAGAAGGAGAAGGATGAGAAGAAGGAGAAGGATGAGAAGAAGGATGAGAAGAAGGAGAAGGATGAGAAGAAGGATTAGAAGAAGGATGAGAAGAAGGAGAAGGATGAGAAGAAGGATGAGAAGAAGGAGAAGGATGAGAAGAAGGATGAGAAGAAGGAGAAGGATGAGAAGAAGGAGAAGGATGAGAAGAAGGATGAGAAGAAGGAGAAGGATGAGAAGAAGGATGAGAAGAAGGAGAAGGATGAGAAGAAGGAGAAGGAGAAGGATGAGAAGAAGGAGAAGGATGAGAAGAAGGAGAAGGATGAGAAGAAGGAGAAGGATGAGAAGAAGGAGAAGGATGAGAAGAAGAATGAGAAGAAGGATGAGAAGAAGGAGAAGGATGAGAAGAAGGATGAGAAGAAGGATGAGAAGAAGGAGAAGGATGAGAAGAAGGAGAAGGATGAGAAGAAGAAGAAGGATGAGAAGAAGGAGAAGGATGAGAAGAAGGAGAAGGATGAGAAGAAGAAGAAGAAGGATGAGAAGAAGAAGAAGGATGAGAAGAAGAAAGATGAGAAGAAGGAGAATTCCAAGCCGGCAAAAAGTGTATCTGCAGAGCTCCGCTATTTCTTAGCGGAGCTCTGCAGATACACTTAGCGGAGCTCTGCAGATACACTTTTTGCCGGCTTGGAATTCTTCTTATTTTCATCCTACTTCTTCTTCTTCTTCATCCTCATCCTCTTCTTCTTCTTCTGAGGATGAGGATGAAGAAGAAGAAGAAGAAGAAGTAGGATGAAAATAAGAAGAATTCCAAGCCGGCAAAAAGTGTATCTGCAGAGCTCCGCTAAGTGTATCTGCAGAGCTCCGCTATTTCTGACAGTTCTGTGACATTCACTCCATACAGCGGTTGAAACATTGTATCTATTTGTTTCCATAAATGGAACCATTTATGGAAACAAATAGATACAATGTTTCAACCGCTGTATGGAGTGAATGTCACAGAACTGTCAGAAATAGCCTATTTCTGACAGTTCTGTGACATTCCCTCCATACAGCGGTTGAAACATTGTATCTATTTGTTTCCATAAAAGGTTCCATTTATGGAAACAAATAGATACAATGTTTCAACCGCTGTATGGAGGGAATGTCACAGAACTGTCAGAAATAGGCTATTTCTGACAGTTCTGTGACATTCCCTCCATACAGCGTTCGAAACATTGTATCTATTTGTTTCCATAAATGGTTCCATTTATGGAAACAAATAGATACAATGTTTCAACCGCTGTATGGAGGGAATGTCATGGAGGGAATTTTTCCTGAAATTCGTATCGAATTCCACTTCGCCTGGTTCGATTCGCTCATCTCTAATTGCAATCCATGCAGAACAGTGGCTTTGTCAATCTCAAGCTTAGCACATGCACTTTGGAAAGCCATTATTCTCAATGACCATGTCCTTTGCACACAGGAATGCTGAACATTTTTAAACACTGTAAAGTCCCAGAGCAAATGGTGAGAAAGGTGAGTAGACTCTAGGCCAGGGGCAGACTGACCATTTGGAAACTCGGGCACTGCCCAAGGGCCGGGGTCAGTAGGGGGCCCCATGAGATGCCCCTGGTACCTTTTTCATAGCCTTTTTTGAGTTTGGGCAAGGACACAGGGGCCCCATGATCCCCTATTGCCGGGGGCCCCATGAGTTGTCAGTCCATCTCTGCTCTAGGCAATGCACTTATCTTTAAAACTATGCTTTTTTCTTTTTTACTTTCAACTGTGTGGTGTGACTGCACAAACTGTTATGTCAGACTTGTCATACTTAATATCCAGGCATAAAGTAAAGGGATTTGCAGTAACCATGTATAACCAATTGTAATGCAGTTCTCACTACAATGCCTGCTCAAGCTGCTGACTGCTGTTTTACTATGAATAACAATGCACTTGCTTTGCACTGTTATTAAAAAGAAATTATACATTTCCTGAGCTGAACATATTTTAAACACAATGGGCACATTAATGCATGCTAAAAGCACAACATAAAAGTGTTTTTGAGAAAGCTCAGAAAGGGGAAAACTGATTGTTACACCAACAAATTAGACCCAGAACCACAAATCCACAATCTATCTCTTGAAAATATAATATGTGCCAGACTACATTTCCTATCAGGATCTGTTTTCTGATAAACTTCTGTTTTTAGTTGTTAACATCAAAAGCTGCACTAAAGAAGATATTTTATGTTTCCTTCACTCTTAAAGTGGACCTATACTAAAAACTAAAGGTTTGCTAGCCAATACCTAGAAATGATAACTGTGCTTAAACAGTATCCTAAAATCCTATTTTTTGTCTTAGCAGTTCTTGTGCCTAGGCACTCTTGTGCATTACGCTTCATACCTGATCATTAATTTTACTTCTTTCTAGTGGTCGTAGATGGATTGAAATTCCTTGCCGAATTTCGATCCATCTATGACCAGCTAAAGGCACTGTGCCTCTGATTACTAGTCTCATGAGATTTGGAGTGAGATATGGTGCTGTCACTACTGTGCTACTCACTTTTCTCTTTGCTAGAGAGAAATCTACAAAGGCAAGCATTTGTGGTTTTAGCACTTCTGCTGCTTATGTATTCCTCTATTGGTCAAAAGACCACTAGCCATCAAGAGGGCTGCTCTGATATGAGAAAGCAAAGCCCTGCACATCTACCAAGATGGTTAGCCATCACCTTTCACCTCTACTAAGATGCTCACAAAGACGCAGTGTAGATTAGAATAAGTGATTGTAAGTCAGAAATGAGGAAAATACACTAATCTGCTTTCCTCTACTTGCATTTTTTGGGCACAGCTTCCACAGTATATTTCCTAATGATCCCAAATTATCCCAACCGCGGAAATGCACGCTAATTACAAAGCTATCACTTGATTCAAGTTCTCTTGTTCCAGAAGGACTAAATTGGGTCCAGTTAGAAACAGCTGAATTCAGTTACTCAGAATGTGGCTGATTCATTCAGCACTAATTGGCTAGCTAAATATATTATGAAGGAGACAAGGTGACAAATTTAGCAACAAATAGACAACAGTACATAGGTTTTTCCTGCTCGCTTGCAATCAGCACTTTGTAACATTTAAATGATGGCGTAAGACATGAAGAACAACTGCCAAATTAAAACAACATATGAGACACAGTGCAGAACACAGCATTAGGGATTATTACAAAGTAAAATGATTTCAATTAAAAACAAGTGTAATAAAACCCACCAAAATGGCACAAAAAACATAATAAATAACATGAAAAGGAGGATATCTACATATTGGAAGCCAAGACATTTTTTAATATGTCAGTGTGATGAAGATTCTTGGTGATGATAGTATTTCCTCTCAAGGCTCGCATTTACAGTTTTTTTTTAATTTAAAATAGAGGTGATAATGGTTGTTTCAAAACCAAACTGACCCTCCATTGCTACCATAAAAAATCATATATTATAATTATGTGGTCCTTGAAAAGCATAAAGGCTTTATTTGAGGCCCCCATAGTATAACTGGTTGCCTACAACTGGCTTAGAGAACTGCATGTCTCAGTAAGTCATCTACTGTAAGTTTTAACTGCTACAAGAACACGCTAGACTCTTCTGGGCAGGTGACCAAACTGACATCTGAGTAGAAACAGGTTAGAGTAGTAAACCATATGGAAACAGTGTGAGAATTCTAGTCCAATAATGCCAACTGTTTCTTTTTTATTTTTAGGCTAAAGATTAGGTAAAAATATGTTATAGATAGCTCGGAATTCAAAGGAAATGTTCTAGTCTAGCGTGCCTTGCGAAAATGATACATCACATTGACCCTCACTTAGTATTCGTGAGTTATAAGGGTTTAGCTATTGGAGAACATCTTTTACACTTTACTGTTAAATCAGGTTTGTTGTAGTACAGGTTTACCATATAGTATATTTTTATTGTGACCTATTGACAGCTAAAAAAAGAAACTCTGTCGGAAATAATGCTTATTGTAAATCCATTCAGAATATTCAAATATTTCTGTAGGTGCAAAACTACAGCTGTACCTACAGGTAGTTTATCTAATTTGGTGCTAGCATATAAATCCTATTTTTTTTTTCAGGAAAATGGGCAGCTTATGGTATATGAATTGTCAGAACAAATAAGCTTTATATGCTATAGATGTGTGAAAAGTTGAGTGATAGAGACAGAAAATCTCTGACCACTTACTATTCATTATGAAGATTGTAGAAAAGCTCCATTCTGAACTCGGAACTTACTATCAACAAAGATGTGATCAGTACATAAAAGATCATTTGATGACCAGTTTTTTGCTAAACAATGGGAATCACAAAACCTCATGATTACTACAAAGTGTATCTATGTCATTGTGATTTGTTTGCCTATTTGCAGGTTAATAGTGTGCATATATAAATGGCTCTTGTCCGTGTTTTACTGATTAATTGTGTTACTCTACGCATAAAGTTGCAATGATTTTTGTTCCACTGTTAAAATTAAAAACATTCCCACCGCTAATGATATAAAACTGTTTTTTTATTTATTTGATTCACGTTTATATATTGATGAAAACATTTTAATAAAGATCAACAATATACAAAGAAAATCTAACAATAAACACATTTGATTATTAAAATGTGTTTATTGTTATATTATTGTTATATTGTATTCTCTCGTAGTGGCAATTACATGCAATTATCTGTAAACCTCCTGAAGAAGCCAAAAATGTGGCGAAACACGTCGAGTGGGAATTGTTGCATTGTGAACTCTAAGTCATATGGAGCACCTTGTTGGTTTTACGTTTTTCACAACTACTAATGTGATGTCGTTTTTTATATAACAATATGTCATAAAGCTTTGTATGATTTTAGTACAACATATAATGTTTGGAACGTTTTGAGCACCTTAAAAATCCCTTTTTCTTTCTATACTGTTGGCTATTTACTATATGGGATGTGGTGCTAACTGATCTCCAGTCCACCTGAAACAATCTAAAAAATATTTTAATAAAGATGTGCTGGACACACCATTTATATTTGTCCCAGACAGTATCCATTTTTATAAAAAAATACATTTAGTTCAGTATTATATTATCCATCACAAAATTATGTACATTAGGCTCATATGTGTTTTCAATTCATTGCGAAGGAACACACTAGTTAGGTGTTAATTTAATCTATAAAGCTGTCCACTGCTAATCAGAACTATTTGTCTAATGTGATAGAGTTGTAGAAATGTGACAAAAAAAGGAAAAATGAAGAGATGCCCACTGACATAATATGCAGTAAATGTGTTATTGATTTGCAGGATAAGAAAAAAATGTGATAGCCCTAACAGACAAAAAACACGTAGAAATCCTATAGATGCTTGGAAATATTTTACGAGAGTATCTCTGGTAATTTACGATTCAAGAATAAATTTATTAAGATTTAGCTGCTTTAGGCAACACAAAGACTTTTTTTCATATAGCACTGCACCCAGTAAGGTGGTAGAAGTTCCAAAAAAAAAATAAAGGCATTTTTTTTCTGCATTTTGAATAAAGTAAGGGAGGGTTAAGGCAACTGTCAGTGTTTTTTGCCATCTGTGGGGACATTTCCAATCACTTATTGTCTCACAGCCAAATCAAGAAGTGAAATCCCTCCAGTGCAAGGGAATCCGTAGTTGTCACCAGGGTTACAAGAACCAGTGTTCCCACTGGAAAATTTCTCTTTTTTTGTCTTCTCCTATTCTGGCGACAACCCGAATTTTAGGATTTTCTTTTACTTTCACTTTTAGTGATAATAGTAAACATGACTCATAGAGAAGGTGAATCTCCCCTACAGGAGCACGGACCGCAATAACATTATAGGAGTTCTAATTGTTCTGCAATTAGTTCTATCCAAAACTTTCAAAAAAAAGTTTTCACTTTAGCCAGATTTTAACTACAATTTAGTATTAAACAGAACCCTAGGAGGAAAAAGCTAATTTCCTTTCCAATATATATATATTCCATATATCCACTTCTACAGATAGACAAAAACTGATTTGCATGGTGTGCAAATTTATAATTGTAAGATAATGAAAGTTTTGGCTTTATTAAACTTTTGCTTGTTGATAAGGGGAAAAAGATATTGACTACTATGTTTACAGCTATATAATGCTTCACATTTCTACACTTTCACAGATTATCATCAACATCCTGTAAAAAAAAGAGATAAATTGAAAAGGCACACAAAGTTTGTAGAACAAAATCTTTAATAGGAAGCACAGCTTATTTAATTCAGGTTCCCACAAATGTGATATGAAAATTCCCTTATTGCTTTACATTCTGCACTGTGTCTTATAGATATTCCTGATAACTTGTGTTGAACACAGGAGGATGCGGATAAAAAGTACTCAAAGGTGGAAAAACCAGTAGGAAAAAAAACACAAGAATAAGAATTTGTAAAGTGACAGTTGGGGGAGTCAGAAATGAAGTCATCAACCAAAAATCACCTGAAAAGCGGACTGAGCATCTGTTATTTTCTTCTGCAGAGGAGATCGGTCAAAATGGTGCATTGATTTGCTGATTGTCAGTGCTTTGTGTACAGCTTGGCCATTCTTCTCAATTATGGCCAAGGCTTTTTTACAGCTCTCTTGATATGTTATTAGCTCCTACAATATGAAAATAAAAATAAATATTAATTCTGTCATTCTGCAATGCTTGATATAAACTTTCAATTAATACAACTATGCTAGAATTCAATTTAGACACAGTTATCATTAATGCTTTTTTAAAAAACTGTCCTTATGAGGTGGCTAATTTTGATCTATGTGTGCATCAGGGTCGTATACAAGTCAATCTATTGATTGACTTGTGTACAACCAGCCTGTCGGGTTTTTCCCAAATGATGGCTATAGCCGGCAACACTAGTTATTGTGTTCTGCTACCAGGTAAGGTTCCCTGCTGGGAGAGCTATGTTGATGGGGAAATCAAGCACTTTTCTTTCCTTCCAGCCTGCCTTAGGTTTAGACCTTTAGAATGTTTGATAAATCAGTCAGGTTCTGTGACTTCAGTACTATTGCTAATAAGACCCATTGTTATCTGAGCATGTTACAGTATGTATGGCATAATATTATGTATGCAATCTCACATTACAAATACTGTTAAACATTTACTAGCTCAGAACTGGTGGGATTATCTACAGTATCTCACAGAAGTGAGTACACCCCTCACATTTTTGTAAATATTTTATTATATCTTTTCATGTGACAACACTGAAGAAATTACATTTTGCTACAATGTAAAGTAGTGAGTATGCTAACTTTTGTTGCCAGCGGTTTAGACAATAATGGCTGTGTGTTGAGTTATTTTGAGGGGACAGCAAATTTACACTGTTATACAAGCTGTACACTCACTACTTTACATTCTAGCAGAGTGTCGTTTCTTCAGTGTTGTCACATGAAAAGATAGAATAAAATATTTACAAAAAAGGGAGGGATGTACTCACTTCTGTGAGATACTGTATGTACTATAGACATATAGGGCTTAATCTGGTTTAGCAAATAGCAGTGATGTTGATCTGACCACAGTAGTTGCTGCTTTACTGCTCATTTGTTACCATCAGTGCTTTCTACACTGGCTTAGTTCAAAAGTAATGTCAACTAAATATTTCTAGACACTGATACATAGAATAAAAATAGAGATGTATTCAAATTGTTTGCTACTGCACACACAGAAGGGAGAATGCCAGCTACACAATTCATTAGTCTCAGTTCACTAAGATGATGGCATATCTACCTTCAAAATATGGTTTTTCAATTGCAAACAAGAAAATTGCATATGATGATGAAAACACTGCATACATTATGCTTTTGTGAACTGACCTGATTGTTGCATGATACGCTGCAGCATGTAGCAGTAGTAAGGACTACCCTATTATACATACCCGCTGCTTCTGTTTAAGAACAGATGTGGATTGCAACTCCATGTCTGACATTGAGATAATTCCAGTTAGTTTCTCAAGAGTCTCATAAAAAATGGTCATGTGATTCTCGAACTCTCCAAGTGGCATAAGAAGTTGTTGCGATTCATACAATAGTGGAGGATATCTCTCTCTTATCTGAGGATAATGAAAAAAAAAGTTATACAGTCCTTCATGTAGAATAGTGAATCAATTGAAAAACACGCCCCAAGTTTTTCATGTTTTCATCATATCCTAATGGCTACTTTACAGCAGGTGGTTATACTGTATCTTTAGATTAGCAAATTTCTTTCTGTGCCGATATTTATTTTACTTTGATTAGTCATGTCAAATTATAAAAATACCCTACAAGACAATTTGGTCAGTAAAGTAAATAACACCCACAATCTGTTAAAGACTAGTTGAAGGCACAGGAAAAAAGATATGCAAAACAGATATGCAGACAAATAAAAATTGCAATGGCAATCTCCATTTTCATAGTGTTATCTGCGCATTCCTATTACAACAAATGTGCAGAGTGTTTAAATATGGTTGTGCAGTCCTATAAGCAACATATTTAGACCTAGTACTCTCAGTAATCAGCTCTCAGTAAGAGTACTGGCTTAACCAATCCCCTCACCTTCTCTGAAATATAAGACTAAGGACACTTGTGGCTAATAGACAGGTCTGTCAGCACCGAGCATTTGAGTGTGAGATAGGAAGCAGTATTTTTAAGTGAGAAAAAAGAACATATAAGGTATTGTCATGCAAATATCAGTTGCAAATCATCCTATGTGGGGGACTGTATATGTATACGAGGAATAATAGGACTGTCAAATGAATTTACTCGATTTAGTTGGTCCTTGATTCTTGCTACAGCTGCCAACATCTCACTGGCTTCAGATGGTGGAGTTTCCTTTGTAAGAAGCTGAGCCATCCTTGTCACTGACTTATACTGGGCTTCTATGATTGGCATTTTCTGTTTAATATCCTGTAATAAATAGAAAGTAATTGAAAATGGTTAGTTTCTGTGTCAAATCATGACTAAGCACACAGCTAAAAATAAACAGAGCTCTCTGTTCTTTCACAAATGGATATCATACAACGAACACGAAAATCATCTAAAGCAGCTAATGCTATGTAAAATTAAATCCCAAGCAGATGTTCAAACTTCAGTCCCTCTACCTACAATTGCTTATTGCACATATTACAGATATGTGACTAGGGCTTGTATTTTGCAGAGAAGGAAGCACCATAGTTGTGACCCTCTTCTCCTATGAATCACGCCAACCTTTAGCTGATGGTCCAGCAAAGAAGGAAGCAGGTTGCACTTAGATCCAAACACTGACAATCTATTAATTTGAACATAAACAGCAGATAGTCTACAACTAATGCCAGGTCAATGACAGAAATGCCTCAGTGGAGGAGGTCCCAGGTGGGAATCCTCTGTTTGCTTTTTCTGCATTAATAACATTTGTCAGTGTATGAAACAGCTTCCTTCTTCTTTGGATTTGTGAAGTGTGTAGAGTAGAGGTTGAGCCCCTGCTGGTGTTCTGCACCTGGTTTTCTGGAAGAATGACCCAAGTACCTTCCAAGGTTGATTTGTAATTTATATTACAAGGGCTGAAATCAATATTGAGCTCTGAAAGCTAATTAGTGCTACCTGTTAACTATTTTTCTTATGTCCTATGGTCCTAGGGATGGTTAATGTGAGGACACCTTCAAGTACGGCATTGTTTTCTGCACCAAAACCTATGAGAACTGAGCTCCCAACACTGAAAGTTTATGTGTCAGGAAATATTTGCATCTTGTTAAATAAAATATTATATTTCTAGTCAAATTGAATTATTGGACTGCTTTAAACAAAAAACTGGCTGATAACTTCAAAAAGCATTTGTTTGCATTTACAAGATAAAGGACGGGTATACTTTTATATAAACTATCACCAACAGCCTCCCCCTCTAACCAAGCTAATCCAAAGTTCTACTTTCAGATGATACACAGTACTAAATTCAATACATCACAAAAAAAGAAGAAAAAAGAAAAACAACATTTAAAGATAAAAAACATGCCTCTAAATCTTGAACAAACATCTTGACATTTAGAAAGGACACTTCCAGAGGGATGGAAATTCTTTCATTGCCTCCTTCTGCAAATGCTGCCAGTGCTATCAAACCTTCCGCATATTCCTTCTTTGCCCGCTGAAAATCATCTGCTCTAGCATACTACAAAAATGAACAGCAAAACATTAGATAATTTTTAAGAATACACAGGGGCTGTATATACAAAAATACATACAATACAAACACAAAAACAATATTATTTTACAATGTAGTGGCAACACCAGATCTAACTAGCTACTTATTGCAGCCTAAAAAAGTGTTAGCTTCTAGTGAATATTCACTTGCGCTAAAGCGAATATTCACTTGGGACAAACCATTTAAAGCCAACAGTTAGGTCAAATTGAAATGAGTTCCACCTCAGACTCAGCTAAAACTGATTAAAGTACAACAAAAAAAAATTATTTACCAGTAGGCCTTTGCCTAAAGTATATCTAAACGCAAGAACAAAAATGCAATTTATTGCATCTTACAGTCAGGTAATCCTTTAACATATGTATCAAATGCAATAACAATAAAGCAAATAAATGTTCTGCCATCTTGATGCTATTAACATAAATATTTGGGTTTCATTTTGGCACACATACCTACCACTTAGGAAACCTGCAATGAGAGAAAAATGTAAGATGCCATTGCTGTACTCTCTTTCTGAAAATACTAGAGGACTGGCTGGCCTGCTTACCCTTTTGTGCCTTGAAAAAGTTACTGGGAACAAGTATTTCTAAGGATTTCTGACTTTTCTTGACATTTCTATTCTGCATACTTGTTATGGGTCTCAGGCCTTGAAGTCACAATGTAAGCATGATAGTAAAGCAATTTGCATTTTCAGAGAACAACAATTACAGATGCAGCTAATTTTTTCATGGAAAATTTACTTTGTTTTTCCAGATGTGACATCTTAGGTTTCTGGAGGATGATGGAAAGCTAGGCCACCTAACCATTTTTTTTACATCTCTTGAGCTAGTCGCATGTAGGGCGCTAGATTTGGATGCTCTTTATGAGGTTCAAATAGCCCTTTCAAATTATTTTCTATGATAGGGAACACAAAAGGAAAAGTGTGGATACCAAAAGTGTTCAGGAACAGCCAAAACTGAAAAGTAAACAAGAACAGAGTCAAGAAGTATAAAAGGGAGATCTTGCCTTTGGAGTCCCTAAGAAGCAAAAAGACCTGCAGGTGACATAGATATTCAAAGAGTGGGAGATGGAGACAAATTTACTCTCCATAGCCTTGTGAACAGGGTTTTACTGGTACCACACCCCTAATCAGAAATGTATTAAATAAGACCCTAACCAAGAATAACTAAACGTGCTTTGGGGGTACCAAACCATATAAATCAACATTGCTTATATAAATAATATAAAGACAATTAATACAATTGAACACCTTTTAGTAGGTTAAAAGACCACCAACAGGTGGAACATGACTGTCAAACACATACATAAAAGAACATAAATTCAATTGATGAAAAAGCCACAGTGATTGCCACCTATGTCAAAGACGCAAATGGGCATCGTGGGCATCAGCTAAATTGTGATAAGTTGCTGACATCTAAATAAAGAGACAATACCCACTTTTTCAAGGAAAACAAAACACAAATTCCTACAATAAAGCAGAGGAAAGACTCGGGCACAGGACCCGGAAGATTGTAGCCATCACTGTAGTAGTGGCAACTTTAATTATATTAGTTTATGGAATATCACTATTTATTAAGTAGAATGAGCACAGATTGGATATAGAGACATAGAGATATATATGTATACAAATAGGAGCGCGGCATTATTAATACCTTATATATTGATCTGACACTACCAAGTGAGTTTGTGTAAGTGCCAGCGCACCTAACACAAAAAACTAGCACATAATTGTTTAACACCCACAGAATACCTCATTCTTAATAGCTCACAAGGATTCACATTATATAATGTCTTTTTGGTATTTTAGATAATGTTACCCAAGATACATTTATACTAGAAGCCCTCTCCAAGGCCCTGTTCCTTCCTGTTGCAAAGATATTCTTGTGCATTGGAAATCAGAAACTCCCCCTACTATGGAGGATTGGAGACCGAATACGGGAACCATCTTACGATACGATTGTTTAATTTACCAACATCGTGGGTGCCCAGGTAAATTTGAGAAACTCTGGGAAGCATGGTTGGCCACTCCGAGTTTAGCCCCATTGGATTTGGTAATGCAAAGGCTGTTGTAATTATCCTTTCATGATGTGCTCTGCCTGTTGTGTTGTTCACCTGGAATATCATGTAAGAAGATCTATCTGCTGTATTTTCCACTGGTCCACTGTTGGAGGGGAACATCTACTGCTCTGTGTCTGTGGAGTTCTGCATAATAATACCACAATCTTGTTGTACTTGTTTGTTCATTGGACAACTGGTAACACTGGAAATGTTCTTTTAGTACTTTTGTTCTTTTTGTTAATGGCTGATTCTTTCGTAATGTGTTATACTTGGTACTGCATTCTGTACTATGTATGCCTTAAACATTAATAAATAATATTTCTGATTTAAAAAAAAGAGCACCACTGTTACTTTCCAAACAATTCCAAATCTACTAGGAATCTGCAATGGCCACTAAAAAGATGCCAGTCGAACAGTAAAGTAGAATTCTGGGATACACCTAACTAATCTTAAACCCCCCCCCCCCCCCCCCCCCACTCCTAACACCTAAGCTAACTAACCTGAGTAAAATAGATCTGTATACTTACCAATTTTCAGGCTGCTCCAGACGGGTTATGTGACCCAACTCCCCTGTGTCAGCCAGCGATGCCTGCAGGGGAGAGGAGGGAGTGGCAACAGTGGATGAGCCACAGTAAGTCTATGGGTAACGTTGCCATTCCCAGGCAGTGCCAGCTGTTGTCAAGACCTCTACCCTGAAGCTGGTGCTGGCTGACATGGGAAATCATGTGACCAGAACAGCCTGGAAATACTTAAGTATACCAATCCATCATACACAGGTTAGGTCTGAATAGGTGTTGGGGGAGAGGGAGGCATTTTTAAGATTTTTGCCCATCTGTGTGAATTCCAGCAGCTTCTTTCACATTCTCCATAATATATAAATGAATACAAAATCTACCAGAAAGAGTGAGAGCCCTCATAGAGGCCAGAGCAGACATGTAGATATGGGAAGTCAAGTCTAGAGAGCTCAACCCAACACAAACCCTGAATGGTATAAGAAAATGTCAGTTGGATTAGCTCTTCAGTATTTACCAGAAAATGAAGTATTAGTTTTGGGGAGGCTGACTCTTTAAGAAAATATAAAATAGAATCCACTGATAACAACATACATGCTTAACTTCCACAAACAGGTCTCTCCAACGGCCATTCAGCAATAGAAGTTGTTGCTTGATGTCCTTAGACACTGTGTCATCACAAGTTTCAATCAGAAAATTTCCAGAGTCGTTCATTGTCGCGTGTTGCTGGATCACGTGAGGCAAATGGCGAAAAAACTCCTAAACCAAGGCAGATCAATGAAGATGTTAAGGAGAGCAAAAAAAATAGATTTTTAGATGAGGAAATTCTCTTATCAAATATAGCTGTTAAGGTCACACACCCATATCCTACGTTGGCTAACAGACTTTACAAACTTTGGAACCTGTTTGCTCTTGCACAAATAATTAATTTATCATGTCCATATGATCTGCAACAGATAAACTCCAGTAACATGATGATGTTAGAAAATGAATGTATGAATACAGTCACTTCTCATATTTCCAAAGTCCCACATCTATAACTCTATATACATGCCTACAACATGATACCTGTCTATAAAATCTTTCTACAGTCTTCTGTGTGTTGCTAATGCATTGTGTGACAATTGCTAACAGCCTTCATGTTGATGAAAACTAAACATAACCAAGTCTAAAACTTTTTGTATGGCCCATACATACAAGGTGTTCTCTTGTGTCATCTTTGTGAAGTCACCATATCCCCATCCCCTGTATGTTTCAGGACACATTGCACTCATTTTAATAGATCCAAGTCACCCCTTTACAGACATACAACCTTGAAATCTCCCAGATAAGGACATGCATTAAAATCAAGAAACATATCAGTGCTATGAATGAGCACAATTAGTAATTTGCTATGTTGCTGCCATATTCTTCTAACCACATTTATTATTGTTAAAGAGTAACTCCACTTTTGTTGAGAAATAAACATTCCCCTCTGGGTGATCTATGTACATTGCGAGGATTTTAACAGACTTTGTTGCAGATTCCTACCTTTTGCTACTCTGAAGAAATAGATGTTTGTGTCCATGTACAAAATGAATGTGAATGGGAGTGACTTTATAATGATCAATCAGCTGCAGCACTTACAGGGCTGTAATCAGGAAAGTTAATTCAAGGTATACATACCTTTAGATGTGCTTTCTCTTCAGGAGTATCTCACCAAAAATGACATTTTTGTTACAGTGGATGCCCAAAATCCGACTTGTATCTTAGTACAGACTTCTGGGAAAATCAGTGAGCCAATCACACAAACAGGTAATAACATTTCTGGGGAGCATTCTGTACACTTTCTGTGTACAAAGCGCCTCCAGGTTACCATATTGCATTTGGTATCCTTCTCTTCTTTCTCTGAGTGTGGTTGTGTTGGAGATTTGGATCGAGACCAGATTGCTAGTGGTGCAATATTGTGAGGAATTTGGGAGTGCTATTTTGGCCATGCTTCCATGCCTTATAGGGAACCTGTGATCAGCCTGCAACCAGTCAGTAGTTCCTGAAGAGTGCCATTGAGGTGGGTCTGCATAATAACATACGCCATACCTATGACCTTTCTTTAATTTGAAGGTCATGCAGTTCTGGTACGCCTCACATAAAATATTTGTGGTGGAGGTTGACTTACTGGTGTGGGATACACTTTATTGTCTTCAAGTGGACTTTGTAATTTTTTATGGTGGTATTTTCTATATTCATTAAGCGCAGCACATTATTATTTACTGATTTGTATGCTATGGTAAATTTCGCCTAGCATGCTTGCAACTAATGTTCATGTAGCACCCTCCTAGTTAGGTGTTAGGGTTTGTATAGTTAGGATAAGTATAGCTGTGTTTCTCTGCTTAACAGAGAGACTGTTAGGTAAATCTAACTGGGTTCTCTGCTTAACAAAGTGCTGTGATGGATCAGTAAGGTCTGCTCATGATGCTCTGGTGCTGCTAAGTTTGCCTTGAGTTCTGCCCGCTTTCAGAAAGCTATGAGAGCCATGCAGAATCTGGGAGGGAACTAGGCAAATGAGCAGCATGAATATGGATACAGCACTGGCGAATTACAGGGGAGGGTGGCCCCATTGCATGCTGGGAGCAGTATTTATGTTCTGTGAGCACATGGGTTCAGCATCTTTCCCTGGAGAGGATAACACCAAGCCAGGCTGGAGGCAGGCTTGCCTCGCATGGCACTTGCTGCCATGCGGGCCTCAGGTGATCGAGCTGAGGGCCTGAAGTTAGGAAGAATGACCCTGGATCTACAGTAAGCTAAGGGGTGCTGTCTGCCAAAGCTCTGTCTGGTATCACTGAAGAGAGTCACTTGGAAGATTGGAGGGAGGCTGCCATTCTGTCCTTGGACTTGTGAGTACTCTGAGAGATCTTGGAGACTCTGTGTGCTTGCTACCCCTCTGGTGCCTGGTAATCAGCGTAGGTCCCAGAAAAGGGAACACTGGCGGGTGTTCTGAAGAGCTTATCCAACCTTTCCTACTGGAAAGGACTTTGCTCAGTTCTATTACTTTTGGACTGCCACAGTCTGCCGTAATCGGCCTATACCTGAAGAGCTCAGCCCTTCAACTACTACTACTACTGTTAAAGGGACATTGCTCACTCCTAAGCTACTTGTTACTACAATTTAAAGAGAAGTCTGCTATCTACTTTCAGCCAGGACTTCAAAAGTGCTCAAGTAAGAGATCAGCTAGATGTCCTCAGTGTGAATAGTTCTAATCTTGGAGTATCCTACTAAATTCCCCATCCCTATCCCCATTTCTACCATAAAACTCCAAAAACAAACATTCCCTAGACTGGTCATTGAAGAAAATGAGCGAAAGAGTGTGTGTACCTGACTGTAAAAAATACTTTGTGCCTGGCTGTGGGGTGAAGAAAGGGGAGACCTGGGCAAAAATACAAGCAGCTCCTCTGGGGGCAGCGCTACATTCATAATAATATTTGTTTTGCCATTAGTGTGGTTTCTTAAGGTATGTTTTGATGCCAAATTTCATTGCATTTTACAGAAAATTACAGCGCTGCAGATTGAAAACATTCAATTACAATATGACTTGTGTCGCAATTGTATATTATATATCGTTTTTTTTTATTTGCTATTTTTTTATTACAAAAATGAAATAACCCTTTAAGTATCTGCTTTGATTGTATGGGCCCTGAGTGCTTTGGCTATGTTCATTTTCTATGTGTGATGTGAATCAGTAAGCTGCCTGTCTGTGTGCTATGATTAAATTTGCTGTCAGCCTGTTTACTTTGGTTCAATGTGCGGCCTCTTTTTATGTTCTAAGTATTTGCATTGTATGTAACTGTGTCTGCATTGTCTTTGAAGGTGTTTCACCTTTTAATGCATGTATAATGTCATGACACTGACATGACAAGTGTGTACTCGATTTTCTGTGTACTGATGGTGCCCCCATATTGAGTATTCAAACACTCTATATTGTGTAAGTAGCACTACCCCCTTAGGAGTTGTTGAGATTTGGGTCCCCCTATAGCCCTGCACAGCCAGGCAACATGCATTTTCTTCAGACCTTGGACACTGGAGACAGTAAACAGTCCTTGAGCTTGTTTTTTTTTTTTTTTTCATTAAGGGGTATTGAACTTGAATAGGGTTGAGGGTTGTATGGGATGCCCAAGGAAACTGCAACTTGAGGACAACTTCTTAACAACTGTGTACAAGTCCATAGACAAACATTCTCCAGCCCTCCTGGTGTAGCACCTCAGACCCCAGATGAATTCTCCTCTTCACCCAGCTGCTTGAGGGAATCCCTGAACAAAGGAGCCCAGAAACTGCAACTTTAGCTGAGCAGCTCCAGATGAGGAACTATTTATGTTGGCTACCTGACTGCCCTCTCCCCTTACCTGGCCCAGAGTGTGTGGGATTACTCACTCAGTCCTCTCCTGCAAGCTTGTGGGTTGGTCGCTGCCTTCAGGCCTTACTCTGGGCTGGCTCCTTCCCTGCTTCCTAGGCTGTCCTTTCTCAGGGTATGGTTGAGACTGAGAGACCCTCCCTTCCAGCTCCTACCCGTAGGTAGGCTCCTCTCCTGGGACCCCTCCCAAGCTCCACACTCCACCTTTCACTCCATCTTCCACACAACACTACTCCTTTGCTGATCAGGCTCTCTCATATTTAGGAGCTTTCCTGGCCCCATGCCAAGCCTCCTGCTTGGGGACTGGCCAAGATTCCCTAGGTATGCAGATCAGTCCCTGCCTTCTAGAGACTTCTCAAGTTTCTAGAGCAGGGGGAAATATCAGGGAACTGGTCTCCAGAGCGCTCAGCCTTGATCTAAAAAATGACCTGGCTGACTCAATCTAGACTAACTCACACACGGCTGCTCTTCAGCCTCTAATTGAAAAACCTAGCTAGCTCCCCCTAGCTAACTACATGTATATTTTAATGAGGGTGCAGAAAGACAAAAAAGGAAGGAGAATTAGACACAAAAGAGAAGAATATAACCTGGACAACGTGAGTGTGTGATAGAAGTTCAACACTGGAAAAGAGAACAGAGCAATATGTGGTACATGAGGGTATAATGCTGAAGGTTTGCAGGGACTACTGACAAAAAATAGGATAGGTAAGTGAGCACTGAAGAGGAAATCACATAGGGGTATGGAGTATTCTCACTGACGGTGTAAAGCTGAATGGCTGCAACAAGCCTCCAGTGCTTCTCTCTTTTTAGATTATACAGCATAATATAAAATAATATCTTTTATCATACATTGTTTGGCCCTTATCCAACCGTTATTCAATCACAGTCCACTGTGCCAGTGTTCACACCTGGCAGTTGAAATATGATTTTAATGATTTCCAGATAAATGTCAGACAATATTTATGTTTCATGGTGAAATGCCTCTGCAGTGAAACCACCATTTCAGGAACGAAGAAAGCTGCCATTTAACCACACCCCGACCACCCTATAGCAGATATACTGCTACAGGGCAGCAGGGGTGTGCAAAATCACGTATACAGTATATACAGTTGTGTTCAAAATAATAGCAGTGTGTTGAAAAAAGTGAATAAAGCTGAAAATCCTTCTAATAGCTTTTATTTCCATACACACAAATGCATTGGGAACACTACACATTCTATTCCAAATCAAAACATGAAGAAAAATATATCAAATTTGTGTTGTTCCTCTAAATAAATTGAAGAAAAGTGAATATTAGACTGTTCAAAAAAATAGCAGTGTTTGTATTCTTCTTTACAAACTCAAACATTCACTATATAAACTGAAAAATGTTTGAAGATTTTGCTTTCCTTTGAATCACTTAATGAATATTTACCGTATTTTTCGCCGTATAAGACGCACCTGACCATAAGACGCACCTAGGTTTTAGAGGCAGAAAACAGGAAAAAAAAAATTCTGAACTAATGGACTGCAGACACAGTACAGGAGATGACCAGAGACTGCGGACAGCACAGGGATGACCAGAGACTGCGGACAGCACAGGGATGACCAGAGACCAGAGAATTTGACAGGTACCCGCTCTTACTTCCGCAGAGTTTTGTTTGATCTTACCTGTTCCTCGATCCAGCCGCGCGCTGTCTTCCCGGCTTCTGTAATGGCGCTCGGCATGACAGCCGGGTGCCCAGTGCACATGAGCGAGAAGCACTTGCGCTTTGTGATTGGTCCGGCGGCTTCTGGGATCTGTCATGTGTCCCAGGTACCGCCTTACCATTCACAAAGCGCACCGCTTCTTGCGCATGCGCACTGGGCACCCGGCTGTCATGCCCCAGTGCCCACACTACAGAAGCCGGGAAGACAGCACGCCGCTGGATAGAGGAACAGGTAAGGTCCCGCTGCAGAGCTGAGCGGCCGGCCCGGTATTCTGACACGGCCGCGGTGGAAATACCGGACCGGCCGCTCCATATTCGCCTTATAAGACGCACTGACATTTCCCCCCCAGTTTTGGGGAAGAAAAAGTGCGTCTTATACGGCGAAAAATACGGTAGTTGTATAAGCACTGTTTCTGAGAACTGCTGTACATCTGTGTTGCATGGAGTCAACCAAGTTCTGGCACCTGTGAACAGGTATTCCAGCCCAGGATGATTGGACTACATTCCACAGTTCTTCTCTATTTCATGGTTTTGTCTCAGAAACTGCATTTTTGATGTCACCCCACAAGTTTTCTATTGGATTAAGATCCGGGGATTGGGCTGGCCACTCCATAACGTCAATCTTGTTGGTCTGGAACCAAGATGTTGCACGTTTACTGGTGTGTTTGGGGTCGTTGCCTTATTGGAACACCCATTTCAAGGGCATTTCCTCTTCAGCATAAGGCAGCATGACCTCTTCAAGTATTCTGATGTATTCATGATCCATGATCCTTGATATGCAATAAATAGGCCCAACACCGTAGTATGAGAAACATCCCCATATCAAGATGCTTGCGCAACCATGTTTCACTGTCTTCACAGTGTACTGTGGCTTGAATTCAGTGTTTGGGGGTCGTCTGACAAACTGTCTCCGGCCACAAGACCCAAAAAGAACAATCTTACTTTCATCAGTCCACAAAATGTTGCGCCATTTCTCTTTAGGCCAGTCAATGTGCTCTTTGGCAAATTGTAACCTCTTCAGCACATGTCTTTTTTTCAACAGTGGGACTTTGCGGGGGCTTCTTGCAGATAGTTTGGCTTCAGATAGGCGTCTTCTAATTGTAACAGTACTCACAGGTAACTTTAGACCTTCTTTGATCTTCCTGGAGCTGATTGTTGGCTAAGTCCTTGCCATTTTGGCTATTCTTGTATCCATTCGAATGGTAGTTTTTCGCTTTCTTCCACGTCTTTCAGGTTTTGGTTGCAATTTTACAGCATTTGCGATCATTTTAGCTGAGCAGCCTATCATTTCCTGCACTTCTTTATATGTTTTCCCCTCTCCAATCAATTTTTTAATCAAGGTACGCTGTTCTTCTGAACAATGTCTGGAACAACCCATTTTCCTCAGAATTTCAGCGTGAAATGCACTGTAACCAGCATGTACAACATTTGCTGCCTTCCTTCCTTAAATAAGGGCAATAATTGCCACCTGTTTTTCAAAGAAAGAATGACCTCACTAATAGAACTCCACACTGCTAATATTTTGAACATGCCCCTTCCAATTAGTGATTCAATTACACAGAATCAGCAGCATGCATTTCATGACTGTTGGGTCTGTTGGATTTCTATTACTCTACTACACCTGCTAGTAAATTATATGCCATGTAGAAATATAATTTCTACCAAAAACAGTGATTGATCAGGTTAGTGATGTCTGACTGCTATTATTTTGAACACAACTGTATATGATTTTGTATTGCAGGGTAGGGGGCGCGCGTGCCCTACCCACGCTGTCAATCACCAGGTCCCGGCCGATGATTTCCCACCGGCGTCCAGTGATTACCAAGAATCTCCGATGGGGAGGTGGGCTGCTTTGTTTACGAACAGTCCTCCTCCCTGTTAGCTCAGGCACACTGCTCTGATTGGCTGTGCACAGCACAGCACAGCACAGCCATCCAGAGCAGTGTGCTTACAGTGAAGCACCAACCCACCGCCCCCCAATGAAACACTCCCAGCTCACAGTTAACGCTTTGATCACCCTTCATGGTAACCCCTTCTTGCCTGGTGCCATTAGTACAGGGTCAGTGCTTTTTTTTTAGCACTGATCACTGTATTGGTGCTACTGGGGATGTCAGTGACACCAAGTCAGTTCCCCCCAGTGTCAGAATGCCCGCTGAAGTCCCGCTATAAGTCGCTGATTGCCGCCATTGTTAGTAAAAAAAACAAAAATTCCAGTATATACTGTATACCGACATTTCTAAACGCTATAACTTTCACGAAAACCAATTAATTTACACGTACTGGGATTTTTTTTTAGCAAATATATGTAGCAGAAAACATTTTGGCGTAAATTTATGACGAAATTTGTTTTTTTAAATTTTTTTTACTGGACATGTTCAATAGCAAAAATTATAGTTTATTTCTCAAAATTGTCGGCCAAAAATAGTTTATAGTGCAAAAATTATAGTGCAAAAAAACAAAAAAAGCACACAGGCGATCAAATACCACCAAAAGGAAGCTCTATTTGTGGGAAAAAAAGGATCTTAATTTTTATTTGGGTGCAGTGTTGCATGACCGTGCAATTGTCAGTTAACGAAGCGGGCAAGTGGTTAAATACAATACTCAAGTGAACTTGGGACTTCAGAAATCAAGATTCTATCAATACTTTGGGTCATTGATGGATGTAACAGTTTTCTTTACTCAGCAGTGCAGAAAAAAAGTATGGCAGTAGTCCTAGTTGGGAGGTCTCCAGAGCCCTCCAGCCTTTTAGCAAGCAAAATGCAAGCTCTTAAAGTGGTTTTAAACTTGAAAAAAATGCTGACAGGCAGGGTTTTTATGGCATAAATGTCATACATGCTTCCTCCTGCCTGTCATTGGTAATGTATACTGAGTCACACAAGTGCAACTCGGAATGCAGTAAGTCACCCACTCTTTGCCCTAGTGATGTGACTCCCATGCACATATGCGGAAGTGACATCAATGTGGCCCAGCCATTTAAAAGATCAGAAGTGGCCTATCCATTCAAGCAGCCCGGGAATAAAAAGATTAGATGAAGATAGAAGTGCCCCTGCACTGACAGCCCAGCGCTGGAGGTCTTCCTTTGACAGGTAGGTCTGTTCTGCTGTGCTAGTATGCAATGCATAGTAGCACATTATGGCATAAAGCTGCAGGGGCCCAGATAAATAAAAATAATGAGTTTAATACCACTTTAAAGTGTAGATTATTAGCTGGGAACAAAGTACTGTAGAATACAGCAGCAAATCAGCCCAATTTAAAAGTCATCAGAAAATATTTATCAATGTTTATTGTGAAAACAATAGAAAACTTACAATAAATGCATAGCATATGTAAACTCAAATACTAAATTTGTGTAAAACACTCCCCCTTTTCCATGTAAATTTAGCTGTGTACGGATTATATATAATAAAGAGTAAACACATACATAAAAATATACAAATACTTGTTGATCCTGCCAGTTTCTGCTCTCAATGAGTCTTTCCTTAACAAGGTGACTACAAGCTCCCAATGCTGATGGATTGACATCACCCTCCTGTGTAAACTGCAGACAACTGTGCCTTTATCCAATCTGATACAGACAAAGCACCTCACTGGTTGATTGACAGCTGCTTTGACCATTTTGCAGGTCAAACTGGAACTTTCTATAACTGCAACTGACATTTGTGCAGGACAGCTTGTCCTGTTACAGGAAGTAGAAAAATAATAGATCTTCTGGCAGGATCAGTAGGTAATGAAACAATGTTTCATAGGAATTTAAAAAAATAAAGACTGCTGTGTTAATACCACTGACAGACTAAATCATACATGTCATATTTTGTTTCTTTTTAGTGATAGATTATGTTTCTTTAGGTACATTGGCTAACTCGCACCTGGAATTTGCAATCAATGAAATGGAGCTGTGGGGTTGATTGATATTCAAATACCTCACTGCTCTTTATTGAAGTTATTTTACCGAGCATTTCATTGCTTTATATTTCAGTGTGGGGGCAATATAATCTATTAATACAATTAAAGCACAATGGATAACCAAATAGTTCTATAATTAACTCACTAGTTGCAATGTTGGTAAGTCTGTGTTTCCATGGCAATAATAATTGTGAATGCAGTTAGGCTATCCAGAATGCTAGAGTTAGCTAATATTCCTAAATAGATGCACAGAACAAGATACATATGCCCTGTTATACCTTTAAGGTACAAAGATTAACAAGTCATTAACAGACTTAATCTAGAATAATTCCATTTTAATTTTGTCAGGATGGGACTACATGTAACTGTAGCTCCAAGATATTCAGAAATGCTCCAATTCTGATTATTTTAAACCCCAACTCAAGCTAGAAATGTTTTTTTAATTTAGTTTTAGATTACTACTTTGGACATATAGACAATAGTTTTGTATACTTTTGGGGGTAAATAAGAGAACAGATATGCATCAGGGGTCCTTGAAAAACATTAGATGTTATGAAGGGTTACAAATGTCAAAACACCAATGACAAATGATTAAAGATCACAGCTTTTGGTGTGTCATCACTTGGTAATGAAGATCAAAACAACAGGTTTACTAACTGTTGCCCTGCATATCTGCACATACTTACCTTCCAATAAACTCACCACTTTGGATGTAGGTAATGTAGGAGCCAATGAAAAATAACTGGTCCTACCAGGTCTAAGGAGCATGTGACTTAGTCCCCTTCCTTTCATATTAGAGTACTTGGTGATTACTTGCTCAATGCACCTAGCACAGTCAGAAGAAGGTGGGTATAAAGTTTTTAGCTCTCTGTAAGTCATGACTTGGAACTTAAACAAGACTTGCCATCTTTGTTTTTGGTGGCCAAAACAAAAGGAAAACAAGTATGTGTTTCTTTACTGTAAAGGATATGTAGGGGAGAAAGAGTAAGGGACTTTTAAGGTACCAAAAAAAGCGATAAAATTCATAAAGTTGCATAAACATTTATAAATTTCATTTGAACGGTCAGAAAATTGCCCATGATTGAGCCTGATACAACAAGACTCTCACATAATAAAACCTCTTAAGAACTACACCACCATGCTCATGTTCCCCATGCTGCCTGTCTATTATTCTGAATAATGAGAACACCATCTTACAAAAGAACATATATATAGAATAATTGCAATGTTAATAGCTGACACTGCTCAGCCAATATAAACAAATGACAGGCTGACAGTAGCTGGTGCTGTTCACATGTAGCCATACACCAAGCAGATACCTGTGGTAATGGACAGATGTCAGAGCCTAGACACAGCTGACTGTGTACAGTCTCATACATCTGACCCCAACTGCAGATAATCCCCCATGTTGCCTGTCTATTATTCTGAATAATCAGAACACCATCTTATAAAAGAACATATATATAGAATAATTGCAACCAGGGGCGGACTGACCATTTGGAAACTCGGCACTGCCCAAGGGCCCAGGGTCAGTAGGGGCCCCATGAGAAGCCCCTGGTACCTTTTTCATAGGCTTTTTGAATTTGGGCAAGGACACAGGGGCCTTATGATCCCCTGTTGCTCGGGGACCCCATGAGTTGTCAGTCCGCCCCTGATTGCAACATTATTTGAGATAGATAAAGAATCAGCTCTGCATGTTTTGTTGAATAATTCCAATTTCTCCAGGAGTTAATGGTGGGTAACCAATAGAAATGATAAAAATCATCCATATGCAATCATGTAGAGATCAGCATTTACAAGGCAGGAATAAGGCACTGCCAGGGATCACAGGTGAATACAACCCCACAGAACTATATATAAAGGATGTGTAAACCAGACCAAATGGTCCACTGGAAATAAACCCCCGGAAAAACCCTTCAAACAATGTCAGTTTGTGGAAGTTTTGAATATTACAACCTCTCAAGGTCTACCAGCAACTTCTATCAAAACTGAAGCCTCATTGTTATCCTGCAGGCTCTGCCGGTGTTTGCACTAGGCAAACTAGGCATCCACCTAGGGGCGCCTGGGAGCAGCACAGGCCTTTACTCTCTCTGTGTGGGATGCTGCTACATCATGAATAATCCTTCAGCTGAGAGGAGGGGTGGCAGAAGGGAGGAAGAAAGGAAAGAGGAAGATGCCGGATGTCTGAGGCCAGTGTAACAGCTGAGCTTCCGCTCCTTCCAGTGTCCCTCTCAGACCACTGTGGAGGTCCAGCCGTTCTCTTCCCATTCATCAGCAGAGGCGGAACTGTGCCTGCGGAGAAAGGTAATGTCTGACTCTGATATCTCAAGTCTGTGTGAGAGTGACTCGACCAGCCGGACATCCATCACATGTGCAATGTGTCAGTGAGTGATGACATCATTATCCCACAGCCTGCTCTACTAGTGCCAGCTGGACCTACTGATCTGTGTAATTGTTGGTGGTGGTGTTGTTGTGCCAGATCTGTCACTGTGTGGGATTGCTCAATTCAGCTGCCTGCAGTCACAGCATATTATCTCCCCCCATTACCTGGGGAATTCCAGCCTGGGATTTGTCAGTGTGGCTCTATCATCATCCCCTCACTGCAACTGTCACCCTGTCACTGCCAGCCACAGGTACAGTCTATCTGTGACACTGGTTTTGTCTTTAACTAGTTGCCAACCGCAGGTAGCCTAATGACGGCTGCACTGCAGCCAGCCAGTTCTGCTGTGTGAGGAAAGTACTGCCAAGAACCGGCAGTTGTCAGAGCAGGGATAGGCACCGATCGGTGCCCTGATGATTGGTGCCCAGCAGTGCCACCCACCAGTTCCGCCCACAAGTGCCCAGCAATGCTGCCCACCTATGCCCAGCAGTGCCACCCACCTGTACCCAGCAGTGCCACCCACCTGTGCCCAGCAGTGCCCACCAGTGCCATCCACCAGTGCCAATCAGTGCAACCCAGCAGTGCCGCTAGTCAGTGGCGCCCAGCAGTGCTGCCAGTGCCCAGCAGTTGCGCCAGTCAGAGCCCAGCAGTGCCGCCAGTCAGTGCCGACTATCAGTACCCATCATCAGTGCCCGCTCATCAGTGCCGCCTGTCAGTGCAACCTCATTAGTGCTGCCTATCAGTGTCGCCTATCAGTGCCCATCAGTGCTGCCTATCATTGCCCATCAGTGCTGCCTATCAGTGCCCATCAGTGATGCCTATCAGTGCCCATCAGTGATGCCTATCAGTGCAGCCTCATCAACGCACATCAGTGAAGGAGAAAAATTACCCGTTTGCAAAATTTTATAATAGCAACTAAGAAACTTTTTTTTTTCCAAATGTTTTGCTCTTTTTTTGTTTATAACACAAAAAGTAAAACACCCAGCGGCAAGTAAATATCACCAAAAGAACGCTCTATTTTTAAAAAATTTTTTAAAAAATTTCATATGGGTATATTGTTGTATGACAACGCAATTGTCATTCAAAGTGCGACAGCACTGAAAGCTGAAAATTGGCCTGGTAAGGAAGGGGGTATAAGTGTCCAGTAGGCAAGTGGTTAATACTGGTGCTAGTGACATCTTATGGAACTTATTTTTTCAAATTAAAAGAAATTTAGCAGTTTCATGTTTTGTTGATTTAATATTTTCTACTGTTTTTAAAACATTTTATTTTGATGGGTTGGCGCAAGTAGCTGGTCCTGCCTAGGGCGCAAAATAGTCTAGCACTGGCCCTGCCTGCAGGTGTTTGTGATCCCAAGCATGGCAATGACATGATTGCATACGGATGATTTTTATCATTTCTATTGTTTACCCACCATTAACCCCTGGAGAATTTGGAATTATTTAACAAAAGGCATAGAGACAATTGCTCAACTTTCTCCAATAATGTTGCTACTATGCTATATATATATATATATATATATATATATATATATATATTTATTAGGGAGGAGCTACAGTGTAGTGGCGTCACACCGCCAGCGCCACGAGGGCCCGGCAGCCATCTTGAATCTACAATCTGGTCAGTAGCTGTGTTTTTTGTTTTATATTTCTGCTGGATACAATGAAATTCAATATTGGAAACAGTATTACGCTATTCGGCCTCCTCTTTTTGGGGCTCTGTGTGAGCTTCCCACTACCCACAGAGTCACGTATAAGAAGGTTAGAGCCATGCTGATTAGCTGAATGAGCAGAGAGCGGCAGCAGACCAGACCACACACCAGAGGGAATTCCGGTTAACCTTAAGAGGGGTAATCTCTTACATGCGCATACTGTCTGCGCATCTGGTGAGTGCGCAGTCTTTTATCAATTTGGATACTCTATCACCTTTCACCATATTACTGGGATCTTTGAGATCGTTTATGCACCTAGCCCACTGGGATATTGTGGACGATTATCACACGCATCTTTGATTAGTCACGGCGTAGTGACATGGATATTATATATGTGAACTATAATCCTTGCACTTTATTATATGCACTATTGTGTGTCATGTATAGTCTCAGAGATTATTGAACATACTAATTGAGCACTTTACTATCAATATATGTTTTAGATGTTCTCTTTTTTAGCGCTGCACCCATTTATATATATATATATATATATATATATATATATATATATATATATACATAAGTTTAGAAAATGGTGCTCTCATTATTCAAAATAATAGATGGGGAACCTGGAGAATATGATCATGGTGGTATTGTTCCTAAGATCCTAAGAGGTTTTTTTAATGTGTGAGTCTGGTATTGGGCTCGATTATGCACAATTTTATGACTGTAACAAATAAAAATGATTAATGATGATGATTTCAGATACCATAAGCACTTAATTGCTTTTTCCAGTACGTTAAATGTCCATTACTCTACTCTACTATTGTTTGTATTTGGAATGTTGGTACCATTATACACACTGAGTAATCTTAGGTCCGTACACACGCTTACTGGTAATCTTTGCACTAAAGAGTTAATCATAGGTTCACTTGAAGCCCACTCACTAGTAGATATAGGGAAATATGGCAGTTTTTACCTTCTATCAAACATGGTCCTTAAGCCCAGGAAGTATATCTTTGTAAATTTAGTTTGCTACATACCTTTTTGGCATGCTCTGGCTGGTCAAGCATCTTTTCAGCATCCTCCAGCCAAGCTTGTAAACTGGCCACTGTACCACTGTATTTATCCCAGTTTGAAACGACTTCCTCAAGCATGCTTCTGACACTTCTGACTTCCACCGATAAGTTCCTCCACTGGATTGTAGTCTCATGTAAAAACTTTGTCACGCTTTCAGCTTCTTCAGCTGCATACAAGCAATATATAAACATACATGATTTCCTGATGGTAGACAGTTGTATGCCTAAAATCTTCCGTAATTAAAAAGGGTATCTGTGGTGTTAAGAAACACAGTCTGAATCCGCTAATTTGGCGATAAAAAGATATGTAAGATTTAAAGTACAGAAATTAGAAACCATGGAATGAAAAGCATATTGAGTATTGTTTTTATATGAATACTTCTCGCAAATCTCAATCAGTGTATCTCAGTGTTATACCTCTTAATAAACCTTGTGTAAAAAACAATTTACATGTCCATGTCTCAGTATGTTACTGTTTACACTGAAATGTGTTTCCCACACCTAACATTAATCATCCATCAAGCCATCAAAAAGTGCAGCACAACACATATATATATATATATATATATATATATTCCATGCCCTTTTTATATAAATACCCATTTCTGTAATAAACAAATATACTATATAATCCAAAACAATTTGTGTCATATCCACACTCTTTGTGAAATATATAATTCACAAGTCACCCAAGGAAGTTACAGACTGTGATGAAAAGTGTTGGGGTGGAGCCTAGTGATGTCGTTACATTACCTGGAAGTCGCTGCTGGGTTGGCTTGTGAGTGATGCTGGAGCCTATACCATATGGTGGCAATGCACACTTAACTTTAAAACTGGTCTGTGGTGGTGCACTAACATTCTAGTGCATTTTACTTCTGAGTGTGATACTTTTATTCTCTTAATAAAGTGTTATAATTTATAAAAAAGGTATAATTCCATGAGATTTTTTAACTTGTGTTGAGCTGAGGAACCTCCTGATCATGGTTGTGGATTATGACTGGTATCAAGAATAAGAACTAAGGAGAGGAGAGGGATATCCAGAGAAAAAGTCCAGGGGCACCCTAAGAAGCTAATTAAGACCCCTTAAAGGAGACTCTGCGCCATGACCTATTTTTATCACATAGGTCAATGTGTTCAGGTGAGCGCACTGTGTAAATGGTGGTGGGACTCTGGTGGAGAATACTGAATGTTAAGGAGATAAGCAATACACAGTGAATAAATTTCATGATCACAAAAGGACTTTTTTTGTAGAAAGAGTGTGCATATGACACAAATTGTTTTGGTTTATATGGTATACGGGGATGTAATATATATATATGGTGTGCTACCTTTATGGGTATTGACTATAGTCTATGGAACAGTTCTGCTGTTTATTTATTTCAGGTACTTATATAGCACTATCAATTTTTAAGCAGCATTTTACACATATATATATATTGTACATTCACATCAGGCCCTAACCCTCTAAGGTCCCTAACTCACATTCATACATACACATATTAGGGCCAATTTAGACAGGATCCAATTAACCTACCAGCATGTCTTTGGAGTGTGGGAGGAAACCGGATTACCTGGAGGAAACCCACGCATGCACAGGGAGTGCCGTGGCTGGGATTCGAACCAACGATCCTAGTACTGCCAGGCGAAAGTGCTAACCATTTAGCCACTGTGCTGCCCATATGTTTAAGCAGAGGTTAGCAATTCACAAGCTATGGAGATATCAGTTGGAATGCCCTGAACATAGGATGTGCATCGCCAATAAGAAAGATGTTCCAAGGGTCTGTTCAATTGGAAACAAGTGAACTGTGGACAGCTAGCCTCAAACCTTACACATATACTAAAGAACCAGATCAGTATTTGCTCAAATTTTTGCAATAAAAAAAACTTATACCAACATTTTTTCTTTAATTTTCCATGCCTATTGCATAATCAAGAAAGAAACAAGTTTGCTGCATTTGTCCCCACTCCTGCCATTTACATACAGTCGGAGAAAAGAATATACACCCATATTGCAAAAGAAGCATCACCTTTTCTTCTCTTTGTAAGTTAACCACCTCCCGTCCGGCCATTGTATATAAACGGCCGGACAGTGGCAGTGCAGGGTCGGGAGGCTGTTTATAAACGGCCTTCCCGCACCCTGCTTGTGCGTGCTCCCTGGGAGTGCGCAGCACCGCGATCCTGAGCCCGCTGTGTCCTCCGGACACAATGGAACACCGATCGTCGGACGGGACCTCTCTGTGAGGTCCCGATCATGTGATCACTGATTGGCCAGTCAGTGATCACATGCAGAGTAGTAAGCAAGATGTCACTTCTGACATCATTGCTTACTACGTGTGAAATCTGTGAATGATCACAGAGGTCACATGGTACAAGGCTATTCACAACAGCCTTGTACCATGTGACAAGCTGTGACCAATCACAGCTCACTCAGTAGTTCTCAATGGCTGCAAGAATGCAGCTAGAGAGAAGGAGAAATTATTGATTTTACATCCTTTATGGGTGTAAAAGCAATCAGTATAGAAAAAAAAAAAATCTTCATCATCCTTCACAAGAAGTACAGTGTCACCATGGTGACACTGTACTGCTAGGGTGACAGTATGTAAAAATAAATAAATAAATAAAAAATAATATTAAAAAATAATAAAAAATGTAAAAAAAAGTTTAAAAATTATAATTTTTGGTTATAAATTAGTTTGGGTTATTTTTGTTTTACTAAAAACATAACGGAATAAATTTTGGCCAAGATTTATGATGAAATACTATTTATTTGCAAAATTTTATAGGAAAAACACTTTTTTTCAAAATTTTTGGACATTTTAATTTACATAGCAAAAAAAATAAAAATCCCAGTGGTGAATAAATACCCCCAAAATAAAGCTTTATCTGTCTCAAAAAAATGCTAAAAAATTCATATGGGTACAGTGTTGCATGACCGCGCAATTGTCATTCAAAGTGTGATAGCATTGAAAGCTGAAAATTGGCCTGGACAGGAAGGGGGTAAAAGTGTCTGGACTGGAAGTGGTTAACTTTGAGGATCAAGGGACGTATTTGCCCCATGTTTGTAATTGCGTGTATCATCTGATTAAGAACTTAAAACTCTTTTTTTTTGGTTTGAGTCAAATATTAGTTCTTATCAACAAACAATAAATGGATCTAGCTTTTTGCCAATTATTTCATGAAATGGCTTAGTTACAGCAACTGAAGTGTACGAACTTTAAAAACAAAAAAATTGATTCTTTTGGTGTTCCAAAACCTTACGGTCCTCAAAGGGTTAAGCTGTCAGCCAATATGATGTAATGAATCGTAAATTATTGTCCTACTTTCATACCATAAAAGTTGTTTCTGGAACAACATATAGCAAATGTCCACTGTGGGAACTGCATTAGACAACACCTACTGTATATGTCTCTTTGAGATCCACATTACTAAATGATAACTGTAGCCAGGGGCGGACTGACCATGTGGAAACTCGGGCACTGCTGAGGGCCCAGGGTCAGTAGGGGGCCCCATGAGATGCCCCTGGTACCTTTTTTCATAGGCTTTTTTGAGTTTGGGCAAGGACACATGGGCCCCATGATCCCCTATTGCCCGGGGGCCCCATGAGTTGTCAGTCCGCCCCTGACTGTAGCTACTACTGTTTTTAAATAAGTTTTAGTTTTCTAAGTTTTAAGTTGATAAGATTAAGTTTTAAGTTTTATGTACAATGCAGGACATCAATCAATATTCTCTATGCACCATAAACAGCACATGCCACATTGGTGCTGCAAAGCGCCTGAAATTCTGAAAGTGTCATCAAATGGGTAAAGAGAAGATTTATATCTAGGGATGGTAGTTAAAAGTTAGTTAAACATATTTTAAGGTTGAGGTGTAAAAGGTGAAAAAGACTCCAAAATTATCAGATATTGTATTTTTTTCTGATCTACATAAAAAATCTAGATGGAGTAGATTGAATGTCTACTGACAGCATGCACTTTTTTCTTACTGTTTAAAAGAAGAATAAATTGACAGGTTAGAAGCCAAATCATTTAGAAAATAATGGTCTATTAAATTATATATTCTTTTCTATGGGCTTTAATAAACAATAACAAAATCTTACCTGATCCTTCAGCTTTAACATAGATCTCAGCTGCTTGCTTAAGAGATTGGCTGGTAAACTCATATTGCTCAAAGAACCTACTGCCATCAATAAACGTCTGTAACATGAAAAATAATAAATTAATTGGGAAAACTAAGTATACACATCATGTTTAATAATGATAATGCAAACATTTTTGTTCTTGCCTTTGAAAGGCCACTAAGCATTATTTATTGATTTATGCTAAAATGCTTTTGATCATATTTGTATTTGAATGGGATCTTAACAGATTGAATAGGAACTTAAGAAAATGAATAGAATCTTAGCAGGGCATTGCCAGAAAATATTTAAAATGAAGGTGATATACTTAAGACATTTTTTAACATACAGCTGACTTTCTCATTAATGAAATTTGCTGACTGTCAGTTTTTCCTGTCTAACAATGGTAGATTACGCAAGGCCAATTTCAGCTGATTGTAATTTCCCAGAGTTAGCAAAAATCTTTAACTCATTCTTATTATGGTATAATGACTTAAGAAAAGCTTGTATACTAACATAATTATTAGATGGATTATAAAAACAGCTTGCTTGAACTGCCAGTCAGGTTGTTCAAGTACATGATTGTCTATATTCTGTAGACAACAAGTGCACTCTAAAATGTTAGAAGTGTCAGTCCTTTATTAAAGCTTTCTACAGAAGATGTTGCCATGGTGATATGTTGCATTTGATTTAACACTGAAATAAAGGAATAAACAGCTCACTGTAGCAATGGTCCAGATGCTGAAGATATTCATCTAATTCAAATTTATAATGCAATCCTATACACATTAAAACTGAAACTTTAAGGCCATTTCTGGTTTCACCACGAGGGGATTTTGCCTGCTTTTATGGATTCAGCCAATGTTTGATATGAAGACTTTATGCTCTGTTCTCTAGTTTTCCCTCCACCAGTGACAGTTTTTACTTCCAAATTGCTCTTTGGCAACACTATCCGCTACTGTTATCAAAGTGTCCACTCCAAAACTGTACACCCTATCATTATCTGTGTGTCTACCCATACTTGCTGTTCCCTCTCATTAAGTACTGTGCTAGTGCCAACCTATCTCCGAACCTGCCATTGAGCAGTCCCCTGACTACACTCTTCCTCACATCCTGGCTGTCTGTCTCCACTCCTCTACTATAACATTCCCTAAAAACAGTATAAAGGTTTGAGCATTATCCTTTACTTTTTTTTTCAACTACCTATCCATGCTTTAACCCAATCTGTTATCAGTTGTCAAAATATGTGATTAAATGGAACAGTTTCCAGCATATGTGCATAACTCCTTAGTGGCCAGTTTCTAAAGTATATCTTAACTCCTTAGTGATTAGTCTCTAGATTATGTGCGTCAACCCCTCAATGATCAGTCCCAACAGTATGTGCTTTAACCTTTTTAGGTCCTCCCCCAGTATATGCATTAACCCTTTTATGACCATCCTAGTCAGGTGCATTAAAGTAGAACTCTAGGCAAAACTATTTTTTTTTATTTTGGTTAGAGCAATGGAGGATTGTAGCCCCTGTCTGATTTTTTTTTCACCATCTGTGTCCCATTGCGGAGATTTCTTTTACTTTTACTTTCACTTTCAATGATAATGGTAAAAAGGACAAATAGAGATGGTGAATCTCCTTAACAGGGGCACAGACAGCAATAAAAATTGAGATGTGTTCTAATTCCTCTCCACTCTATCCAAAACTGAAAAAAAGGTTTGCCTTTACTTATACAGTAAGTTCTCAATTATTAGGCTCTTGTCACGCCTATGGTAGTGAGCTCTATAGGTCCATGGCTTGGGTTCCCCAGGGCGCGGAGTCTAAGCCCCAGCCTGCTTGTTCACCAGGGCCCCTGATGGTGGGGATGGGCTTGTATCAGGCTGGGACCAGGTCACGGCCCTAAGGTACACCCAGCTGAGGTGGAGGAGGCCGCTAGCGGGAGCAGGGTACAACGGGAGAAGACACAGGGAATCCAATGGGCAAGCCGAGGTCAGGACAGGTGCAAAACAAGCACGGTCAGGAACAAAGCTGGGGTCGGTACACAGATAGACAACAAAGAATTCACAGAGGAACCACACGAGAGCTCCAACAACACGAAGTTGCTCAGGCAAAGTGGGACAGACTGAGCATGCCTTAAATAGACAAGCCAGCTAGGAGGCGGGTCAGGAAGTGATGAAAGGGAAGGACATAAAACCCAGGGAATAGCAGACGATGACCACCGGTTAGCACAGACTTATATGTGAAGGAATCAAGAGCAGCAAGAAGGTAAGAGTAAACACACAAGAGGCTGCAGGCTAACTTGTGACAACTCTAGAGTATATTCATTAACTCATCAATGATTAGGCTCTAAAGTATGTGCATTAACTCCTGAATGAGCAGTCTCCAAAGTATGTGCATTAACTCCTGAGTGACCAATCTTCAAAGTATGTGTATTAATGCCTCAGTGAAAATTCTCTACAGTATGAGTGTTATTTCCACAATGACCAGTCTTCAATGACTACTCTTGAGTGTCTACTTATTCGCACCCTATTTACTAGTTTTCAGAGTATAGTCAGTAACCCCTTAGTGACCAGTCTTCATAGTATGTGTTAATTTCCCAGTGACTAGTCTCAATAATATGTGTTAACCCCTCAGTGACCATTCTTTATTGTTTATGCTCTTTATTCTGTATCCAAAGCAGGAGCATTGGTCTGTGTTACTACAGGCAATAATACATTGTAGATATCTAATGTTACATGTCATGATCTGGAGAAGAGGTGATGGAGAGCACCCAAACTCCTGTATGTAATCAGTTTTGGTTTGCTCAACATAAAGTATGTTGATAAGTGTCCTCCTAGAAAACTTCATTACAGCACTCAAAACCACACTTTGATCCCCAGTTTTCAGAGCAGATATGTGAACTACAGCTCATTCCTAGTCATCAAGTTACAACTTCCCATTGTCTAGCACATTCCCAACTAAAGAAAGACAACCATATAAACAATAGTCCTGGCTTTGTATCTATCATCAGATGATGGACCACAGCTGTATTTAATCAAGTCAATGTATCTGAAAATAGGGGTGAATGATAACTTACAATGTAATTTTGCAGAAGCAGTTCAACAGACTCTCGCCTTCCATATTTGATGATCCATGACTTAAGCTTGGATTCTGCTAAGACTAAAAGTGCTAAAAGACGATACTTTAACTCCATGAATTCCAATTTAATGATATGAAGCTGGGAAGACGAGGCAACAAAACTAAACCTGAAAAGGGTGAAAGACAGTTTGTGTCACTATGTACTTTATATAGAATGCCATTTTACAAATGAATATCAAATCACACATGTTCTTTCTGTTATTAATAACAAATCTTTTTATAATAAAGTTCATATATGTACTAATACTTAGTTTACAGATGGGAGCCAGTGTTGCCAACCTCCTGCAAAATTTTTTACTGACAAAACATTGAAAATTTACTGACGGAGAACATTTTTTACTGACAACCTAAAAAATTACATTAAAAACTAAGACAATCAATATTTACAAAGTATAAACACAATATAGAAACACTGACAATACCCATAACAAGTAATTTGACTGGTTTACACTAAGGCCTGGTTACACCTATGCGGTTTTTAGCGCTTTCCGGGTTTTTCAGAAACTCACTATAATCCAGCCAAGGGCTCCTGGACCTAGAAGATAGAGCTGGAGGGCTCCATGTCTGTCATAATGTACTAGCATGTGGTGCATACTAGCACATTATGAGCTAACACTGCTGAGGGCCCATTATTTATGATTTTTTTGTAGCCGGTTTACTACTGATTTAATAGATGCTCCTAAAGTTGAGCATGCAATGTCAATATCCATAACAAGTAATTTGATTGGTTTACTCTAAGGCCTAGTTCACACCTATGCAGTTTTTAGTGCTTTTTGTGTTTTGCAGAAACTCACTATAGTCCAGCCAAGGGCTCCTGGACCTGGAAGATGGAGGTGCTGGGGAGCCATGACAGTGCAGCGCTGGAGGGCTCCATGTATAGGTATGTTTGTCATAATGTACTAACATGTGGTGCATACTAGTACATTATGGCCTAATACTGCTGGTGGCCCATTATTCAGGATTTTATGTGGCCGGTTTACTACCGATTTAATAGATGCTCTTACAGTTGAGCATGCAGTGTCAAATGATGTCCGAAGCGGTTAGTGATCTTTTAATTCATTCTGATAACTGTGTTCACCATAGAGATTAATTAATTCTTTGATGACTGAAATGTAGATAGCAGCTGTGCTGAAGTAAAAATAATCACTCCACAGTAAAGTCAATTGTTACTTTAGTCAATGTGTATGTTGCCCTGACCTTTGTCATGATTGCTTATTTGGATTCTAGTGCCAAAGTGGCAGAACACATGGAAGATGTATTATACTTTAAAATCATTAATGCAACTCTGTAATAAAATAAGATCAACTGTTAAGGCCGAAAAAGGGACCATTTTGGCATGCAAATTTTCAGCACTTCTTGGTTGTCTTGAAGCTTGCCTGCTCACATCCTCTCTCAAAGCACTCTTTTTAGGCAGTGAAGCAGGAATGTGTGGCATGGAGAGGGCAAACTCTGTCAACAGTTAGGAGTGAGGGGGGAGGGTGACACTTTTTAAACACTTGATTTTGTTGCTGAAACCCCTGCACTGGTTCAAGGTAGTTTGGTAGGTTGGATTTGATACTTAGTAGCCGTGACTACTACAGCAATTTGCTGCTTCCACAGCAATCACTCTGGTATGAGGTATGGACACTTTGATTGGTCCAAGCTGAATGCAAATAAACAATAATATTATATCTAGAGTTCGGCTTTAAAGTATATCTAAACCCAAAAACATACATTTTAAAAATTGCTGCTTACCAGCCATTGGCCCATGTGGCTGCATTCATTTTTTTCATGCTTTTTCCTGGTGATCCTATTAGAAACACAATTTCTATCCTACATTGACTACACTCCTTCATTGTAATTGAGTAAGAGTGTTGTCAATCTAGGACAGATAGTGTGTTGGGACTACAAACTTCCTCCCCTCTCCTCACCTCCAAAACATAGGGGAAATTCCACAGGGAGAACTGGGAACAATGCTAACTGATAATCTTCAGAGGCAGAGAGCATTTCAAGTTCGTAGTTCATAGCTCATCGAATTTCTGTAATTATTTTTTCCTGAACAGTTATAACAAAATGCTTTCAATGGTATATTTAACAGACCAAGGAGCAAATAAGAGAATATCATTAGAAATAGCATATACTTTAAAGTACCTGTCCAGGATATCAGCACCTCGTCTCTCATGACTGGACAATGAAGGTGCATCAACACAGTGATAAGTAATCAACTTTACTCACTCTACTCTCTCCTTCTTTTAAAACGTTTCCTGTCAACTCATTTGCATAGAACAGAGCCTGACTTGTTCTTAGCACTGTTCCTCCCTCTCCCAGTCTACTGTGCAGGAGGTTGATAGCAAGATTGAGGGTCCATGCACACTGGATTAAAAAAATGCCAGTGCCCTTGGGAGAAAAACACTAATTTTGAGCAGTTTTTCTAGCATTTAGGTGCATTTAGCATTTTGTTCTGCTAGAAAACTGTTCTCAAAAGTGTAAATGCTGAGCTTAAAAAAATTCCTCTAAACGACCTAATGTGAATGGACACATAAGATAACATTGAGCTGCTTCTACAGGCAAAACGCTAAACTCCTCTACAAGCAGCATTTTTTAGGCCAGTGTGCATGGACCATAAACCCAAAACAAACGTTTAATATGTTATAGCTTACCAATCATTAAAGCAGAGCTAAACTGCCACAAATCAAAAACAGTCATTCACCCATCTATCCATGTCTCCATGCTTTCTTTTGCTGAGAAATCATGTTTAAAAATACCACCCTAGCATTTCTGGCTGCGGCCATCTTGAGTAAGGGAAGATGATTCACGTAACATTTACTTCCTGGAATCCATCTGTCCTTAGCTTATGCATGCAGATGGGAGGGGGTGCTTAGCTCAGAAAACTCCTCATCTCCTCCTGAAGACTCCTGGGATGTATGACATCCTTTGCCAAGACATGGAAACCAGGAAGTAACTGAATAAATGTAAAAAAAAGTTTAAAACAAGTAAATATATTTACTAATAATATGCAATAAAGTGAGCGCTACTAATAGAATAATCAAGTAAGCAGCTAATAGCACTGAAGATGATCACAACCACCGTCGGTATAAATAAAATAAACAAAGTGCAGCGCTTTATAACAGGTAAAAAACGTTCGACCTCAAAAGTTCGACCAAGAATCGATCTATAGACACACATAAATGTTCATAGGATCAAAAATAGGCAATATGTGAATACAGCTGGAAATCTGGTCCGGGAAATGGCAAGAATGCGCACTCACCGACCGCACAGAGGAAATGCGCCTTTATGTATATCCAATCAAAACGAGTGTAGATATCCCACAGAGAGAGATGTCCTCAAACGATCTGCTGGTTAATGGATCAATCACGGCACACGTTCCTTCCAGGTACAGGTATTCCTCCTCTGGATGATATGTAGCTGTGTCTGCCGACCCAAGGGCAGTAGGAGACTTGAAGCCAAGAAGAGTGGAGATTGCAGCACTCTGTGTCAGCTCAGCCTAGCAATCTCCACTCTTCTTGGCTTCAAGTCTCCTACTGCCCTTGGGTCGGCAGACACAGCTACATATCATCCAGAGGAGGAATACCTGTACCCGGAAGGAACGTGTGCCGTGATTGATCCATTAACCAGCAGATCGTCTGAGGACATCTCTCTCTGTGGGATATCTACACTCGTTTTGATTGGATATACATAAAGGCGCATTTCCTATGTGCGGTCGGTGAGTGCGCATTCTTGCCATTTCCCGGACCAGATTTCCAGCTGTATTCACATATTGCCTATTTTTGATCCTATGAACATTTATGTGTGTCTATAGATCGATTCTTGGTCGAACTTTTGAGGTCGAACTTTTTTTACCTGTTATAAAGCGCTGCACTTTGTTTATTTTAAATATATTTACTGTTGCTAGCAGCAAAAGGATTAAAAATACTCAATGTTCATTGAGAGAGTGAAGTTCCTCTTTAAATGTTGTAGCAGCATTCATTTTTTTTTTTTAGGCTTTTTTTTCTTTATATTCACCTGGTGATCTGGCCAGTAACACACTCCCTGCCCAAGGGTGTCTCCATTCCACTGGATGAGCAACAGAGACACCTTTAGGCAGCAGCATTGTAAATCTTGCAGAAGGGTAGTATCGATGCGGATTTAGATTTAGATGGACTTGACTAACAAAGTAAAGCTGAACTCAGCTAACATTTTTTAAGCAGTTACAACAACAGTATTTTTTCCTTTCGGGATAAAGGTTTTACAAAAATAAAAAAATAAATAAAGGCTAACCATTGTAAGCACCCCTGTCAGTGTTAAATGGTTTGTATCAACCCTCTAACTGACACTTTTTGTGGACAACTTGGTCTGTTAAAACCTTGTAAGAATGTGCACACTTCAATATATTAAAATGTTGTTTATAGGTTAAATACCACTTTAAGACCAACGGCAGTAACAACTGATACTTCAAAGTTACATTGGCAAGGCGAGTCACATGCTGGCTTGTTATATCACTCCAGACTTTAGTGCAAGAAACCCAAGTTCTAGGTAACTCCTGCAGCCATCAGTTTGTTTAAGGATTTGAATAAGTTGAGGTCCCAGCTGTTATCCAGTTAATAAAAGAAACTTCCTTATATAATTTTCCAGCTGCATCCCCCAGTTAAATGTTTTATTGACCCTTCCTCTGATATAAAATGTTCTACATTGTAATTGTTAATATACATATAGTGAATTATAAAGGTGCTCTAATATTTTTTTGAAATGAAGCAGATGTGGTCATTAGTAGGTATCCTGCAGTTCCTTAAATATTTATTCCACTCAATTGAGCTCACTGTTTCATTTAAGTTCCCTATGGCTGTGGAATAATCTAATCATCTGTGAATCCTGCTGTGAGGGAGTGACATTCTTCTTACATCCTTGCAGAAGAGAACAGACAAGCAAACTACTGTGGAAATTTGACAGCTAGAATCTACATGAGAGATAAGATGCTGGCTCATTTATCCTAAAATACTTAAAATAGTTTGGGGTGGAATTACCCATTTAAATATGTGTATCTATATCTAAAATCTACTAATCTAACTGCTGTAGTCTTTAAAAGTCCCATAAATAATAGTCGTGTAATTTTATACTGAAAGAAGCGTGTGCTCTTTAAAATCTAAATACTATCACACATTAATGCTGATCTCCAAGGCAACAAACCTGTATTGCAGTTAGATTTCAAGGAACAATATACCTCTGTAGTATGAAGCATTTTTAACATCATCAACAACTTCTAAATAAGTCATTCCCAACGTAAATATTCTCTTTCCCCTTAAATAGGCTATCATTAATTTAGTAATAGCAACGCATATGTGATTATTCTATCACAATCCTAACACAAATCTGCCCCTCTCCATTTCAAAAGGCTGCAGCAATTTCTCAGCAATCACTGACAATTAATGTCTAAAATTCTCCTTTTACCTTTCTGCCATGTCTTCCAATTGCTCTATTGGGACTGGGACTCCGTTTACAGACCGTGAACGGTGGATCTCCTGGAAAGCCTTTTTATAACCATCCAGATTCTTCAGTATGTCCTAATTGTAGGGATGAAAAAAAATGCATATAGTAAGCGAAACACAGAAAACGTTTTGGCAGTATAATCATGAAAATGAAAAATAAAAAACAGGCAGGCTGCAGAGATGAGTCACTGTTCAGTATTTGTGCACCGGGAAATTTTATCTGTCACAGTGGTATGCAATTTTATCCCTTCATGAAAGCCAGTATTAATAAATGCTTTCAACAGATCCTTTGAAAGCCTTTCAGTGTGTGTGCTAAAGAAGTGTACCTGATTAGAATCCTGGCATCTGAAGACTCGTACAACTGGCACTGCCCCTGGAGTCCAGATCTCATCTATTGATTGGATTTAGACTGTCAGAAGAGTTTTAGGATAAAAAAATGTTTTATGTTTCATAGCTTCTAGAAATACTAATCCCCATTAAGGGGATGCAGTCTAAGGATCTGAGTGGATAATTAATGCCACTGATCACTAGCAGGCTCAGCAAATTTCATTTTGATCAGATATACAGGATGATGGCACAGTTTGGAAAAGCTGCATGACTGCTGTATGAAATAGTCATCAATACAGTTTCCAGATTGCAGTCCCCCAGAAACGTCATGTTTTCACAGTTCCAGGTGAATGCACTTGTGTAGTCAGTAATATTGTTATTTGGGTGTCAGTTTATGACACCAGAGAATAGCTGTGATCCTCTGAATCGCAGCTATTCTCTGGTCATTCACAGTTTATGACACCCAGGAGAACATGTTCAGCCCTTCACTGGAGATCTGTGTTCTCCCTCCAGATTCTCCAGCCCAGAGCTGGAGAATCGGAGGGACTGCAAACTAAGCAGAGATAATTTACCTCTGCTTAGTAAACTGATTTTTTACCATAAAGAGATTATAGTAAAATCAGTCGTTTTCCAGCGTTTGTAGACCGTTCTCCCTTCATTTGGAGAACTGATCTACATATGCTTCATAAACGGCATTCACAGGAGAACAGTGTTTTCCTGACAATGCCAGAGAACTGAGCAGAGATCTATTACTGCTGGTTCAAAAAGGGACACCTTAGTCTTTCAGGCCACCTTTACTAACTGCAAAGCAATTGTGTGAAACCAGCCTTAAAGTGGAGCACTAGGATGAGCAAATCTTGTTTACCACTTCCTGCCCAGGCTAATTCTGACACTCCTCACCTACATGTACAAATCAACATTTTTTTCTTAGAAAATTACTTAGAACTCCCAAACATTTATATATACAGTGGGGATCGAAAGTTTGGGCACCCCAGCTAAAAATTTGTATTAATGTGCATAAAGAAGCCAAGGAAAGATGGAAAAATCTCCCAAAGGCATCAAATTACAGATAAGACATTCTTATAATATGTCAACAAAAGTTAGATTTTATTTCCATCATCTACACTTTCAAAATAACAGAAAACAAAAAAATGGCATCTGCAAAAGTTTGGGCACCCTGCAGAGTTAATATCTTGTACTGCCCCCTTTGGCAAGTATCACAGCTTGTAAACGCTTTTTGTAGCCAGCCAAGAGTCTATCAATTCTTGTTTGAGGTATCTTTGCCCATTCTTCCTTACAAAAGTCTTCCAGTTCTTTGAGATTTCTGGGCTGTCTGTCACGCACTGCTCTTTTAAGGTCTATCCATAGATTTTCAATTATGTTGAGGTCAGGAGATTGTGAAGGCCATGGCAAAACCTTCAGTTTACGCCTCTTGATGTAATCCCCCGTGGATTTCAAGGTGTGTTTAGGATCATTATCCATTTGTAGAAGCCATCCTCTCTTTAACTTCAGCTTTTTCACAGATGGCATCAAGTTACCATCCAAAATTTGCTGAAATTTTATTGAATCCATTTTTCCTTCTACTCGTGAGATGTTCCCTGTGCCACTGGCTGCAACACAACCCCAAAGCATGATTGATCCAACCCCATGCTTAACAGTTGGACAGAGGTTCTGTTCATTAAATTCTGTGCCCCTTCTTCTCCAAACGTACCTTTGCTCATTCTGGCCAAAAAGTTCAATTTTAACCTCATCGGTCCACAGAACTTGTTTCCAAAATGCATCAGGCTTGTCTATATGTTCATTTGCAAAGTTCAAACGATGATTTTTGTGGTGAGGACGTAGAAGAGGTTTTCTTCTGATGACTCTTCCATGAAGACCATATTTGTACAAGTATCTCTTTATAGTGGAATAGTGTACCACAACTCCAGTGTCTGCCAGATCTTTCTGGAGGGATCGTGCAGTCAAACGTGGGTTTTGAATTGTTTTTCTCACAATCCTGCAAGCTGTTCTGTCTGATATTTTTCTTGGTCTTCCATACTTGCTTTAACTTCCACTGTTCCTGATGACTGCCATTTCTTAAATACATTCCGAACAGAGGATATTGACATCTGAAAACGCTTTGCTATCTTCTTATAGCCTTCTCCAGCATTGTGAGCGTCAACTATTTTCAGTTTCAGTTTTCTAGACAACTGCTTAGAAGAACCCATGGTGCTGATTGTTGGGGCAAGGTCAGATGAGTCTGGGCATTTAAAACCTTTGAGATTGACATAACCTGGTCTTCCCAGACGATGATTGAGAACAATCCATGACACTGGCAGGTCTCAGCTTTGCAAAGGGGGCAGTGCATGCTATAAATTCTGCAGGGTGCCCAAACTTTTGCAGACGCCATTTTTTTGTTTTCTGTTATTTTGAAAGTGTAAATGATGGAAATAAAATCTAACTTTTGTTGACATATTATAAGAATGTCTAATCTGTAATTTGATGCCTTTTGGAGATTTTTCCATCTTTCCTTGGCTTCTTTATGCACATTAATACAAATTTTTAGCTGGGGTGCCCAAACTTTCGATCCCCACTGTATATATACATATATAAATATATATATATTTTTTTTTTTTGCAGAGGCCCTAGAGAATTAAATGGTGGGTGTTGCAATTGTTTATGTCACACGGTATTTGCGCAGCAGTTTTTTGGAAAAAATACGCTTTAATAAATTCTATTGCACATAAACACAATATAATACCTAATTTTTAAAAAAAAAAATTATTTTATTTGAAACTTTTTTTTTTTAATGCCTCTTAATTTTTTTTAATCAACTATTGCTTTCACATGGGGTGGGACAGGTCCTCTTTATGGAGAGATCTGGGGTCTATTAGACCCCAAATCTCTCCTCTGGGCTCTAATGCAGCCAATCAGAAACACACTGTCTGCTTTCCTGGCCAGTAAAGAAAAAGCCGAAAATCAGAAGTGATGAAATCTCGTCGCTTCCGGTTTCCGGGGTTACAGAGAGGGAGGAACAATGTCAGTTCCACTCTCGTGTAATGTTGCCGCCGTCGGCTAGAGCAGTCGGGGCTCTGTGATCGGTCAGTTGAGCTCAGGATAGGTGGCAGGAGGGGGGACCCACTTACGCTGTCTGCAGAAGTGATGTAGAACTGTTTAGCCACTCAAATCACTTCTGCATAAAAGAGAATCAGCTGCTGTAAATTTTAATACTGGGATGATGTCTGTAGCTGCAGGCATCATCCCACTATAACCACTCCAACCCAGGACGTCCATGGACATCCTAAGGGCAGGAAGTGCATAAACACTAGAGTTGTGTGTTTCCTTACTTTAGCCACTTTGCATCTGGAGCAGTTTTTTAAATTTTTCACAAAAACGTTAAAAACAGCATTTTTTGCTGGAAAATTCCTTAGAACCCCCAAAAAACATTATATATTTTCTAAAAGCAGAGACCATAGAAAATAAAATGGTGGCTGTTATAATTTTTTATGTCACTCAATATTTGCGCAGCTGTTTATCAAGCTAAATTTTCTGGAGAAAAAACACTAAATGAATTTTAGTGCACACAAGCACAATATAAAAGATGATAATGTGTGGAGCAAGGGCGGACTGACAACTCATGGGGCCCCCGGGCAATAGGGGATCATGGGGCCCCTGTGTCCTTGCCCAAACTCAAAAAAGCCTATGAAAAAGGTACCAGGGGCATCTCATGGGGCCCCCTACTGACCCCGGGCCCTCGGGCAGTGCCCGAATTTCCAAATGGTTAGTCCGCCCCTGGTGTGGAGTAAGTACATACCAAATATGTCATGACTCAAAACTGTGCATGCCTGTAAAATGGATGCAAACTACGATACCTAAAACTTTTCATAGGTGATGCTTTAAAAGTCTTTGCAGGCTATCACTGTCAAGTTAATTGCAAATAATGGCTATAATATGATTGCTAAAACTTTGATGTTTGCTGTGGTACCTCGCATGTGTGGTGCAATGAATGATTACATATGTAGCCAGGTGCTCACCGACTCTGTGTGCGTATCCTCTGCCCGCTCCCCCCTCCCCCCACCACTGTGTTGTTGCCTGAGGAGAGCGCTGAGCTGTGTGTGTTCAGTCGGCCTCTCTCCCTTCTCTCCTTTCACTTCCCTGCTGGCTGCAGCAGTGGAAAGTCTGTAAGGAGGAGACTGGATGATAGAACAGACAATAAGGATCATGCCATATATAGTCCTTAAACAGGCACTGCACAATGCAAGGAAATGGAGACAAATGTGCTGTGGACTTTATTACCTAGGATTCCCTGCACATGGAGAAGAGAGCAGGACTGTGTGGGAACCTGTTTCTGTGCATGTCTATACAGCAGAGCCTGGTGTGCGAGGACCGGAGCTGGGTATCCATTCTGTGTCCTTAGAGCCAAAGGAAAGAACCGATGAGGACTAGAGCAACAGACTGAGTCACAGAGAGTCACTGTGTCTTGGGACCAGAGCTAGGGAGACCCATTGCTATGTGTGCCTGCATCAGTGAGGACCTGATCAGTGAGGACCTAATCATGAGGACTGAGACTTTTGGACAGCAGACGGCCAACCAGACCTGTTGTGAATTAGAAGTTTTTAGCATAACTAACTAGCTGAATCCCTTGCCGCACACAGTACATACCTATAGAGACTGCCATTTACTTAGCAGCCCACCAGCCAATCATTGCTCCATCTTAAAGGGACAGCTTCACATGCACCACCTTACAGAAGGGTCCCAATCATTGCCAGCTAATATTGACAATTTTTTTTATTTTTTTTGTCAGAAGAGCATACACCCACTCACTGTTGGGACTGTATGCATTGTGTACCCACTAGGACCTTTATTTATTTATTTTTTTGGACTAGCTAATAATTATACCTTTAACCCTGTTTGCATTGGTAACATTGGGTTTACCATTGTTGTAGTACACTTAATTGCCATAATATAGCAACTGGCCTTTGGCACTTCAGTAAAAGTAACTAGGTGAGTGTACAGCCATGCAGATCACTTTGCTGATCACCGGCTGTAAAAAATGTTATATGTTCAGCTATCCACTGAGCAGAAGCTTTCTGTAATAAAGACCAGTCATTGTTGTTCTCTCTCCTTGTGCAGGGTGATGCCCTCCTACTGTAGTTTCCTGGGAGGTAGCCTGTGGTGGGTGCATCTGCTTGGTCCTTCCCACAGCTCTGTTCTGTGCAAGGATTGTGTGCAGCCCAGTGATGATGTTGCCACTACTTTTATCTGGTAATATCTGGGTTTATAAAGGAATATATTTTAATGAAAGGTTTTGCACCTGTAGTTCAGTGTAAAGTGTAGCTCCAGGCTCCCCCCAAACAATTAAGTCATTTTTCCAGTGATGTCCTCACCAGAGCCAGTTCTTAAATCGGCTTCAGATGCAGGGGTCGGCATCTTAGGTATGGAAATCTAACAGTGAAGCCTTGCGACTTTACAGCTGGTTTCCTACTGCGCATGTGCAAAGTGCACTGAGCTTTGTGAATGGTCCCACAGTCTTCTGGAGGGTGAGGGCAAACTTCTAGCTCGGATAGCTGCGGCACATCTGACTGGAAGTGGTAGCGGGTACCTGCCAAAGTCAGGTACCCACTCCACCCTCCCCCCCAAAAAGTGTCAAATGTGGCAGTTGAGGGGGAGGATACAAACAAATGGAACTTTCCCTTTTGGGTGAAGTTCCACTTTAATGTTTTAGATACATGCAGAGCCTTTATGGATTTACTGTAGGGTGGGCATTTCTGCTTTTTCTGAATATTTTACTGTATGACACATCATGCAATCAATTAGCTTGACAGCTAACCTCAGAATAGATTTACTTGTACAACAGGTAGCTACTTCTTCACTTCATGATCGACAACAGTTTCTATATGACACCCAAGGTAGGAGTTCAAGCGGATGGTTCTGCTTATATCACTCAGTTTGATCCAGTTGAAATTTTTGTAGGAAAGTCTAACAACTTTAGAAATAATTATCTTACTGTCAAAGTAACAGTATTTCTTTGATCCAATGTGTTAGTATTATGACATTAAATTATATAATGCCATGAGCAACAATAATACAGGAATGCATTTGCTTCAAAATGTTTTTTAGGTAAATAGGTAAAATAGATCAGCTTGATGTGAATAATCTCATGAATGTGTGGTAATTACTAAAAGAGAAAAAAAGAGTGCCATTTAAAATTTGCAATTATATACAGTGGGGCAAAAAAGTATTTAGTCAGCCACCAATTGTGCACGTTCTCCCACTTAAAAAGATGAGAGAGGCCTGTAATTGGCATCATAGGTAGACCTCAACTATGAGAGACAAAATGAGAAAAAAAATCCAGACAAACACATTGGCTGATTTGGAAAGAATTTATTTGCAAATTATGGTGGAAAATAAGCATTTGGTCAATATCAAAAGTTCATCTCAATACTTTGTTATATATCCTTTGTTGGCAATGACAGAGGTCAAACGTTTCCTGTAAGTCTTCACAAGGTTGGCACACACTGTGGCTGGTATGTTGGCCCATTCCTCCATGCAGATCTCCTCTAGAGCAGTGATGTTTTGGGGCTGTCGCTGGGCAACACGGACTTTCAACTCCCTCCAAAGGTTTTCTATGGGGCTGAGATCTGGAGACTGGCTAAGCCACTCCAGGACTTTGAAATGCTTCTTACGAAGCCACTCCTTCATTGCCCGGGCAGTATGTTTGGGATCATTGTCATGTTGGAAGACCCAGCCACGTTTCATCTTCAATGCCTTGCTAATGGAAGGGGGTTTGCACTCAAAATCTCACAATACATGGCCCCATTCATTCTGTCCTGTACATGGATCAGTCGTCCTGGTCTCTTTGCGGAGAAACAGTCACAAAGCATGATGTTGCCACCCCCATGCTTCACAGTAGGCATGGTGTTATTTGGATGCAACTTAGCATTCTCTCTCCTCCAAACATGATGAGTTGTGTTTCTACCAAACAGTTCTATTTTGGTTTCATCTGACCATATGACATTCTCCCAATCCTCTTCTGGATCATCCAAATGCTCTCTAGCAAACTTCAGACGGGCCCGGACATGTACTGGCTTAAGCAGGGGGACAAGTCTGGCACTGCAGGATCTGAGTCCCTGGTGGCGTAGTGTGTTACTGATGGTAGCCTTTGTTACGTTGGTCCCAGCTCTCTGCAGGTCATTCACTAGGTCCCCCGTGTGGTCCTGGGATTTTTGCTCACCATTGTAATCATTTTGACCCCACGGGGTGAGATCTTGCGTGGAGCCCCAGATCGAGGGAGATTATCAGTGGTCTTGTATGTCTTCCATTTTCTAATTATTGCTCCCACAGTTGATTTGTTCACACCAAGCTGCTTGCCTATTGCAGATTCAGTCTTCCCAGCCTGGTACAGGTCTACAATTTTGTTTCTGGTGTCCTTCGACAGCTCTTTGGTCTTCACCATAGTGGAGTTTGGAGTGTGACTGTTTGAGGTTGTGGACAGGTGTCATGTATACTGATAACAAGTTCAAACAGGTGCCACTGATACAGGTAATGAGTGCAGGACAGAGGAGCCTCTTAAAGAAGAAGGTACAGGTCTGTGAGAGCCAGAAATCTTGCTTGTTTGTAGGTGACCAAATACTTATTTTCCACCATAATTTGCAAATAAATTCTTTCCAAATCAGCCAATGTGATTGTCTGGATTTTTTTTCTCATTTTGTCTCTCATAGTTGAGGTCTACCTATGATGCCAATTATAAGCCTCTCTCATCTTTTTAAGTGGGAGAACTTGCGCAATTGGTGGCTGACTAAATACTTTTTTGTCCCACTGTATGTGCATGGGGAGGCCATATTTGTTAATTGTATATGTAGACTTCCTGCCTTGCATTGCTACACAAATAAAGTGAATTATTCTATAGCAATGTGAATTAATGCTCCATCTCTCAATGAAAATCTCTGAATTGAACAACTCATTCAAACAATGTACACCCTATACTACAAATGTATTTTTGCTGCAGCAGCTAAGAGACAGGCAAATTAATTACACTGAACCACCAAAACCCCCTCTAACCTCAAAATAATTATATTTAATACAATATGATAGCTATGAAAGAGCACAGAAATGTGAAATCATTATAAAAAATATTTAAATGCACACATTGCAAAGAAAACTCAAAATATGTATACAGTGAAAATGTTCTATACATTTCCTTTATTCCCTCCATACCACCAATCTGCAGATGGATGTTCTCAAGCACAATTTCCCACACTGAGAGAATGGTAATCTACCTTTCATCTGAGAACTATGATATGCAGGTCTCACAGTAGGGACTTAAAACCAAACAGCGTGGTTCTTGATCATGTGATCATTGTTTACATTGTTTAGAAACAAACCTGTCAGTTGTAGATGTCATTGTGTCTAGAGATGAGCGAATCAAACCAGGCGAAGTGGAATTCGTTTCGAATATCGGGAAAAATTCGATTCGCATCGAATCCGAATTTTAGCCAACTTCGGGTGCACAAATCGAATTTTTCCCGATCAGCCGGCAAAAGTGTCACTGCAGAGAGCTCCGCTATTTCTGACAGTTCTGACAGTTCATTTACAGCGGTTGAAACATTGTATCTATTTGTTTCCATTTAGGATACAGATGTTTTTATTCGGAAATAAATAGATACAATGTTTCAACCGCTGTAAATGTGAAGGAACTGTCAGAGAACTGTCAGAAATAGCGGAGCTCTCTGCAGATACACTTTTTGCTGTACTGGAATACTTCTTCTTTTCATTCTTCTTCTTCTTTTCATTCTTCTTCTTCTTCTTTTCATTCTTCTTTTCATTCTTCTTCTTTTCATTCTTCTTCTTCTTCTTTTCATTCTTCTTTTCATTCTTCTTCTTCTTCTTTTCATTCTTCTTTTCATTCTTCTTCTTCTTCTTTTCATTCTTCTTTTCATTCTTCTTCTTCTTCTTTTCATTCTTCTTCTTCTTCTTTTCATTCTTCTTTTCATTCTTCTTCTTTTCATTCTTCTTCTTTTCATTCTTCTTCTTCTTCTTTTCATTCTTCTTCTTCTTTTCATTCTTCTTCTTCTTCTTTTCATTCTTCTTTTCATTCTTCTTCTTCTTTTCATTCTTCTTCTTCTTCTTTTCATTCTTCTTTTCATTCTTCTTCTTTTCATTCTTCTTCTTCTTCTTTTCATTCTTCTTTTCATTCTTCTTCTTCTTCTTCTTCTTCTTCTTCTTCTTTTCATTCTTCTTCTTCTTCTTCTTTTCATTCTTCTTTTCATTCTTCTTCTTCTTCTTCTTTTCATTCTTCTTTTCATTCTTCTTTTCATTCTTCTTCTTCTTTTCATTCTTCTTCTTCTTCTTCTTCTTTTCATTCTTCTTCTTCTTCTTTTCATTCTTCTTCTTCTTCTTCTTTTCATTCTTCTTCTTTTCATTCTTCTTCTTCTTCTTTTCATTCTTCTTCTTCTTTTCATTCTTCTTCTTCTTCTTTTCATTCTTCTTCTTCTTCTTTTCATTCTTCTTTTCATTCTTCTTCTTTTCATTCTTCTTCTTCTTCTTTTCATTCTTCTTTTCATTCTTCTTCTTCTTCTTTTCATTCTTCTTCTTCTTCTTTTCATTCTTCTTTTCATTCTTCTCATTCTTCTTTTCATTCTTCTTTTCATTCTTCTTCTTCTTCTTTTCATTCTTCTTTTCATTCTTCTTCTTCTTCTTTTCATTCTTCTTCTCATTCTTCTTTTCATTCTTCTTCTTTTCATTTTTCTTCTTCTTCTTTTCATTCTTCTTTTCATTCTTCTTCTTCTTCTTTTCATTCTTCTTCTTTTCATTCTTCTTTTCATTCTTCTTCTTCTTCTTCTTCGTCGTGCCCCGTGACTGCCCAAATGAGTGAAGTGTGCGGTGATTCTAAGATCGACGGCACTCATCTGCATGTCATACTAACTGACAGTATTATTTCTCTTCCCCAGCAGGCTCCAAGGGCATTTAAATTAAAGGTACAGTGTTCTGCACTAATATAAAGGCTCTCTGAAGCCTAGAAACCCTTTAAATAAGTTAAATTTGCGGCGAATAAATTCGCATCGAATCGAATAAATTCGCATCGAATCGAATTTCTCCCGCAAATTCGGCGAATCAGCCGAATCGAATTTTTGAATAATTCGCTCATCTCTAATTGTGTCTTTATGAACTTACTGTGCACAGACAGACAAAGCAACAGTTGCAACTGACAACTCTCATTGTGCACTACAGTATGGAAAATTGTTTTTAATTTGGTACAGTGCTAACAAATTTTCTTTTCTTTTTTATTATAAGCTGAAAAATGAAAATAATGCATTTCTAGATATCGTAGACAAGCCTGAAACAAATAATTAAAGCTATAAAAAAATCAAACCCTTTTTTAAAGAGGAGATCCTAGCCTAATGTAAATGAATATTTTTCTTTAACAGTTTCTTTTATTTTGTCTTTGGGCTGGTTCCTAAGCCGCCAGCCCCCCTGCCTGTTTGTGGGTGTCTCCTGCTTAGAAGACACTCTTGTGTGCACACCCCCATTCATAAACACACACAGTGCCCAGAAAGCTACGCCCCAACTCTCTCCTCCTGTCAACAATTTGACAGCAGAAGGAGCTGATGGCTCCCCTGCCCTCAGTACCTGCTTCCAGATAAGGAACGTGGTGTGGATCAGTGGTTGACAACAGGTCACAGGTAAGTGTTTAGGGATGGGGGCTGTGGAAATGTACCAGGGTGTTTTTTGCCCTAATACAGAGAATGCATTAAGGTAAATTATGCTGAGCATTTAGTACCACTGTTAAATATTATTTTGCCATGAGAGAACAGTGGAACCTGATGCTTAGTTGTTAATGCTGTCTGAGTCTGTAACCCCAAACAAATTTAGAGATAATGGGACTGATTTACTAAAGCCAAACAGGCTGTTCATTTGCCAAACAGGCAAAGGAATTTGCTCAAGAACTTAGTGAATGTAGTAAAATTTAACTTTGCAAAGAATACCTACAAGCTTGGAAAGAACATAAAACAAAACAGCATTTTTTCTTGCATAAGATTGGATGATGGAGGGCAGCAGAGCTTCATCTCATTCACTAAACTTTCCTTTTCAAAGAGCAACCAACCTTGCAACATGAACAGCCTATGTGCCGTTTAGTAAATCAATCCCAATGAATTCTAACAAGTTACATCATTTTTGTTCTGGGTCTCGAACTCAAAAGTACGTACAGTGTTACTAAACCCAGCACCCTGTATTCACTGTATTTGATCTCCCACAGTATGTAGAACATGGAATTGCAATTATTTTAGTAAATATAAACTGCTAAATACCTTTTCTCATTAGCAGTATATAGCAGTCTTGTGAATTCTATCAGTTTCCGACCGAGCACTGGTTAAAGCTTGCAGGAGGAGTTTTCATTCTGCTCTGTCTTATGAGGCTGCATAACCCCTGACTCTCTGTCTAGACAGTGCTGATTGGCCCTGTGCTGATCACATGCACCCTCCCAAAGAAAAAAAAACTCTCTAGCAATACACACTAAACAGAGCATGTACAGAGTGACTCCTAGGGCTCTGTACTATCAGCAGATGGACTGGGGACAGTAGAAAAATGGGAGGATCAGAGAAGACAGCATCAAACATCCTTTTTACACAATGTGGAGGATTAAACCCTTAGGTTCCACGGTGAGTATAACAATAATGCTTTACTGTATACACAGACTGATTTTACTGTTGTGGGTTTAGTAACACTTCAAGTCTGGCAACTTGCATTTCATAACTAGGCCAGCTATGTCTACCCCCATACTTCTCTCTTGCAATAATCACTTTAAATACCTATATAGTATGTCCTTAAAAAAGAAAAACTATTTAGGCAGGCAAATTTGTCATAATGTTATAGTTGTAGAGTTATTGTCAAGTTACTGTGTGTAATGACACTGCTAAATTGGTCCAGGCATCTAGTTTTTAATGGCCTATGGATGGTAAAGGAGGTTTAGGATAAGACATAACCCATCTGATTCCAATAACTACTATTGCAAGCATTTTTGTTTTTATTATTTGTGCAACTAGTGCTGAAATTAATTATTTGTGTTATTTACCTTGAGTTGCTCTAGTTTTCTGTGTACGATATTTGCTGTTTCATCATGAGATTGCTGAATGATAATTTCTTCCCTGAGTGCAACCTCTGCTCGATATAACCAGGAGCCAATAGTTCCCAAAGGAGCAGGTAGGGATTTATCAAGTTGTACATGCCAATCAAGAATCTGAAATAAAGTCACATGACATATTATTCTTAATACTATCAAAAGGTTCACGGTATTTATGCAAATCCAATATATGAAATATAGATCTTGAGTAATAAGTCAAAAAACAAAATCTTTCTGACCACTGTACTGACCTACTACATATACTAGGCCTTAGCCCAGCATAGTTCACCATTAATTAAAGCAGAAATGATATTGGCCAACTCAGGAGATTGAAAATGAATGCTTTCCAAATAGGTTAGGCATCGTTGTAAGGCATTATTTTAGTATAATAAACTATACTGGATTTGACAACAACACATTTTTACCCAAAACAGCAAAAAGAATACTGTTTTTTTTCTGACACATAAGTTGTATAACTATTGTAAAATTTTAAACACCTACCTGCACCTAAACAAGATGTGCATTGATCATGTAGTTTCACGCTGTCATTTGTTGTGCTGTGTGCCCCACCACATTCCAATATCAAAAATGTGTTTGTTTGAAACATAAGGAATGCTGCATGGCACTGCACAAGTTAATGCATGATCTTCATCAGTAACCTAAGAACTGACACTTCCTTTGAAGAAACTATATATCCCACAATCCCTGGGCCACTCAGTCCATTGCTTTTCAGGTGAGAGCAATTAACAGAGTTTACCATGCTGGAAGAGATGGGTGCTATGTTACCCGGAAAGAGAAGAGGCTCATATTTTGTCTGATTTCTGATGAATTGCCTGAAATTTGAGCCACATGTGGCTTTGTCAGCACCACCCAGCTCTACAAAAGTCAAAATTTCCACTGATCTGGATGATTTTTTTAACAGTGACTGCATCCTCTCAGGTGTAGTCACTGTTCCGGTATTCAGACAGGTGCGGGTCTTAATACAATAGCTCACAAGGGAGATTCCTCAATGGGACTGAACAAGAAAAATCTAGCGATGTATGGCCAGTTTTAGACAAACTTTTCAATCACATGCCTTCATTTTGACAGAGTATTTTTTCAATGTTACTGTAGTTTCTTATATTTCAATAAAATCACCATCACAGAAGCTGATGGTGGAGAGGACAGGCGCAGAGAGTACAATGGGATCTCATCTTGTGGGGACACAAGACAGAGGAGAGGGTGAATGAAACATTTATACAATGGGGTATTTAAAGAGGATTCTTGGAAGGAAGGATGTGCAAGAAAAGGATCTTCCTCCTGTGTTAGATACTACAGTTCAGTTAGTTTCCATCGGTACTCTTGGTGTTGACTAAATGTCACATCCTGATTGACATGAATTTTGGAAGTCTGATTCAAACACTTGAAGAGGAGTCTAATCCAGTTCCATTAGTGCTGGGGACACTGACACTGCAGGTTTGCTGCTTGGAGCTCTGTCCTGGGAAGTGCTTTTCTGTACACAACTTAAGTGGTCTTGAGAAGCGCTTAGACGGGCCTCAGTTCTGGTGGTCCTGGGAGGTAGCATGACTTTTGCTGGTAGTCATGTGTCATTTGTGCAAGTACCAACTTTCCTTTATCCCATGGATATAGTATAATGCAACTTATTTCACCCCTCCCATTTACTAAGCAAAATGTATGTTATCATGCGAGAAAACATGTTCTACAATCCTATTTTACTCAAGTTTGCTGCCCCTGCACTGCAAGGATTAAATGCTGGTTTAGGTTTAGGGGGTTGCAAAAAGCAGTTTTATTTACACGATCCTCCTCTCCAGCCGGCTCCCTCCAGGCTGTTAAACTGGCTCCCACAGCCCCCCCCCCCCCCAAGCTCTAGCAGTTGCAGGTTGTCTGTTATCATCAAGTCTATAGTAGAGCCCATAACCCTGCAATCGACATGAGAACAGATCACTGCCAGAGCATAGGGGAGTAGAGAAGAGCACCAGCTGATGTGGGAGCAGAGGACCTGCGAAGCATTTCTCCATTTCCAGGAGATGAGCGTTAGGTCGATCACAGCCAGGCAAGCAGCATTTTCTTCATTAGGCCATAAATGGTGGCCCCCATACTTCCTTGCAACGTGTCACTTTAAGAATGTAAAACTGTAGTGTTGGGAAGATGGTAAAAATGGAGCACTGTAGAGTGAGTCTGGGTATAGTCCTTCACCAGGATTAGTTGCCATGTATATGTTATTTTCATTTTGCTGGCTGCTTACTACATAAATGCCAAGAGAGCTCATTATATCCAATTTAGCAACATGCTTTTCAGATGGCCAAATTCAGTCTCTTTCTTGTATAGCTGAATATCATAATCAAGTAGAAATATAGATAAAAGGTAAAATGCAAGACCAAGTCAACAAGTTCATCAATAACCTGATACATATAGATTACAGAAAGTAACATACCCTTGCGGAAACTTTATCCCATGCTTGTTTCAGCATTGTCTGATCAAGTGATAATTTTCCATCTTTGCTCAATGGATGAAAAACACTTTCAACTTGCTTTCTTTTCATTTCATACTGGACTCTATATTGTTTAAATGTCTACAGGAACAAAAAAATGATAGTGTGCATTTAGGGAACAAACACAATAAAAAAAAAGCCTAAGAAAAAGAGCAATATTCATTACTAAACCAAATGTGTGCATTTGCTGAACACCTGGAACACCTCATTACTACTTAAAAATGGAACTCCAAATTCATAAAGTGGACAGAAACAGCAATACAAACCTGGCAGAGGTTCTAACTCTTCCCGATATAAAAGAAAAGATTATAACTGTAGGTGTCCCCTCTGCTGCCCAGGAAGTGGAGAAAAATCTCACCACACAGCAATAAAACATGACAAAGGTTAACCTTTAACTATTTCAGTTCAGTGCTTATTTTAACTCACAGAATGCAGACATATGCAGTGGCAGTTTCAGTTTAGCTCAAGATAATGGAGGCATATTGTTATACCTGATATTTGTCTTGTAAGCTGCTTTCAACTGTTTGCGCTCTGATGATGTCTCGTTCAAACTGTTCGATCCAAACTTTTAAGTCTCGAAGCATCAGTCTTTCTTCCTTCTGCCAAAAACATATCACAGATATCCTCAGAGGAGTATTGTCATAAAGAAGATTTAGATTGTATCCTTTGGTGGGCTCCAATGGTTGGCCCCAGGGTTGATGGTAAACCTGAGCTAAAACACTAATACGACCTTCAACTACAGTAAGTTAAATCTAGACGTCTACTGGGACATCTTGTTAAAAATGACTAAAGCTGGCCACAAACTGGTAGATTTATTAAAGAACATTTGTACAAACATTTTTACAAAAATTCTCATCAATACTTTTGATGACTTGATGAATGTCGACCAAATGTACCTAAAGTGGTATTAAAGCATTTTTTAATAACAACTGTGTCATACTTACCTGCACCGTGCAGTTGTTTTGCACAGAGCAGCCCCGATCCTCTTCTTGGAGCTCCTGGCCCCTCCCTCCTGCCTAGTGCCCCCAGAGCAAGCAGCTTACTATAGGAACCTAAGCAGGCAATTTACAGAACACAGTAATTTTAGTATCATGGTTTTTAATGTGGAATGTATGTTCTTTTGATAAAGAATATTAATTGTGGTCAGATTGTTATGGGTGAAGTTCGACTTTAACATGCAAGCAGCCTATGACAGATTTATGTTACATGTAAACAGTCTCAGACAGTCTTTTACAACATATGAGCATATGTTACATGCAAGCAGTCTGAAAATATTTGTAATGTTTATAACAGTAGTTTTGTAAAATGAGCAGTCTCTGTTGATCTTTGAATTATAACAGTGGATCGCAGGAAGGGTCAGCTGTTCTGCTACTGAAAAACAAAATGAAAACTTTTGAATTAAAAAAATAATTTCCCCTAAACTAGGCTTTTATTTCTGTACTGACTTGGAATAAGTTATTTACCATAGTCCCTTAGTAATCCCTGCCAAATTGTTTCTACAGTGCACTGTGCAAAATTGTACCTGTGGTGCAGAGGCTCTTAACATTTGGTCCATGGACCCCTAAGTGGTCCATGGATGGGTGTCAGGGTTTCAAGGTGTCCGTCAGGGTCAGATACAAAATAACATTTACTATACAGCCACCCTCCACTTGTCCCAATGGTTTCCAATTAAAAGAAATGAAAGAAAACTACATCCAGCCACTTCTCATATCGCCAACCGCGATATTGTTGACTCATTGTTAGCCCCTATTTACTATTTAAATTTCTATCATCTTTCTCTGCACAACTGCCATCTTGTTCCACTACATAACAGCAAGGGCTAATTCTCATTTTTTTAGTAGTAGTAGTAGAAGATTTGAGCAGAATTTAAATTATTTTATTTAATTTACACAAGATAACTGTATTCCATTTTTGTAATGAGTGACCCCTACTTTTTACATGAAAAGAGTTTTTTTGTTAAAGAGTAACTCCACTTTTGTAGCAGGGGATGCAAAAAATCTGACGTGTATCTTAGTGCAGACTTCTGGGAAAATCAGTAAGCCAATCACTCAAGCAGGAAATTACATTTTCAGTGGGTGTTCTGTACATCATCTGTGTACACAACACCTCCAGGTAGCCATATTGCATTGAATTTTACATAAAAATTACAGTACTGCAGATTGAAAAGGAAAGGTGATTTTTAATAACATTCAATTGCAATATGACTTGTGTCGCAATTGTATACACTACATTATTTTTTTATTACAGTATTTGCTATTTTTTCCCACGAAAGTGGAGTTACCCTTTAACCACATCTTTAACGCACTATAGCCGAATGACGGCTACAGCGTGGTTGTCCAGTTCTGGGAGAGCGTCATATGATGTCCTCCCAGAGCGCGCCCTCCCACGCACCACTAGCGGCATGCACTCGGTGATCTCCATGATCGCTGTGTCCTACGGACACAGCTGATCAAATTATGAGGTAAAAGGCCAATCACAGCGGCCGTTTAACCACGTGATCAGCTGTGTCCAATGATACAGCAGATCCCAGAGTAAATACAGTTGCCGGTTATTGGCAGCACTTTCCTCACGCTGTCACAGCATGAGGAAAGTACTGCCCATAACCGGCAGCTGTCACAGAGCAGATCAGTCCTGATCATCAATGCCCTTCAGTGCCGCCCAGCAGTGCCACTCACCAGTGCCATTCACCAGTGTCCTCCTGTGCCCAGCAGTGCCACCCATCAGTGCCCAGCAGTGCCACATATCAGTGCCCCCCATTAATGTCACCCATCAGCGCTGCCCAGCAGTTGCACCCATCAGTGCCCATCAGTACCGCCAGTCAGTGCTGTCAGTCAGTGCCATCATTCAGCGCCACCCGTCAGTGTCACCTATTAGTGCCCAGCATTGCTGCATATCAGTGCAGCATCATCAGTGCCTCCTTATCAATGCCCATGAGTGCTGCCTATCCGTGTCACCTCATCAGTGCCCATAAGTGCTGCCTATCAGTGCCCATCAGTGCTGCCTATCAGTGCAGCCTTATCAACGCACATCAGTGAAGGAGAAAAATTACCTGCTTGAAAAATTTTATAATAGAATCAAAGAAAAACTTTTTTTCAAATTTTTTGCTCTTTTTTTTTGTTTATAGTGCAAAAAATCAAACACCCAGTGGCAATTAATCTCCCTGGCGGTATAATTATTTCAGATTTTTAGTGCTGAAAGCGGTACCATTATTTTGCATGGAAATTTGGCATTTTATATTGTAGGCCTGTAATTCTTAGGAATAACTCACTGAAATCTGTCCAAAGAAGAGTCTAGTAAACATTCCGGATATGATAAAACTTGAAACACGAAATCATAAATTATAATTTAATAAATAATCATAAAAAATATTATAATAATAAATGTAATTCAATAATATAATCAAACCAAAAACACTGAAATTTGAAATATAGCACCAAGTTCACACATCACTGAGCAATGTATGTTATCTCTAGCAAAATATAAAAAATCAAATGCTTGCAGCATGGATAGGGTAATTTTCCTCTCATATGGTGGCCAAAGTTGCCTAGCAACATCTTCTGCTAACTAAAAAAGGACTGGAGACTATCGTTCAAAACCTCCTACAGAACGATTAAAAATACTAATGTAACACTTAGGTTCTCATTAATGTTAGCCACCATATTTGATGCATTTCAAATATTGGGCATTGCGAAAATGGATTCCTCCTTCCTAAAGTACACATGTATTTGAACGTACAACATATTAGCATGTATTTCTGTTGAAAAAGCTGCCATCAGAAGGTGATTAGTTTATCTAGGCAGGCTGGATAGTTACACCTTGCTTTTGCATGGTCACTGCCATCTGTTTCATGCTGCTGGCGGGTGGATACCATTTGCTCAGACTGAGTGACCATATGGTAACCCTTACATTTTCTTAGATACAAGTGAAGACAGCTAAAACATGAAATCATGATCTGATAGAAAGGATTATATTTTTTTAACAGCAGCTGTATATATGTAGGTGCCAGTTGTGACGTAAACGCAAGATAAACAAAACCGTACATGAGACTGATCTGCTGGTATACAAACTTTCAACATGAAATTCAGTTACAATACATAGAAGTGTAATGCATAGTTCTTACATAAGAATATCCTGTTAACAACACATAGGAGGACTCTGGCTGCCTTTCTTCACTTTAGCAAGATATAGGTAAAGGGAGGTACAAATTATCACCTGGGAGGGGGGAAGTTAGTAATACATTCATCTTCTATTGTTGCTTGGGTAGAGGAAAGAGTCAAACATACTGGAAAGGTAGGTAACCTAAGCTGGCCATGGATGGTTTGAATCTCGGCAGGTTCAGCAGGGACTGACTGAGATTTGAACCATGTATGGGCAGATTGATTGTACCCAAGTCGATTGTTGTAGGACTTGGGTGCAACCAGCATGTTGCATTTTACATGCGATTATTGCTAGCGGCTATCATGTTCTCCCGGCGTGGAGGGAGGGGGAACCAAGAGAACACAATAGCTCACCGGGAGGGATTCCCCCAACAACACTGACTGTGTTGATAGGGGAATCAAATTATTTTCTTTCCTGCAACCCATGGTTGAAAAAAATAGAAAATCACATGTATGCTGGGGGTGATACTGGGGCTGAAAACACGCACAGCCTGATGCTGGCAAATTGGGATCAAAGGATAGATTTGAATTGCTGTGTGAACTCACATATGACTAAAGGGAAATCATATATTATACAAAATGATATATTTCCTACAGAAAGTTATAAAGGACACGGTAAGTCAGTTCATGGGGGCATATTTATAAAGCAGTGTATGTTACACTCACCAAAAACCAGTTGTGCTCAAAAGTTTACTACCCTGGCAGAAATTGTGAAATTTTGGCATATATGACTGATCATGCCAAAAAATACTCTTTTATTTAAGGACGATGATCATATGATGCCATTTATTATCAAATAGTTGTTTGGTTCCTTTTTAAATTATAATGATAACAGAAATTCAGAATACCAATTAGAGGTTAATGTCCCACATCTGTGGCTTTTTAAATTGCAATTAGTGTCAGTGTATAAATAGTCAATGAGTTTGTTAGCTCTTACGTGGAAGCACTGACTAGGCTACATACTGAGCCATGGGGATAAGAAAAGAACTGTCAAAAGTCCCGCGTAACAAGGTAATGGAGCTTTATAAAGATGGAAAAGGACATATAAAGATGTCCAAAGCCTTGAATATGCCAATCAGTACTGTTAAATCACCTATTAAGAAGTGGAAAGTTCGGGGATCTCTTGATACCAAGCCAAGGTCAGGTAGACCAAGAAAGATTGCAGCCATAACTGACAGAAGGCGGCGACCATCACCACGCTCCGATAACAGACCCATGCGATACGTCACTGTCCCGTGACTTCATCAGGGTCAATGAAGTCACAGGACAGTGACGTAACGCATGGGTCTGTTAGTGGAGCATGGTGATGGTCGCTGCCATTTTGGTACACCCTAGAAGCATAAACCTATATCAATACATGTGTTTGAGGCCTGATTTCAACTGATGTGATGTAAGTGTTGATTTGGCATTTCTCCATTAAAGTTTTTGCTTTAAAATTACTACACTATGGGAGTGCTCTCTCTTTCCTCTGGGGTGCGTCTGAGCTGGCTGATGTTCCTGTGAAAAGGATTACCAGTTTCAACACTACTGAAATCATTACGGTTATATGGTGAGGAAGGCCATATTCCTGTGATCTGTGTGATTCTATCATCTTGGATATCTATTAAGGGCCCTGGGAGTGTGAGGCCTGAAAGCTGTGTGGCCTCTTGGGGTCTTGGCGTGGAGGTGAGGAGGCATTTTAGCCGGTGACGGATCTATCATTCATTTCACACAGTTGCTTTGTACGTTTGGAGTTAGCAGTCTATGTACATGGACTTTATGCCGGTTTGATGATCACTTATGTTTATTTTGATGGTCACTGTGCGTTTTTCATTGGCATCAATCCTGATTATAAGGGGCATTTTTAGTTTCATGCACCTTGTATGATTAGTTTTGCACATATAATTTTTGCTTTTTGATTGTCGCAGTTTTCTTTGCACGGCGCTTTTGTGCCCTTTTATTTAGGACGTGTTAGTCCTATTATGTTGAATACATCATTTATGTTCACTTGTTGATTATTGTGCATGTTGTTTTCATCACAATCCATATTGCAGTTTGGTCTCGTTTCAGGCCTTTACATTTGTATGTATTATTTATGATGCATTTATAGTTTCATGCATTTATAGTTTCATGCACCTTGTATGATTAGTTTTGCACATATTTTTTGCCATTTGATTTTGGCACCGTTTTTCTTTGCACGGTGTTTTTTGTGCACTTTTATTTAGGACATGTTAGTCCTATTATGTTGAATACATTATTTATGTTCACTTGGTGACTATTGTTAACGTTGTATTTCATCACAATCTATATTGCACTTAGTTTGGTCTGGTTTCAGGCCTTTACATTTTTATGGATTATTTATGTTCACTTGCTGATTATAACTCACATTATTTTTGTCATAGTTCATATTGCACCTAATCGGGTCTGGATTCAGGCCTTTATACTTATCACCTCTGTTTTGGGGTTATTTTTTTCTGTCTCCCCACTCTTTGAATTATTGTGTCCTTAGTACTATTGATATTAGCGCAACACCATTTTATTTGTTTTGTATCCTTTAAGGAGTGTCTACTTTCTATAAAGGGGAAATTTGGTTTTTTTTATACTGTCCTGGCATTTTAGGGCCTCCAAAAATGTGACAGGTAGTCAGGAAATAAAATGCAGAAGTTACACCCTTTGAAATCCTGAAGGTGATCATTGGATTTTGGACCCATGTGCATGACTAGACTCCCAAAAAGCCTCTCTTATTTCATACCACCATACACGGGAGAAGTAGCAGAATGTGTTTGGGGTGTAATTCCACATATACCCATGGCATGTGTGAGAAATATCTAATTAAAGTGACAACTTTGTGTAAAAAAATTTTTTTATTTTTGTCATATTCCAAAAACGTGTGGCAAAAAATAAAATCTTCCATGGACTCAACATGCCTCTCAGCAAATACCTTGGGGTGTCTACTTTCCAAAAAGGGGTAATTTGGGGGGTGTTTGTACTGTCCTGGCATTTTAGCTCCTCAAGAAATGTCATAGGCAGTCAGAATGTCAGAGCTGCATAAATTACAGTAAATACAGTTATACCATAGTTTGTAGCCGCTATAACACAAACCAATAAATATGCACTTATTGGGATTTTTCCCCAAAGACATGTAGCAAAATACATTTTGGCTTAAATGTATGAAAAATTAGATTTTATTAGATATGTTTTATAACAGAAAGTAAAACGTAGTTTTTTTCTGTCAAAAGTTTAGCTTTTTTTGTTTATATAATGAAAATTAAAAACCCAGTGTTGAGCAAACACCACCAAAAGAAAGCTCCATTTGTGTGAAAAATTTCTAATTACAACAAAAAAACTCTATGATCTGCAAATACATATTACAAGAACAAACAACATCTGTTTCATAAATATGATTTGCTAACAATGCCAAAATCCTTATCTCCTATTCCAGAATTTTGCAGTTTTTCTGATATAGAGAGATTATTAATCAGAAACAAGTTTGACAAGCTTACCTACTGCTCTAACTATATCATTTGAATTCATGATAAAAAGGATGAAAGGAACCCAGACAGAAAATAATCATATGTATTAAATTATTTAAAATGAATCCTCCAATTTATGAGGTGCATATTATTTGCTTGCCAGATTCAAATCTGTTGTAACAATGGGTAAAGCCTAAGTGCAGACAAAACCAAAAAACAGAAAAATCTGCACAAGGGACAAAACTTACAGTCAGTAGGATGTGTCCTCTGTGCTATTTCCTCTGCTGTTAGTGGTAATTCTTCTGCGAAAAGGCAGAAACTAAAAAGTCCCCTGCACTCAGGAGTGGTGTACTATGATGAAAACGTATCAGGTCCTTAGCGCATTCAGTGCTGGAATAGGCCTTGCTACCCTCTAGGGGTCGGGGGAATACCCAAAGGTAATCACTGTAAAAACAAGGGAAAAGAGGGCGCACCAGCCTGGTGCTTTGCCAAAGATAGCAGCTTTATTAAATTCAAAGTAGATATATACTCGCAAACAACTGTAGTAAAAAAGCGTATCAAAGTCCAAAGCAGCCGATTCACTAAATCAGCTCCCGATCATGTGAAGATCCTCAAGATGGCTAACGTGTTTCAAGGAGCAGTCTTCTCTTCCTCAGAGCCAATCCTAAATTCACAATCTTTATATCACAGAAACTGAGATCACATGTTGTAATGTAAGCTCCCACCATTAGGAGGTGGGGAAACTACTCCAAAGTGTATGCGGCTGGTTCTAGCTTATATTACGGTCAAATTGACCTTAACATTGTAAATCTATATAACAGTTATATATCTGAATAAAAATACATAAATATAAGAAAACAAATACTTGCTGATTAAAAAGGATAATTATCCTTTTTAATCAGCAAGTATTGTCATACTAATTATGTATTTTTATTCAGATATACAACTCTTATATAGATTTACTATGTTAAGGTCGATTTGACTGTAATTGCTAGAACCAGCCACATACACTTAGGGGCAGTTTCCCCACCTCCAAGTGGGATGAACTTGCATTACACCATGTGATCTCTGTTTCTTTTCTGACTGGATCTGAGGAAGACGTCATTGCTCCTCGAAACGCGTCAGCCATCTTGAGGATTTTCTCATGATTGGGAGCTGATCCGGTGAATTGGTTGCTTTGGACTTTAAAACACTTTTTTACCACAGTTGTTTGTGAGCAAATGTCCACTCTGGATTTAATAAAGCTGCTATATTTGGTAATGCACTAGGCTGGTGCACCCTCTTTTCCCTTGTTATAATAGTAATTCTCCTGTGCCTGGGACAGCCCTTTACAAGTATTTGCCCCAACCACACTGGAAAATTACAGTAGTGAGTGTAGGAGGTGTGTGTGGGTGTGTGTGTGTGTGTGTGGGGGGGTGTCAGGACAGGACAGAGAACTATTACTAACAGCAGAGTAATCAACACAAAAGATACATCCTATGGACTGTAAGTTATGTCCCTTGTGCTAATTGTTCAGTTTCTAATTCTGGCTATATTTAGGCTTTGAAGATTCACAAGCTAAGCTTCTGCATTATATGTTTATGAGAGAAAAAAGCCTGTTCTTAAGCTGGCCATAAATAAATAAGGATTTGGATGATTCAGCTGGGACCAGCTGAATTTCACTCCATGTGTGGCACCTCCCGCTTGCTAGAAGTAGATCTAACAATCGACTTCTTTCAAATGGGCTTGTTGGAAAACTTTTCTTGATCAGCCAATGGGCTGCAGCCTCTGATAAGTTTATTATGACAGCTGAGAGTCCCCGCTGTCAGAATACCACTTGGGAGGATTCCTCTATAGAGCTCAACTGTGTGGATGGAGGAATCTGTTTGTTTTTTTTTCATTTAGTCTGCTATCTATCTATAGCCAGCCCTAGCCTTTCTATTGGGACAAACTCACTCTGAACTTGTTCAGAAATGCTAGCAATATGACATGACACCTTCTCCTAAGAAACATCTAAAAGGGAAGAAATGTTAAAAAATAGGCATGCTGTGTAAAAAGAAACATAAAACAAACACATAGTACAGTGTTGTTTTCTCAAATTTGACCACAAAAGTGGAAATACAGTTTAAGCACCCTAATATTTTAAACTTTGTTATAAAAACAAAATCACACACACATAAAACATTCACAAAAACAGGGTTTATGTAGGGAGTTAACATTTTAGGTCCCCAGATAGCCCTAAAACCATAATATAATAGTGGTACTTGCAATGTCCCTTGCAGGAACAAGGGACATTAATTTTTTTTCCCCGATATGTTATTAACTATGCCAATTTATAACTAGCACAGAGAACACTCATTCCATCAGTGCACTTTATTTTTAATGAGTATCAATTAATTAAAGAGAATGGCTGGATGAACTCCAACCAGGGAAAACTCCAGGATGTCTTAAATACTCTCATTCACTGTGAGACACTCAACTGGTTTGTTTTCTCTGCAACTAATGTATCTTTTAATGATGTGCTGAAGACAAATATTTCTTCCTAAAGATGTTCTCATATAATAATAGGACATATACACTTAGTGGCCAGAAAAACAGTAACCTAACCACTGCAGAAATAGTCCAACATAATCATTTGTATATATATAATACTATATATAAAAACAAATGCAACTTCAACTCCATTATTGTACTTGTCTAATTTGTGAACAGGTTACCGAGAATAGGCTTAAAGGATAAGTTCACCTTTAACCACTTGCCCTCTAGAGGATTTACCCCCCTTAATGACCAGGCCTCTTTTTGCTACTCGGCGCTGCACTAATTCAGCTGATAATTGCGTGGTCATGCAATGCTGTACCCAAACAAAATTTACGTCCTTTTTTTCACAAAAATAGAGCTTTCTTTTGGTGGTATTTGATCACCTGTGCAGTTTTTATTTTTCGCACTATAAACAAAAGACCGAAAATTTTGAAGAAAAACTATGTTTTTTACTTTCGGCTATAAAAAATATAAGTAAACTCAAAGTTAGTTATAAATTTAGACCAAAATGTAATCTGTTACATGTTTTTGGTAAAAAAAATCCCAATAAGTGTATATTGATTGCGTTGTGTGAAAGTTATAGCGTCTACAATCTATGGTATAGATACTGAAATTTACGCCATTGTAAACAGCGCTGCACTAGTTTAACTGACAATTGTGCAGTCATGCAATACGGTACATACATGAAATGTATGTCCTTTTTTTCACACAAATAGAGCTTTCTTTTGGTGGTATTTGATCACCTGTGCGCTTTTTATTTTTGGCGCCATAAACAAAAACATTTTGATAAAAAAATGTTTTTTTAAAAAAAACAATATTTTCTTGTATCTGTCATAAAAAATATCCAAAAAAACTAAAATTTTGTCATAAATTTAGGCTAAAATGTATTCTGCTACACGTTTTTGGTTAAAAAATCCCAATAAGTGTATATTGATTGCTTTGTGTGAAAGTTATAGCGTCTACAAATTATGGCATAGATAATGGAATTTACACAGCTTTTCCTTTCTGACTGTTCATCACATTTCTTGAGGTGCTAAAATACCAGGATAGTACAAACACCCCCAAATGACCCCTTTTCGCAAAGTAGACACCCTAAGCTATCTGCTGAGAGGAATATTGAGTCCATGAAAGATTTATTTTTTTCCACAAGTTTCTAGAAAATGACAAACTTTTTTATTTTTTACACAAAGTTGTCATTTAAATTATGTATTTCTCGCACAAGCCATGGGCATGTGTGGAATTACACCCTAAAATACATTCTGCTACTTCTACAAAGTATGGGGATACCACATGTGTGAGACTTTTTGGGAGCCTAGCCACATACAGGATCCAATGACCACTTTGAAAGCCTGAAGGTGCGTAACTTCCTCATTTCACTTCCTCACTACCTATCACAGTTTCGAAGGCCCAGGATAGCACCCCCCCCCCCAATTACCCCTTTTTGGAAAGTAGACACCCCAAGGAATTTAATAAAAGGCATGGTGAGTATTTTGCAGATCTAATTTTTTCTCAAAAGGTTGTGAAATATAAAAAACGAAAATAAATAATGTTTTTGTTTTTTTCCTTCATTTTCCAAAAACTTGTGGCAACAAACGAGATCTGCAAAATACTCACCATGCTTCTTATCAAATTCTTTGGGGTGTCTACTTTCCAAAAAGTGGTCATTTGGGGGGGTTTGGTGCTATCCTGGCATTTCGGGCCTCTGAAACTGTGATAGGTAGTCAGGAAGTGTAATGAGGAAATAAAGCCCTTTAAAAGCCTGAAGGTGCTTATTGGATTTTGGGGTCCTGTACTTGGCTAGACTGCCAAAACGTCTCTCACGTGTGGTACCCCCATACTCAGGAGAAGTAGCAGAATGTATTTTGGGGAGTAATTCCACATATACCCATGGCATGTATGAGCAATAAATCATTTAAGTGACAATTTTGTGTAAATAAAGAAAACAATTTTTTTTGTCATTTTCCAAAAACGTGTGGTAAAAAAATAAATTCTTCTATTGATTCAACATGCCTCTCAGCAAATAGTTTGGAATATCTACTTTCCAAAAAGGAGTCATTTTGGGGGGGTGGGAGCATTTTATGCCCAGCATTAGAAGTTTATACCACACATTATTCAATCTTTTAACCACCTGAAGACCAAGCCTTTTCTGACACTTTTTTGTTCACATGAAAAATATCAGTATTTTTTGCTAGGAAATTAATTTAAACCCCAAACATTATATAATTTTTAAAGCAAACTGTCAGGAATGGACTTGCCAATAATGGTGGGACTCACCTGCCTTGTGGGCTGCAGTACCAGGGCTGGCCAGCGAGTGCTCTCAGCAATCAGAGACTCAACCCTGCAGTCAGCCAAACACCTGAAGCTGATTATGCAGATGTATTTAAGGGATGGCCAGACCTGCAGTCTGTGCCTTGGTGTGTGTTTTTCCATGGGCCCCTGTATCTTGTAACCTGCGTTCCTGTTTCTGTTTCTGCCTCTGCCTCTGCCTGACTTCTTGCCGACCTGGCCTGATCCTGACCTCTGCTGACTTCTCCTGTTTTGATCCCTGGCTTGTGACCCTGACCATTCTCTCCGCCTGCTCCTCCTGTACCTACCTGCCCAATAGTTATCGACCCGGCCTGCCTGATTACGTTGTGCTCTATATGTGTATGTACCTGTGTATCTGTATCAGTTTAGGTTTGGGTTTGTTTCACCTTGTTGTATGTAATTGTGTTAGCTTGGGGTTTGGTGCACTGCGTTTATGTTTGTATTGTTAGTCTTTAACCACTTCCAGACCGGACACTTTTACCCCCTTCCTGACCAGGGCAATTTTCAGCTTTTAGCGCTATCACACTTTGAATGACAATTGCGCGGTCATGCAACACTGTACCCAAATGAATTTTTTACCATTTTTTTAGATAGATAAAGCTTTATTTTGGTGGTATTTATTCACCACTGGGATTTGTATTTTTTTTGCTATGTAAATGAAATGTCCAAAAAATTTTTAAAAGTGTTTTTTTTATAAAATTTTGCAAATAAATAATATTTCATCTTAAATCTTAGCCAAAATTTATTCCGTTATCTTTTTAGTAAAAAAAAAAAAAATCCAAATTAGTTTATAAGCAAAAATTATAATTTTTAAACATTTTTTTTTACATTTTTATTTTATTTTTTTATATTATTATTATTTTTTATTTTTTTTTTTTTACATACTGTCACCCTAGCAGTACAGTGTCACCATGGTGACACTGTACTACTTGTGAGGGGTGATAAAGATTTTTTTTTTTTTTTTTACACTGATTGCTTTTACACCCATATAGGATGTAAAAGCAATCATTTCTCTTTCTCTCTGTGTGCATTCCTGCACTCATTGAGAAATACAGAGTGAGCTGTGATTGGTCACAGCTTGTCACATGGTACAAGGCTGTTGTGAATAGCCTTGTACCATGTGACCTCTGTGATCATTCACAGATTTCACACATAGTAAGCAATGATGTCAGAAGTGACATCTTGCTTACTACTTTGCATGTGATCACTGATTGGCCAATCAGTGATCACATGATCAGGACCTCGTACAGAGGTCCCGTCCGACGATCGGTGTTTCACTGTGTCCGGAGGACACAGTGGGCACCGGATCGCGGTGCTGCGCGCTCCCAGGGAGTGCGCGCAAGCAGGGTGCGGGGAGGCCGTTTATAGACGGCCACCCGACCCTGCAGTGCCACCGTCCGGCCGTTTATATACAACGGCCGGTCGGGAAGTGGTTAATAAATTGTCTTATTTATACCATATCTGAAGCTTGCGTTTCCCTGTGTCAGTACACACATCTCTGGTCACACCCGCATCCCTGACACAAACACCCTAATGAATAAAATGGTGAGTGCTGCAATTTTTTATGTCACGTAGTACTCGCGCCGCGATTTTTCAAACTCAATTTTTTCCAAAAAAATACACTTTTTTTTACTTTTAATGCACAAAAACACAATATATTGGCCAATTATTTGGTAAAATATAAAAGATGATGGTATGCCGAGTAAATAGATACCAAACATGACATGCTTTAAAACTGAGCATGCCCGTGCAATGGCGACAAACTGCATACGTTTTTAATATCCATAGGCAACGTTTTAAAAGCCTTTACAAGTTACCATTTACAAAGGAGGTCTAGTGTTAGAATTACTGCCCTTGATCTGGTGCAACCGCTGTTTACATACCGGCACAGGGGCAACGCTCATGAGCGCAGATGCTCACGTGCGTGCGTGGGGGGGGGAGTGTGAGGGTACTTTTTTTTTTTATTAAGTTATTTTGATTTTTTTTTATTATTTTTACACTGTCCCTTTAATTTTTTTTTTGATCACTTTTAATGCTATCACAGGGAATGCAAATATCCCCTATAAATTCAATGGGCATTGTCATATATTCTTTTTTAATAAATCTGGGTTCTATTAGACTCTAGATATCTCCTCTGCCCTTACATTATCTAATCAAACCAAGATCGGTGTGAACAGATGTTTCCCAATTTACAAATGGCTCTGTTTATATCCTGCGAAACTGAAGTGATGAAATGCTAGTAGCTTCTGATTTCTTAGGCTATAGAGATGATTCTGGTCTCGATTCAGCTCTATGGTCAGCTGGCAGAAACACTGGCTGCATTCTCAGGTTCCCCCGATGGCACGGGACTGCCCGAGAAGGCCGTGGAAGGCAGCAGGGGAGGGGGGACATCGTCTCCCACTGCTTGTAAAAGCAATCCTGCAGCTAATTAGCCACTAGGATTGCTTTTACACGAAAGCCAATCGCCAGCTGAAAAAAATGATACCAGGATGATGCCTGCAGCTGTAGGCATCATCCTGGTATAACCAGTCCATTGATGTACCAGTACGTCGCTGGTCCTTGTTGGGTATATATGCTATATTCTTTTTTTTTGTTGGTATGCAGCCTGTGGGCTGAATGAAAAAAAGAGAAGAAATCACTGTCGCAAAAAAAAAAAATGTGTGGTATGCCCACCATTAAAATATACCACCCTGCATCCACCCACTTCTAATGGTGGGCGCACATTAGGCCACATGCGGCAGTTGCAAGATTGTAAAAATGTTTAAATAGTGGCACACTTGAATAAAAATTGTCCATATGGTACCCCATATGGAAAAAAGATGACACCAAGTCCCAAACTATCTTGCCACTACTCCCCATGTGGTCTAGGCATCCAGGGGGCTCCATCTTTTCCCTCGTAAATCCGAAACGTATAAGAATAGCCTGTTGTCCTCTCACAGGTCTTCTACATCTTGAGCCCATATCTGGCATGCTTGCTGGGGAGAAATTGTTTGAATGCAAGGTGGCCAGAAAAATTAATGAGGGACTCATCAACGCAGATGTTTTGCTGGGGAGTATAGACATCTGCAAATTTTTGGTTAAGGTGATTTACGAGGGGCTGAATTTTGTGGAGCCGGTCAAATTCAGGGTCACCTCAAGGACGACAGAGTGTATTGTTGAAATGTATAAAACACATTATACTCTCATATCTATGCCTGGCTATGGCAGCAGAGAACATTATTATTATTTATTTATTTCAGGTACTTATATAGCGCCGTCTGTTTACGCAGCACTTTACATATATATTGTACATTTACATCAGTCCCTAACCCTCAAGGGGCGTACAATCTAAGGTCCCTAACTCACATTCATACATACACATACTAGGGCCAATTTAGACAGGAGCCAATTAACCTACCAGCATGTCTTTGGAGCGTGGGAGGAAACCGGAGTACCCAGAGGAAACCCAAACAGGCACAGGGACATTAATATTCCTGGCTATGTTCTTTCTGAGAGACAAGGTAAATAGGAAAGGTGGTGGTGTCTGTCTCTATGTGAGAAGTGATCTCAGAGCGAGTGTGAAAGAGGACCTAGTTGATGGAGAGTGTGATGAGCCTGAAGCATTATGGGTGGAACTACACATGGGGGTGCGTACTACAAAGGTAATCATTGGAGTTTGTTATAGGCCTCCCAGTGTTAATGAGGAGGTGGAGATTCAGCTCCTTGCACAGATTGATAGGGCTGCAAGGACTGGGACAGTGATAATAATGGGGGATTTTAACTATCCAGAAATTGACTGGAGTAATGGTACTGCAGGAACAGTTAAAGGGCAAACATTTTTAAACCTACTACAGGACAATTTTATGGTACAGTTCATATTGGCCCCAACTAGGAATGATGCTCTGCTGGACCTGATAATCTCAAACTATGCAGAGCTTATTACGAATGTCCATATAAAAGAACATCTGGGTAGCATTGACCATAACATGATTTCATTTATTGTTAGCTATAAACAGCAAGCGCATACAGGAAAAATAAATCCGCTCAATTTTAAGAGAGCTAATTTTCCAAGCCTGAGAGCTGCTCTCCAAGACTTAGACAGGTAGGGAATATTGGCATCAATGAACACAACACGGAAATGGGAGTTCTTCAAAAAGACTATATGCGAACACACTGCAAAATATATTCCCATGGCTAACAAGTTTAAAAGGCTAAAAATCAACGTATCTGGCTTAAGGCCAAAGTTAAAAAAACTATAGACAATAGGAAAAGAGTTTTTATTAAATATAAAAATGAAGGAACGCTATCATCATTTAAACATTACAAAGAATATAACAGAATATGCAAAAAGGAAATAAAGGCCGCAAAAATTTTAAATGAATGACAGATTGCAAAAAGTAGCAAGACCAACCCCTAAATAATTCTTCAAATATATTAATAGTAAAAAAGGACCGGTCTGAGCATGTAGGCCCTTTACAAAATAATCTAGAGTGGGTGACTGGGGACAAAGAGAAGGCAAATTTATTAAATACCTTCTTCGGCTCTGTGAATACAAAGGAGCATGGGGGAGCTCTTGTCCATAATGGGCATGCTATTGACACAGCTCCAGATGATCCGCATTGGCTCACAATTGATATGGTCCAAAATTATTTAGACAGAATAAAGGTGAATAAAATACCCAGACCAGATGGCATACACCCACGGGTCCTTAAAGAATTGAGCTCTGTCATTTCAAAGCCGTTATTTCTAGTTTTTAGGGACTCTAGTACCACTGGATTGGCGTAAGGCCAATGTGGTGCCAATGTTTAAAAAGGGGTCAAAATATTTACCAAGTAATTATAGACCTGTTAGTTTAACTTTTGGGAAGATACTGGGGAGTTTAATAAAAGACCACATAGATGAGTTCTTGCTGGAAAAAAATATTTTAAGCAACAGACAGCATGGATTCATGAAAGACAAAAGCTGTCAAACAAATCTGATTTCTTTTATGAGGAGGTGAGCAAAACCTTGGACAGAGGGGTGGTGGTGGATGTGGTTTACTTGGATTTTGCAAAAGCATTTGGCACAGTTCCCCACACATGGCTAATGTGTAAGGTAAAGTCTACAGGCTTGGAAAAATCAGTATGTAAATGGATAGAAAACTGGCTAAAAGAACATATTAAGACAGTAGTGGTTAATGATTCATACTCCGAATGGTCTAGGGTTGTCAGTGGTATACCCCAAGGTTCAGTGTTGGGACCTTTACTTTTTAATATATTTATAAATGATATAGGGTCTGGGATTACAAATACCATTTTAGTCTTTGCAGATGACACCCTGCTGTGCAGTGGAATAACCTCCTTACAGGATGTCCCCAACTTACAAGCCGACCTCAATGCACTGTTTAATTGGGCAACTACTGTATGTAGCAAATGAGGTTTAATGCTGATAAATGTAAGGTTATGCACTTGGGGGCTAAGAATATGCATGCATCATACATACTAGGGGGGTACAACTGGGGGAATCAATGGTGGAAAAGGATCTGGGAGTTCTGGTAGATCATAAACTTAGTGGCATGCAATGACAAGCTGCAGTTTCTAAAGCAAGCAAAATCCTCTCTTGTATTAAAAGAGGTATAGACTCCAGAGAGAGAGAGAGAGAGAGAGAGAGAGAGAGAGAGAGAGAGAGAGAGAGAGAGAGAGAGAGAGAGAGAGAGAGAGAGAGAGAGAGAGAGAGAATTTTACCCCTGTACAAATCATTAGTAAAACCTCATCTGGAATATGCAGTTCAGTTTTGGGCACCAATTCACAAAAAGAACATTGGGGTACTGGAGAAAGTACAGAGAAGGGCAACCAAACTAATAAGAGGCATGGAGGAGCTCAGCTATGAGGAAAGATTAGAGGAACTGAATTTATTCTCTCTTGAGAAGAGGAGATTAAGGGGGGATATGATCAACATGTATAAATACATCAGTGGTTCATATAGTGAACTCGGTGTAGAGCTATTCACCCTGAGGTCATCACAGAGGACAAGGGAGCACTCTTTACATCTGGAGAAAAATAAATGTAATCTCCAAACAGGGAAAGGTTTCTTCACAGTGAGAGCTGTGAAAATGTGGAATAGACTCCCTCAAGAGTTGGTTCTGGCCAGCTCAGTGGATTGCTTTAAAAAAGGCCTGGATTCTTTCTTGGATACACAGAATATAAGTGGTTTCTATATATAGGTAAAGTTAATCTAGGGAATATCCGATTGCCTCTTGGGGGATCAGGAAGGATTTTTCTCCCCTACAGGAGCAAATTGGATCATGCTTTGCTGGGGTTTTTTGAGTTCCTCTGGATCAACTGTGGGTATAGGATTTTAACTTTTTTTTTCTTTTTTAGCCGTTAAACTGGATGAATTTTTGTCTTTTTTCAGCCAGACTAAAATTAGCTAAAAGTAACTAATAGACCGGCCTCTGCTCCCCCCTCCCCGCTTCCCTGCTTTGACAGCTAGATGGGGATCTTCTCCCGCTAGCTGCCAAAATGAAAAAAAAAACCCTCTGTGAATGAAAAACTATAAGTCCTGACAAATTGGACTGTAAAGCAGATGGCTGCGGGGGCACCAGAGATTGGTTCATGGAGCTTGGCTTTGATTACTGTTTTGCTCTGTAGATCCTGATGATCCAAAATATGCATCTCAGGAAGTGCTTTCTCATTCCATGCACATGCTGCTTATATTCCTGACAACGCATGCACTGATGATCCATATGGAGTAGATGAACGTCATCTGAACCATCATTGGAGGTTATGAAGGAGGCTGGAGCGGTTGCCACATGATTGTTCTTGTACTCATTTTGACCACTCTATAATATGATGGTCAAATATATCTGCAAAGCCTTCTTTGAGCACAGAGTGGGGTGACACGTGTTTCACTTGGATATTGTTTGATCATCTTGCAACTAAACATCCATGATCGCACTTTAAGATATTTTTTGAGTGTTCTTTTGGCATTGGGACTTTTCACTTCATTTTTCCAATTTTTACTCATTCCATTGATTTGCAAGTGTTGTCACTTTTGGTTTCACTTATGTTTAGTTAATGTTATTAGATTGTTTTTTGCACTTATAGCGCCACACTTATATTTATATGTCTTGCAAATTCTTTGTATCAGTGTTTGCAGCTCTTGTTTTCTTTGAACCAGTGCAGATTTCAATGTTATTTTTACAAATAAAAACTTAAAGTACACAAAAAACATATATCTGTATACGTTCTTAGATTATCAGGGAAACAAACAATTCTGAGATTTACCAACCAGCAAAGTGTGTAGCACTTTGCTTGGGGAGTAACAGTCATTCATGCCTCTTACCTCTCCTACCCCTGGTAAAGAGGCCACATCATTTAAATAGAATACAAAACATCATACTGGACTGCTGATGACTTAAAAACATTATCTGGCCCACCTAATTCTTGTTCCAGTTACACCATGATAGCAGAATCTTAATAAATGCCTTTGTGAAGAATCAAAGGGGGAGACTATGCACTATGATTAGGGCCTCTTGTCTAATATGTATTAGCAGTGTTAACTATTCAAATGTATTATACTGCTTTCCATAAAGTGATTTGTACACTTTCATCTTACACTCATTATATACGTCTTACAGGAGCTTGAGCCGCAGCACCAATCCTCCTCACGGCTCCTATGGATCACCTGGGTTGTGTGTGGTAAGGTGGATATGCTTAAAAGGAATCAATATTTTTGGGTAATACATTTTATTTATTTATATTACAAATTAAAATATAAGCTAATTTTTAAATTATGTATTATTTATTTAATGTTACAAAATTATTATTACTTGCTGTATTTACCACTTGCAGTCAGCAGGTGGTGCCCTAAGGGCTACTTTCCAGTTGTTAACTCAGATGATTTGTTGCCTTGCTTTGTGTAGCCATAACAGGTTGTGTAATTTAATTTCCTGCTACCACACACAGAATTAGTAAAAGCTGGTATACAATCCTTCCCCTTTGCTAGCTCAAAATTACCCATATGAATATTCAGTGCGTAGTCAACAAACCCACCATGCTTTGCAAATAAACTGCCACATATGTACCCTGCATTACATTTTAAAAGATCAAACCATTAAAACTGACATATTAGTTATAGGTAGAGACTCGTTGGTCAGCCGCCAGTAGGTCAGTGAAATATACCTGAAACACTTCTCAACTCTTCCTACCCACTTGACAATTTTAAGTGTTTATATCCACCTTTGCATATTTCAGCACATCCTGTTACATTCTTCATAATATACATAATGTAAAAAGATACAAAATGTAAAACATTCAACAGAGAGACTGGGGACTCCTCTTAATTGACACACCAAAAATAATTATAGTTTATCTTTATGGTCAAGCCCATACACGAGATGAAAAATTGTTTGAAAAATCTGTCACTTCGCTTTTCATCCAGGTAATTGTTTCAAATAGAAAGCCAAAAAAATCAAAGGAACAGGTTGGAAAACTTCTGCCAAATGAACAATAAATTGAAAGGTTAATGTGTTTGTTGCCTGTTAAAAATCGAACTGTTTGTACTGCGCATATGTGACAAAACAAATGAAAAAATGAGTCATATATGTCCAATGAATGATTTACCACTCAAAATTCTGTCATTACATGATGGCACTATCGTTTGCAATCACGACCAAGTTTTCGATAATTGAAAATGTGTTTAAATGATTTTTCAGCTAGTGCAGTGGTCGGCAAGCCGCGGCTCGCGAGCCACATGCGGCTCTTTACACATTTTAATGCGGCTCTTCTGTGTGCCGGGCGCCCGCTCCCCTCCCTCCTCTCGGGCGGCCGAGGACTCTGCAGCTAGCCCAGCAATGATTGGCCAGTCTCGTTGCCACTCACATCCTGATAGCTAGTGATTGGCTGTCAGGATGTGTGTAGGCGGGGCAGCGTGACGAACGTGAGGGGAGCTAGGCTCCTCTCACAGTCCGCCCTGAAGACCGGAACGGCGCGGGGAACACGGCGAGAGGAACGCGCGGAGCAAAGGTAAGTGAATTGACACAGGGGGGACTTGGCTTACTACTTGCTACTTACTTACTACTACTATATGAGGGATGAATTAATATGGGGGATGAATTACTATATGGGGGATGAATTACTATATGGGGGATGAATTACTATGGGGGATGAATTACTATATGGGGGATGAATTACTATGGGGGGTGAATTACTATATGGGGGATGAATTACTATATGGGGGATGAATTACTATGGGGGATGAATTACTATATGGGGTATGAATTACTATATGGGGGATGAATTACTATGGGGGATGAATTACTATGGGGGATGAATTACTATATGGGGGATGAATTACTATAGGGGGGATGAATTACTATATGGGGGATGAATTACTATATGGGGGAGGAATTACTATGGGGATGAATTACTATGGGGGATGAATTACTATATGGGGGATGAATTACTATATGGGGGAGGAATTACTATGGGGGATGAATTACTATATGGGGGATGAATTACTATGGGGGATGAATTACTATATGGGGGATGAATTACTATGGGGGGATGAATTACTATAGGGGGGATGAATTACTATATGGGGGAGGAATTACTATGGGGGATGAATTACTATATGGGGGATGAATTACTATGGGGGATGAATTACTATAAAAACTTATTGAAACTAAAAACAGTGTACCATCCTATGTATTTTCAGTTTTAAAAATGTGGCTCTCAAAATAAAATAATTCATTTTTCAGAATCTGTCCAATTTTTCAGAGACTGGGCACTACAACCATTTCTCAGCTATCACACTGCAACTATTTCCACAGGCATTCATGAGCAATGCCTTATTCCCTATACCAGATCAACAGGGGACCATGGATGAAAATATTTCTAGGATTACAATTAATCACACTTTTACAAACTTAACAGAAACATTCTCTGTGTTCATAGCATACTGTATATTGGAGATGAAATTTCTAAAAGAATAAGCTTCTTTATAATTCTTTAGAAAGCTTCTTTAAAGTGACACTAAACTCTATTTTTATAACATAAAATAAATGCATTATGTCTAGCTAATACTGTATATACCTACTACCTCTGTCTTACTTTGTTACATCGCTCAAATGCAAGTCTTTTTCTGCTAATCTCAGACTTCCTGTTCTAGGGTGGCTACCTTCGTTCTCCATGCCCCTTTTGTGTGTGTGAATGTAGCCACCCTTTCCTGCTTACCCCTGAGATGGACTGACCTGCAGACACATTCTGTGGGAATTTTAGGACACATAGAGGGGAATATATCAAAACTGGAGCAGCCAGAATCTGGGACAGTTGTGCATGGTAACCAATCAGCGTCTATCTTTCCTTTTCACAGCTTAAAGTGGTTGTAAAGGCTTAAGGTTTTTTACCTTCATGCATTGTATGCATGAAGGTAAAAAACCTTCTGTGTGCAGCGCCCTCCCGCCCCCCCAGCCCCCCCTAATAATCACCTGAGCCCGAGCTTGGTCCAGCGACGTGCACAGGAGACTTGGCTTTCCCAGGTCTCCCTCTCCTCATTGGCTGAAACAGAGCAGCGGAAGCCATTGGCTCCCACTGCTGTTAATCACAGCCTGTGAGGAAAGAGCAGGGGGTGGGGCCAAGTCCCACTCTGCTGTGTCTTATGGATGCAGAGAGCGAGGCTCGGGGACAAGCATGCACCAATGCCCCATAGCAAACGGCTTGCTATGGGGCACTGATCGGGGGGAGGAGCCTGAAGCGCCAGCGGGGGACCCAAGAAGAGGATGATCGGGGCTGCTCTGTGCAAAACCACTGCACAGAGCAGGTAAGTATGACATGTTTGTTATTGAAAAAAAGAAAACGAACCTTGAGTATCGCTTTAACTGAACAAGCTGATGTTAAAAGCTGATTGGTTGCCTTGCACAGCTGCTCCAGATTCTGGCTGCTCTAGTTTTGATAAATTTGCCCCATAAAGCAGAGCGTGTGACCAGAAATAATGACACTGCTTGCTCTACACCAGTAGCATCAGGAGCAAGCACAGTACAAAAAAGAAGCCTAAAAAAATGGTAAGAAACTTTTAAGAAAAAAAAGGAAAGTCATATTTTGTGATTTTAGAATGATTAATGTAAAAGATATTTGTGTTTAGTTTAATATCCGTGCTTAAACAGAAAAAACAGTTTGGGACTGCCACCTGTTGGTTATGTTTAGTACCACATTGCCTGTATTTCAACATTTTTTTAAGCAATAGCCCAGTGAAACACTTATTGTCATTTCAAGAACAGGATCACTTAGTAAATTACTTGCAACATTAATACTTATATTTAAAGAGTAGCTCTAGCCAATACCGTACATTTTATTTTAATTTTGGATAGCATGGGGAAGGCTTGAACTGTCACTTTTTATTTTGGGCTGTCTTTGTCTCATTGGAAAGATGAAAGGTGCTCTATGAATGAAGGAAGCAAACATTCAATCATCAACCCATCCTCCATTCATTGAGCACATTTCATAGTACGGCTTCTATGAATGGAGAATGGGGGTGGAAAAGGCGGGCATATTCGACACTCTTGATGAGTGTCTGTGACAGGTCTAGTTGATCGAATTAACCCCTGTAGTAATGGATGATTATGGATCTGCGTATATGTGTGGACAGAGGACTTTAGATTTCAACTAAGAGATCAGCCAGCAGTACAAGGGATAGGTCACACTGAATGTATTTTTTTTTTCTTTTTAATTTAACATAACTTAGGCATTGATACTTTAATAAATGAGGATTGTGATACATAATGCACATACTGTACCTAAATAAAATGTTTGTTCATCATTCTGAAAGTAGGTTGTTTAGAGCAGGTTATTATACATACTTGCTTTTTGTACTACACCAGGGGTCTCCAAACTTTCTAAACAAAGGGCCAATTTACGGTCCTTCAGATTTTAGGGCCATTGGGAATAAACAAGGTCCTGATGCCAGTTGAAAAAAAAATGCTCAATCGTTGGTGTCATTGGGAGGAACTGTGCCTCATCATTGGTGTCATTGGGCTCCATTCTGGGTGTCATTGGTAGAAATTGTGCCCCATCATTGATGTCATTAGGAGGTATTGTGCCCCATCATTAGAGTCATTGGGAGGAATTTTGCCCTTTCATTGGTGTCAATGGGGGGGAATTATGCCCCATTGTTGGTATCAGTGGATGAAAACTTGCCCCATGGGCCACATAAATGCAAGCAAAGGGCCACATCTGTCCTCCGGACTGCAGTTTGGAGACCATCGTGCTAGACTATAAATAGGGCAAAGAGGTTGAAGTCATTATGAAAATGTTATTCCTGAGGTGTACACTGGTCAGAACTGGACTGTATGTCAGTATTAGCTAGACATGGGTGGGCTACTGTGGTCAAATTCTCTTAAAGTGAATGTAGGATGTTTTAAAAGGAAAAGTCCTCATATTACATGTATTAGCTAGATAACATTTTCCCTCTGTTCCTAGTTTTACTTTCTTACTTTGTTAAAGTGTCATTAAACCCAAATCATCAAAAACTGTCAATACATGCTATAATACATTGAGTTCATACTCACTCATCAACTAGAGCATTTGGTTTCTGTTGAATGCAAAAATCCTAGTTGATCCTGCTGTTCATTGTCCCTCCATCATTGTCTGTGTCCCCACTGCAGCATGAGATTGTGTAGACCACTGAGCATGCTTCAGTTTCAGTTCCCCCTAAGCTGTTCATTTGTTCCTTTTTCTAATCTGTGCAGACCATATGACTATGGAGTGGCACATATGGGTGTATACAGAGTGTTAAATGACACTCTCTCGCTCCTCCTCCATGTCTTCATATTGTAAAAAACTATGGGGGCAGGACATAAAAGGGTGATTGATGGAGGCTTTGCCTCCCTGTTAGTCCCAGTGCATCCACACAATAGACACAGGCCTGTGATTGGCAGAACCTCCTCCAGATCTGTTTACAGTGTGAACAAAGTGAAAACTATTGTCAGTCAACTTAGGCTCCACCTACACCATGCTACTGCAAAAACAAATAAACATTTTCTTTGAAATATAGATTTGTAATAAGCTTTAAAACACTTTGTTGCTATTGATTATTTTAATTCTCTATTCTGAAAACCTTTTTATTGTATTGTGACTGACACAGCACCAATCAATGCTGTGCAGACACAGATTCATACATCAGGCCTCCTTCAGAACTTTCCTTGAGGACAAGAAAAACCTGGGAAATGTCATGTGACCTCTGAACAGCAATGATTAAATAAGGTACTAAGAAGATTTTGTACCTTAAATTAAATACAATGTCATGAACGTTATACAGAAATAGAAGGGATAATGGGAATTAAACATTGTATGTTTAGAATCATTTTAAGTCCTGAGCTTCACTAACTTCAGCACCAAGTCCTTTATTCCCAAAGTTCACCCATCAACCCACTCAGTGAAAATACTCTACTTAACCAATTAGACACTTAAAAATCACAGATGGGAGCACAGAATGCCTTTTTTCTGGTTATGAAATGTAATAGAAGGCATTTTGAAGCAGATGTCTTTGTTTAACCTGCTTTGCCTGCAAATGTAATTCAATAGGACCTGCTGTATCCAAAGAAATGCAATGCAAAACAAACAGGTCAAACACAGCCTCAGAAATGTCATCATATCACTGAAGTACATAGGAATCTTCTGACCTGCATTTAAGGTGCAGGAAACAACATCCCTCTTAAGCTTAAAATTTTTTTTTTCTCCTACAGGAGTTTACTGCATCAAAAATGCGGTAATAAGCCGCATTTTTGCATGGGCGTCAGTGCATCTTAATGCGCGTTCATACAAGTTCCTGTATCTGGAGTTAATGCATTGTATTGGCCAGAATTCTGGCCATTAAAATTAATTTGTGCAGAAATGCACATTAAAGCACATTAACATGCTTTTGAGTGTTTTTTTTAATGCTCTAAAGTTCCTCTCCTGAATGCACAAGTAGTTTTTTTTTTATGACTGTATACTCCCCTGCCTCTAAACTCCTGACAATGCCTATAGTGTGCATAGACACATAGGCTAACATGGAGCAGAGTTTACAGGCAGAGAAATAAAAGCTCAAACCCTCAAAGAAGCAGCCTTTTTGAACTGCAGTGTGCATGAGGCCTAAAGAAAAACTGTAGCTGCTGACTTTTAAAATACAGACACTTACCTGTCCCTTGATCCAGGGGTGTCCTCACCACCGCTGGTTTCACCGGCTGTCTTCTCCCCCTGGCTCTGGCATCTTTAGTGTGGGCACCCGGCTGTGACAGCTTGCGACTTCACAGCCAGGTGCCCACTGCGCATGTGCGAGAAGGGCTGCGCTTTGTGAATGGCCCGTAGTCTTCTGGGACCTGTCACGTGTCCCAGAAGACTACAGGAAGGGAGGGGGGGACAACTTCTGCTTCTGATCGCCTAGGTGATCGCAGCGGAAGTGGGATTGGGTACCTGTCAAATTCGGTTACCCGCTCACCCCCCCACTCCCCAAAGGTGCCAATCCTTAATGGGGAGCAGGGGGCAAAGCATTAAAGCAGAACTTCCCCGCTTAAAATCAATTGGCAAACAGATATAAACATTTTAGCAATAGGTTCTTGACACTTACGTCATCTTGCTGTGCATCCCCTGCTGAGCTGTGAAGATCAGGATAGTGTTTGAGGAATTGAGCGATGTATGTCATGATGGACTTTTCATCAGGCTTATCAACATCAACATCTAAGGTGAAAAACATGTAAATATACCTATTTATTCAGTCTGGCAATGTTATTGTATATTATACATTTAATACTACACTGCTAAAAAAAAATTAAAGGAACAATTTAAAAGCACATCAGATCTCAATAGGGAAAAATATGTTGGATGTTTATATTGATATGGACTGGGTAATGTGTTAAGAGTGTAAGGATGCCCCATCGTTTGATGGAAATGAAAATTATCAACCTGAATTCAAAGACACCCCAAAAAAGTGAAAAATGATGCAGCAGGCTAGTCCATTTTGCTGAAAGTTCATTGCAGCAACTCAAAATGGTACTCAGAGGTTTGTATGGCCCTCATGTGCTTGTATGCATGCCTGACAATGTTGGGGCATGCTCGTACTAAGATGACAGATGGCGTCCTGGGGTATTTCCTTCCAGACTTGTACCACGGCATCACTGAGCTCCTGGACAATCTGAGGTGCAATCTGGTGGCGTCGAATGGACCGAAACATGATATCCCAAAGATGTTCTATAGGATTTAGGTCAGGCAAGAGTGGGGTCCATCAATACCTTCATCCTCAAGGAACTGCCTGCATACTCTCACCACATGAGGCCGGGCATTGTCGTACACCAGGAGGAACCCAGGACCCACTGAGTCACCCTCATGAAGTCTGTTTCTGATTGTTTGGTCAGAGACATTCACACCAGTGGCATTCTGGAGGTAATAGGGCTCTGGCAGTACTCATCCTATTCCTCCTTCCTCAAAGGAGCAGATACTGGTCCTGCTGATGGGTTAAGGACCTTCTACGGCCCTGTCCAGCTCTTCTAGAGTAACTGCCTGTCTCCTGGAATCTCCTCTATTCTCTTGAGACTGTGCTGGGAGACACAGCAAACCTTCCGGCAATGGCACGTATTGATATGCCATCCTGGAGGAGGTGGACTGCCTGTGCAACCTTTGTAGGGTACAGGTTTCGCCTCATGCTACCAGTAGTGACATTGACCCTAGCCAAATGCAAAACTAGTGAAAAACAGTCAGAAAAGATGAGTAGGGAAAAAAATGGCAGCAGCATCTACCTGTAAAACAATTCCTGTTTAATTAACACCAAACCAGCTGAAAATTATTAACAACTCCCTCTGCTAAATAACCTCCCTAGCGGTCTGATTATGTCAGTATTTCTGTGCTCAAAGCGGTACATTGTTTTCAATGGAAATATGTTTTTTTTTATTGTAGGCCTGTAATTCTTAGGAATAACTCACTGAAATCTGTCCAAACAAGAGTCTAGTAAACATCCCGGGTATGATAAAATTTTAAACATGAAATCATAAATTATAATATAAAAAATAATCATAAAAAATAATAATATAATAATAATACATTTAATTCAATAATGTAATCAAACCAAAAACATTGAAATTTGAAATAGAGCACCAAGTTCGCACATCACTGAGCTTAGTCGCAAAATAGTTTTCCGTGTCTGATGCCGAATTTCTCCACGAATCAATATCACTCAATTCTGCAAGTGGTTGTAATTTACTATCGCTGTTCTCTAGCTGGTCTAAAACCGCTTTTGACCTAAAGGGACGCTTTTTGGACGCCATGGACGTTTCTCAGTTTCCAAGCAGAAAGAACGGTAAAAATGCAGACAGGGTAGAGGACAAAGCACTAGGGACAAAATGTATGTGAAATGGTTTGATACAGTAATGTAACACTATCAGATTTTAGTGTATTGAGTAAATGTCAAATTTAAAAATGTTTTAAATTCCTGCACGTCCTGACGCTCTCAGGAAACAGAACCCCGAAGACGGATGCCGCATCGGCTGGAGGACATGGCCAGGGATGCTGCAGGGGGGACATCGCGGGAGCACAGGACAAGGTAAGTGCTCGAGGGATCTCAGAGTAACACTGCAGGGTAATCCCGAGTGTAGCTGAAAGTACTGAAAGTTAACCCAGAGCTACTCTCGGGAATACTGCCAGGGGGCTTAACTGACCAGATCAATATCTCAAGCGTTTAATTGACTTGATGCTGTACTCTAATTAAAAAGTGTTTCTTTAATTCTTTTGAGCAGCGTATAAGATTTAGGTATATAATCTGTAGTTAATTTATCTAGTTCCATTTTTGATTCTAGTTGCTGTAATACAAGAATATAAAAGTACCTTCAGGCTCTAAGAGTCTTGGAATCCCCAGCTCAATTTCTGCAATTGAAAAAGCTTCTTCCAGATTCTCCCGATTACTTCTTCCTTTAAGTTTCTCCATGTCCACCAGTTCTGGACGAATTGCATAGATTATTGAGTGGAAGGCAATGCCACTTCTCCAACTTGATCCAAAGTCTTTTATTTCGATTCCATGTCGCCTTTCATTTTTTAAGAAAAACAAAATGGATACTTTTTTTCAAGCAGTCTGTATCTAGTATTGACATATATTTAGATATTTTAGGAAGTATCAGAGTGAACTTTCTTATTCCTAAAGGATATAAACCTTCATAGTTCATCCATCAGTGTTTCAAATGCTCTCCATATTTCCTAAAAACATTCAGTCAGTCAGCCAAAGCCTCATCCTCACCTCTAACCCCTATCCTTGGCCACTGACATAAGCATGGAACAGTAATACATGACCGTCACAGGAAAGATAGGGGCGTCTTTGACAAGAGGACTGCGACTGACATCCTGGCTTCACCGCTTGTAGGTATGCGATTGGCAAGATGGCAGTGCCAAGTCGCAGGATAACAAAGTTTGTGGGTACACAATTGAGTAGAGTCTTTTTTATATTAATGTGCACCCTTGAGTTGTTTGTTAGCAGAATAATTCATGATTGACATTGGACTCTGTAAACCACCCTTTCTCCTTGGAATGGGCAGCACATACATGTAGCAGCTTTAATAACTTTCTTTATGCTTAAAGGGACTCTGTCACCAAAGTGCTAGAAGACATGGACTGTGGGGAGTTAAGTATAGCTTCTCTTTTTTACAGGTTGGACTTTTACAAGTGACCCTGTGGTGAGAGGAACACTTTCAAGTCCTGGAATTCCATATATTAATTTTGGAGAAAAGACATCTTACAGAAGACTTAATTCTATCTATCTATCCATCCATTCAGTCGTATCCAACCCTTGCCGATTGCATGGACTGTCACCTGTAAGTGACTTTTTCCATGAATTCGCTTAGCAATTATTTTACAGGGTAGGTTGCCAGGTCTTTCCCCAACCCCTACCATGCAGGAGATCCCACATGGCCAGGGATGAAACTAGGACAATTTAAACAGGAGCCAATTAACCTACCAGCATGTCTTTGGAGTGTGGGAGGAAACCAGAGTACCCAGAGGAAACCCACGCAAGCACAGTCAGAACATGCAAACTCCATGCAGGAGGTGCCCTGGTTGGGAATTGAACCCATGACCCATTAACTGCGTGGCAGACGTGCTAACCACTAAGCCACTTTGCTGCCCATAAGACTTAATTAGCATGATCAAATACAGTATTTAAAAGGGTAGGTAAACGTTTTGAGAAATGTATTTATTATGCCAAGGACTGGCAAAACGCACATCAATTGCACGAGGGTAAGAAAACAAATTTCAATCAGTTTTGAAAAAGGACCTTTACAGCAACTGTGTTCAAAGCAACTCTGTCACTAAGATAACGCTGCTAAGAAATGTGGCCCGTAAAAGGAGTACCAAGCTCCAGGTTTTATGCTGCACTTTGTGGTCTAATCCATTTATCGCTGAGTCACAATATGAAAGAGTAGTGATGTATGGATTAGCAGGAGTAACCAACTTACATTACTTGAAATACTTAAGGGGTTTCATATTCACATATTCAGGAAGTTAAACATGTTTCAGTTAAAACTATCTGATTCACAAATCATGCCTGATTTACTTATCCCCTTTATTGATGTATAAGGCTCATTTTCTAACTTGACTCTTCCTATATTCGATGAGAAGTTTTAGAACCAGTACATAAGACATGTTTTACGAACATAAACAAAAAAAAAACGAAAGTAAACAAAAACATATACTTACTTGGCTGCAGTATATTGTACCCATCTAAGCAGGGCTTTCTTGGCACTTCCCTGAATTTTATTGACCACTTTGCGTTTGGTTGGGGGGCTGGCTATATCAGAGCTCACCATACTGTCTACTGAAGATGTGCTACTAGATAGTGAGTGAAGTTGTGGAAGATTGCTGGTTAATTCTTCAATCTATAAAAAGTTAAAAAAAAAAAAAGCATAACACATAGTAACATAAATTTGAATGTGAACATAATTATTATTATTATACAGTATTTATATAGCGCAAACAGTTCGCTCAGTGCTGTACATTACAATGGGGGACATTACATGAGTGCAATAACAATACAGTGCGAAACACGAGGGGTTCGAGGGCCCTGCTCCTTGGAGCTTACAATCTAGGAGATGATACACAATGTGGTTGATTTTAAATATCATGGTAAATGGACAATTACAAAGTCTTTTCACTGGTTAATCAGTAGCTCAGAGAGCACTTTCGAACTAGCACCCTGCTTTTTAAAAATAATTTATAGTGATTTTCTGCATATGTTTTTAGTTATTATGGTCAGGACTCTGTAAAAAAAATACTTTTTTTAGTCACTTAAACATGATAATATAAACATAATTATTGTTTACATTTTCTTTTAAAGCCAGTAGACCTCTAGTCTCCTTTTGACCTTTAGCATTGTATCTTTGTTGGTACAATACTAAAAGAAGCTATTAACAAAACTCTGTGGAGTTTGTCAATGTTGTCACCCAAGATTCGCACATTTTCTCCTAAGACTTAAAACAATTTGAATCTTGGGTGAAAGTTGTGTGAATTGATAAACAGATCCCTGTGAGTCATCACCGCATTGAATCATCCCTAATCAGACAGTTCAGTTGGAGGTTTTACTAGGATAAAGTGAGCTCTAATGCAAGCAGCATCTGCCATACCATCACTTTAGCCATAACGTGTAAAAAAAGCAACCACTTTTTGTAGTTTTGATGGAGTAGGGAATGGGGAACTTTTTTCCATTGCAGAGATTTTCTTCCACTTCCTGTCTGAAGACCTGATAGGAAACAAGAGGGGATATCTCCAAAGTGGGGGAAATACCCTTTCAGGTAGTTGTCACAAATGTCCACATTGTCAGATTTCTTTTCTATTCTTGATGTGGTGACAACTCAAAATTTCAAATTCTCCCTTAATTTCACCCCACTGAAGGACAAATAAAGAGGGAGAGTCTCCCCTGCAGGGACCCAGACAGCAATATCAACCTGGCAGATTGTAATGCTCCTCCCCTGCTCTATGAAAAACAGAAAAAAAATGTTTTTTCAGATAAACTGACAGGTTGCTGAATTGTGTGATTCTCAACACATTGACTAATATGTAGTGGAATCAAAAATTAGCTTTATTCTGTCTAAATACAGTGGGGCAAAAAAGTATTTAGTCAGCCACCAATTGTGCAAGTTCTCCCACTTAAAAAGATGAGAGAGGCCTGTAATTGGCATCATAGGTAGACCTCAACTATGAGAGACAACATGAGAAAAAAAATCCAGACAATCACATTGGCTGATTTGGAAAGAATTTATTTGCAAATTATGGTGGAAAATAAGTATTTGGTCACCTACAAACAAGCAAGATTTCTGGCTCTCAAAGACCTGTACCTTCTTCTTTAAGAGGCTCCTCTGTCCCGCACTCATTACCTGTATCAATGGCACCTGTTTGAACTTGTTATCAGTATAAAAGACACCTGTCCACAACCTCAAACAGTCACACTCCAAACTCCACTATGGTGAAGATCAAAGAGCTGCCGAAGGACACCAGAAACAAAATTATAGACCTGCACCAGCCTGGGAAGACTGAATCTGCAATAGGCAAGCAGGTTGGTGTGAACAAATCAACTGTGGGAGCAATAATTAGAAAATGGAAGACATACAAGACCACTGATAATCTCCCTCGATCTGGGGCTCCACGCAAGATCTCACCCCGTGGGGTCAAAATGATCACAAGAACGGTAAGCAAAAATTCCAGGACCAAACGGGGGGACCTAGTGAATGACCTGCAGAGAGCTGGGACCAACGTAACAAAGGCTACCATTAGTAACACACTACGCCGACAGGGACTCAGATCCTGCAGTGCCAGACGTGTCCCCCTGCTTAAGCCAGTACATGTTTGGGCCTGTCTGAAGTTTGCTAGAGTGCATTTGTATGATCCAGAAGAGGATTGGGAGAATGTCATATGGTCAGATGAAACCAAAATAGAACTGTTTGGTAGAAACACAACTCGTTGTGTTTGGAGGAGAGAGAATGCTGAGTTGCATCCAAAAAACACCATACCTACTGTGAAGCAGTGGCAACATGATGCTTTGGGGCTGTTTCTCCGCAAAGGGACCAGGACGACTGATCCATGTACAGGACAGAATGAATGGGGCCATGTATCGTGAGATTTTGAGTGCAAACCTCCTTCCATCAGCAAGGGCATTGAGGATGAAACTTGGCTGGGTCTTCCAACATGACAATGATCCCAAACATATCGCCCGGGCAACGAAGGACTGGCTTCGTAAGAAGCATTTCAAGGTCCTGGAGTGGCCTAGCCAGTCTCCAGATCTCAACCCCATAGAAAACCTTTGGAGGGAGTTGAAAGTCCGTGTTGCCCAGCGACAGCCCCAAAACATCACTGCTCTAGAGGAGATCTGCATGGAGGAACGTTTGACCTCTGTCATTGCCAACAAAGGATATATAACAAAGTATTGAGATGAAATTTTCATATTGACCAAATACTTATTTTCCACCATAATTTGCAAATAAATTATTTACAAATCAGCCAATGTGATTGTCTGGATTTTTTTTCTCATTTTGTCTCTCATAGTTGAGGTCTACCTATGATGCCAATTACAGGCCTCTCTCTCTCATCTTTTTAAGTGGGAGAACTTGCACAATTGGTGGCTGACTAAATACTTTTTTGCCCCACTGTATTTCTATATCAAGAATCGATTTACTTATTTTTTATTGGCATAAAGAGTGATATGTGGCAAAACAACACGTTGGCAATGCAATACACATTATTGTACACGTAAACGTGCATGCACTGACACATAGTAAAACACTGCTCAAATGTTCTTGGCATTTTTTTTTTATTTGATTGATCATATTTGTGTACAGTCACTTTAATTTTTTTATTTTACCTTTCACTGCTTTTTTTTTTCTTTTTAAAAAAAGTAAAGTAAAAAACTAATGAGGACCTGTTTTTTTAGCACAAGCACTAGTCGAAAATAATTAGAAGGTACATTGGCTCAGAAGCCTTTTAAAGTCCAATTGCATGGTTACAAATATCTCTAATTTCCCATTACCTTCAAAGCACTTAGCCAAATTCCCATTTTCAAGGAGAAGTTAGCTCTCAGTTCCACTCTTCCCTACACCCTAATTTCAATTACCTGAAAATACAAAATGATGGTCCATATCAAACCAAGCACAATGGTAGGTTTCCCGTCAGCAATGTCAGTTGAGTTGATATTCACTAATTTAATCTGCAACAAAAAGACAACAGTGAATCACAAATGGATAGTATTTTCAAAATTATTGCTTCAAATTATTTGTTTTAATTTGAATTAAATTATTTAGGAGATTCTGATTTCATACACTGTACTTGAGCATGTTTGGTAGTTATACAGTATATGGCATACAGAAGACTAGTCCAAATTATATGTAATATATTATACCCATTGCCTGTAGGTGCTGCTGTTTGCTGCTATTCACTGTGGAAATACAGACATGCTCATGAGGAAATAGGAAGGGGAACAGAAAATAGACAAAACTGAAAGCAATGTACATGCTAAAGGCATATACAGCTGCCCTGCAAAGAGTCAACGTAAGTTGTAAAGGAAGCATTACCTTAAAAAGGATATCATTGTATAGTCAACATAAAGTGCTCCGTAATATAAAGCACACAGCATGCTCAGCTGCCTATCTTATTGAAAAATCCTAAAAACTTAATATCCAGTTTAGTTGTTTATTACTTAATAGTTATTAAAGTCTATTAAAACTACTAACCGGGGATCCTCTGTATACAGACTTGCATGTAAAGTAAAATGCATAGTATTAAAAAAACAGTTGCAAGTATCAAGTCTATAAAGTCTCTATACCAGGGGTCTCCAAACTATGGCCTACGGGCCACATCCGGCCTGCTACAAGATTTTATCCAGCCCGCAGCTATGGTCAGGCTACCTATAGTCTCTGTTTCTGATGTAAGTGGGGACCCTAATATTAGGGGGACTCTGATGGGGACCTGGCTGAAAGGGGGACCCTGATGTAAGGGAGAACCAGATGTAAGAAGGGACTCTGATGGGAAACCTGATATTAGGTAGGACTTTGTTTCTGATGCGGGGGGCTGATGTTGAATTTTTTTCACAAATATTTGTAAAATATATGATGTTGCCCTTGTAATAAAAAGTTTGGAGACCCCTGCGCTACACCAAAGTAGCACCATTATTATGGCATACACTCACTCCCATATGTGTTCTTATACCATTAAACATAACATGAGGAGTGCAAACTCCTTTTTAGCAGAAATTTATTTTAAAAATATTAATTATGTCTCCCACATTTCTGAGATGGGAAGAAAGGCAGTTTACTAATATAGCAACCTAAAAAAAAAGACTTTTTAACCAAGTGTGATACCCCCAACTGCATCCAATAACAATTACAATGACAGTCCTAGCAGCTGTGACCTACAGCTGGCCATACATTAGTAGAATCTCGTATGAAAATTTTCATTTTTGGAAGGTTCATTTGATTTCTTTATGGTTATTGGGGTCAAACCAACTATGCTGATGAAAAACTGTGGAGCAAAATGGAAAGATTTTCTCGAATGAACAAAATTTGAACTTTGAATATGGTTTTCCTTTGGGAAGATTGTAATTAAACCTGTTTAATATTTCTGGGATTATATTTAAATAGCATATCTGCACAACATTTGAAGGGCTTTCAAATTAAATTAGTTGACTCAAAGATGGCATGAAAGATTGTTCTAAGAATGTTTTGACAGGAATTTTCATATGAACATGTATATGAAATTCAACTAATGTATGGCCAGCTTTAGAACTGTGTAGGAACTTGCATGTTTATGGAGGCATGAGTGGGGTGGACAATCAGAAAAATCCATCCAGGAAGACTGATTGTTCCCCAGGGCATGTGAGACAAGAAGCACTGAGAGAAGACAAATACAAACAGCCAGATTAGGCAAATGTTCTCTTATGTCTTATTAGGGATCTTTATGCTGGCCATACATTCAGATTTTGTTTCGGTGCTCATCTGTCGAATAATGTAGTGTGAAGGTCTTCCTCATCGCATACAATTTAAATAGGTTGTCTAGGTAGCTTTCCAACTACCAGGGGCGGACTGACAACTCATGGGGCCCCCGGGAAATAGGGGATCATGGGGCCCCTGTGTCCTTGCCCACACTCAAAAAAGCCTATAAAAAAAAGTACCAGGGGCATTTCATGGGGCCCCCTACTGACCCCGGGCCCTCGGGGAGTGCCCGAGTGCTTGAATGGTCAGTCCGCCCTTGCCAACTACATAGTTTTTGGAAAATACAGTATCGTTCTCACAGATGATGTCTGTAACAAATATGTAACAAAAGTGTGGCCAATGTAAGCTTAAATTCTGCTGTGCACAGGCTCGAGGGAAGGTGACACTGTATACAAGTATATTGCAGGCAGTCACACTACCAATATTTTAAAATACATACAATCTTTGAGGGAATATATACGGTAATATAATTGGGCCAGATGGTGGTTCTTTATACAGTATATAGATTTTAGCTTTTAATGGTCAGTCCACCCAAAACTGATAATCCACCATTTGGCAGTTGGTGGAGAGTTAAATGCCAGTTTCTTATATCTTTCCAAAGCTTTGGTTGTGAGATATATTGCTTGAGGTTTTGGGGCAGCACAGTGGCTAAATGGTTAGCGCTTCCACCTGGCAGTACTAGGGTCATTGGTTTGAATCCCAGCCACAGCACGCCCTGCCTGGAGTTTGCATGTTCTCCATGTGCCTGCGTGGGTTTTCTCCGGGTACTCCGGTTTTCTCCTACACTTCAAAAACATGCTGATAGGTTAATTGGATCCTGTCTAAATTGGCCCTTGTATATGAATGTGAGTTAGGGACCTTAGACTGTACGCCCCTTGAGGGTTAGGGACTGATGTGAATGTACAATATATATGTAAAGCACTGTGTAAATTGACGGCGCTATATAAGTACCTGTAATAAATAAATAAATTTGTGCAATTATTGCAGCCATTAAAAGGGAGCCCCACTGTTTCTGTAGGAAAATTTCTGAGAATCAATTTTGGGGTAAACTTTGAAGTGTGTGTATGTTTTGGAGAATATGGAGGAGTGAAAACCCCTGTTAGTTTGTGTCCCCGCTGTGAGATTTTATTTTGACCTTTTGTCCTGGTGACAACTGCTAAATTTTGGACTTTTGGACATGTTGGACAGTGGTTACCAACACAATTAGAGAGGGTGAATTTATCTAGCAGCAGCAAAGACAGAAATAAAAACGCACCTTTCTCTACACCCTAACCTATATTACAAAAAAAAAGGCTTTAGGCTCCTGAAAACTGGGCGTTTTTGAAGCTACTTCTAGGGGCGTCAGGCGTTTTTTTTTTACTGCCTCTAAACTCCCCTGCATGTTATCCCATGTGTTCATTCACACATAGGCTTTTAGCAGCATTTTGTGGCAGGAGAGTTTAGTGGCAGGAAAAAACCCCCACTGTCAGTGTGTCCTGGAGCAGTGGCGTTTTGGCAGCATAAAATGCTTGACACGCTTAAACACACCTAAACGCTAGGCGAATTTAGTGCTTGAGCATTCATTGATTTCAATGGCCAGAATAAATAATTTATTCTGCTCAATTGCATTAATTAAAGCCCAAATGCTTGATGTGGGTAAACTCAGTACACTCTTTTACAAGTGTCAGTGTTTTTTTGGCCAAAATGCTGCTAGGCTTCTAGGGGAGTTAGAAAAACAGTGTGCATGAGGCCTTAAACTCAGCAATATTTGTGCACAGAACACTATGATGTGAATTGGGTCTGAAAGACTGCCAGGGGCTGCATGCAGATTTACTGATATGTATATATTTAGTTTAAATGTAGGCAACTCTATTTGTGTATTATGGTCATTCTGGTATTGTGAGCCATGGGGAAAATACATTCATTATATGCCCTGTGAAACTATTACACACAAAAAGAGTGTAATGCAATGTGGAACACCTTCAAGCTGACCTGAGCACATAAGACTATATTAAAAAAGTTTCTGTTCCTTGAAAAATCTAAAATGCATTATTCTGAATTTAAGAGACCTTTCGGGCCATATAGGGAATGCTCTCTGTAAACACAAAGGTTGTGAAAGAAAATGCTCTTAAAGCTTAGAGTGTCTTTGTGTTACGGTGAACTCATCAATCTTTCAATAGATTCAATCAGTGTGGCTAGATTGGATTTTTCTCCAGAATAAATCTCCATGCTTGGGGCGATATGTCAATATTCCATCTGTTTAAATTTCCTGAGTCTGAAATGAAATGTTGATCTTGCACAGTACCTAAAAAGATACATTCAAGTTCTTTGACTATATATAGAACAAAGTTTAGTAACAAACTACTGTTCTGTAGTTACAATAAAGCTCCATGGTATTGCAAGATCTTGTGATAATGGGACATTTGAGCAAAAAGAGGATGTAAGAAAAGCACACTAGAAAAAAAAATGTTTTGTTTCCCCTAGCAACAAATCTAATTCCTGGATTAAGTTTAAAGTCATGGATTGTAGAAAGGACAGTGAAAAGCTGATTGATTCCTGTGATTTCTCTATGTTTTATATATATGCTCCTATAAAGAAGCTGTGTGAGAATTGAATGATTGGAAAGGGGTCAGCATTGATCCACTCATTCTAAAAAAGTCAAGGTCATACAATATAACAATGTATGAATTATTCATATTGCCAGTCAAGAATAAAATGCAGAGTAGTAAAAAACTCACCCGTCTGCCTTCCAGAAACTTTAACGCTGCACCAATGTTGGCTACCCAGTGAATGCGCTTCATTTGCCTTCCTTGTTCACATGGCTGCAGCAAACATTTAAACAATAAGTCAGCCTGTCATTATATTACTGTTTTGCTCTTTAAAGGTAAAATAACAATAAAGGTTAAAGTGGTTATAAAGCACTCACGGTTTTTTACCTGAATGCATTCTTTGCATGCAGGTAAAAAGCCTTCCGTGTTACAAACTCACCCCTCACCCCCCCTTATACTTACCTGAGCCCCATCATGATCCAGCACTGTACATGAGAACTGCGGCTAACCTGGCTTTGTCCCTTCTCCCTGGGCAGATTGATTTGATACCATTGGCTCCAGCTCCTGTTAATCAATTCCAGTGACAAGAGAGCTGGGGGCGGGGCCTTATCCCACTGTCTGTGTCAATGGACTCAGCTGCGGGTCTCGGGAGCAAGCCCACATAAGTGCCCCCCCCCCCACAGGAATCATCTTCCTATTGGGGGAACCAGAAAGAGAGGAGGAGCCAAGAGTGCCGGCAGGGGACCCAAGAAGAGAAGGTTAAAATAGACATGTTTTTATCTTTTTTTTTTACATTTTCTTTAATTCCTTAATTTTCCTAAATTGATATGTTTTTTTATTGTAGTCTTTTGGCTCCTGTTGGGGATGTTGTTGCTACTCTTGGAGATAGCAATGCTTTTGTTTTTTTGTCTGGCATTGGATGTCTACTGACGACCCTCACTCTGGATAGCTAGCCCTTAATTGCATTACCAGCCAAAACATTATAAGGCTTCATGCATACTGGGGCTTTTGTAAATGCTTTTCACCTAGCAAGACAAAAGCAGCTTCAAAAACATCCCTATACCTTGTTTTTGCACATGTGTTTAGACACATTAAGTGATTGGGCATATGTTTATTTCATTGGGCAAAATATTCATTTATTCTGGCCACTGAAATGAAAAATGCTCAAGGTACATTTAGACATGTTGGAAGTTTTTTCTACCTAAAAGCTCCTCTCCTGAATGCGATTTTCGTGCATTCAGATTTCTGCCCCTAAATGCCTCTGCCTCTAAACCCCTATGTGTGCACTGACATGTAGGCTAACATAGAGGGGCATTTGGGGGCAGAAAAAATTAAAATGCCTGTAAGACAGGCGCTTGACAGCTGCAGTGTGCATGAGGCCAAAACCATCAAGAGATGGTGGCTAGCTGTGTAGGCATAACTTGTCTGCCATATAATTACTGGAGCTAAAAATCTTTGTACAAACATGTAAGTCTGAATTGAGTGAATTTGCATGTTTATACCTATGCAGGGGGTGGAGAAGCACTGGAGGCCATGACCTATCACTAGGAAAATAATGGTGACAGGTTAGGATAATCAATCCCACCTTTACTATTGACCTTTGAACAGGCTTCACCAGAGGAGGTGCCTACAAACATATGTAACACTACCCCTAGAAAGCCGCTGGACTTTTGAGTCCCTCTTTTTCTGCACAGCCAGGCAACATAAATTTTCAGCAGGCACACATAGTGAAAGAAACCAGTCCTTGAGCTTGTTTTTAATTTTTATTGAAGGATGGGGATAGATGGGGATAATGGGTTATGAGATGGCCAAAGTGAATTCAACAACAATTTAAAAGACAACTCTTCCAGGTACAACTTGCAGCAAAAATAGATCCTAGACTGTACTCCCTCTGGAATAATGTCAGTCCTTAACGGATCAGTAGCAAATATTCTTTCTGCTTTTAGGAGCATTATGTCACCTTAGTAGAAAATAGCAAGGCCCCAAATGTATGCAGGAGCTCTATGTCCCCTTAGCAGAAAATGCCAGTGCATCCGGTTTCAACTGAAAATTGCCCAAGCAAGGGTGATGGATAACAGTGTACTGTCCCTCTGAAAGCTAGCTGAATATTGCACTTGGCTGCAATTGCCCTACAAGGCTTTGGGGGGTGAAAAGTGTAGAAAACTTTGAGGACCACTGTGGCTACACTGTCTCCTTAGCAAAACTCCAAATCATGTGTCGAAGGGAAATTACCTTCAACCGACTGGCAAAGCACTTCCAATACTGATCCCAGCACTGACACATTAGCACAAGATTATCCCAAGTAGGGGTGAAGGTTTGCCAAAGCTGTTCCTCCCGGATGGCTAGCTGGGTATTGCACCTCCCCTCTATAGGCTTTGGGTGGCTAACGTAGAGATATTCACACTGTCCCTTTAGACATCAAGAACACCTGAAAACATGTCTTCTTTCTCTCACAAAGTTGATTCTATGTAAGCATCCATAATCTTTTCAATACAACAAATACCTTCAATAAAATGTCTTTAAACATGTAAAAAAGGAAATAAAATGCCTACAGGCGCAGAGTAAATGTTTTGTTCAGTTAAAAATTTAGGTATCCTTGACATTACTTTAGCTGAGCGTGCTCCATTTTCACTTTGTATGCCAAAGCTAAACTGATCAAAGCAGCATACATATCTAAGCTGAGTGGTTTCTTTAAAAAAAATACACCTAAAGTATCTGTAAATGCCTTTGGAGTAAAATTACCAAAGAACAGCAGGAGAAAAGAAAAAGTGTTGCCTTTGCAAACTTGCTAAATTTACCAGACTTTATTAAAATAATTATGTTAAACTACTAGTTCTCAAAGTGAAACTTCTTTCTCCCAATCAACATTGACTATTTTTAAATCCTATGCTGCTAGAATGACTAAATAGATAGGAAGGTATATCATATTTACTTATTTTAAACTTTTTTTTATATTTGGGATGTATATGTTGCTTGGGACAGGCATAGATCTATACTCAGACAAAAAAGTTCCAAAAAAAACAACCCCCCCCCCCAAAAAAAAAAAAACAACTACCCCCTCCACCAAAAAAAAAAAAACACAACAAAAATGTAAAAAATGGGCAGACTCCCTTTTCCTGCCTAGGCAAATTACATCATACATCCCAGCAGTCTTCGGGAGTGGAAGGGAGGGCTCTCAGCTCAGCTCAGCCAATGTCCAGGCTGAGGGCAGAGGGATACCAAGAAGTAAATGCTGCATGAATCTCAAGATGGCCACTGCCAGAAATGCTAGGGGGAGTTTTTCAAAGTTATTTCTCAGCAAAATAAAGCAGAGACAAGTGAGTGAGTTTGTTTTGAATATAAACAGTGAATTAAATAGCATCTTTGGTTTGTGGTGCTCAGATGCAGTGCAGTTCCACTTTAAACTAAATTTAAAACCTTTAATTAAATGCATTCAAACGATAGTAATGATATTATGATATACTTTCAAATCAAATTAAACTAAATTAAGTTGTATCTGAAAAGGTCTTTTGAACACTTTTTTATGTTACCCACCAGTTTTTGTCCAGACAAGACTTCTAATAATGCAAGTAACTTTGTTCCATCTTTTATGTCTTCGAAAAGATCATTTACTACTAAAGGAGGATTTCTCTATAAAAGAAAAAACAACAATACCACAGTCAGCATCATGCATTGCCATTAGATAGACATTTATAACTTTATAAATATATCTATTTATTGCAAGTATTTATTGAATATAGTGCCAACAACTTACACGGCACTTTACTTACTATACAAAATAGGGGTATGAACCTCCTGCACTACCAATCTAATAAACTGTTTAGATGAGAGAAGCTGCCAACATTAAATCATATACCCGTGATCAGTGATAAAAACAATAAATGAATGTAGCGCTACTCCTAAATATTAACAATCAATATACCCTTATGTGAATATTTGACCAATAAACATGTAGTGTTAAATAAATAACACAGACTACAAAAACAAAAAGTGCCACAATAAAAAGAGCTCTGAGGAAGTCACATGGTATTGTGACGCAACGCGTCGGCCTGACGTAGTGACGCACTTCCGGCGTGGTGGCCATCTTGGTGCACCTTTTTCCTATACCCATGCAGAGTACACCCAAAAAGCATGTGGTTTGAAGCTGTTAAAGACTGAAGATCGATGTGAATGCATTTTTATTGTATTTGGATCTGTTTGATGAATAAAACATATTACACTATGGGAGATTGTGTTTGTGTTTGAGATACTGGCACATACCCATACCTTATTATTATTATTATACAGTATTTATAAAGCGCCAATAGTTCACTCAGCGCTGTACATTACAAAGGGGGACAGAACATGTGACAGAACAATACCAATACAATGCAAAACATGAGGGGATCGAGGGCCCTGCTCTTTCGAGCTTACAATCTAGAAGGGATGGGATAGTGGTACAGGAGGAGATAGCTGTGGGGGATGGAGTGGTAGGAAGAGTGGAGGAGGTCAGCAAGTTAGCAGGGGGTGAGGTAGGCTTCCCTGAAGAGATGGGTTTTCAGGGTGCGCCTAAAGAAGAGGAGAGTAGGTGATAATCTGATGGGTTGGGGCAGGGAGTTCCAGAGGATGGGTGACACCCTGGAGAAGTCCTGGAGGCGGGCATGGGAGGAGGAGACCAGGGAACTAGAGAGAAGGAGGTCTTGTGAGGAGCGGAGTGTGCGTGCTGGGCGGTACTTGGATATTAGGTCAGTGATGTAGTTCGGGGCAGTATGGTGGACAGCTTTGTACGTCAGTGTTAGGATTTTAAATTTGATCCGTTGCGCAATCGGAAGCCAGTGGAGGGATTGGCAGAGGGGGGTGGCGGAAATGGAGCGGTTGGAAAGGTGAATGAGTCTGGCAGCCGTATTCAGGATGGACTGAAGCGGGGATAGCCAGCGGCGAGGCAGGCCAGTGAGGAGGGAGTTGCAGTAGTCGAGTCGTGATATGATGAGGGAGTGGATGAGCTGTTTAGTGGTTTCTGGGGTTAGGAACGTGCGGATTTTGGCGATGTTGCGGAGGTGGAGTCTGCACGAGTTTGTTAAAGATTGGACTTGGGGCTGGAAGGATAGGTTGGAGTCCAGAATGACACCAAGTACTCTGGCCTGCAGAGCGGGTTTGATATTGGCGTTGTTGGATGTGATGTAGAAGTCAATGGGGGGTGGGGTTCGGGCTGGGGGGAAGACAAGGAGCTCGGTTTTGGAGAGATTCAGTTTAAGGAAGTGGAGCGACATCCAATCTGATATGTCGCTCAGTAGGTGTGTGATTTGGGCAGAGACTGAGGGGGTGAGGTGGGGGGTTGAGAGATAGATTTGTGTGTCGTCGGCATAGAGGTGGTAGTTGAAGCCGTGAGAGTGTATGAGTTGGCCAAGGGAGGAGGTGTAGATGGAGAAGAGAAGGGGCCCAAGGACAGAGCCTTGAGGGACCCCAACAGAGAGGGGGAGTGAGGGGGAGGTGGTAGCATTATAGGTAACGCTGAAAGAGCGTTGTGACAGGTAGGATGAGAGCCAGGAGAGAGCAGAATCTCTGAGGCCGAGGGAGTGTAGTATTTTGAGGAGGAGGGGGTGGTCAACTGTGTCGAAGGCCGCAGAGAGGTCAAGGAGTAGGAGCACTGAATAGTGGCCATTAGCTTTGGCGGTTAGAAGGTCATTGGAGAGTTTGAGTAAGGCGGTTTCGGTGGAGTGTAGGGGGCGGAAGCCAGACTGTAGGGGATCGAGGAGGTTGTTGTCGTTGAGGTGAGAGCATAGGCGGGTGTAGACGAGGCACTCGAGGAGTTTAGATGTAAGTGGGAGCAGGGAGATGGGTCTGAGGTTGTTTGGGTCATTGGGGTCCAGGGAGGGCTTTTTAAGTATGGAGGTGATGTGTGCATGCTTCAGTGGGGAGGGGAAAGTGCCGGAGGAGAGGGAGAGATTAAAGATGTGGGTGAGGGAGCGTAGGATGGAGGGGGAGGGAGGTCGTAGGAATTGTGAGGGGATAGGGTCGAGGGGGCAGGTGGTGAGGCGGGCATCAGAGAGGATCTTGGAGACTTCCTCGATGGTAGTAAGGTCAAAGGTGTGGAGTGTTGGGGGAGCTTCAGTATGAGGAATGTAGGGTGGGGTGGGAGTGGAGGTCAGAGCAGTGGTGGGGCCGTGGGAGAGGGGTGATGAGGGGGTAGCTGAGTGAGGGGGAACGGGGTTGGAGGGAGTTTGAGCAGTGACGAAGTCCCTGCGGGTAATGTCGAGGGGGAGGGGGGATGATGGGGTAGCTGTGTGAGAGGGGACGGGTTGAGAGGGCGTGTGAGTTGCGGCAATGTCCTTGCGAATTGTGTCAATCTTGTTTTTGAAGTGATTGGCAATCTCAAGGGCGGTGAGTGAGGTGCTGGGTGGAGGTGGGGGTGGAGAGAGTAGAGAGTTGAAGGTGGAGAAGAGTCGGCGAGGATTGGAGGAGAGGGCCTTGATGAGGGTCAGGAAGTAGGCTTGTTTGGCTGCGTGGAGGGAGGAGGTGTAGGTGCGGAAGGCAGATTTGTAGCAGGTGAAAGTTTGTTGGGATTTTGTTTTGCGCCATAGTCGCTCCAGGGCACGACTGCGTCGTTTGAGGGTTTTGGTGTGATCAGTCTGCCAGGGCTGGAGCGGTCGGAGTCTGATGTTGCGTGTGGTTAAAGGCGCTAGTGAGTCAAGGGCTGCTGACAGCGCGTTGTTGTAGGCAGTCATAGCCAAGTCGGGGCAGGACAGGGGGAGAATGCGGTCGTGGAGTTGATCAGCTGCAGAGTGGAGGGGGGCAGGGTTAAGGTTGCGGAGGTTACGGCTGGTAGTAGTGTGACATTTGGAGGGGTAGGCGTTGGAGGACGAGGAGATAGAGAAGGTGATCAGGTTGTGGTCAGAGAGAGGGAAGGGGGTGTTAGTGAGGTTGTGGGGAGCGCAGCGGTTGGAGAAGACAAGATCAAGGATATTACCGTCGGAGTGGGTGGTGGATTGTATGCACTGTGCAAGTGCAAAGGAGGAGGTTAAGTGAAGAGACGGGCTGTGTCCGGGTTGTCAAGGTTGACAGGGATGTTGAAATCCCCAAGAATGATGGTGGGTAGCTCAGAGGAGAGGAAGAAGGGTAGCCAGGAGGAGAAGTCTTCCAGGAAGCGGGTTATGGATCCAGGAGGCCGGTATATCACAGCAATCTTCAGGGGGGTTGGGGAGAATAGTCGGACGCAGTGGGCCTCGAAGGAGGCGAAGGATAGGGAGGGGGGGTTTGGGAGGACTCGGAAGGTGCTCTGCGGTGACAGGAGCAGACCAACCCCACCACCTTTACGACCGTTAGGTCTGGGTGAGTGGGTCCAGGTGAGACCTCCATAGGAGAGTGCAGCAGGGGAGGTAGAGTCAGTGGGCTGGATCCAGGTTTCCGTGATCGCCAGGAGGTTGAGGGAGCGGGAAACAAAGAGGTCGTGGATGGCGGTAAGCTTGTTGCACACCGATCGGGCGTTCAGGAGTGCACATGAAAACGGGGGGGAGATTTTAGGGAGCAGGGGGACAGATACTAGGTTGCGGGGGTTGCGGTAGGACATGGAGGCGGGAGGGTGTTGTGCGGGTGAGGGAGGTGGTGGAGGGCCAGGATTCGGGGAGGAGAGGAGCCACTACCTGATTGCTGACCACCCTGAGAGGGAGATCTGTGTGCGGGGAGAGCAGACCAGTGGAAGAGGCTGTATGCTACAAGGATCTGAGAGTGTGATCCCACAATACGCTTTGACCCTCACAGGTTGAAGTCTGGAGGTGAGAGACTAATCTAGCCGTCGGTTGGATTTTTGTACCAGCAGTTACCTCACTTTTATCAGCACGAGTGTTGGATTTGAAGTAGTGGTATCATCCACTGCTTGGACTTTGGACCACGGATCCAATTTTCTAGCTTGATCTAATTAGTGTGTTGTTTGCACAAGGATTTTCACATTGTGTCACACATTTTCTTTTTTCTATTTTTTGTTTGATGTACATTTATTGCACATATTGAGATTTTCACATATATTATACTTATGTATGGTATTATCCTCTGTTATATATTGTGGCACTAGTGTATGGCTTGTTTATTTCATATATATGCACTAATCCTATGCATGGTATATATGCACTAGTCCTATGCATGGTTTATATTTTATTTATATTTAGTGGTATTGATGTATCACTTTTTTCACTGGATCATTATTCACCTCCACGTTTGAGTTTTATTGTAGAACACTAATATTTGATGTAGTACATTTAGTGTCACATTGCATGGTGGTATTTATATATTGTTTATAGGTACGTCACTTTTAATTGTGGCACTTTTTTGTTTTTGTAGTCTGTGTTATTTATTTAACACTACATGTTTATTGGTCAAATATTCACATAAGGGTATATTGATTGTTAATATTTAGGAGTAGCGCTACATTCATTTATTGTTTTTACTCACTGTACAGTTACATCAGTCCCTGCCCTCAAGGAGCTTACAGTCTAAGGTCCCTATTATACATGTATGCTTGGCACTCAATCCCTACATTTATTTTTTTCATTCCATTTTATCAACATATTCTGCCACTTTCCACCCACTCATTTTCCCACAACTTGTGGTCTTCTCCCAAGCTCTCCCTTGCCCTGTTTGCTCTGTTACCCCCTCAGTTTCTCCCAGGTGTGGCTTCCTTTCCTGAGAAACCAACCAGCATCGCTTCATAGTCCCAGTCATCCATCTCCTAACTACAGTCCCCTATACCAAATGGTCACATACTCACTGCCCTGCACTGCTCTTTTTCCCCAACAAAGCCCAAATACATATAGACACCACACCATGATCTACTTCCAATCTCAGCACTGTCAGTCTTTTTTCTGTCATAGTTACCAGTCCATATATATGCAAGCCACTACACATGTACTTAACACCACACTCTGTCTCCTCCAATTTTTGGCTTCTTTTAACCAACAGTCATGAGCACATCTGCCCAGCAATGTTTCCTCTCCCCAGTCCTTCCCGCTGGACACCCCTCTGCCACTTAATTTAATGACAAAATACAGGCAGTGAGGAGAATCACTTTAGTGTATATATTTGTTCTTTCTGTACACCTGTTATAGAGATTCTGATACATGTCCTAGCTCTAATTGAACTATATCTAAAGCAAGGGTGTCTAACATGCGGCCTAAAATGGCTATAAATGCGGCCCAACACCAAATCAACACTTCTAAACTAAAACATGCTTTGTCTGGCATTCCACATTCACTAACGTTTGCCAGCCTAGTTGTGTAGCTATGTACCTATTAGCATTAACTACATTCACATATTTGTTATAATAGTGACAAGACAATCCTTCTAAAGCAAGCTCAAGATGTGAGGGACTAATATAATAAAACATAAATGGTAGTGATAGGCAGCAAAAACGTAATTAAAAGAGCAGTAGTCATATCTCAACTCCAGATTAGGAAGACGAAGCAGTGCACTTGTGTTTAAAAACAATTTACTATGACATTTTACTATAGTGCCTCTGCTGCTGAAATGCTCCACTTATATCAATGACTCTGGGATGGATTTTATATTTTGCTGAGGTGTGATAATTGGAGTTTAAGTGCATCATTTTTCACATGGCAAGCTTGTTTACCTAAAGGTGTCATAACAGTTTCCAGAGGATTGTGCCAATATCAAGCTAGCATACAACGAACAGATAAAAAAAACTCATCCGTTTTAACGTTTGCTTTGACAATCTGCTTCAAAACTTCCTCTCCACTTCCAGCAGAGATGACTACATGGAAATACCATGGAAATAGGGATGAAAGAAAAAGATGACGTTTGTATTTAACAATTCACCAATGAAGGAATATTGGAGTGTTATTTAAATCAAGCATTTAGATGATAAAATTTGTACCACTGCCTACACACACCATATAGCAACCTATGAATACCAGTGTAAAGTATAACATTAAAGTCAAACATTTTTTTTTCACAGCTTTGGACAGAATGAAAAAAAATGCCCTCCGTTAGGTTTTTCTTGCTATTTGTTTCCATGCCAAGGACATTTTTCCACACTTCTTTCCAAAAGGATCACACACAGCACGTAATAGAGGTCCTAACCCATACCCTTTCTATTTAAGACAGTGCAAAAAAGTGTTGGCTTGAGTTCCACTTTAAATAGGAAGAATACAAACTTGGTAATCATAAAAGAAACCATCAGTAAGGAAGTATGGACGCTTTCAATGCTAAACTATTTCCTTGGTTATCATGCTGGTTCAGTGGCTTTAGTATTCTTTTTAAATAATTGATTCAGAACACATCTGCAGATCAGAAGTACAGAGTTCAATGTAAGTTTCCTGAACTGCATGCCTGTTCCCGATCAGTGTCTCAATTTATATGAGCCAGAGACAACTGGGCAACAGGCAATTTCAGGACAGCTATGGCAGCCATGTATTTTATACTCTATATTTTTCTTTACATGCTTTCTCCCATGGTGTTCCACTTGATCAGGTTTGATTCAGAAGTCTATGAAAGGAAGCATCTTTAAGAAGGTGTCTTTACAGATGGAGTTGAATGCATAGCCAGATGCCAGAGGACACTATATGTACATAGACTTTGGAGGATGGAGGGGGCTCTAACTGCTTCCATCAGAACAAGTGCATTAATTAGATACTGTTTCTGCCCACGTATGAAAGCCCATATACAGGAATATATATGGCCTACTAATAATAATTATACTATTACACATTAAATGAACTTGACATTAAAAATAAAATACAATCACGTGGAAACATGGATTTTTATAAAAAAAAAGATGTACTTTTAGTATTTGTGATATCACTCTCCTTCCATTTTGAGGACTTTGATGTTTTTATATTGTTTATAGTCTTCAAGAAGGGATGCATATCTTATCACCAAAATGTGTTGTTTTCTCTCTGAAAATTACTTTTTTCCTTTTTCGCTACTAATCACCCTTGGTATACATGGTAAACTTTGAAGTACTCTGATTTGGTCCCTCTACGAGTTGAGCAACCTATGAGAATCTGTGACCCCTGTGTTTGCATTTATGGACAACATTGCATATTTATACTTTCCCAATATGTACCATCAACACTTCCTGCACAGCTTTCAGTAAGGCTAGATTCGAACTATTGAATTGTGGCAGCATGCAATAAAATGCAATTTTACCATACATTACAGAAGGGATGTCAAATCTTTTGACTTAGCTGGACCAGAGGAATTATCTTGGGCCAAACATAAAATACACTAACAATAAGAAACCAGATAAGCAAAAAAAGTCAAGCTGATCACAACGCTCACTGATATAGATAATGTACCTATCTGAGTAATAAAACTTCATTTTTGTAATATTTTTTATTATAAAAGTAAAAAAGGAAAACATAAAACTAGCATGAGAGTTTACACTGTTTTTCATAAACTAACGCATCAATATCTGGTTCAATGAATTTAGTAGCAATTCTCAATGAATTCTCAAGAAGCTCATCAGATATTTTGGTTCTAAATTTGCCGTTTGTGTACTTCATCCTTGAAAATAGTTTCTCACAAATGTAGGTGCTGCTAAAAATTGATGATATGAATAAGATGTGATTGTGAAGAGTTGGATATTTTTCTTTGGAAAGATGAAAACTTATAAGTCCAGTAAAGAGACACTGTCAAATTCTCCTTCAGCCTCATGAATTCGCTAACTGTAAACACACTTTTATTAAGTGCCAGAAATAAAATCAGCATATTTAGGTGAGTTTATGATTTTGTGTTGGGCCAACTTCATAGCCTTCTTGAGCCGCATACGGCCTGTGGACCGCGGGTTGAACACCCCTGCATTACAGCAACTTATGGTAATGCACAATTGGCAGTATGATGCCATTTTGAATGGCACCCCCATACACCTGGAAAACCCAGCATTTCAGTGCACCACAAGGCACAGATAGTAACACATTTACACATTTGGCAAAACAAAATTCAACTCTGTTATATCTTTTTTTGTTTCAGATGACAAATCAATGCTGCTTTCCAACAACGCTTACTGTCATAATCAAATTGGTTTTCCATTTGCTTTTAAGCTTTGTGGATGGCAATCTGTACTTATGAAAAACATTTATAAATAGATAAATTAGGGTAATTTGTCAGTTAAGGCATGGACATTATTTAATGGCATTATTCAATAACAGAATTTACTTTTGATTAGCAACATACTTAATTAAGTTACATGAGATAGAAAAGCTGTTCCTGATAATTTAATTCTCCCCTCAAGACCTTATTAGCATTTCAACCATGGGGATAGGCAGAATGAACTGTGCTAAATAAACACAGAAACCCGCAATGATCAAGTATCACTGAGAAATAGTGAGTGTGCAGTGTAAACTTCACCTTGTAATATTATTTATTTGGATAATCAACCATATGGAGTTATGTATTTACAGCTTTCCTGTGACTGGTATGGTATGAGTTTCCACACTCATGGTGATCTATACGGCCATGTTTTACTGCTCAAAAAATGTAATCAAGACTGTAATGGAGAGACCCTATTTACATATTCATATATAGTTACAGTACTTTGTAAAAGTGCATAATAATACCACAGGCATAGAATCTGCATTTGTGGAAACACAATTCTATACAGTGATCAATAGTGTGGAAATAAAGCTAAGATGCATTTGATTAGTCTAAGAATAGTACAACACTGACTGAATCAGAAAAGTGTAAAGGGCCCACACTAAGTCCCTTAGTCTTACATCAGTGCTTATTATTTCCACTGGAGTCCCTACTGCTCACTCCTTTTAGGTATTTAGTTAGGCTGTCCATAAACAGTTCAAATCTTGGCCGCTTCAGCATCAAACGTCCAAGATTTGATCTGGTACAAGCAGCCTGACGGATTTTACATGTGATTATCGCAAGCGGCTGTCATAGCCTCTAGCAATAATCACTGTCTTCTCTCGGCAGGGACTGCTCTCCCTGTCCCCCACCCCACCAGGAGAACACAAACATATAAACATACTAAACACATAAAGGAGAGAATAAAGGAGAGTATATAACTGCATCTCTGATTCTGCAATCTTGTCTACAAAGTTTAGATGAATTCATTATGTTTCTCTTTTTAAAACTTTTCTGTATTAAAAGTAGAAACAAGGCTCTATCCTTCATTAAAAGATATAGGCCTACTATACTAAATATACCAGCTGCTATCTCCAAAGCAAGAAGAATTGAAGTTTTCAGGCCCTATCAGCTTATGCTCTATGCTGTTCAGCAATAGCTAGCTTCTTGAAAAGAGGCTCAAGAAGAACATCTTTCTTCTCAAAGCAGTAGGTTGGTGTTATAATACAAAAATGTGCCACGCTCCACTTTTATCAATAGAATTCATAAATATGTGCAGTTTCACTCAAATAATATATAAGTGCAATTTTACATAAATCCCCTATATAAATAACAAAAGATTTTCCATATATAATTCTTCCCAATTCTTGAGTTCACTTTAATAGTTATATTTAGTGCAAAACTCGTGCACCCCCACCGGTTGTGCTCTCACCTCAAATATATGACCAAACCGTTAAGCGAGGTCATATAAAGTCTGTGTCCCTTTAATTGGACCAAGTGTGGATGGGATGGTATCCAGCTGAATAGGATCCCATTTTGCTCATCTAGTGGCTCTCCTCCTTCGGTGGGTATGTTAAGAGAATAACCAGATTATAGTGCTTTATCCTTAAATACTCATTTATTAGTACAAAGTAGTACACTCCCATGATCAATATACAGAAGCGCTTTGTGCAATAAATTGCCTCCTGAATTTTAGCAGTGATGATATCCTGCATGTAGCCAACTGGTGTCACTATAGAAGCATTGTGACGTCAAAGCCCTCCAATATGCGTTACGCCATCACGTGGCTTCATCAGGGGGAATGATCACATTACCCAGTGGCGTAATGCATAGGGGAGGGGCTTTGACATCACGACGCTCGATGGGTGGGGGTGCACAATCTTTGTAGTGAATTTTGACACTGAAGGTGTCTATTGGTAAAAGTGGAGCACAGTACATTTTTGTAATATATGCAGTAGACACATTTGTATGAGCATGTGTTAGGTGTAGGTGATACACTAATTTGTATTTTGGTTTGGCATGAAGTATCTGATATAGCAGCTCACAAGTCTTGTTTATAATTTCGCATTAGTTTGGTGTTGATGGCCACTGCAGTTTTCCACAACTAAACTGGTGTGAGCAATGGTGGGGTTTATGTGCAGCCTTGTGTCAGGAAGAACAGGTAAAGGAAGTAGTGACCACTTGGGTTCTAAGCTTTTAATAACTGAGGTGAGCAGATATTGAAGCAGATATGATTGAGCCCTGCTCCAACCTAACAAAGACTGCTTTTCCAGGATGTATCCCAAAGCTTTCAACGCATTTAATTCAAAACCATGTCAAAATATACATGCCAGCACACCATGGATCTTCAAAATAGCATCCAAAAATATATTAAAGCAATCACATCATGGCAGTAAATTGTGAGGTTTCAGGGCTACGCAGGACCCCTTTATCAGGTATGTGATACCTGATGGAGTCCTCCATAGTCCTCTGTGGTCCTCATGGTCCATGGTACTTAATCAAAACCTATGATTGAAGCATCCCTGTCGCTAAATGCATGAAAGGAAATTAAACTCAATCCTGGAATGACATAGGAGGCGATGGACGGAACCACAGCTTGTGGCAAAAGAACAAGTATCTGACACAGTAGCTAATGACATAGACCTCCAGAAAGATTATTGTTATAATACAGGATTTATACGGCGCCAACAGTTTGCTCAGCGCTTTACAATATAACGGGAGACAATACAGCAACAATACAGTTCAATACAAGAGGGTTAGGAGGGCCCAGCTCCTTGGAGCTTACAATCTAAGAGGGAGGGGCTAGTGGTGCAAAAGGTAGTAGAAACTGTGGGGGATGGACTGGTAGGAGGAATAGAAGATTCCATTATTAGCTGAGGGCAGGGTAGGCTTCCCTGAAGAGATAGGTTTTCAGAGATTGCCTAAAGCAGAGTAGGCAATAGTCTGATAAATTGGGGTAGAGAGTTCCAGAGGATGGGGGAAGCTCTGGAGAAGTCCTGGAGATGAGCATGGGAGGAGGAGACAAGGAAGCTAGAGAGCAGGAGGTTGTGCGAGGAGCGGAGAGTATGGTTTGGGTGATATTTGGAGACAAGTTTGGTGATGTAATTTGGGGTAGACTTATAAATGGCTTTATATGTTATTGGTAATGTTTTGAATTTTATCCGTTGGGCAATGGGAAGCCAGTGGAGGGATTGGCAGAGAGGGGTGGCAGATACGGAACGGTTAGTAAGGTGGAGGAGCCTAGCAGCAGTATTCATGATAGACTGAAGAGGGGATAGCCTGCGATGAGGTAGGCTAATGAGAAGGTATACATCATCTTCCTTTACGAGCTGGTTTATGTACTCACTGTACACTGATCATATTTTGAAAAATAAACATTCTTGATTAGCAGTTTACTTACAATATGTTAAATATTACAAAGGAATACAAGGAAAGTCTGACAATGTTAGACAAGGTTAGAAAGTCTGACAATGTTTTTATTGCTGTTCATGTCTTCCAGTTCTAGTGACAGCCAACAATCTACATTTTTTTTTGGGCGTCACAGGAGCAGAACATGAAGGAAAAACTCCCTGATGGCTTCACAGACAGAAATAAAAACCTTTAAGCACCTGACCTCCGGAAGATTTACCCCACTTCCTCACCAGGCCATTTTTTGTGAAACGTTGCTGTGTTAATTTAACTGACAATTGTGTGGTCATACAATGCTGTACATCATTTTACCCCCACAAATAGAGATTTCCTTTGGTGGTATTTGATCACCTCTGTACTTTTTACTTTTTGAATTAGAAACAAAAAATACCAACAATTAAAAAAAGAAAAAAACTATATGTTTTTATTTTCTGCTATAAAACATATCCAGTAAAAAAATAAAATGTATTCATAAATTTAGGCCAAAATGTATTCTGCCACATATTTTTGGTAAAAAAAAAATCCCAATAAGCGCATATTGATTGGTTTGTGCAAAAGTTATAGCGTCTATTTAGTTATTTTTATACTAGTAATGGCGGCAATCAGCAACCTATAGCAGGACTGCGATATTTCGGAGGACATTTTTACACTAACTGACACTTTGTGGGAACCACTGACACCAATACAGTGATCAGTGCTAAAAATATGCACTGACACTGTACTAATGACACTGGCTGGGAAGGGGTTAAACATCTAGGGTGATCAAAGGGTTAACTGTGTGCCTAGCTATGTGCTTGGTGTACAAAAGGTGGTGCTTTTACTAGGGGAAGTAAAGAATCGTGTTCTCAGCTTTGCAGGGACACACGATCCTTTACTCCCCCCTGTCAAAACAGAGCTCTGCCTTGTTTACATAGGCAGAGCCATGTTTGGAATGTGGTGACGTATTTCCAGCGTGGACACCATCTTGCTACACTCAAAAATGCCCATGCAAGTACACCCATAGCATGAGGTTTTTTTCAGCTTGTTTTATGCTTTGAAAAAGTGACTGGGCATTTGGCTATAAATGTTTTAATTAATATTAAACAGTTTTACACTATGGGAGATATCTTTCTTTTCTATCCTGACCTTTTGATGGGAGCTGGCTGTATCAGGGGCAGACTGACCATTTGGAAACTCGGCACTGCTCGAGGGCCCGGGGTCAGTAGGGGGCCCCATGAGATGCCCCTGGTACCTTTTTCTGCTGCTTCGTTTACTAACTTGTGAAGGGGATACCACTGTTGCGGACTGATACTATCCGAGAGTGAAGAAGGCCGTGGATGGTCATTCTTGTTTTCTAACAGGTGTTTTGGCCCTTTGGGTCGCTTCAAGGAGGTGAGGGGGCAATTCAGCCGTTTATGGATTATTTCCTTCTGGTTGTCATGCGAATATAACTATATTACTTGCACCTTCTGAGTTGTATTATTTGATGTTTTTCTACGCACCATTGAACTTTATTTTTCTGGACAATTTTTATGTGACACAGGAACAGAGGTTTCTGAATATCACGTTTTGCTGTGATACCACATATTTATGTGTCATTTTATTTATTCATTTTAATTATTTAATTTTTTTGGGTCTTATAGTCACTGCACTTGTCACTTTAGTGTGATATATTTAATCCCACATTAAGGGATTCACGGATTTTTTTCACTATTTTTTGGATAATTTATGGTCACTATTAATATTAATGTATTTATTGATCCCACATTCAGGGATTCACTTTTTATGTTGATTATTATTATCACTGCACTTGTCACAGTTATGTGATATATTTGATCCTATATTCAGAGATTCACTATTTTTCATTAATTTTGGCTAATTTACAGCCTTTGTGGTCACCATTACTTTTAGTGCGAGTATTGATTCCACATTTAGGGATTCACCTTTTATGTTTATTATAGTTCATAATTATTGAAGTCCCATCAGGACATTTTCTTTCACTGGCGTTTCTTTATCCACACATTATCTATTCAATTTCTGTTCATCTATGGATCACTTAGCGGATCAGCTCACTTTGTGAACTGTGAAAGAATGGGTTGTTGTTTTCACTGAACTGCACTGGTGGCATTCATTAGTCACTTATAAAGGTTTGTATGAGTCATTTTGGATTTGGATTCAAACTGTTTTTATGTGCATTCTATTCTATTTTATGTATTTATTGTACATCATTTATTGGTTTATTCTATCTAATTTTGAGATAAGACAGTGAGGGAGTAGTGTAGTTTTGGGGAAGCGCTGCACCAATTCACTTTATATTTTGCATATTATCCATTTGGTATATGGTTGGGTATCAGCAGCCTCCTCCCCATAATTGTTATTAGTCCATTTTTTTGAGCAGCACAGGAGGTTGTTATCGTTTAATTATCCTTTAATACTGTCCTTATATAGGCATTTGTATCTGTCCACTGAAGTACAGTCCAGACTTGCCTTGAAATTTAATACATCTTGTACAATCCTCAGTTCATCATCATACTAACAGAAGCTGATGGGAACCTAGGTCCGCAGACCACACAAAAGGGCTGTCTAAGTCAGCACTGACTTTTAGTCAACAACTTTTTATAGTAACAACAGGAATCCAGCCATGCTGTTTACCATCAATAAATTCATAAATAGATTGCAGAGATTTGTAAAGTCATTTTAATCCAACCCATGTAAATATAATTAATAAGACAAAGTGCAGTTTTAATTTGGTTAAAGCCTTAAACCCACAACAGTAAAATCAGCCTGTATATTCAGTAAAGCATGCTTGTTATACTCACTGTGGAATCTAAGGGGTTAATCCTCCGCACTGTAAAAAGGCTGTTTGATCCTGTCTTCTCTAATCCTCCCCTTCTTCCACAGTCCCCAATCCATCTGCTGATAGTACACAGCCCTAGGAGACACTCTGTACATGCTCGGTTTGGTGTGTATTGCTAGAGGTTTTTTTTTTTCTGGAGGGTGCATGTGCACAGGGTCAACCAGCACTGTCCACACAGAGGTTCGAGGGTTGTGCAGCCTCATTGGACAGTCAGAGGAGAATGAAAACTCCTCCTACAAGATTAACCAGTGCTTAGCCGGACACTGATAGAAGTCACAAGACTGCTATATACTGCTGATGAGAAAAGGTATTTAGCAGTTTATATTTACTAAAATAATTGCATTTCCATGTTCTGTGTACTGTGGAAGACTGAATATATGTAGTGAATGCAGGGGTTTAGCAACACTAAACCCAGGAGTTTAGTAACTCTTTCAGCTTTTTTACCTTAATGCATTCTCTGCATTAGAGTAAAAATCCTTTTGAAATGACGATCCCGCCCCCTACATTCCTTTCACTTACCTGAGCCCAATCTTGGTCCAGCAATGTGCATGAGAGCAGCAGCTCTCTCTGCTCTCTCCCTCCTCACTGGGCAGATTAATAGCAGGGGGAGCCATTGACTCCTGCTACTGTCAAATCCTATGATGAAAGAGTGGGGCAAAACCACACTGTCTGTGTCTTTGGAGTGAGCCCACATGAATAACCCCCTTAGTAAAGGGCTTGCTAGGGGGTTGCTTGACAGGGGAGGAGGAGCCAAGAGCGCTGACAGGGAACCCCAGAAGAGGAGGATTAGGACATGTCCGTGCAAATCCAAGTTTGTTATTAAAAAAGTGAAGGTTTAATAGCACTTTAAATACGACTTATAAAAATACAGTACTGAGTATGCTTATTTATTAGAAATATACATTGGGGTTCACCTTAGCCAAATGTGAATTGATCCATTTTGTGAAGGTTCTCTTTTGCACTGCTTCTTGTTCATCTGTGGAAGAAAAAGAAAACCAAGTAAGTACAGCAACTGACATGGTGTCAAGAAAGCACTGATTTAGCATTAGACCAATGTTTCTGAAAATGTGCATTATGCAATACGGTACTTTATAAATTATTACAGATAATGTAAGGAAAAAGACAATGACTTTCTTGTTTCATAAGTGTACTGTGTCTTCTGGAATCACTTTTTATGTGACCATAATGTATTTATTTCTGGTTCCATAGTATATAAATTGTTTACTCAGAGCGGAATGGTAACTTTTTTTTGGCTATGCTATTGATGGGGAATTTTTCAGAATTATGATTTTCACAACTAATGAAAAACAGGAAAAGTGCTCATGCACATGGTGATATTGGGCCACATAACATAAACGGTGGCTGGATTTTGGAGCCCACAGATGTTTCGTACAGCCGACCATTTAAATTATTCACAGGATCTGATTATAGGCAGGTATATGCTGGTACTTGCTTAAACACCTGCATGTGTATTGATGTACACTCCTGAAAGCGCACACATCCAGGGGCTTATTCCTGTACGCATGCTTACGCTCAGAGGTGCGTATATCTGCAATTATTACAATTCATTTGCACAAGCAATGGTATGCAACACCTGTTGCTCCCAGGTGCCAAAATACAGCATAGAATAACATACATTTTATGCTATATGGCCCAAAGCACCAATGAGCATGAGCCTAAAAGATCAGCTATTCAGTTTGTAAGCATTAATAAAAAAAAAAACTGAAATAAAACTGATTAAAGGCTGGTACAGGATAGGGAAAAAAGGGGGAGAGAACAATGTTCTTGGACAACTTGCCAGCCAGCTTGCTAACAACCGAATTAACCTGTCTAACAGTATGCGTTTATAACAGGGGTTTAGTTAGCACACATTTGCAAATACATACGTAAGCCACAGAGCCACGACACGGCACCCTGATCATCTGTGGTCCTAACTCTAAAATTTGTGAGTCCCCATAGTAGAGGCACATGCATTTAATGGATAGATCAAGGGCAGGTTTTTCACTATGTGATGCCTGTTTATGTGTCCTTGCTTCATAAGCCAGTTATAGACTTGGGCGGGTGGCCACTTTTATGCATGTTTGATTTTTTGGTACGTGGGTGCACTAGGACCCTGGTTGCCATTGTGCTACATGCTGGGGTCCAGTGCACTCCTTTGCCTTTAAGAGGGGTGGCTCCCTCAGGTCCACCTGCCCTTGTCTAGTGGTTGTCAAATTATGAGCTAAAGGGGACCTCAAATGCGGCCCCTGACATCACCAAAGGGCCACACATAATGTTCAATATATGTAATGCTTGAGAGAACTCTCAGAAACTGCAGACCCAGAGGGAATGAGGATCAGAAAGTGTAGACATGCTACATTGTTAGCTGTGGATATTCTGCAGAGGACAATACAAAACTGAGTACCGAGAGCAGCATGTGACCCTTTTGAATATGATGTGCGGCCCATGGGACGCAGGTTGGGCAGTAGGGCTTTCATCTTTTTGGGGGTTAAGTACCCTCTACACCATGGTGCCAAACCTCTCCACTCCTAATCAACTGTCAAGTGATATTGCCGCAGTGGGAAGTAGAGGCACTGTCATTTGAATGGCAGGAGAGAAACTTTATGCCAGGGAGAGCAGAACAAACCTGGACAGGAGTCATGGCCAATTTTTTATAGCCTGGGCCGGGAATAAAGCGCCTCAGCAAGAACACAGGAATTGAATTGACAATGATCCTAGGTATCTTAGGGCACCAGAAAGGGCTTTGATACCTTACACAATTTTCAATCAATGACAGGTTCACTTTAAATGAACACAGCCCTAAAGATTCTAATAGTATCTCAGTTATCGTTGGTAACCTGTGATTTTTAGAACTGGTCATACATAGCAAAACATCTATAACGGATATGTTTGTATACTACAAATGAATCTCTCATCAGAGCAAGCTGTGTCATTAATCATAAAGCCAGGGATATGTCTTTCCTTCCCTCAACAGGAAAGAGATACAGACATCCTTGTTTGTAAGATAAACCTGGCTTCACAGATCTCCCCACAATTTCACTTCCACCTAGACGTTGTCTACAGCACTGGAGTATTTCCCTATGAAATATTAATGTCTTCCATGAAGAGAAATTAGTTGGTAAATAATTGATTTGTTCCCCATGAATTTCCTTTATAGAAAGGAGAGATATACAATGTTTTTCTGAAAAGCCTTCTGCAAAGCATGAGACTGACCATAACACTTGATAGGGACAGGTCCTGACGAAGAGCTCTATGCATGTATGCTCCCTTATTGGGGATTTCAGCTTTTGCTATATTGTTTTCAAACAAAGCAGAAAAAATGATAATCTTATAATGAGGGACCAGTTGCTATTGTAATTTACAGCAGCAGTCTCCAAACTATGGCCCAGGGGCCAGAAGCGGCCCTTTGCTTGCCTTTATCCGGTTCTTGAGGCATTACTCCAGTCACTGATACAGGGGACTACTCCCTCTTTTGACACCAACAACTGGGCACTGTTCCTCCCACTGATACCAATTATAGGGCACTATTACTCCCATTGTTACCAATTATGGGGCACTATTCCTCCCACTGATGCCAATAATGGGGCAATTTTCCTCTTAATGACACCAATGATGGAGCAATATTCCTTCTACTGACACCAAAGATGGGGCATGGTTTACTCTCAGGGCATTGTCTACACCCACTGGCCACAGGCTGGCCCCATCAGTGTCTAAAGGACAGTAAACTGGCCCTTTGTTTGGAAAGTTTGAAGACCCCTGATCTAGAGCCTTGAAGTCAGTAACCTTGACCCCAGAACAAAAGATGTTCTTAAAGTGGAACTTCACTGACCACTTTTAATAACTACACTGCTAGTATTAGTAAATGGATAGGAAGGTATAATATATTTACTTGTTTTAAACTTTTTTTTTTTACATTTCTTCAGTTACTTTCTGGTTTCCAGGCCTAGGCAAATGATGTCATATATTCCAGGAGTCTTCAGGAGGGATTTACTCAGCTAAACACACCTTCTGCCTGTATGCCTGAGCTACAGGCAGATGGATTCCAGGAAATAAATGCTACATGAATTATCTGCCCTTACTCAAGATGGCCACAGCTCGAAATCCTTGGGAGGTATTTTTCAAAGGGATTTCTCAGCAAAAAAAAAAGCATAAAGACATGGATGGATGGGTGAGTTTGCTTTGAACATTAAAAATTACTTAGATAGTGTTTTTGATGTGTGGTGCTCAGATACAGTGTAGTTCCATTTTGGATTCAGAAACAGTCGCATTAAAATCCTGTATTCTGCATACCTTTACCATTAAGAGATCTAAAGGTAAAATTGAAAACCTGTTTAAGGAGCTAACAGTATAATATCTACCAGATGCTTTAGAATAAGATAGATAAATATATCTAAAGTAAAACGTGTTTTTGGGGGGTTTTTGAGGGGGTTAAAGCGCATCTATGGTAAAAATGTAAAATCATATATTTCTTTATACACGGGGGGAGATTTACTAAAATGGAGCACACAGAATCTGGTGCACATGTGCATGCATCCAATCAGCTCCTAACTTCAGTTTGTTCAATTAAGCTGACAATAACACCCTGGTCGCACTGGGAGTGACTTGGCATCCAATTGGCATATCAAGCAACTTGCAAATCGTATGCCAAGTCGCACCCTATTGTCCACAATTACAGAGGTCAAATCGGTGCAGTTCTGACTTGGTCGGAGCCACATTGATTTCTAAAGTAGTACATGCACTATTTTTCATGCGATTTGCATAGACATCTGTATAAGATGTCTTGCAAATCGCACCTGAAATCGGCATAGCCCCCAACTTTGAAATTGTGCGACTTCACTGTAAGTCGCACGATTTCAAAGTCGGGCTTGATGTGACCGGGGTCTAAAACCTGGAAGCTGACTGGTTATTTTGCACAGCTGCACCAGATTCTGTCCTTAGAAATTGAAAGTAAACAGCAGAGAAAAAGCCGCATAGCATGCAGGGAATCCAGGAAGATGGCCAGCAGACAGGCAGCACTCACAACATGAAAGAACTTTTAGTTATGGATAGAGTGGAGGTGGATTAGAACCCCTGTCAGTTTTTATTGCTGTTTGTGCCCCCATTAAGGAGATTCACTCTCTCTATTTGTCCTGTTTACCATCATCATTGAAAGTGAAAGTAAAAGAAAATCCCAAATTTTAGGTTGTCCCCAGAAAAGTAATAGAGGGGAAATCTTCCAATGGGGACAATAGTTCTGGTGACCTGGGGGTCCCCAAGACATTGCTCTAATTTGCAGGCATTTCCTCTTGCTTCCTGTTTGGCTATAGGACAGGAAGTGAAGGAAAATCTCCCCAATGGGACACAGATATCAGAAAAAAAAATCTGACAGGGATTATAACTCTCCCTTGCTTTATCTAAAATGAAAAAAAAAAATGCTTTGCCTATAGTTCCACTTTAAACTTGCTCCCACACCTATTCTAAGACCTATACTAAAGGAAAGATGCTTATACTTATCTATTCTAAGAGCACTCCTGTATGGTCAAACGATCTCCCCAGTGGCTGGCTTCAGAGGAGATTAGAGAGCAGCGCCAATGTCTGCAAAGCCTGGGTGGTGACGTCACCCATAGGTTTATTATGGGGCACCAGTTCGTTGTCCCTTCTCTCCCCTGAATCTGGAGCTGGGAGGTAAGTATAAGCATCTTTTTTTTTACAGGGTAGTTAGTATAGGACTTAAAATGGGGGTGGGAGCAGGTTTAAACTTAGTTAAGTTTTGACTGGACTTTAGGCTCCATTGGGGAGATTTTATTTCACTTCCTGTTCCATGGACACAACAGGGAGAGAGAGGAAATCTCTGAGAACTTTCCTTCACTTTTAGGGTCAGTTCACCCCCTGGAAACATCGTCCAGATGCGTTCCAGATGCGTTTCTGCATACACGGTTTTGATGTTTTTTTTATGGGTTTCGGTGCATTTTTTAAGCATTCCGGTGCATTTTTCTCTATTTTTTCTTCACCTTAAATAAGGACATGGGCGTTCGGTGCATTTTGGTGCTTTGTTATGTGTTTTCCAGTACAGTTAAGTGCAGAAAAAATGGAGCATGTTCTACTTTTTTCCTGGAACTGGAACTGACTGAACTAGTGTAAACTATGCCATTGGAAAACAACCTACAATGCATACATTTTTGATGCAGAAAAAAAACGTACTGGGCTGCATTTGGTGTGAACCGTCCCTTTGTCTAGTTTACACTGGTTACTAGGGCAAATAGAGAGAACAACTTTACTAATTGGGTACAAGGCTGCAAACCCATTCTCACTCATTAAGTATTTGCACTTCTGTACAAAGTAATGTGGATGTGCGGTATAAGAATACTCCACCCCCCTAGGCCTTATGATGGCTTTCTTAGTAATAATGTAGCACTATCCCCTTAGGAGTTGAAAAGTATTTGGGTCCGCCTATAGTTCTGCACAGCCAGGCAACACGCATTTTCCACATAGACTTTCACCCAGGAGTCAGTAACCAGTCCTTGAGCTTGTTTTGAAGTTTTATTAGGAGATGTAGAACTTGGATACGAATAGGGGTGTACAGGATGCCCAATGGAACTGAGAGACTGAGGACAACTTCCTGAACTATGTGCAAGTGATTCCAGCAAATAGTCTTTTTCAGAGAGCTTGCCAGCATCTCCTGTAGTACCACCCTAGATGCTCCTCTATCTGGCTGCCTGGAGGAATCCCTGAGCAGGGGATCTAGTGCCTGCCGCTTTAAAAGAAGACAGTCCCGGGTAGTGGCTAAACACGGGTTTCCCACCAGAGTGCTCCTTCCCCTATTTGGCTCAGAGGGTGCAGGATTACACACTTACTACCTTCTCCTATGCTGTGGATGGGTCGGTGGCTGCTGTCTGGCCTTCTAGCTGGGCTTCTTTCCCTGCTAAATAGGCTGTCCTTTCTCAGGTGGCAAGTGAAAGTCCAAGCTTTCCTCCTTCCTAAGCCCCTGCCTGGAGGTGAGACCCTTCTCCTCTGGGCCCCCTCCCAGGCTCCTACTCTCCAACCTTTACATCCTCTTCTACCCAAACTCTCCTCCAGCTCTCTCCTCCCTGCTGAGTAGGCTCTGTCACTTCAAGGGTTGTCCTGGCCCCTTCCCAAGCCTCCTGTTGGGTATTGGCCAGGATCACTTGAAAAGTGCAGATCAGCCACTCCTCAGATCAGCCCACTGCTTCATGATCTTTCTCCAAAGTCCTAGAGCAGGGGGAAGTTTCAGAAGGCTGGTCTTCAGAGCCTCTCAGCTCTGACCTGAATTGACCCTCCGACTATTGCGCAGATTGCTACTCAGTCTCTGACTAACAATTAGGATTCCTAATTAGCTGACTAGGAGGGTACTACAATAACATTGGAAAGCAATTCAATGTAATATTAATCATAAACACTACCCAGGAGGCACCCCTGCCTGTGCAGTTCACTTTTTACAGATTAAAGTACTGTATATGTAAATCCTAGCAACTTCTCTTATCATCCAACTTTTCCCTTTTGGTCTTTGAAATGTATAATTGAAAGTGTTTTATTATATCTCTTTATAAAAGCAAGAAAATGCCAGCTGGTCCTTGCAAGATGGTAATTTTCTGCGCTCTCTGTCTCAGTTTTCTATGTAGACAATAAACCACTTCCACCCTATGTTATGGAGATGGTGAAAGGGGAAGATATTCTATGTGTGCTGTCTCAGCAAAAATGGTGCAGATCTAATTTTTCTGTCTGTCCTGGTGCGATGGAAGCCCACTCATCTGAATGGACTGATTTATTGCTATGCATGTTAATGCAAGACACAACGTGCAACAACGCAATGCAACAGAACGGCAAAGTGAGAATTGGCCCTTAATGTAATTATATCTTGCACGGTATGTGAATTTAAAGTGTTCAAGGAGAAACATAGCCAAAGCTATTTTGGTTATACAATGAACCAGCAAACACAAATGCTCCTGCGCTTGGGGATGGACTCAATGCAGGGTGCAACCACATTAAGAATGTCCTGGAACATGCACACCTTGCTGCCCTCAACAGACCGGGGGAATCCAAATATACTGAATGAGGAAAGAACAAAGAGGGCGCACAGGCCTAGTGCATTACCATAAAAAATGTTTAATAAGAAATAAAATAGGTGTTGTACTCACAAATGACAATAGTCAAGGCACATCATAAAAGAACAGCTGGGTCAACACCGCGCTGAGTAACAGTCCGTAATGGGGAATGTAGACATCCAATAGGCTGACGCGTTTCGAGGACTTGCCTCTTCCTCAGACAAAGTTGACCCAGCTGTTCTTTTATGATGTGCCATGACTTTATTGTCGTTTGTGAGTACAACACCTATTTTATTTCTTATTAAACATTTTTTATGGTAATGCACTAGGCCTGTGCGCCCTCTCTTTGTTCTTTCCTCATTTTGTTTATACTCCTGTAGGTTACAGGAGTGCAGTTTGTTCTGCAATCCTGTGACCTGTTTTCACCTGACAGCAGGATAAAGCCCGCTGTCGGCTGACATCACTCAGCTGATCCAGGCTTAGGAAGGATCAATGCTGTATCCACCTAGATGGGTATAAATGTTTATTTACTTCTCTTTTAACAGCAGTTACACAGAATAAAACACATTAGAAGAAATCAAATTTGTACATTGTAACTGGTGTACATTTGAAAGGTGATGCATACATTCACGAAGGCAGGCCATAGATGATGAGATTTTCTGTTCTGCAACCACAATTCCCCCATCATCACAGTCAATGTTGATGGGGGAATTCCTCCCGTGGAGCTATTGTGTTCTCCTGGCAGGGAAGGGGGGGGGGCTAGGCCTGGGGTGCTGTAGGGAGAACACAATTATTTCTATAGTGGCTGGGAATAATTGCATGCTGAAAATCCAACATGCTGATTGTACCCAAGTTGATCAATGGATCAACTTGGATACAATCAGCCTGCCCATAGGTGGATCAAATCTTGGCCAGTCCCTGCTGCCGGGGGCCGAGATTCGATCCCTCTATGGATGGCTTTACATATAACACTTGGCATCAATGATAGGCTGGAGCATTCATTTTACTAACAACTGTTCCGCATCTCTGTCCTTTGTCCCAAGTTGTGTCCTGAGATCACAGCACCCCTTATCTGAGTTTCTGAGCATGCACATAATTAGGGGCAAGACTGTCCAGAAGACAGGTGGGATCTGTGCTGGATCACATGGAAGAGGGGAATATCATGTGTGGGTCATGGGCAGGGGTGACAAAATCTTGGGCACTAGAAGGAAAATGTTGCTAAGTATGGCGTATGAGCATGCCCATATGCATTGTGGGTGCACAGTAAATACCACAAGGATTCAGTTTGGTTATTCTTACTTGATCAATGTGAACTTATTCTTTAGTAAGTAAGGACTAGAAAGAATGCTTCTGTATGAAGACTGCTTCTTCAAAACATAGACAGCATAGGTTTAAAGCGGTGAGTGTCCTAAAGTATGAAATACTTTTTGAACACATACTAAACTCCAAAGTTGTTCTTCTGAACAAAGCACTGCTCGAACAAACATAAATCTTGCCTGGCACTCATTTTATAACTATTTGCAACTGTGTGGAGTCATGTCCTGCTGCTAACTGCTACTTATATTTCACAGCGTAGTGGCCTCCTACATCAATACATCAATATACACACTTGTGGGAGGTTGAAGTCCAGCTTAGGTTACAGTGAGTGGTGGAAAGGCAATGTGAAGACAGTGAGCATGTGTGCCTGATCAGGCAGCTGCTGTGCACTCACATCAGATCTGCCAGATGGATGGATGGCTGGTGACATCTTTGGCCATATCCCATACACCACAGTGAGACCAAGCACACTGATAGGCAGAATGCAACATGTATCAGGGACTCAGTCACCTTTGTCAAGCAAGGATGTAATTATGCCATCTCCGGGAGTTTTTTAAACATTCTTTGAGTGGTACTAAAATGGCCTACACCTATAGCAAGGGCATTACTTAGCTTTGGTCAAAGCTGCACAGTTTGTTTTTATTTACTGGTGGCCCTTACCTGCAGGGCCAATTTTTTGGTAAAGGTGAACCAACCCTGTAGCCTCCCTGGCGGTATTCCCGAGTGTAGCTCGGGGTAAAGTTTCAGTACCACAACCGGTAACCCCGAGCTACACTCGGGCTTACCATGCGGCGCTGCTCCGCGATCCCTCAATCACTTACCTTGTCCTGCACTCCCGCGGTGTCCCCCCTGCAGTGTCCCCGGCAATGTAATCCGGCGGATGCCAACATCTGTCATCTGGGTTCCGTCCCCTGTGAGTGTCGAGACGTACGGGGGACGGAACGGCGGGAAATTCAAAAATGACAAAAAGTGACATTCACTAAAATCACTAAAATCACATAGTAAAACATTACTGTATCAAACCATTTCACATACATTTTGTCCCGAGTGCTTTGTCCTGTGCCCTGCCTGCATTTTTACCGTTCTTTCTGCCTGGAAACTGAGAAACGTCCATGGTGTCTAAAAAGTGTCCCTTTAGGTCAAAAGTGGTTTTAGACCAGCTAGAGAACAGCGATAGTAAATTAGAACCACTTGCAGAATTGAGTGACAATTATTCGTGGGGAAATTCATCATCAGACACTGAAAACGATTCTGCGACTTTGCTCAATGATGTGCGAACTTGGCGCTCTATTTCAAATTTCAGTGTTTTTGGTTTGGATATATTATTGAATTAAATTTATTATTATATTATTATTTTTTATGATTATTTATTCAAAAGCGGTTTTAGACCAGCTAGAGAACAGCGATGGTAAATTAGAACCACTTGCAGAATTGAGTGATAATTATTCGTGGGGAAATTCGTCATCAGACACTGAAAACGATTTTGCGACTTTGCTCAGTGATGTGTGAACTTGGCGCTATATTTCAAATTTCAGTGTTTTTGGTTTGGTTATATTATTGAATTAAATTTATTATTATTTTTTATGATTATTTATTAAATTATAATTTATGATTTCGTGTTTCAAGTTTTATCCTACCCGGGATGTTTACTAGGCTCTTGTTCGGACAGATTTCAGTGAGTTATTCCTAAAAATTACAGGCCTACAATAAAAGAAATACATATTTCCATGCAAAAAAATTTACCACTTTGAGCAAGAAATATGGACATAATCAAACCGCTAGGGATGTCAATGGTGACTGAATCTGATAGGATGCAATCAATGTTGAGCCAATAATTTTCCACCTGGCTCAGATGATGTTCTGAGTTCACAGACTTTTGCTGGGTAGGGTGGTGCTTGTAGGACCACCCAAGGCTTAAATTTTGTCCACATCAGCAGCAATCAGCCAAAATGTAAGCTGTCTATGGCTAGGTTAACATAGCTACACTCCAGTCAGATGCATTTGATGGCCTGAGTAATAAAAGCTGGCACTTTCATCTAAAATATGTCTTGACCTAATTTATATTCCATTGTATTAATGAATCTTGGACTTTTTTTCTGCAGTCTGATTCTAAGCTCTGCAGTGCAGCTTCACTTCCAACAAAAATAAAAGGATGGATAAACCGTACAATAGCCGGTGACTTGTATAAACATCGCACAGTTCCAGTAGAGAAGGAAGTGCCCTTCTAACCTTGTGTATAAAGCTTTATCTTGCCCTGACGTCCCCAGAAGTGACTATTGATTTTTTTGCTAGCCTCAGTGCTCAACCTAAATAATGGAGTGGTGCTAGTCAAGTGATTTTCCTTAGCTGTACTTCTTTATAGAACAGAAAATTGGAATGCTTGCTGGACAACATAGTCATTGTTTTAGATACCAATTCTTGTTAAAGACATTACATAACCGTCCTTGATGTAACAACAGCAGACTTGTTTTGTGAGATGTTCAGCCGAAACCTTATATAAGAAATGGCCAGCTATTCCGTGAGCTATGGCTAAAATCCCATAACTCAATTTAAAGTTGAAGTATGGCCAAAAAGGTTTTTTGGCCATTTGCACAACAAAAATATATTTGCTCTGAAGATGTGTGCCACATCTCTGGGTACTGCAGTGTTTGTTATATATTACACTTTTATTTCGGCAGCAATCTCCTGCTGGGGTCACAGGGCTAACCAAGTGTTCCAATGGGACAACCAATCCCCTCCTTTCCATCTTGTATTGTATCATAGTTAATTGCTTTAATTGAATTATTATAATAAAAGTCACAAATCTTTCTGCTGACTTTTGCTGTTTATCATTCAAGTCCTGTGGGCTCCTTTCCCCTTTACATCCTGATCCTGATAGGAAGTCACAGAAAACAGCTATTACCGGAAGATCCTATTTGCTTTGATCGTGGGCAGCCATAAAATAATGATGACTGGAAGCTTACATTTGAATATAAATTAACAGACAAGTATGGCTTCTTACTTGTGCTCTCCTGTGACCTAGAATCATATGCCAGTGAGCTAAAGTCCACTGTTGGCAAACGTCAAAGAGTCCCTTTAGGCTCCAGAAGGAAGTATCCCGCCCATATTGTCAGGATCCACCCAGGTGCCTGATTGGCAGCAAGCTCAGCCTCTTAGTGTCACCTCCCCAGCCCGGCACTCCAGTGAGTGATGCTGCAGTATGGAGGTGGGTATGTTTGTTTATTTTTTTTTTGCATACCGCAAATGTATTCTTTAAGCAACTGGTGGGATTGAAGTTTTTCCTTTATAGCTTCCTTCAATCTATTCTCTTCCCTCCCTTTGTTGCAGCTCTGACTTTATTGGGGTGTTCACTTTTGTGGGTGGACAGTGCTATGATGGTGAAATAGTAATGTATTGCATGTAATAAATAACCACAAAGTGTAATACATATACAATATGCAATCCCAATATATGAGCCTTAGATTAAAACCATATAAAGAAGTGCAAAAAACTATATGAAAGCTAAAGTATAGTGTCCAAAAAAGGGTCCCATCAATAGTGCAGGGTAAACCTAAAAATAGGTTGAGGATTTAACAGATTTATTTGATTCATTTTGCACTTTATGGTGATGGTATTCATTAATATTCATTATTTATATATTTAAGGGTTGCGCTATTATTTGTGGTACATATAAAATTTATTTATTTATTTATCACAAATTTTGATTATAAGTAATAGTGCAGGGTAGATGCATTTGTGCCTCTTCAAACAAAGTTGTGTCAGTGAGGTTGCCAACAAACATCTTCATCCAGAGTGATAATAGAATGCATGCTTACCAACTCTCTATGACCCCCTTAATAAGAGTGGTCATATAGTGCTTCTGTACATTCCATGTAAATCAATGACACCTTCCATACTGTATCTTCTCTGGTCACCAGTAAAGCCGCTCAACAAACAGCCATATCCGGACTTCTAACAATGAACTCAAGAGCAAACAAAGAGACAGCTCTCCATGGTGTAAATATCCTCTAAAATATTCATTATAGCAAAGAAATACACTCACATATAGGTAAATACAATGTGCATGTAAAGATAAGCCGGCAATAGGACATCAACTTCCGGAACGCGATGATGTCAATACGAGGCTTCGCCCAAGTGCTATGGTGCTACCTGGTGGTTGATACAGTAAAGGCTCTTTCACATTTGTGGTGCCCTCTGATTATATTGTCTCCTCACCACCTTTAAACTCAATGTGTGCATTTGACAGGCGATGCCGCTTGCCACACTCTGCAGCCCAAGTTAAAAATTCAGAGTTAGTCATCCCCAACTGGGAGACCTTTGGTTATCTTAAAGTGTTACTAAACCCACAACAGTAAAATCAGTCTGTATACGCAGTAAAGCATGCTTGTTATACTCACTGTGGAACCTAAGGGATTAATCCTCTGCATTGTGTAAAAAGGCCGTTTGATCCAGTTTTCTCTGGCCCTCCTCTTGTTCAAATGTCCATGTCTTATCTCCTGATAAGACAGACTGAACCTGTAGCCACATGCACATGCTCAGTTTAGTGTATATTGCTAGAGGTTTTTTTTTTTTGTCTTGGGAGAGTGCATGTGATCAGCACAGGGCCAATCAGGAATGTCCAGACTTAGGGTCAGGGGTTTTGCATCCTCCTAGAGCAGAAAGAAAACTCATTCTACAAGCTTTAAGCAGTGCTCTGCTGAAGTCACAAGACTGCTCTAACTGCTGAGGAGAAAAGGTATTTTTTCTAAAATAATTGCACTTCCATGTTGTGTGTACTGTGGGAGACCAGATATAGTGAATGCAGGGTCCTGGGTTTAGTAACACTTTTAACATTCAATGGCATAATAAATTCCTTTTTACTCTATTTCTCAGCATGTGCCACCTTTCAGACTTGTTTTCTTTCAGGCCTGCATACACTGGATTACAGTGGCAAAATCAGTGGATTTTTGCGGCTGAAAAGATAAGTTCAAGCGAGTAGCTGAAGCCTATATAAACTAATAACAGACAGAAGTCACCACTGTTTACATGTAGCCACACACCAGGGGGCAGGGCCGGTGCTAGACTATTTTGCGCCCTAGGCAAGACCAGCTACTTGAAGCCCCCTGCCTCCCCCATCCCCCAAAAAATAAAACAATCCCACATAGTAACAGATCTGACACAACACACCACCACCAACACTAACACAGATCAGCAGGCCCAGCAGGCAGACTTTGGGATCGTGATGATGTCATCACTCACTGACACTTGTGATGGGTAGCCAGTCGGCTGGGCCACACTCACAAAGACACAAGACATCTGAGTCAGACACAACCTTCCTCCGCAGGCACAGCTCTGTCTCCACTGATGAATGGGAAGAGAAGGGCTGGAATTCCACAGTGATCAGCAGCCACCAGCCAGCTTGCAGTAAGGGACTACATCTGAGAGGAACACTGGAAGGAGCGGCAGCTCAGTTTCTACACTGACCCCAGACACCCGGCATCAGCCTCTGTCCTTTCTTCCTCCCCTTCTGCTACCCTTCCTCTCAGCTGAAGCATCATTTATGATGTGGCAGCATTCCACTCAGAGAGAGTGCCAGCCTGTGCTGCGCCCAGACGCCCCTAGGTGGCAGTGCCCCTAGGTGGCCACCTAGTTTGCCTAGTGGAAGCACTGGCCCTGCCTGCAGGATAACAATGAGGCTTCAGTTTTGCTTGAAGTTGCTGGTAGATCTTGAAAGGTTGTAATATTCAAAACTTCCACAAATTGACATCGTTTGAAGTGTTTTTCTGGGGGTTTATTTCCAGTGGACCATTTGGGATGGTTTACACGGCCTTTATATATAGATCTGTGGGGTTGTATTCACCTGTGATCCCTGGCAGTGCCTTTTTCCTGCCTTGTAAATGCTGATCTCTACATGATTGCATATGGATGATTTTTATCATTTCTATTGTTTACCCACCATTAACTCCTGGAGAAATTGGAAATATTCAACAAAACATGCAGAGCTGATTCTTTGTCTATCTCCAAAAACGTTGCAATCAGGGGCGGACTGACAACTCATGGGGCCCCTGGGCAACAGGAGATCATGGGGCCCCTGTATCCTTGCCCAAATGCAAACAAGCCTATGAAAAAGGTACCAGGGGCATCTCATGGGGCCCCCTACTGACCCTGGGCCCTCGGGCAGTGCCCGAGTTTCCAAATGGTCAGTCTGCCCCTGGTTGCAATTATTCTATATATATGTTCTTTTATAAGATGGTGTTCTGATTATTCAGAATAATAGACAGGCAGCATGGGGGGTTATCTGCAGTTGGGGTCAGATGTATGAGACTGTACACAGTCAGCTGTGTCTAGGCTCTGACATCTGTCCATTACCACAGGTATCTGCTTGGAGTATGGCTACATGTGAACAGCACCAGCTACTGTCAGCCTGTCATTTGTTTATAATGGCTGAGAAGTCGCAGCTATTCACATGCACCTATCATTCCAGCTGCAAACATTTGCTCATGTATGTAGCTAAACTGCCATGTGAAGGAGGCCTTAAATGTGAAAACTGCCAAATTTCCACTGCTGGTTACTCACTAATGGCAACATAAAGAGAAAAACTGAAAGCAATTCCAGAATTTGCTCTACACTACGTCATTGTAATCCTCTTTAGGGTCAGCATACACATTACAATCTAACTGTGCAATCTTTGTACAAGCAACTTTAGATTTACTAAATCTATGTAAAATAAGAACCTACCTAAACTATCCAATCAGGCCCTTGCGTTAAAAAAATCTTGGTAGATCTAAAAGAGATTGTACAATCAGATTGTAATATGTATGGTGAGCTTTACATGTGATAGATTTCTTTTAATCACACTAAGGCCTTGTTCACATGGGTGCACTTAAGCGTTGCCGCTCCCAATCTGATAGCTATGCAAATGTACACCCTTGAATGCAGAGAGTGCATTCGGGGCTGTGCTTCTGCATCTGCACAGCTATAAATTCGGGAGTAGCAGCTGTATCTGTGCAACCAGTGTGTTCCAATTGACACGAATGGGACTGCTTGCATGGGTGTATGCTGTGTGAATGAGGCCTTAGAAAAAAAATGTTCTTATCTATCTGCCATGAGCACACTTATGGAAACCTGAAGATGTCTTCCACTACAGACACTGACAATGATGTAAAACGACTCGCATATATTTCATACTCTGTATAAAATATACGCAGTTGCAAATGTATGTGAATAATTTACAAAGACTGTGTTAATGCCAATTCTGTTCACATGACATAAATAATCGGCACTATCTGAGGACACCATGGAGTCTTTAGCTGCCCCCCAGGAAGTTTAATCTGCACAAGAATTTATAAATAAAACTTCAACCACAACAGCAAATTCCTTGTTGCAAACACCATGCAACTGAAATACACAACTTTACAAAGTTACAAAAGAAACCTACAAAAAAAGAAAAAAAAAAGCCAAAAAAAAAAAGAAAGAAATGGAAAATTGTGTGGAAATCAAGCTGCACAGCTCTTTCCAAATCTACCCACTGTGTAATTACAAGTTAATGCATCCCACATTAATTACCAGCCACAGAAAATAACAGATTAATTAGATAATAAAAACAATGATTAGTAGTATTAGGCGGACTTACCCCGGAGATACTGAAAAAATCCTGTAACCAAATTCACCGAAGTAACCTTCCGGGTACCAACTTCTCTGTACAAAGCCATACTAGCCCACACCAATCTAGGAAGATCACAGCAGCTCTGCGTCCCTTGTCGTTACCAAAAGCCATTAATCCCACAAAGCATGTTCCAGTGTATGATCCCGTTTTATAATAGGAATCCCATCCACAGGGTTACTGGCAGGCAGCTGTTCTGTAGTAGTGATCTCTGCTCCATCCCCTGCCACCATTGTGTCTTCCTGATGTGCAATTTCATCTTCCCAAAGGACAGCCAATCCGTTTGGAGGAACCAGTGATGTCAGCAACCTAGTTCATCTATCCTGAGCTCAGGACAGCCCAAGGAAAACAAGCTGTTACGCTGAAGCAAGCAATTTTCTGCACACATCAGATGATGCTGCTTGGAGTGCATGGAGAGGATGTCAAAGGAGGTAAGAGCTATAGAGTCTCACTTTTCACTGTCATTTCTACACAAATCAGAGCACAGCTATTCTGAACGACCTCATGTTAGTTTAATATTCAGATTGTTTATATACTGTATATATATAATTTTTTCTTTACACACAAACATATATATATATATATATATATATATATATATATGTGTGTGTGTGCGTGTGTGAGAGAAAAGTGGTCCATCACCATTTTTTTTTTTTACTTTTTAGTATAGATCTATATTTGTCCTGAGCATGTTTGAATACACTTACTGTTGACCTTTATTTTAGCTTTTTGGAGTATACACAATATGCATATGTATATATACTGTATATATAGACAATATTGCCAAATGTATTGGGACACCCTTCCAAATCATTGGATTCAGGTGTTCCAATCACCTCCATGGCCACAGGTGTATAGAATCAGGCACCTAGGCATGCAGACTGCTTCTACAAACATTTGTGAAAGAATGGATCTCTCTCAGGAGCTCAGTGAATTCAGGCGTGGTACCATGATAGGTTTCCACCTGTGTAATAAGTCCATCCGTTAAATGTTTTTGCTACTAAATATTCCGCGGTCAACTGTTAGTGGTATTATAACAAAGTGGAAGCAACTGGGAACAACAGCAACTCAGCCATGTAAAATGGCAGAGCGGGGTCAGTGCATGCTGAAGTGCACAGTGTGCAGAAGTCGCCAACTGTCTGCAGATCTCCAAACTTCGTGTGGCCTTCAGATTAGCACAACAACAGTGCCTTGAGAGCTTTATGGAATGGGTTTCTATGACCAAGCAGCTGCATCCAAGCCTTACATCACCAAGTACAATGCAAAGAGTTGGATGCAGTGGTGTAAAGCACATCTCTTCTGGACTCTAAAGCAGTGGAGATGTGTTCTCTGGAGAGATGAATCACACTTCTCTGTCTGGCAATCTGATGGATATGTCTGGGTTTGGCAGGTGCTAGGAGAACGGTACTTGCCTGACTGCATTGTGCCAAGTGCAAAGTTTTTGGTGGAGAGGGATTATGGTGTGGGTTTTTTTTTTCTGGGGTTGGGCTTGGCCCCTTAGTTCCAGTGAAGGGAACTCTTAAGGCATCAGCATACTAAGACATTTTGGACAATTTCATGCTCCCAGCTTTGTGGGAACAGTTTGGGGATGGCCCCTTCCTGTTCCAACATGACTGAGCACCAGTGCACAAAGCAAGGTCCATAAAGATATGGATAAGCGAGTTTGGGGTGGAGGAACTTGACTGGCCTGCATACAGTCCTGACCTCAACCGATAGAACACCTTTGGGATGAATTAGAGCTAAGACTGTGAGGCAGGACTGCTCGTCTGACATCAGTGCCTGACCTCACAAATGCACTTCTGGAAGAATGGTCAAACATTCCCATAGACACACTTCTAAAACTTGTGCACAGCCTCCCCAGAAAAGTTGAAGCTGTTATAGCTGCAAAGGGTGGGCCAACTCAATATTGAACCCTATGGACTAAGACTGGGATGCCATTAAAGTCAGTGTGCGTGTAAAGCAAGCGTCCCAATACCTTTGGCAATATAGTGTGTCTATGTCTATCTATCTATCTATCTATCTATTTTTTCTTTTTTCATTTATTTATTTTAATTTACATATATGTTATATATATAAATATACAAAGTGATCTATTGAGTCTGCCATTTTTTTTCACCTCTTTAGTACAGATCTATGTTTGTCCTAAGCATGTTTGCATACACTTACTGTTGACTGACTTACTACCTCTACTGAAAGTCTATTCCAAGCATCAACTACGTACACTGGGCATAGATTTCTCCATCCACACAATCAACATGGACAAAGGAATCCCCCCACTATTCTGACACAGGGAATTTTCCGCTATTAGCATACACTGATCAGCAGCTGTAGCCCACTGACTGCAGCTGCTGATCGAGAAAGATTTTCAATTAACTTTTGTCAAGCAGACTGTCCACACATGGATCAAAATCTGGCCACTCCCTGCTAAAATAAGTACCTGTAAGACTAAAGCTGACTGTACAACTGGTGGATTTTTGTATGAAAGTGCATACAAAAAAATCTCATGAGTATATTTGATAATGCCACCAGAGATTTGACAAATGTAGTTCCAAAGTACTTAAAAATGTTGTATGCTTTTGAAATTTGATTTTGCAATACGTGTAATTTCCCAAATTAAATCCACAATAACTGTTAAAAGTTTCCATCTTCCTCCATCACTTTGATTGAAAACAATCATTGATTTAACCCCCAAATCAAACATACGTTCTGAAATCTTTTTTTTTTTTTTGCAAATGAAATTCTACCCATGTATGGACAGCCTAATGTGGCCTAATGTGGCTAATATTATGGTCAGTGATGCGTATTTTAACTGTAAGGGAAGGATCCTATATTCCTAAATTGCACATGAGTGACATTTTAATTAAAATGTGTTAAATAAAATCATAAGAGAACATTTGTAAACAGCATTTAAAATTCCTGTATGTCCTTTTATATTGGTATTTGTTAATAAAAATCATTATTATTATTTTCTTGTATTGTATGCCATGTTTTGCTTAGTACTGAGCTGGCAAATTTGCTACCAAAAACACTTTCAGAGATGGAACACTGTATAAGCACCCTCCGCAGGTTAAAACAGGGTACTACACTTTTTTTTATTTTATTTAGTGTACGCTACCTCTTGGTTCCCTTATTTTACTATAATTCCAACCCTCTAACAGGAGACTCATGGATCTCCTACACACAAGCCACACTGTCTGCCCCACTTTTCCCCAGTACAATCAGAGAACACTTTGTATTTTCTGAATAGGTTCATAACATACAGTAAGTTCCCTACATACAAATCTTCAAGTTGTGAACTTTCAAAGATGCAAATGTGCGTTCACATGTTCAATCATGTACGTTGGCTCATGTGTCTGGAGTACATTGTCAACTGCATGCTTGCTCTAAAAGTGGTTGTGTATTTGTGTACAGTATAGAGTACAGTAGTACAATATCATTATTTGTGTGAATAGTACAGTACAATATAGCCAATTGGTACCTAGGCTAACTTTGTTGGACTTACGAGCAAATTGGATTTAAGAACCCTCTCTCAGAACAGAGCCTGTTCTGGGTAAAGGCCTTACTGTACAAAGCATTATACAACGTATAACTAGTCAAGGAAGGAGGAGATGTGGACATTTAAATGAGAGGTGGCATTTCACCTATTAGAGTATCAGAAGTATAGAGGACTCAGCAATCCAGGAGGGGGCATACACCTCATTGCACTTCACTATTTGTAACTCTACAGATTTCTAAGAAACAGTTCTGTTCTATGTCACCCAATGGATATTGTTCTATGTCACCCGATTGTTTGCTACCACTTGGGACAGTGGTGCCCTATTGCCCGAGCTTCTGTTCTATTTTTATTGTCTACTAAGCACCATCTTTGGTTAGTTCCCAGTTGCCTCTTCAGCATCAGCTAATTCTGATATCATATGGTGACAATGTAAATGTATTTGCTAAAAATGTAAAAAAGTGTTACAGGTGGATGGAACAGAGATATTGTTTCTTTTTTTTGCTGATGCAACAACATAATGTAACATTATTAAAACTCAACAGGGCAGTAACATAATACATGAGGACATTGAACCAGCAGTGGGGTGAGCAAAAAGGAAAAAAAAAGAAAAGCAGAATTCCAATAAAATAAAAATTGAAAATGAATGTAAAACAGAGTTCACACTATTCCATGTGCATTGCAGCATGAGTGGTAATGCGCACTTGTAGGTTTGAATGCAGTTCTATTTCACACTAAATTGCAGCCCACTAAGAAAGAAAATAATTTTTACCTAAAGTCCATTTTCATGCAGCAGAATGCATGGGTTTCGAAAATGGATGCATGAGAATGGACAAGTGTGAATAAGCTTCTCGGAATCCCAGACCAAATCACAACCAGAACCCCATCATTAAGGGCTGGATCACACTCTAACACTGCAAAATTAATTTTGATTGGCACCCCAAAACACTAAAGCTGGCCTAGACAATGTGATTTTCTTTCCTGCAACCTGTGCAGAAAATCACTTGATTCCTCCATCAACACAGTCAACAAAGTACTAAGCAAGTTATGGGCAGCACAGTGGCTAAATGGTTAGCATATCCATTTGTCAGTACTAGGGTCATTGGTTTCCTGTAGGTACAAGCCAGCAAGCAGTGTTTACTACTGCTTTATTACATACAGGGAGCCCAGCCCACTTATTTATTACAGGTACTTACTGTATATAGCACTGTCAATTTTATGCAGTGCTTTACATATATACTGTACATTTACATCAGTCCCTAACCCTCAAGGGGTGTACAATGTAAGGTCCCTAACTCACATTCATACATACACATACTAGGGCTAATTTAGACAGGATCCAATTAACCTACCAGCATGTCTTTGGAGTGTGGGTGGAAACCAGAGCACCCACACAGGCACAGGGAGAACATGCAAACTCCAGGAAGGTGGTGCCATGATTGGGATTCAACCAACAACCCTAGTACTGCCAGGCAGAAGTGCTAACCATTTAGCCACTGTGCTGCCCACATCATACATGTATACTTTTGTGCATTGGCCTATACAGCCATTCACGTCTATAGTCGGTTTCTGAAGTCACCTGTGGTTTCCCAATGTGGTTTTGTGCAAATGTAAATGTTAAGCCTCAGACTGTCAGTGTATAAGAGACCTAAAGTAAAATACATTTTGTTGGACACAAAAAGCAATGTGTAAAAAGCAATTTAAAAAAATAATATGGTTTTAGGTTATCTACTTAAGAACATTTTGATAATAATCCTAATAAATGTCCTATCAATGTGACAGGTAGGAAGAGAATTGTTTTATCCTGTACAAACTGTAATGAGAGCACACAGCTAATAAATAAGGAGAATAAGCAGCTATGGTTGGCCCACAGCCAGGTGCAGAAAAAAGGTAGAATTCCATGTTTCTGTATGGGCTTAATACTCAGTATATTTGCTTATATTAACTAACACATCTATTAAAATCATTTTTGCCAGGAAAAACAACATCACTGCACTATAACCATAAAAGTGAAATGAGAATTAATAAACAATGAACTCAACAGCTGGATCCAATTTGCTGTATTTCAAATGGTTCAATTATCAGTGAACTAGTCTGCTTACAACTTATTATTGACACTTTTTTTTAGCTGAATAGAAATTACATTTGGAGTACATTAAAATGAATACTGGAAGTTGGCTATGTTTGTGCATCTGAATAAAATGTAAAAGAACATGAAAAATTAAAATTGTATGTAGCATGGTGTTCCTAAAAACAAGTTAAAATGCTTAATTGATTAAAAAAAGAAAACACCTGGAAGGCATACAAGTCAGTGTGATTCTGCCAATGTTCAAAACACTTGCGGGGCATAATAATGTCCCCCAATGTCTACAACACCTGCATGAATCATAAAAGTTAATGTAATGTCTACCAATGTCCACAACACCTCCATGAGGCATAATAGTCAATGTAATATCTACCAATATCCACAACACCTCCATGAGTCCTACAAGTAAATGTAATGTCTACCAATGTCCACAACACCTCCATGAGGCATACAAGTAAATGTAATGTCTACCAATGTCCACAACACCTCCATGAGGCATACAAGTAAGTGTAATTTCTACCAGTGTTCACAACACCTTCATCAGGCATACATGTCACTGTAATGTCTATAAATGTCCACAACACCTCCATGAGGCATACAAGTGAATTTAATATCTACCAATGTTCACAACACCTCCATGAGGCATACAAGTAAGTGTGATGTCTGTCAATGTTCACAACACCTCCATGAGGCATACAAGTCAATGTAATGTCTACCAATGTCCACATCACCTCCATGAGGCTTACAAGTATATGTAATATCTACCAAAGTCCACAACACCTCCATTAGGTATACATGTCAGTGTAATGTTTGTCAATGTCCACAACACCTTCATGGGGTATAAAAGTCAATGTAATGTCTGCCAATGTCCACAACACCTCCATGGTTCATACAAGTCAGTGTCATTTCTACCAATGTCCACAATAGCTCAATGATGCATAGAAGTCAGAATAAAGTTCACAACATCTCCATGAAGTATACAAGTCACTAATGTCTACAAATGTCAGCAAAACTTACATGAGGCATACAAGTCAGTGCATTGTCTTCCTAAATTCACAACACCTTTTTGAGGCATATCATTCAATAAAATGTCTATCAATATCCACATCTCCATGAGGAATAGCGGTCATAATAATCTCTATTAATGTCCACTACACTTCCATGAGGCATACAAGTCAGGATAATGTCTACCAATAATCAGAACACCAACATGAGTCATACATGTCATAATAGTGACGTCCAATGTCCACAACATCTACATGAGGTATACAAGTCAGGACAATGTCCATCAATGCCCACAACTCCTTCGTGAGACATACATGTCAGAATAATCTCTACAAATGTCCATAGCACCTTCATGAGGCATACAAATCAGAATAATGTCACTCAATGTCCATAAGACTTCCATGAGACATACAAATCAGTGTAATGTCACCCAATGTCCACAACACCTCCATAAGGCATTCAAGTCAGCGTAATGTCTATCAATGTCCACAGCACCTCTATGAGGCATACAAGTGAGAATAATGTTCACAACACCTCCATGATGCATACAAGTCAGTTTAATGTCTACTAATGTCTACAACACCTCCATGAGACGAGACATACAAGTCAGAATAATGTCTACTAATGTCAACAGATCCTCCATGAGGCATACAAGTCAGGATATTGTCTACCAATGTACACAAATGCTCCTTGAGACCAATGGTCACAAATGTGAGCCACACAAGTCAGAATAATGTCTAACAATGTCCATGATGTCTACATGAAGCATACAAGTCAATGTAATGTCTACCAATGTCCACAACACCTCCATGAGGCATACATGTCAATGGGGTTGATTTCCTGAAGTAAAAGAAGCTGATCATTTAACAAAGAATATGTTTAGTTTGAAAAGTTTGTTTTCACTCTGCAAAGTGAATGTTACTGAATAAGATAAAGTTGTGTTAATTTTGAATACCCATTTGTGTGCAAGCAAAAATCCTGTTTTTCTAATTTTCCTCAAATATGATTGGGAACTCAAGTTAGTAACAGATACACCATATTAGTAGCATTCACTTTTCCACAGAAAACCTTCCCAGCCTGGAGAATGGCATCTGCAATTTGACTGTTATGAACAATTAATTTTGACCAATGGACATTTCCATTCACACATTCACATTTTAATGTGCTGAAATTCATGTGTCTTTATAAAGAGAGCCTGTCCATTTGTATGCTGTGTAAGATGTGACCCTAGCCTTCTGTTTCCTCTATTTTACTATTCTGCATAATAAAAAGTATGAGATTGGATCTGGTGGGGTACAAACACTACTGGGTCCTGCTTCGCCAGGTTGCTGATCTCTTTGCCACCCCTAGCTCCCTCTCACACAGCACCCCCCTCTCGCCTTATTTCATACCTAACATATCTCCTAAATCCGTCTACTTTGCAATGCCTTCTATGAGATATACACGGCTCATTACTGTTGTTACGACTTTTCTTAATAAAATGTTATTGGAACAAAATAAAAAGTATGAGCTGCACAATCAGAAGCAAACCATTGGAGGATCAATTGAAAGGATAACTAAACCCAAGAACAAAAATGTAAAATATTGCAGTTTACAGACCTTCAATGTAGTGCTGCATTCGTTTTCTTTCCTTTTATCAATCTAAGACATTTTTTGGCAAATGCAGAGAATACCTGTTACTCCTGCCAGAAATGTGGTTACATTGTCACTTCCTGTGAGCTACACAGAAGAAAATCTTCCTGCCTAGCTGTCTTCTGTAATCTACCAATTGTCCATACCGCTAATGCAATGAAGATGAAGATATACAGACATGTTTGTATTCCAATGACTCCCTTCATAGGTCAGTGGAGGAGTGACATAGCCACTCTTGAAGAGGAATTGAGTTATTAGAAAGATTACCAGGTGTAAATACAGCAAGAGAATATTGAAAAAAAGAAACCTAATGCAGACACCACACCAAGAACTAGTAAGCTACAAATCTGTCAGACTTCTGGTTCTGGTTGATTTTGGTCCTGGTTGTGTCAGCACACACCTGACTCTTCCCTTATGAACCTATTTTTGGCATTAGTTGTGTCAGAACAGTTTTACTTCTTGTTGTGACTGGTCTGTACATAACAATTCTGGATGAACCTTCTGCACACAGCAACACACCCTCCCTAGCAAGCTTTGCAATAAAAAAATTGGGGATTTTTAGTTCACATACATTGCAATGCATGTTTAAGCTGACCAATTGCATCAAAGTCCCACTCTGCTCTGCAAAATGCAAATGCTACTGTGGACACAGTGCCAATATGGGGCAGATAGACAGAAGTTGTTGGGAGATCTATAAGCATACCGCCCAACTTTTTCTGATAGGAACAAAGCACACCTGTTAGCAAAAGTATGTATGCATAGGACACCCCCCTGCCCCACCCACTTAAAGGTGTATTATTAAAAAATATATATATTAGTTAAACCCACAAGTGATTTTTTGTTACCACTACAGTTCCTTTATACTGGCTTTTAAAATTTGCCAGTGCAGAAATTTAGAAACTGGATGAATGGTTTAGCACTGGAAAACACTTTTTGAAAAGTAACTAGTGCATTTTATATACAACTATATAGATCAGTTCAAAATTAGGGACAAATGAGGAGGGAAAAAAGGGACAGATGGACTTTGTTGCAAATCAGGGACAGTCCCTCGAAATCAGGGACAGTTAGGAGCTATGGCTATAAGTCTCAGGTCTAGTCACTGATCTGCAATGAAAGAGAAGAAAGGTATATCTGTGATCAAATCCCAGTATCTTCTAAGTTTATATAATCTAGCAGGTGCTAAAGGATCAGGTGTACATAGGATCCTGATCTTATTAGTGTAAACTTAAGGCAAGCTGTAGACATGAAATGGAAACTGAAAAATCAAAGCACACCGAAAGATTGATACCCTATATTGCCAAAAGTATTGGGACACCTGCCTTTACACGCACATGAACTTTAATGGCATCCCAGTCTTAGTCTGTAGGGTTCAGCATTGAGTTAGTCCACCCTTTGCAGCTATAACAGCTTCAACTCTTCTGGGAAGATTGTCCACAAGATTTAGGAGTGTGTCTATGGGAATGTTTGACCATTCTTCCAGAAGCGCACTTGTGAGATCAGGCACTGACGTCAGACGAGAAGGCCTGGCTCACAGTCTCCACTCTAATTCATCCCAAAGGTATTCTATCAGGTTGAGGTCAGGACTCTGTGCAGGCCAGTAAAGTTCCTCCACCCCAAGCTCATCCATGTCTTTATGGACCTTGCTTTGTGCACTGGTGCGCAGTCATATTGGAACAGGAAGGGGCCATCCCCGAACTGTTCCCACAAAGTTGGGAGCATGAATTTGTCCAAAATGCCCTGGTAAGTTGATGCCTTAAGAGTTCCCTTCACTATAACTAGGGGGCCAAACCCAACCCTTGAAAAACAACCCCACACCATAATCCCCCCTTCACCAAACTTTACACTTGGCACAATGCAGTCAGACAAGTACCGTTCTCCTGGCAACCTCCAAACCCAGACACCTGCATAAAATTGCCAGCCAGAGAGGCGTGATTTGTCACTCCAGAGAACATGTCTCTACTGCTCTAGAGTCCAGTGGCGGTGTGTTTTACACCACTGCATCTGACGCTTTTCATTGCACTTGGTGATGTAAGGTTTGGATGCAGCTGCTCGGCCATGGAAGCCCATTCCATGAAGCTCTGACACACTGTAGTTGTGCTAATCGGAAGGTCACATGAAGTTTAGAGGTCTTTAGCTACTGACTCTGTAGACAGTTGGTGACTTCTGCACACTGTGCGCTTCAGCATGCGCTGTCCCCACTCTGTCATTATACGTGGTCTACCATTTCGTGGCTGAGTTGCTGTTGTTCCCAGTTGCTTCCACTTTGTTATAATACCACTAACAGTTGACCGTGTAATATTTAGTAGCAAGGAAATTTCACGGATGGACTTATTGCACAGGTGGCAACCTATCATGGTACCATACTTGAATTCACTGAGCTCCTGAGAGCGGCCAACTGTTTCACAAATGTTTGTAGAAGCAGTCTGCATGCCTAGGTGCTTGACTGTATAAACCTGTGGCCATGGAGGTGATGGAACAACTGAATCCAATGATTTGGAGGGTTTGCCCAATACGTTTGGCAATATAGTGTATCTCTCAAACAATAAAGACAACCCCAAGATGGAGCATGATGTTGGGGGATGTTTACATACAGACAGCAGGAAGGAAGTGCATCCAGGAGCAGTAGAGTTATGGCAGAAAAAAAACACTTGAGGCTTCTAAACATGTGTAAATCAGATTATCACCTACTCTACTTGCCTTTCAGCGATCACTGAAAACCTTTCTCTTCAAGGAAGCCTATCCCGCCCTCTACTAATTCTGGAATCATCTACTCTTCCAACCATTCCATCCCCCACAGTGACTACCTACTGTACCATTCACCCCTCCCTCCTAGACTGTAAGCTCCAAGGAGCAGGGCTCTCAAATCCCTCTTGTATCGGACTGTATTGTTGCTGTATTGTCTCCCACTATAATGTAAAGTGCTGAGCAAACCATTGGTGCTATATAAATCCTGTATAATAATAACATAAAAATGTGCAGCTTTTTTTCTGATCAGCATGTATATTTATGCATTGTTCAGATGCTTCGGTACGGGATTCGGGCTTCATGCACACTGACTTTATCAGACTCAAAGTGCTCAAGGATAAGGCCTCATTCACACTAGATGTTTTCACAGCTGCTTCTAGGGGTGTCAGGCATTTTTTTCCCATCCTCTAAATGCCACTGTATGTTAGCCTATGTATCCATGCACACATACACTTTTAGAGGAGGTTGGAGGCAGGAAAAAAAAACAACTGCTAGTGCGTCCAGGAGCAGTAGAGTTATGGCAGAAAAAAAACTTGAGGTTTCTAAACATGTGTAAATATGTCTAAACGCACGTTAACACTAGGCGCATTTACAGCTTGAGTGTTAATTCTTTTTAATAGCCAGAATCAGTTATTTATTCTGGCCAATGAAATGAATTAACGCCCTGATAGGGAAACTGCATATTTCATAATCCTTATTAATGTTGGCCTCACAAATATCTAAGAAAGCTTCTAATATCCTGGTTATTCTGGCCACCTTAGCTAACTATAGAAATTTCTTTGTGAGCTGACCATATGGACAAGCCAGTCCACTAATCTCCTTTCAGGAATGTGTGATTGCAAACTGACCAAGTCCTTAAAAGGTCATATTGCTTGCAAAGGGAGTTGACTGATTCCTTCCATTCAAGTCATACATTATCACAGCCATAACTTGTAAGTCTTGTCTTCAGAGCTTGCAATCATGCATGCATCTGTGATCGTCTGCCACACCATCATGGGGGGACTCCGTGGCGAAACAACATCTTTAGTTATGTATTGTTATATTTTCTAATATTTGTCATCTGTATCTGTCATTATTTAATTAAATGTTATAAGTATTTGTTTGATTTCTCTTTGTACATATCGAATACAATCCGAAAAACATAATGCACATGCCCAAACGACTGACGCTCCTAAACATGGCTGAATGTGCCTAAACCTGTTACACACCTTTACAAGCATTAGGCGTTATTTTTAGGATGAAAGTCTTCTAGGAGAGTCAGAAAATCAACTTGCGTGCTCGAGACCTAAAATTTAAAGCCTTTTCCCAAAGGTGGTATGTACAGTCTGCAACACAAGTGAACATATGTAGTTGTACGCAGACATATTCAGTAAATGCCAATGCTCCTGTGCCTCTAAACGTCTGTGTGCATGAGGCCTTTGAACTCTGGATGGGAATGATAATTGGCATGGGGGGGGGGGGGCTGGGGGCAAAACGTATAATCTCATTCTGACCATTCCAAGAAGAATGAAAATAAAATTAGTATATGGAACATTGGCTAAAAAAGTGTATGTTCTACAAGCATGAGCCACACATTTACGCCATCTACTGGCCATAATGTAACAATATATTCTTTTTTTTTTTTGTATGTTTATAATATATGTACAGTATATAATATTATTATATGACATATGAAAGAAACATTCATATATGTACTTGCATTTTTTTTTTTGTTTTTAATATATATACCTTTTTCATTGCACAACTTTATAATAAGGATTTACTGTGATTTTTGACACCTTGGATGTTTTGAGAACATTTTGAAATTCAGTAAACTACACATACACAGTGTTTTTAGTATTAACAATTTGCTAACAATTTTGAACACATTTTTTGTAAATACAATTATTCACACAAACACACTACTGGGTTTTAAAGGAAGGTCTGATTTCTGGAGCTTTTGCTCTGTCAATTGGTAATATATTAATATTATTATATAATATATGGTAATGATAATTATTATTCTTTTTACTACAGGTATTTATATAGTGTGGTCAATTTTTTTATGCAGCACTTAAAGTGGAGTTCCACTCACCCTTTTAAAAAATAAAAGCGGGCAGCTACAAAAACTGTAGCTGCTGACTTTTAAAAAACAGCCACTTACCTGTCCCTCGGTCCTGTGGTGTGTCCCCCGCAGTCCGTTTCACCAGCTGTCCTGTATTCCAGGAGGCCGGCATCTTCAGTGTGGGCACCCGGCTGTGATAGCGTGCGGCTTCACAGCCGGGTACCCACTGCGCATGCGCGAGAAGCGCTGCACCTTGTGAATGGTCCTGTAGTCTTCTGGGACCTGTCACGTGTCCCAAAAGATAACAGAGAGGGAAGGAGGACACCTTCCATTTCCAATCGCCTAGGTGATCGGACCGGAAGTGGGAGCAAATTCGGGTACCCCCTCCCCTCAAAGGTGCCAATCCTTAATGGGGAGTGGGGGAGCAGTCCTTAAAGCGGAACTTCCCCTTTTGGGTGGAGGTCCGCTTTAAAGTGGAGTTTTACTCATAACAACTTGATAAAAAAATAAAATGTTCTTTTGCAAGGGACATACAGTACATTCCACATTATTAATTATATTACCAAAATATAGGGGTCAGACAAAAAAATGGAAACACTATATGATTTGCAGGTGTGAAAGTGCCAACATGTTTCACGGTGAAAGCGGAAGTGATGTAACATTCTTTTGCTTCTGCTGTGTGATGAGACACCGAGCAAACAGCTGGGAAACCTCACTTTTGTCATTCACTACGTGCGCTGCTAGTAATATTGTTAGGAATGGACTGGCCAGCAATGGTGGGACTCACCTGCCTTTTGATCTGCAGTACCAGGGCTGGCCAGCGGGTGCTCCCAGCAATCAGAGACTCAACCTTTCAGCCAGCTAACACCTGGACCTGATGATGCTGGGGTATTTAAGGGATGGCCAGACCCACAGACTCTGCCTTGGTGTTGTGTTTGTCCTGGGCCCTGTATCCTGTTTCTGAACCGCTGCTGACTTCTCCTGCTCTGATCCCGGCTCGCTCCTGACCATCCCTCTGTCTGACCCTCTGTACCACGCTGCTTGCTACCTGTTCTGATCCCTGGCTTGTGACCCTGACCAATCTCCGCTTGCTCCCCCTGTACCTACCTGCCCTATTGATATTGACCCGGCCTGCCTGACGACGCTTGCTTGTATGTACTATTATCTGTGGGTGGTTTGGTTTGGTTTGTTTGCACTGTATTATGTTTTAGTATTGCACTGCGTTTATGTTTGTATTGTTAGTGTTAATAAATTATATTGTTTATAACATATCTGAGGTCTGCGTTTCCCTGCGTCAGTCACACATCTCTGGTCACACCTGGGAGCCCTGACATTACACCAAGGCCAATCCTGACCAGAAGTGGCTGCACAGGGAAGCCATCTTGGCTTGTTGATGGGAAGGATGGATCTTGATGAGGTTGAATATTTATATCTGCTAGTGTTTGATGACAGGGAGTATGCTTATCAAACTCTGAAGGAGTATCCCCGGGATGAACTGCTAGAATGTATACGGCTCGCTCATGTTCTAGTAGATCAGGGCACAGAGTTCTCTGAGGTGCAGCCTTTGATTGAGGTTTGTGCTGAGTTGGTTTCATCTGGTTCCCCCGAATGCAGGGATGAATTTTTGCCACCATTTAGTGCAGACCAGGTAGAGTCCCTGGTGTGGTTATTAGAGGATGATGTGGGTTACTTTCTGGAGCGTTATTCCACATGTTCACCACAGACACTAAGAGATTGTATAAACGCAGTGCAGTCATTGACCAGACAGGCTTTGTGTAAGCTCAGCTTTGTTCAACCCATACTGCAGACATGGACAGACTTGTTGCACCCAGCCTCAGTCAGCTTACAAAGACCCAGTCCTGCTTCTAATCTATTTCCTCAAAACTCTATTCCTGCATTCCCAACAGCTCCTCCTGCCCTGCTATCTACCGCATGTCAGTACCCTGTTCCCACTCGCTGCACCTATCCTGCCTTTAACCCTGTAAAAGAGCCCTCTGTAGCAACCGCTCCCTCTCCTGTTCCATCCTCCAGTTCTTCCCTGTCTCCAGCTGCTCCATTCGTTTGCAGACCTGCGTTTACTTGCAGTGCTCCAGTAGTTAAAACCAGAAAAAAGCGAAAATTCTTTCCAACCAATACCATCCTGCCAGTATCCAAACCGGTGAGCCTGCCTTCCGTGGTTCAGCCTGAAGCCTCTACTCAGCCTGAAGCCTCTACTCAGCCTGAAGCCTCTACTCAGCCTGAAGCCTCTACTCAGCCTGATGCCTCTACTCAGCCTGAAGCCTCTACTCAGCCTGAAGCCTCTACTCAGCCTGAAGCCTCTACTCAGCCTGATGCCTCTACTCAGCCTGATGCCTCTACTCAGCCTGATGCCTCTACTCAGCCTGATGCCGGTACGCAGCCTGATGCCTCTCTTCGGCCTGATGCCTCTCTTCGGCCTGATGCCTCTCTTCGGCCTGAAGCCTCTCTTCGGCCTGAAGCCTCTCTTCGGCCTGAAGCCTCTCTTCGGCCTGATGCCTCTACTCGGCCTGATGCCTCTACTCGGCCTGATGCCTCTACTCGGCCTGAAGCCTCTACTCGGCCTGAAGCCTCTACTCGGCCTGAAGCCTCTACTCAGCCGGACGCCGGCATTCAGCCTGATGCCTCTACCCAGCATGATGAACTGATCCAGCCTGATGATCCTATTAGGCCAGTTGACTCGATGCCCGCTGTTGATCCAGATGATCCGGTACCTGATCCGGTGCCCGCTGTCGAGCCAAATGACCTGATGCCTGGTGACCCAGTGCCCGCTGTCATACCTGGTGACCCGATGCCCGCTGTCGAGCCAGACAATCCGGTACCTGATGACCCGGTGCTCACTGTCGTGCCTGTTGATTCGGAGCCCACTGCCTTGCCAGATGACGCGGTGCCCGCTGTCGAGCCAAATGACCTGATGCCTGGTGACCCAGTGCCCGCTGTCCAGCCAGACGATCCAATGTCTGACCCAGTGCCCGCGGTCATACCAGTTGACTCGGAGCCCACTGCCTTGCCAGATGACGAGGTGCCCGCTGTCGAGCCAAATGACCTGATGCCTGGTGACCCGATGCCCGCTGTCCAGCCAGACGATCCAATGTCTGACCCAGTGCCAGCGGTCATCCCAGTTGACTCGGAGCCCACGGTTGTGCCTGGTGACTCGGTGCCCGCCGCCCCGCCTGGGGGCCTGAGACCTGTCGTTCCGCCTGGGGGTCCGGCGCCCGCCACTCCGCCTGAGGGTCCGAGACCTGTCGCTCCGCCTGGGGGTCCGGCGCCCGCCGCTCCGCTTGAGGGCCCGAGACCTGTCGCTCCTCCTGGGGGTCCGGCGCCCGCCGCTCCGCCTGAGGGCCCGAGACCTGTCACTCCACCTGGGGGTCCGGCGCCCGCCGCTCCGCCTGAGGGCCCGAGACCTGTCGCTCCGCCTGGGGGTCCGGCGCCCGCCGCTCCGCCTGAGGGCCCGAGACCTGTCGCTCCACCTGGGGGTCCGGCGCCCGCCGCTCCGCCTGAGGGCCCGAGACCTGTCGCTCCATCTGGGGGTCCGGCGCCCGCCGCTCCGCCTGAGGGCCCGAGACCTGTCGCTCCGCCTGGGGGTCCGGCTCCCGCCGCCCCGCCTGGGGGCACGATGCCTGTCGCCCCGCCTGGGGGCACGATGCCTGTCGCCCCGCCTGGGGGCCCGGCGCCCGCCGCCCCGCCTGGGGGCCCGGCGCCCGCCGCCCCGCCTGGGGGCCCGACGCCGGTCGCCCCGCCTGGGGGCCCGACACCTGCTGCTCCGCCCGGGGGCCCGGTGCCTGCTGCCCCGCCCGGGGGCCCGGTCGCCCCGCCCGGGGGCCCGATGCATGTCGCCCCGCCCGGGGGCCCGGTGCCTGCTGCTCCGCCCGGGGGCCCGGTGCCTGCTGCTCCGCCTGGTGGCCCGCTGCCTGCTGCTTCGCCTGGTAATCCGATGTGCCTCTGCCCGGAGTCCTGCCCGATGTGCCTCTGCCCGGAGTCCTGCCCGATGTGCCTCTGCCCGGAGTCCTGCCCGATGTGCCTCTGCCCGGTGTGCCTCTGCCCGGTGTGCCTCTGCCCGGTGTGCCTCTGCCCGATGTGCCTCTGCCCGATGTGCCTCTGCCCGGTGTGCCTCTGCCCGGTGTGCCTCTGCTCGATGTGCCTCTGCCCGGAGTCCAGCCCGGTGTGCCTCTGCCCGGAGTCCAGCCCGGTGTGCCGCTGCCCGGAGTCCTGCCCGGTGTGCCAGTCTTTGATATCCCGCCAGTTACCAGACCCGGGCGGTGGAACATTTTGCCCAGCTAGGACTGTTTGGAGCGTCCTGAGGCCGCTCCTTGGGGGGGGGGGGTACTGTTAGGAATGGACTGGCCAGCAATGGTGGGACTCACCTGCCTTTTGATCTGCAGTACCAGGGCTGGCCAGCGGGTGCTCCCAGCAATCAGAGACTCAACCTTTCAGCCAGCTAACACCTGGAACTGATGATGCTGGGGTATTTAAGGGATGGCCAGACCCACAGACTCTGCCTTGGTGTTGTGTTTGTCCTGGGCCCTGTATCCTGTTTCTGTCCTGCATCCTGTTTCTGAACCGCTGCTGACTTCTCCTGCTCTGATCCCGGCTCGCTCCTGACCATCCCTCTGTCTGACCCTCTGTACCACGCTGCTTGCTACCTGTTCTGATCCCTGGCTTGTGACCCTGACCAATCTCCGCTTGCTCCCCCTGTACCTACCTGCCCTATTGATATTGACCCGGCCTGCCTGACGACGCTTGCTTGTATGTACTGTTATCTGTGGGTGGTTTGGTTTGTTTGCACTGTATTATGTTTTAGTATTGCACTGCGTTTATGTTTGTATTGTTAGTGTTAATAAATTATATTGTTTATAACATATCTGAGGTCTGCGTTTCCCTGCGTCAGTCACACATCTCTGGTCACACCTGGGAGCCCTGACAAATATGTAGTCATGCCAGACCTTAACAAGCTTCAAAGAGGGCAAATTGTTGGTGTCCGCCTAGCTTGTGCCTGCAGAACTCAATCTCAGTCCGGTGAAGACTGAGATTGGGCTCTGCAGTCACTTCTGCAGCAGTTGTTTTCTTATTCAGGGTCACAATCCTTGTCCTTTTGTCTCTTTCGGTCAGTTGACCATGTCATGCTTATCAGATGATGTTTTCTCGGAAACTGTATATGCCGTCGTAACCTTTGATACTGAACATGGCAAAATAAATTGGCAACTTTAGTCACAGAGGCACCAACTAAGCGGGCACCAACAATTTGCCCTCTTTGAAGCTCAGTAAGCTCTGAAATAACTCCGTATTACTAACAGCACATGCAGTGAATGACGAAAGTGAGGCTTCCCACCTGTTAGCTAGATGTCTCATCACACAGCGGAAGCAAAAGAGTGTTACATCACTTCCGCTTTCAATGCGAAACATGTGGCCACTTTCACACCTGCAAATCATGTAGTGTTTACCTTTTTTTGTCCAATCCTTGTAAATGTGTGCTTCAAATTGCCTCCAGAATTTTTCCTGTTTCTTTTTGCTTGAGGCTGCCATCTTGCTGAGAGCCCCTGAGCAGCAGTAAATCTTTAGGCTGTCAGCAGATCGGCCTCTACATTTTTGGCACAGTGCCGAAAAATATAGAGCAACTGAGCAAATTCAGAGCAGGGTGAGACAGTGTAATACTGAGTTTTAAACAGTATAGATACATATTTTTAATGTTTTACACAGCTATACCTGTAAAAGGGACCAGCCTGAAGTGATCTAGCAGTACTTCATTTTTTGCAAACTTCTATTGCAGGTCTGAATTTCAGAAGTGTGAGGAACTTCTAGGTACTGCCACTCTGATAAATTGTTTTTTTCTGTAAGTGAAAGACAGCAAGCAACCTCTGGGATGACATTACATCATGATATCACCACCCCACCTCTATACCTCATCCAACCAGAGGACGCTCTGCAGCCATTGAGAAAATGAAATGCGTTGATTAAATGGTGCCTGTGCCAAGTTAGCGTCCTGCTGTCAGGGCCGGTGCTAGACTATTTTGCACCCTAGACAAGACCAGCTACTTGCACCCCCCCCCCAAAAAAAAAAAATATAGTAGAAAATATTAAATCAACAAAACATGAAATTGCTAAATTTCTTTTAATTTGCAAAAATAAGTACCATAAGATGCAACCAGCACCGTATTAAAGACAAAATCACAGAGGGACTGTATCTGTGGCTGGCAGTGGAAGGGTGACAGTTACAGTGAGTGGAGGATGATGGATCCAAACTCTGATCCCAGGCTGGAATTCCCCAGGTAATGAGGGGAGATAATACGGTGTGACAGCATGCAGGTGAACTGAGTGATCCCACAGTTACAGATCGACACAACACACCACCACCAATACTGACACAGATCAGCAGGCATTAGAAGAGCATACTGTGAGATCGTCATCGTGTAATCACTCACTGACACACTGTGCATGTGATGGATGTCTGGCAGGGCGGGTCACACTCACACAGACACAAGACATCAGAGTCAGCCATTACCTTCCTCCATGATGAATGGGAAGAGAAGGGCTGGAACTCCACACTGATCAGCAGCTGCCACCCGGCTTGCAGCAAGGGACTGAGTCTGAGAGGAACACTGGAAGGAGCGGCAGCTCAGCTGCTACACTGGCCCCCGGTATCTTCCTCTGTTCTTTATTCCTCCTCTCTGCCACCCCTCCTCCCAGCTGAAGTATCCTTTGTGACGTTGCGGCACACAGAGCGAGTGCCTGCCTGTGCTTCACCCAGGCGCCCCTAGGTGGCAGTGCACCCTAGACGGCCACCTAATTTGCCTAGTGGAAGCACCATCCCTGCCTGCTGTGTTCACTATGCAACAGGGCAGCTACTCAGTACGGGACAGCAAGGATCACTGTACATATCGGCAGCTACTACAGTGACTATTCATTTCCACAGGGATCAGCCAGGTTTGGATATGAATATGCATGGACCAATGTAACAGCCCCAAAAAATGGAATTCAGCTTTAACTCCTGCATGTGTGCACAGAAGTTCATTCATTCTGGTACCGAGGTGTGCTATGAGTATGCACATGTGCAGGCAGGTACGTTTGTCTTATTGCAGAAGAGACATGCAACAATCTGCTGACAATTTTTCCATACATTTTGGTTCCTCTTTTAAAAGGGACAGATCCTGAAAAAATTAATTCTATCTAATATGTGTGAACACATAAATACACATACAGCAATGTCCACTATTATGGGCTGCCTGCATGCAGCTCTGATGTGGATATGCATGCAGCAAGAAGCTGCTCATCACAGGTGATGGGTCTGGGCGCCTGTCTAAATGAGCCCATAAAGTGAATAGGTGCACATTGTCAGTACGGGCTCACCACATGGATTTAAAGGGTATTCAGAGAAAAGAGAACCCCTGTTGGTCCGGGTCTGTGTACCCGTCCCTGCATACCTAACAAACCCAGCTGTGTGGGTGAGTCCATACAGCCAATGCACACCCATTCAATTTCTATGGGCTGCCTGCATGCAGCTCTGATGTGGATACACATGCTGGAAAAAGTGGCTAAGCGCAAAGGATGGGTGTCAGCGCCTGTCTGAATAAGCCCATAAAGTGAATGGGTGCGCATCGGTTGTACAGATTCACTGCAAAGATTTGAAATGTACGCAGATAAAGGTGCAGCTGCGTTTGTCCAAGTCTGTGCACCTGTCCCTGCATACCTGTCAAACCCAGCTAGCAGCCTTAATTGGCTGTCTGTAACAGCTCAGTTGTAGGAAAAGAGTAAACAAACGGTTCTGTGGTCTGTACGTGGCTGATCATCCATATAACCGTCTGAATGAGCCCATAAAGTGAAAGAATGAGCATCAGTTGTACAGACTGTTGTTATTATACAAGATTTATATAGATTTATACAGTGCCAACAGTTTGTGCAGCACTTTACAATATAAAGGGAGACAGTGCAATTACAATACATTTCAGTACAGAAGTAATAGGAGGGTCCTGCTGGTGGAGCTTACAATCTAAAGCAATGGTCTCCAAACTGCAGCTCTGGGGCCAGATGTGGCCCTTTGCTTGCTTTTATCCGGCCCTTGCGGCACTAGTTCATCCACTGATTCCAACAATGAGGCATAATTCCCCTCACTGACACCAATGATGCAGCACAATTACTCCCAATGATACCAACGATGGAGCATAGTTTCTCCTAGTGACTCCAACGGGGGGGGGGGGGCAATGATACCTCCCATTGACACCAATGATGGAGCATGATTCCTCCCACTGACACCAAAAAAGGTGCATTGTTTTTTCCCCACTGACACCAGGACCTTTTCAACTCCCAATGGACACAGTCCGGCCCCCCTAAAGTCTTCAGGACAGTTAACTTAGAAAGTTTGGAGACCCCCTTATCTAAAGGAAGGGGGAGGTGGTACAAATGATGATAGCTGCAGGTGATGAGATGATCTGATGGAGGTGGCTCAAATACAGTTCTTAGGTGGAGGTGGGGTATGCTTCCCTGAATAAATTAGTTTTCAAAGATCGCCTAAAGGCAGACAGGGTGGGGGCTGACCGGACATACAGGGGTAGGGAGTTCCAGAGGATAATAGAGGCTCTGGAGAAGTCCTGTAGGCGACTGTGGAAGGAGGTAACGAGGGGGCTAGAGAGCAAGATGTCTGAGGAGCGGAGCGGGCGATTTGGACAATATCTGTAGCTAGGGGCAGTGTTGTGGATGGCTTTACATGTTGTGGTTAGTATTTTGAATTTTATACGTTGGATTAGTGGAAGCCAGTGAAGGGATTGGCAGAGAGGGGCAGCAGTCACAGATCGGTTGGTAAGGTGTATGAGTCTAGCAGCTGCATTCATAATAGACTGAAGGGGGGATAGCCTGTGTAACAGTAGACCAGTGAGGAGGGAGTTGCAGTAATAAAGGTGGGATATAACCAAGGCATGGATAAGTTGTTTTGTGGTGTCATTAGTCAGGAAGGGACGGATTTTGGAAATGTTCTGGAGGTTGAGGCGGCAGGATTTGGCCAGTGATTGGATGTGGGGCCCAAAGGAGAGGTCAGAGTCTAGGATTACGCCTAGAACCCTGGTATGTGCAGAGGGACCAATGGTTGTACTACTGATCTTAATGGTAAAGTCACGAGTGGGGGATCGGGGAGGAGGAAATATTACAAGCTCGGTTTTGGAAAGTTTGAGTTTAAGGCCAGGTTCACATCTGTATGGTCATGCGGGCACGAGAGCCCATTCATTTGAATGGACACCCAAGCCCTGGGACATGCAGGGAAGAAGTCCCTGCATTTCTTCAGAAATTGCAGTCCGCATGGAAACCAAGGTTCCCAGTCTGGTTGAGATTTCCAGTGCGGACGGCAAATTAATTAATGGCATTAGAATTAATAGCACCCGCCCGCGGGTCCTGAGGGTGGTGGGGCTGCAGGTATTTGTGAGGGTTCCGCAGCGGCATCACCCACCTAACCAAGTCTAAGAGAGTGGTGTGACATCCATACTGATATTTCACTTAGTAGATTTGTGATACGTGAGGAGATTGAGGGGGTGAGCTGGGGAGTGGAGAGATAGATTCACCACACAGATTTGAAAGGTACGCAGTAAAAAGGTGCATCTGTGTTCATCCGGGTCTGTGCACACCTGTCCATGGATACCTTTCAAACCCAGCTACGGGCTGCCTGCACGCAGCTCCAATGTGCATACACAGGCTGCATAAATCAGCTCAGCATGGGGCCAGGTCTCAGTGCAAGTCTGAATGAGCCCATTAAGTGAATGGGTGCGCATTGGCTGTACGGATTCATCGCACGGATTTGAAAAGTACCAGAAAAACATGCACCTTCATTCGTCTGGGTCTGTGCACCCATCTCTGCATACCTATGAAACCTAGCTGTGCGGGGGAGTCTGTACAGCCGATGTGCACCCATTCACTCCTTATGAGCTGCCTGCGCACCACACAGCACTAGTGAGAACAGTGGCTAAATGGTTAGCACTTCTGCCTGGCAGTACTAGGATTGCTGGTTAAAATCCCAACCATAGCACCACCTGCCTGGTGTATGCATGTTCTCCCTGTGCCTGGATGGCTTTATGCCGGTTTCCTCCCACACTCCAAAGACATGCTCATAGGTTTATTGGATCCTGTTTAAAATGTCCCTAATATGTGTATGTATGTAAGTTAGGGACCTTAGATTGTACACTCCTTGAGGGGTTAGGGACTGATGTGGATGTATAAGAACTGTGTAAATTGATGGTGCTATGTAAGTTCCTGTAATCAATAAATAAGAAATATAAACAAGCATCTCTGCGCACCGTATAGTTCTGAGCTCTTGTGTGAACGCACCCTTCATAGTAACATGCAAAAAACACCAGCAAAGAAATGCAATTCATTAAACTCAGATTAAAACAGTTCAATGTGATAATAAACAAACAAGTGTTTACCTTTCTTATGAAAAGACGATGCAAGGTATCCTTTGTACATTTTCTTTCCTCCTCACACCGCTCTGTTTTGGAAGCTATTCTGATTCCATGAGTTTCAAAAGCAAAAACACTGGCCTTTGTCACGGAAACCTCCAGCCAGTAGCTGAAGTCAGTGGTCGTCGCCGTGGCAACCCTTCTGTATATGCACTTTAATTAGTCTTCCTGTTCAGTACTTTTTACCGCCCAAACTTCGCACTGTCACACTGCTCATCAGAATGAAAGTGCAGAGAGCAGAGCCATTATACAAGTCCCTGTCTGTGGTCACTAATCAGCTTAGCCTGCTTCTGTCTGATGTTCAGTAATCACCTGCACCTCAGAGCAGAGCCCCAACAATGGAGATCCTCCCTTCATTGGTAAACAGACTGGGGCAGCGTACATCGTATCCACCAACACAACCTGGAGACTGAATGTTGGTAGAAACTACAGCAAACCGCAGCAAGCAACACCATTCCTATTAGATATAACCGTAAATCACCAGCGCCAAAGAAATATGTATACAAAATTAAAATTAAATGCTGCTGCACATAAGTGCAATAAACATTAAAGAATATAGAAACTTCACAACCAGTGCAAATAATTAATATATACTAAATCAATAAATTGAAATAAAAAATATTAAATAATATAAAATATATAATATATATAGTCCCATTCCAAAATTTGTGAAAAATTGTGAAAAAAGTATATATATAAATATATATATAAAACTCAAGTGCCAAAATAAAAAATAAATAAAATATAAAAAATTCCAAACAAAAGTCCTTGTTCCAAAGATGTGTACTTCCACCAAAGATCAGTGCTATAAACCAAAATATACCGCACTCACCAGATTCTGGTGAAATAAACGCCTTTTAGGTATTTTAGGGATCCTAGACCCTTAAGTTAAGCCTCCAGAACTCCACTCCACCACAAGAGAACTTTCCTCCAACTTCCAACACCATGAGTTGTCAGTCTGCCCCTGGTTCCAGTACAGTTCTGTGCAGAAAAAAAACAACTTTTTTTTCTGAACCTGAGACTGACTGGAACTGACTGCACTGGTGGGAACTAGGGCCATTGGAATACATGGAAAACACTGTGCATGCATTTTTAATGTAGAAAGAAAAACACACTGGACTGCTTTTGGTGTGAACCAGCCCTTAGGGCTGGTTCACACCATAGAAACGCAGTCCGGATGTATTTCTGTATGCGTGTTTTTGACACGTTCCAGTTGATTTTTCCCTTCTCTTTTTCTTCAACTTAAAGACGTACATTTCGTTGCATTTTTGGTGCGCTCCAGTGCATTTTTGATGCATTTTATTGTGTTCCAGTACAGTTCAGTGCAGAAAAAATGCAGCATGTTCTACTTTTTTTTCTGGAACAGACCGCACTGGTGTGAACTATGCCATCGGTAACCATATAACCTACTATCAATGCGTTTTTGATGCAGAAAAAAAACATACTGGACTGTATGTGGTGTGAACTAGCCCTTAAAGTGAAAAACCGGAAAAATGGGAAAAAATACAACTCAACGCATCAAAAACGCACCAGAATGCATCAAAATGTGCATGCAGAAATGCAATCTCCAAATTCCTTTTTTTTTTTGTTATTGCTGTAATTCAACTTCCCGTTACACTAGGTCAGGGGTCTCCAAACTTTCTAAGCAAAGGGCCAGTTTACTGTTCTTCCGACTTTAGGGGGGCCAGACTGTAGCTGGTGGGAGTAGAAAATGCCCTGCGCAAAACTCATCAAAAACACGGCAAAAATGCATGAAAAACGCACTACAACCTTTTCTGTAGCGTTTCAATTAGAGTCTATAGAACTAAAAACACAACCTTTTGCTTTTAAAAAAGTCACTGATCCTTTCCAAAAAAACGCACCGGGTGAAAACATGGAGATGTGAACCTGTCGCATAGGAAATATGATTTTAAAAATTTCTGCAAAACGCAAAATGCTGCAAAAAATGCTTAGGTGTGAACCTAGGGTTAGAGAGGGTTTGACAGACAGTAAATGGCCTCCTCACCTCCTTTTTTAAGCCCTAAAAGCCCTCACCACTGCATTGCAACCACGTCCATTGCACACAGTTGCAGCGCAGCTCTATTCACTTGAATGGGTTGCGTTCAGTGGGCACTAGAGTACCAAATTGTTTTTCAAAAGTTCTACTTTCAAGGCTCATTCATACAGGCACACAGCCCTGTAGGACGTAAACAACCATTTGCTGCTACCTAGATTGTAAGCTCTAGCAAGCAGGGCCCTCTGTTTCCTCTTGTACCAAACTGTATTGTAATGCCGGCCATAGACGGGTCGAAAATCGGCAGATTTTACGGCCGAAAAAAAAAATCAGCCAATTTTCGCACAGTTAGTGGGTTAATTGGTGAGCCATTTTCGGGGTTTTTGCTGATTTTTTTTTATCGGGCATGTTGGAAAATTCGTGGCCGATTTTGACGATCGGACGATTTTCCCGGTAATGATGGGCAAATCGGCCAATCGTTTTACCGAAAAAATATCTGCGTATGAGCCGTGACCTGCAAGAAGAAGAAAAAAGAAGAATAATAAGAAGAAGAAGAAGAAAAAGAATTCCAGTCCGCTATTATATTTATAAGAAAGTCTTGCGGTTGCAACAAATGTATCCATTTGTATCCAAATAAAAACATTGTAATCCAAATAAGGTATTACAATGTTTTTATTTGGATACATTTGTTGCAACTGCAAGACTTTTTCATATAAAGTATAATAGCGGACTGGAATTCTTCTTCTTTTCTTATGTATTGCTGTCACATTGTATGGTGTGCTCCCCTGTCTCAGCAAGGGACAGAAGTTATGGGGTTAATGCTGGCCATAGACGGGTCGAAAATCGGCCAATTATTTTAACGTTGGTGAGAATGTCGGCTGATCAAACGACCGATTTATTTATTTTTTTAAATCGGCCGATGTTCGACCCGTCTATAGCCTGCTTCACTGTAATGTCTACCTTTATATTGTAAAGCACTTCACAAACTGTTGGCGCTATATAAATCCTGTATATTAATAATAATACCAATCTGTGCTGCGCACAGGCAGCCGGTATAAGTGAATGAGAGCATATCAGCTGTACAGACTTCCCTGCACATCTGTGCTTGACAAGTGTGCAGCATCGGGTACATGGAGATTTGGCATAACCCTTTGATAACGTGCATGCGCACGAAACGCGCCAGGGAGGAGCCTGTTGTAATGACGTCACTCCATCTTTGTGAGTGTCATTATGCCATTTTGTTCCCACGTGGATGTTTTCTATGACTTTACTAAATTAATTACTGCACCATAAGCGCTCCTTTTCTGTGGCTCGTTTTGGAAGCTATTCCCTTTAAGGTGGGCTGTGTTTGCTGTTTTATGCCTACGGTGGAAAGGTCATCCCTTAATATAGTGTGAGGCCAGTGTTATTCATTTCCATACTGTGAGCATTTTGGTGGACGATTCTTACCTGTGGAGGAGTTTCTGTCATCTTTCAATGCACATTTAATATGCGCTTCTGGTGACTGCATTCATGAGAAGTAATTTATCACGGAGTCCCTCTTCGCCTTCTATCACGGATATATATTGGACTTTTTGAGATTTGTGCTTGGATGATTTTATTCAGCATATATGTTGGATTATTCACTACTGTCACTAATAACAGTGTTTTTGATCACTTTTTTCTCTGTCATTCAGCGTGACACATATGAACTATTATTCACTATAGCGCCATATTCAGAGCGCCTCACATACATTTTTGTGTATTGTCACTTAATTTATTAGCAATTTGCCTGTTATCAACATTTAATATGGCGCTGCATTTTACGTTTTACGTGCTTTTGAGGCTACAGAGGGCTGTCCTTTATGCAGGCTGCTTTTTTCCTCCTTTTACGAGTGCATGGATATACATACACAGGCTCTACGCCCAGGTCCGTGCACCTGTCCCTGCGTACCTGTCCCTGCGTACCTGTCCCTGTGTACCTGAGCTGGGGAGTCCATACATCTAATACGCTCTCATTTACTTGTATGGGCTGCCTGCACACAGCTCAGCGGTAGCAGAAGTAAACACATGGCTCTTTGCGCTCTCTGAGGCTGTGCGCCCATGTGAATGAGCCCTAACTAGATAAATAGAGTTGTTCAGATTTACTGATAAAAATTTGGTAATAATATCTGCAACAGTTCAGCTAAGAACCCCCCCCCCCTCCCCCGAACACTGCACACATCAGTCTCTGGTTAATGGGGGCCTATTGTAATTCATGGTTAGGGATTTGCATATTCCTGAGGTAACAAAGGGTCTAGGTTTGTAAACATGCACCTCTCATTCATGGTCTGTTGTAAAAAGTAAGTCCTCCCCTGAAAACAGGATCTCTAACTGACTTTCTTAACAGTGAGAGTTGATTTCCTGTGGTGACAACAATTCATAACTGCCAAGAGCAGGATTTTTGTAGCAGGATCCTCTGGGTACTAACTGTCCCATGTTCTGTCCCTTGCGACACTATACACCATCCCTGTTGTGTTTGGTTTGAGCCCGGGTTCACACTGATGCGGTGCGAAATTTGCAGCGTTTTCTGTGAGAATTCCGCATCGCATCAGATTCACACCCCGTTCATGAGAATCGATGCAGGTGTGTATGTTAAGGTAACAACACCCCGAAATCGGTCTGCAAAATGCGGTGCAATGTGCAGAATCGGATCGCATAGGTGTGAATACCCATGCAATCTGATTCTAGTGCGGACCCAAGAAAGAGTCCTGTACATTTTTGGTGTGGTTGTGGTGCGATTGGAGCCATACATAATATATGGCTCCAATCTCACCGCACACAAATCGCATGTGATTTGCACAGGAATGCAGTGCGGCTCCTGTGTGAATCACATGCGATGTACCCACCGCACATATGTGAACCTAGCCTAAATGGTCTTAGAGCCCTTCACACCTGTGAGTTGCTTTATTGCGTAAACATGCGTTTTACATGTGTTGCGTTAGGAAGCCCATTCATTTTGTATGGACCGCTCATCAGCAAAGATGCAGTATGCCACACTTTTCTTAACGCACCAAACCGCAAAGCAGTGCACAGATTCACATCTGTGCGCTGTTCTACGTTACAGCTCATGGTCGTTGCAGTGCTATTAAAAATGAATGGGAACATGCACTTCTGTGTGTTTGTAGCAACTTAACAGTGTGATTCCAGCCTTAAAAGAAAAATTTGGGGTTATAAAAAAACAAACAAACAAACAAACAAACATCTATGTACACCTCTATGCTGCTATGCTGTAGGATCAGTGTAATGCTGCCTCACTGGCTCTAAGACAGAGAACTGGTCAATCACCACTGATCGCTCAGCTCTTGGTCTTCTTGAATAGGAGAGGAGTGAATGTCAGTCACTACTCTCTGCTCTGTTCCTTCAATGCTCGCTGGAGTGCTGGGCTGGAGAGGGGTGGGAGCAGCTGGCTTCTGCTCTCTGCCCTGTGCGGTGAGCCAGAACCAGCTGTCAATCAGGCATCTGGGTGGATCCCGACAATATGGTTGGGATCCGCCTGGAGCGGTTTAGTGACATCAGCTAATTCTGGGTCACAGGAGAGCAAAAATAATTCAAAAGAGATGTGTCACCAAAAAGCTTTGGCTTTACTTCTCTTTTGATCACTATTTGTACTAATGATAGAAAGAAAATGTGTAGCCGATACGCATGTGCCTACTGTACAAATGAGGTCCGAGCGCTCTTCATATTCAAAGATTCCTTCTGTGTTCAAGATACAAAGCCTCTTCCTCACAACCCTGGGCTGCGGTTGTGGGGGTCTGTAGGGGGTGACATATCGGAATCTGGAAGACCCCTTTAACAAGGGGGCCCCCAGATCCCAGCTCTGCCTCTTGTAAATGAGTAGGTTGTATATAGTACCCCTACCAATTCACCAAAAAAGTGTAAAATGTGAATAAAAAACACAAGTTTTTGACAAGCCGTTTATTAAAAAAAAAAAGCTAAAAAAGTTGTTCCATCGTTGTAATCCATTGTTAATCATGACATCCAGCGTTTATTAGCCAAAATAAAAAAAACCCTGATGACCACTGACCCGTCCACACCCGCTGAGCACTTGCCGCTTCTGACAGTTGCCGGTTAGATGTAAACAACTGGGCGGAGCTACTGCTCTGATTGGCCAAATGTGGTCAGGTGCACTGCTTTGGCCAATCACCGTGCACTGTCAGAGTGCAGTACATTGTGGGGCGCAGTGGGTGAACACATGAACGGCCGATGTTCGAGTTGAACTTACGTTCGACTCGAACATCAAGCCCATCACTAATAGACACACAAAGGAGAGAAGCCACAGATATAGAGATACAGATGCAGATGAATGGCGAAGACCCAGGACAGCATGACTGCAGGGATGATCTGCCAATACAAGTGAAGGGATGGACGCTGCTCAACTGACCCCAGGAGTCCAATGTTAAGGAATATTAAGAAATGGCCTCAGCTGCTGTTTTGGCCACACCTTCTGATGCGTTTCATCCCACCCACTGGGGCTTGGTCACAGAAGGATGATCTTGTAGATAGTATTTAGTAGGTCCCCACACATGGTTTCCAAAGTTTCCTTTTTCCACACATCTAATACAAAGAGGAGAGGTGGTGATGACTAGTGCTGTGCTGTAGTTCTTCTATAGGAACATCCATAAATTGGGCTTCAGTCTGGGGAGGTGCTACAGCCAGCAAATGTGTTAAAATGTGCTTTTATTTCACAGCCACATCCCAGATCTGAGTGGCACAAAGTGCACTGCCTAGGCGACCAGTGCTACATGCACTGGTCTCTTCTAGGATTCAACAAGGGGATTCAAGATTGCAAGTTCTAACGATACTTCTTCAAACATAGAAGGAATCTTTGATTGTGGTAAATGCTTGAACCTAATTTTTACTGGTCTTTGGGTGTTATTCTGCATGACATGGGAAGGAGAGGAGGGCAGTGCCGGGACAAGGTCATCCAGCGCCCAGGGCAAAGATGCCAAACTGCACCACCCCCTCTCACCATTTATGGTGTGCAAACTTAAAGTGTTACTAAACCCACAACTGTAAAATCAGTCTGTATTTGCAGTAAAGCATGCTTGTTATACTCACTGTGGAACCTAAGGGGTTAATCTTCCACATTGTGTAAAAAAAGCTGTTTGATCCTGTCTTCTCTGATCCTCCCCTTCTACCGTCCCAAATCCATCTACTGATAGTACAGAGTTCTAGGAGTCACTCTGCACATGCTCAGTTTAGTGTGTATGGCTAGAAAGTTTTTCTTTTCTTCTTTGGGAGAGTGCATGTGATCAGCACAGGGCCAATCAGCACTGTCCAGAGGTAGGGTCAGAGGTTATGTGGCCTCAAAGGACAATCAGAGCAGAATGATAACTCCTCCTACAAGCTTTAACCAGTGCTTGGCTGGACACTGATAGAAGTCACAAGACTGCTATATACTGCTGATGAGAAAAGGTATTTTTCAGTTTATATTTACTAAATTAATTGCATTTCCATGTTCTGTGTACTTTGGGAGACCAGATATAGTGAATGCAGGGTCCTGGGTTTAGTAACACTTTAAGGAAGCCTACGCCAATCAGCCACTGATTTGTCAAAAATCACTGCCACTGTCACTACTCAGCCTTATAAGAGAAGGAAGGCGCCCTCCATTCCTATAGTAAACAATTGCGCCCAGGGTAGCCGCGCCTCCCGTCCTCCCCTTGTCCCGGCCATGGAAGAGGGGGTCATCATCTGAAGGTTGCAACAGCCACTATCTCTTTAGTCAAGACATCTTAACTCTGAGCTCCACTTTTTGGTACTTTTATGTGCCTAATAGCAAATCCAGCCTTGCCCCCCTCCTTTTTGCCCATTTGTTCATAGCATACACATCTCAAAGTGCATGGGGGCTATCTGTAAAAAAAAAAAGGAAATGATAACAAAAGTGAGGTTGATGGCCATAGTGCCCAATCAAATTCCTCCTTTCATTTACCCAAAGAAAAAAAAAACCAAATATGATATCTGATTGGCTACTATTGACAGCCCCCTATATAGCAATACAGAAACAAAATTACATGAATATACAAATAAAACTGCTTAGTATTTTCTGCATTGCTGTATAAGGATTTTCATGGCCACAGCGGGAAACCCATTCTAAGAAATAAAAGCGACTAAACAAGTGATGGAACATGATGAACATGAGTCTTGAGACCCTTCTTGTCTTTTGAGGACCTTGGAATATTTTTGGAGCTTTTAGAAGATCTCATATGGATACAGAGGGTAATAGTATCTAATATTGGTGCTGGTGGATACACAGTATTGCAGTTTCACTGAGTGGTCACCGTTTATTCACATGTGCACGGAAGAGATATACACATATATAGTGTTTGCACATTTTTGTGTTTGCACGGAGAGAATATATTATGTACTAAAACTATGCACTAGATTTCTAAAATTTGTTTTTCTCGAGGTATTACGGGATGAAAAAAGAATTTCTTATGACTGGATGAATTTAATTTGGAAATTTGGACAATTTTTTGGACACTAATTCTGTTGGACACTAATTTTTGTTTATATTGGGACTTTTGGGACACTTTGTATTGGACTTTTTATTTATTTTTTTATTTATTTTTTATTTATTTATTTATTTTTAATTTGAATTTTATGATTATATTGAAGTGTTTGGATTTTATTATATTCATTTATTTATTTGAATTTGTTTTCAAAAAGGTTATAATAAAGTGATGGAACACTTCAAGTAACTGTTATGTCACTGTCACTGAGCAGGTTTATTGATTTTCTCAGCCTTAGGCCTCCCACCAGTTCCTCACTGATCTCTTGAGGGACTCTCACAGCACAAATGAATCCTTATTCACAATAATTACTAGATACAATATCTATGGAAGTCGTGTCTTGGTCCCAGAAGATCCAAACAACTTTGCCAGAAAATAGAAAATTTGCCAGAACTTTGCCAGAAAATTTGCCTGAATAGCAAGAAAAATACCAAATAGCCTAAAACCATGTTCACGACACCAATGAAGCAAGCTGGATGAATGAAAGTATACTTTACAGTCATAAGGAGCTGGTATTTCAGAGCCTGCATATGGCCTACACCGGGTGTCGGCAACCCGCGGCTCCAGAGCCGCATGCGGCTCTTTTTCACCTTTGCTGCGGCTCCGGAGCACACTGCCCACCAGGCGACAGGCAATAGGGTTGCCGTAGCTCAGTGGTCGGCGAGCCGCGGCTCTTTACACATTTTAATGCGGCTCTTCTGTGTGCCGGGCGCCCGCTCCCCTCCCTCCTCTCGGGCGGCCGCCCCAAAAGTCAGGACTCTGCAGCTAGCCCAGCAATGGGCAAACTACGGCCCGGCGGACCTTTTAATCTGGCCCGCGGAGCGTGGCAAACATTGGCTTTCAGGATGTAGGCGGGGCAGCGTGACGAACGCCTCTCCTCTCACAGTCTGCCCTGAAGACCGGAACGGCGCGGGAACACGGCGAGAGGAACACGCGGAGCAAAGGTAAGTGAATTGACACAATATGGGGAATGAATTACTATAGGGGGGATGAATTACTATATGGGGGATGAATTACTATATGGGGGATGAATTACTATGGGGGATGAATTACTATATGGGGGATGAATTACTATATGGGGGATGAATTACTATATGGGGGATGAATTACTATAGGGGGGATGAATTACTATATGGGGGATGAATTACTATATGGGGGATGAATTACTATAGGGGGGATGAATTACTATGTGGGGGATGAATTGCTATGTGGGGGATGAATTACTATATGGGGGATGAATTACTATGGGGGATGAATTACTATATGGGGGATGAATTACTATGGGGGATGAATTACTATATGGGGGATGAATTACTATATGGGGGATGTATTTTCAGTTTTAAAAATGTGGCTCTCAAAATAAATTTCAATCGTGGTTTTGGCGAGATTTGGCTCAGTTGAAAAAAAAGGTTGCCCACCACTGACCTAAGGCTATGATTGTGATTATGACAATACACTGTGGCCCTGATTAACTCTTTGCTTACTGGGCCCTTAAACCCCCTTCATGACCAGAGCGCTTTTTACAATATATGCAGTGTCGGATTTGTTTTAAATGTTGCAATGGTTTTGCGGCTCCCAGTCTTTTTTTCCCTTCAGAAACGGGTCCAAGTGGCTCTTTATGTCTTAAAGGTTGCAGACCCCTGGCCTACACAGACCTAGGCTGGCTGGAACAAGCCCTGGTTAGGAATTCTGTTAACCACTTCCTGTCAGGACACTTTTACCCCCTTCCTGACCAAGGCAATCTTCAGCTTTCAGCGCTATCACGCTTTGAATGACAATTGCGCGGTCATGCAACACTGTACCCATATGAATTTTTTACCATTTTTTTGAGACAGATACAACTTTATTTTGGTGGTATTTATTCACTGCTGGGATTTTAATTTTTTTTGCTATGTAAATGAAAATGTCCAAAAATTTTGAAAAAAAGTGTTTTTCTTATAAAATTGTGCAAATAAATAATATTTCATCATAAATCTTGGCCAAAATTTATTCCGTTATCTTTTTAGTAAAAAAAAAAAAAAAAACTAAGCCAAATTAGTTTATAAGCAAAAATGATAATTTTTAAACTTTTTTTTTACATTTTTATTTTTTTTTTATATTATTATTTATTTATTTATTTATTTTACATACTGTCACCCTAGCAGTACAGTGTCACTATGGTGACACTGTACTACTTTTCGGGGGTGATGAAGATTCTTTTTTTTTTTACACTGATTGCTTTTACACCCATATAGGATGTAAAAGCAATCATTTCTCTTTCTCTCTGTCTGCATTCTTGCAGCCATTGAGAACTACTGAGTGAGCTGTGATTGGTCACAGCTTGTCACATGGTACAAGGCTGTTGTGAATAGCCTTGTACCATGTGACCTCTGTGATCATTCACAGATTGCACACATAGTAAGCAATGATGTCAGAAGTGACATTTTGCTTACTACTTTGCATGTGATCACTGATTGGCCAATCAGTGATCACATGATCGGGACCTCGTACAGAGGTCCCGTCCAACGATCAGTGTTTCACTGTGTCCGGAGGACACAGTGGGCACCAGATTGCGGTGCTGCACACTCCCGGGGAGTGCGCACAAGCAGGGTGCAGGGAGTGCCACCGTCCGGCCGTTTATATACAACGGCCAGTCGGGAAGTGGTTAAGCCAGCGCACTAAACCTTTGCTGTGTTCACTAACACTAGTACATTCTGCCCTCCTGGAATTGTTCCATGCAGAAAATCACAGCAGGTGCAGTGCAGTTAAGTACAGTCAGAATTCTTAAACCCTGATGAAGGGGGACTGTGTTGGATTTATTCTGCTGTGAATCAATTTTATCATTAACTGCATTGCCAGGTAGGGGGGCGCGTGTATCGCCCTACCGGTGCCGCCTTTTCTATAGCATAAATACTGCTACAGGGCGGCAAGGCTGCGAAAGATCACTCATATATACATGATTTTGCATTTCCGGGTAGGGGGCGCACGCACCGACCCTACCTGCGCCGCCCTACCTGCGCTGCCATTTGTGGCTATGGCTGTTGATCACCGGGTCCCGGCCAGAGATTCCCCATCGGCACCCGGTGATCACTGAAGAACACTGACAGAGGAGAGGTCTGTATGTAACCACTACAGATCTCTCCCCTGTCAGCTCCTGCATGCTCCTGCATGCTGCTTTGTTTTGCTCTGCATAGCAGAGAAATAAAAAGCAGCATGCTTACACAGTAAATCACACACTGCACACACAGTAAAACAGCACACAGTTAACCCTTTGATCGCCCCAGATGTTAACCCTCTCCTGCCCAGTGTCATTAATACAGTGTCAGTGCTTTTTTTCACACTGATCACTCTATTAGTGTCACTGGGGATGTCAGTGGCAGTTAGTCAGTGTCAGAATGCCCGCCGCAGTCCCTCTAAAAGTCTGATTGCTGCCATTAATAGTATTTTTTTCAAAATTGTCAGTCTTTATTTTTTATAGAGCATAAAATAAAAAACCGCAGAGGTGATCAAATACCACCGAAAGGAAGCTCTATTTGTGTTGAAAAAAAGGACATATATTTCATTTGGGTGCAGCGTTGCATGACCACGCAATTGTCAGTTAAAGTAACACAGCACTGTATCGAAAAAAAATGGCCAGGTCAGGAAGGAGGGTAAATTCTCTGGAGGGCAAGTGGTTAAATTACTTTGGACTCTAGGCTATTTGTTTGGCACACTTATCAGATTGTATGTATGTTGATTCTCATCTCTAGGTCCTTTCCCATTTCCTGGAGGGGGTCCCCAATTTGAGGAGTGCTGACAAAGTTTTTTTGCCCAGTTACAATTCCAATAACCCTTAGAAAATCTGAATCCAGCTCCCCGTCTCTTCTTGTGTCTGCTCTTCCCAATTTGACAGCCAATTTGACAGCCTTGCGTTTGGGGATGGTTGGGACTTGTTGGGGCTGTGTTTATGCAGCTGCTGCTTCCCAGTAGACATGAATGGGCTGCCGGCATGCAGCACCTGGAGCCAAGAAAAGAATAAACAAGGAAGGCATTTATTGGATATAGATGTCAGTGCCCATCTGAATTTGGCCTTAGAAAAACATCATCTCTCTGCTAAAGAAATTTTAGTAAATCTTTAACTCTTCTGCTGCCAATGACTTACGGAGGTGACAACAGGGGGTTTTACACATACTCCCAACAGCTGCAGCCACTGGGAGTGTGTGTGTATCTGACAAGCTGACTGTCAGCTGTCAGGTGGAAACAATCCGGTGGCTGTATAGATACCTGATCACTTGTAAATTATTATTATTATTATACAGTATTTATAAAGCGCCAATAGTTCGCTCAGTGCTGTACATTACAGAGGGGGACAGAACATGTGACAGAACAATACCAATACAATGCAAAACATGTAAATACCCCTGACCCCACATAGATGCACCTATGAACTTATATGCATGCATTGGAGGTGTCTACACATGAAAATGTTGATACCACTACACATGTTACATATTGCCATGCACCTCAGAGCTCCTGGGTAACTCTGAACTGATAACATGTAGGGGCTTTTAAAGCGTTGCCTATAGAAAATATAGAGTATTCAAGTTTTTTGCAATTTCATGGGAGCAAGCAATTTTAAGGTTTGACATGTTGGGTATCTAATTACTCAGCACAATCTCATCTTTTATATATTGGGTAATTTATTGCATTTTTGTGCCATAATATTTACTATAGGATATTTTCTACTGAAGTTTTGCATTTCCTAAACCACTACACTAATATCGTGTAACATAAAATAACTGGAACTACCACCATTTTTTTAAACAAAAAAAAAAAACTCTCTGGCTCTCTAGCTCTGGCAGTGAAAGGGTTAAACACAGCACTATTGTGAAATAGCTAATCAAATAAAAATAATGTGGCATTCCCTGCTTCAAATTCCCCAGGAAGGTCTGCAGAGTGTAATCTGTCAGAATGACGTGGATTCTCACTAGGCTTAATAAACACATTTGAACAGTTCCTTCTCAAAGTCCTGCACTGCGTTCTTGTTTTATTTATTTTCAGGATAGACAAACAATACCCTTATTTACATGTATCTATTTCAGGTAATTATATAATGATGTCAATTTACGCAGTCCTTTACATATATATTGTACATTCACATCAGTCCCTAACCTTCAAGAGGCGTACAAGGTCCCTAACTTACATTCATACATACACATACTAGGGCTAATTTAGACAGGAGCCAATTTACCTTCCAGCATGTCTTTGGTGTGTGGGAGGAAACCGGAGTACCCCGAGGAAACTCACGCAAGCACAGGGAGAACATGCAAACAGGATTCCAACCAACGACCCTAGTACTGCCAAGCAAAAGTGCTAACCGTTTAGCCACTGTGCTGCCTATATTATGCCTCATTCACCCTTGTGAATAAGGATGGAGTGGATTCCTGCGGCTGGAATCACAGGTGTCTGCGAACAGCTGCGGTGGCAATTCTATACAAAGCAATGACAGGCTGATAGTTGTGGCTGTCTGCACTTTCGCACTTTCGCATATATCTGTACATCCAGCGGTAAACTACAGCTAGGGAAAGATGACCGGATCTGGATGCAATCTGTCTTTGGAGTGAAATATGGAGGCTGCCACTGCTGATTTCTCATTCTATGTAATTCTGTCTGGCTGTCGTTCGCCTGTCATAGGCCCCTTTCACACAGGGCGCCCTCTAGGGTTGCCACCTCATCCTTTTAAACCTGAACACATTAATTACACAGGTTCACAGAAAAGGAAAAGTTCACCTTTCGTAACATGTTACACCCTTATTCAGAGTGTAACATGTACCATGTTACGTTTGGACTGCCCACCCCTCCCCCCGATCCCCATTGTGACAGCTAGCGGGGGATCTTCTCCTCCACTAACTGCCACAATTTAAAAAAACACAGCCAAGCGGGACTCCACATCGCTCATTCGCATTATTCTGTGAATGGGAAAACTACAAGTTCTGACAGCCTTTGCAGCTGTTGGCTTGTACTTTTGAATCAGCCTTTCTGTCAGTATCTGCTTGCTTGTACGGGATGTACGAGTAATGCAGGCCATAGACGGGTCGAAAATCGGCCACTTTTTCAGCCGAAAAAAAAATTGGCTGATTTCCGCACCGTTAATGGGTTAATTGGTCTGCCATTTTTCGGGGTTTTGGCACATTTTTTTTATCAGTGCAGTTGGAAAAAAAATCAGCTGATTGGCCGATTTTCCCAGCAATGATGGGCAAATCGGCCAATCGTTTTACCGATAAAAAATCTGCGCATGAGCCGTGACCTGCAAGAAGTAGAAAAAGAAGGAGAAAAAGAAGAATAAGAAAAAGAAGAATAAGAAAAAGAAGAAGAAGAAGAATTCCAGTTCGCTAATATATTTGACATGAAAAAAGTATTGCGGTTGCAACTATGTATCTATTTGTATCCGAATAAAAACATCTGTATCCAAAATGGATACAAATAGATATAATGTTGCAACTGCTATACTTTTTAATGTCAAATATAATAGCGGAGCTCTCTGCAAGGGACAGAAATAATTAAATGCCGGCCGTAGACGGGACGAAAATCAGCCAATTTTTGTTACAGTTGGTAACGTCAGCCTATTGAACAACCAATTTTTCTTTTTTTTTTTTTTAAAATGGCCGGTTTTTGACCTGTCTATGGCCTGCATTGGAAAATACACTGACAAGTCAAGGGGAGACCTGCATGGCACCAGCGATCTGCTGATTGCTGGTGCAATGCTTTAGAGTCTCCAGAAACATAAAATTATAAATGCACATTTTTTTACCTGCAAAAAAAGTGCATTATTTTTTGTTAAAAGGTGACCTTATCCTTTAAAGCGGAGTTCCACTCAAAAGCGGAAGCTCTGCTTATTTGCCTCCTCCCCCCTCCACTGCCATATTTGGCACCTTTTGGGGGGGGAGAGGAATGGATACCTGTTTTTGACAGGTACCCGCTCCCACTTCCGGCTCAGTTTACCATGGCGAAGTGAGCTGAAAGTTCGGCCCCATCCTCCTTCCCGCAGTCTCCTGGGAACTTTCACACTGCCAGAGCAATTAGGAGGTGCAGTGCGACACGAGCATGCAAAGTGGGCACCAGGCTGTGAAGCTGCAAGCTTGAGAAGGGGAGAAGGGACGGCGCGGGTGAAAACATCGCTTGACCCTGGTACAGGTAAGAGGAGATTGGGACCTTTCCGTCAGTACCGGACATATGTGCCGGGAGCGCGCAAGGCTTGCGCTCTCAGCACGTTTTTCTTAATTGCATGCAAATGTGCGGCCACTCGGCGTCAAGGCCCAAACGCCGAGAGGCCGCACATTTGCATGCGCTTGGCGAGAACAGGCTAAACTCATTTGGAGGTTATTCACTAAAACTGGAGAGTGCAAAATCCGGTGAAGCTCTGCACAGAAACAAATCAGCTTCCAGGTTTTAGTTCAGGCTCACACCTATGCATTTGCCATTGCGCTTTCCAGAAACGCACAGCAGTCCATTTACTGTGATTTCCTATGGGACAGGTTCATGTCTCCACGTTATCACCCAGTGCGTTTTTTGGAAAGGGTCAGGGACTTTTGAAAATGCAAAACGTTGTTTTTGGTTCAGTAGACTTCAATGGAGAGGCAGCAGAAATGCATGCAGTGTATTTTTGATGAGTTTTACATTTTGACTTTTAATCTGCCCAGTTGGAAAAATAAACGTGCAAAAAATTCAAATCGTACTGCAGAAATGGATCAAATGCAAACAGCATAGGTGTGAACCTAGCCTTATTGTCAAAGCCTAATTGAAAAATTGAACTTAGAAGCTGATTGGCTACCATGCACAGCTGCACCCGTAAACTTGTCTTAGTTAGGGTCCTTTCCCCATATGTTCATTTTTCATCTGTTTGTTGTTGGATGAAAAACGGACACCCATGTATTTCTATGGACTAGTGAATGTAAACGGATGATCATCTGTTGAGCATCGGAGCGGACGCAAACCTATCATATGCTTGTCAACGTGTATCAGAGGAGAGATCCCCCACTAAGCAAGCGGATCTGCTAAACGAGTCTGCCCCGTGTGGAAGGACCCTAAGGTCATCGCTGGATGCACACTGTCCGTGCCCAGGGTCGGTCAGAGGCGCTATTCGCATCTAACCATTCATACAGTTAGTGGTTATGTTCAAACTGTGGTCTTGCCAGCCATTGATTTACACAAAGTACAGATCCTAGGGCCCCCATTGATGGCTGCTGCTGGTCTCGCAATGTATAGGTAAGTAGGCAGTGTTTAGAACCACCGGCAAGAATCTACTACTTTTCACTGGCAGTCATCCCTGGCTGTCACTGGCTACATGAGAGCAGCCTAAATAATTTTTTTTAATATTGCCTTTCAAAAATATTTCCAACGGCGCGTTGATTTAAATGTTGGACAATTGCAGTAAAGGTAACAAGAAACTGGAGTGTACTATTCATTGCTTAATTTTTATAAAAGCAGTTAAACAACTGAGCATACGGAAAGAATACATTTTAGAACAAAAAGCAAAGAAGGGTTAAAAAATCCACTTCTGTTGTAGCTGCATGGCTGGTAATAGAGCTGTGAGTATTTTATTGGTCATAGCAACTGTAACTATGGACAGATTCGGAGCATCATGCAAGATAGGTCAGTTTTGTAAACCCTCTAGCATCATCAAGAAATTCTACTATCCAAAGTGACAGATTAGAAAGGAGTCGAGATTGTGCTACCATGTACTCCATTCCCACTGCGATGAGAACCTTCACGTGCCTTCCCGCATACTGATGTGCTGGGAATACCTCGGAAACTCGACAACCATTGTGATCTTCACACTTTTATACCACGATCCCAGAGAAAGGCAGAATTCATTTATTGCATTTGTTTTCAGAAAATCATCTTTTCGGTAGTGTTGATGACAATCTAATAGTCTGGCATGGTACAATCTAAGACCGAGTGCACAAGGTCTTACAATGTAAATGGTGGTCGTATTTCAATGCCTGGGAGACAGATGCGGTATAGCCCGTCCCTAGTAATGAATGGCTGTACGCTAGTTGTACCTGGTTATACGCCAGTTGTACCTGGTTATACGCCATGCTTGTGTAATCACACATTGACATAAATCCCTGTACATGAGATGCGTGCGTCCGGGGACATACATCCGAGTTCATGTTTATGCAAGCAATAGGTGTATATTCACATACCGCTAGCGCATGGCAGTTATTACTATAGGTGGCTGTATAATGAAACTGGCCAATTAAATTAATTGGCTGCACACTGATGATATCACCAATTAACCATTTTATTCCAGGGATAAAGGTTCACAGCATGTTAATGTGCCTGTCTATCCTCCTCCTGCTGCAATACGTTTCACCTGCAAAAGCACTTAAAGTGACTGTAAATCTCAGACATGAAATATGAACAAAGCATATCCCTCTATAGTGTGTGTACTTGCCTCAGTTCAGGCTCCATTCACATCTGAGCATAGCATTTTTCAGCGTTTTTCGTGCGATTTTTCATACATATTTTACTAGGATTTTACAGAGATTTTTGCACTGTTTTGTGCATTTTCTCACAGCATTTTTAGCCATTTTTGAGCTTTGAAGTTTTTGTTATTAGCCAATAGAGAAAAATATTATCTATTGCATCATTTGTAGCTAGGTTGTTCTGTTTTTTTAGTTTTTCCATCAGCTTTTAGTTTTATTATTATTATTAATTTATTAATTTTTTGTTTTTTGTTAGGGTAAGGGTTTAGAGTTAAGGTTAGGTTAGGGTTAGGATTAGGGGTTAGGGTTTGGGTTAGTAATTTATTATTTTTTTTTAATAGTATTTTATTCATAGTATTTAATTTATTATTTTCTTATTATTTATTCATTTATAGCATTTTATTTATTATTTTCTTATTATTTATTTATGTATTTATTTATTTATCTGTTAGGGTTAGGGTGATAATAATACTAATAATAATAATAATAATAATAATAATAAATAAATGCCTAAACCAGAAAAAATACATTATTATTAATAATAATAATAATAATAATAATAAATACATGTAAAATACACAAATAAATAAAAATTATCATAAGTAAATAATTGTAATAATACAGTAATAATAATTAACCCCTAATCTTAACCCCCTAAAACCTAAAAAAGTAATAAAAGAATAATATCAATAATTTAATTGGTATTATTATTATTATTATTATTATTATTATTATTATTATTATTAATAATGTCTTTTTTTGTTCGAGTGTTTATTATTATTGTTAATCATTTATTTCATATATTTTAAGGTAAGGTATTAATTATTAGTTAGTTATTTATTTATCTATCATTTTTTTATTTCTATGTGTATTTACTTTGTTTATTTTACATTTATTTATTCATATATTATTACTCTTTTTTTTTTTTTTCATCTGAGCAGAAAATCGCACAAAACGTGTGCAAAAATGCACCAATAGCGCATTTTTATACTTTTCTGTGAGAATAAAAACACACTAAAAACGTACAAATCTGCCCAATTTAAGCTACGAAGGTAGCTCCAAAACGTTTTTGAGCTTCAGGCATTCTGCTTCAGGTAACTTGGAGTGGAGATATGAATAATCTAGAGTAATATAGATTTTTTTCTCCCTGAGCATTGGGGCTTTGAGCTTTGTGCTACAAAATGCTCAGGTGTGAATGGGGTCTAAGAGCACTAAGTGTAATTTCTGTCTGCTGCCTCATTCCCCTGCTACCTGCATGAATCACTTTTGACTGATTTTCCTGACACCAAGAGAAAAAAAGTGACAGGGAAGGGAACCTCCAGCACACAGCTTGTGACCGACAGCCTCAGCTTTGTTCCTGCATGCTGTGTTGGGGGGGGGGGGGGTGTTCCTTTCCTCCAATCAGCTCTCACAGAGCTCTGCAGAGTGTAACTTCAGCTCCCCACCTCCTGCTTTCTGAATGCTCAGGCAAGCTGTATAAATTATGCACTTTGAAAAGCTGTAGAGAAGAGAATGCTCAGACAAACAGTTACAACGTACAGTTAGGTCCAAATACATATTTGGACACAGGCACAATACTTTTGGCTCTGTATGCCACCAAAATAAATTAAAACAAACAATCCAAATTAATTTGAAGTGCAGACTTTCAGCTTTAATTCAAGGGGTTGAACATAAATATCAAGTACAAATTTTAGGAACTGCAACCATTTTTATACACAGTCCCTCCATTTTCAGGGGCTCAAATGTAACTGGTCAAATGAATATAATCATAAATAAAATGTTCATTTTTAATATTTTGTTGAGAATCCTTTACTGGCAATGACTGCCTGAAGTCTGGAACCTATGGACATTACCAAAGACTGGGTTTCCTCCTTTCTGATGCTTTGCCAGGCTCTAACTGCAGCTGTCTTCAATTATTCTTTGTTTGTGGGTCTTTCTGCCTTTAGTTTTGCCTTCAGCAAGTGAAATGCATGCTCAACTGGGTTGACATCAGGTGACTGACTTAGCCATTGCAGAATATTCCACTTTTTTTCCTTCTAAAGCTCCTGCGTTGCTCTTGCAGTGTGTTTTGGATCATTGTCCATCTATACTGTGAAGCCCCGTCTAATCAACTTTGCAGCATTTGGCTGAATCTGGACTGACAGTATCTCTAAACTCTGCAGAATTCATCCGGCTGCTTCTGTCACATCAATAAACACCAATGACCCAGTGCCACTGGAAGCTATGCATGCCCATGCCATCACACTGCCTCCACCATGTTTTACAGATGATGTTGTGTGCTTTGGATCATGAGCTGTTCCAAGCCTTCTCCACGCTTTTCTTCCCGTCATTCTGGTATAGATTAATCTTAGTTTCATCCATCCAAAGAATGCTTTTCCAGAACTGGTCTGGCTTTTTTTGATGTTTTTTGGCAAAGTCTAATCTGGCTTTTTTATTCTTCAGGCTTATGAATGGTTTGCACACCTTGTGGTGAACCCTCTGTATTTGTTCTCGTGAAGTCTTCTCTTGATTGTAGACTTTGACAATGATGCGCCCACCTCCTGCAGAGTGTCCTTCACTTGTCTGGATGTTGTGAATTATTTTTTTTTTTACCATAGAGAGGATCCTGCGATCATCCACCACTGTTTTCTTCCGTGGACATCCATGCCTTTTTGTGTTGCTGAGCTTACCAGTGCATTCTTCTTTCCTCAGAATGTACCAAACTGTTGATTTGGCCACTCCTAATGTTGCTGCTATCTCTCTGATGGATTTCTTTAATTTTTTTGAAGCCTTACAATGGCCTGTTTCACTTGCATAGACAGCTCATTAGGATGCATGATGTAGGTTCACAGCAATAGATTCCATATGCAAATACCACACTTAGAATCAACTCCAGACCTTTTACCTGCTTAATTGATGAAGAAATAACGAAGGAGTAGCCCACACCTGGCCATGAAACAGCTTTTGATTCAATTGTCCAATTACTTTTGGTCCCTTGAAAAAGGGGGAAGGCTACTCGTAAGAGCTGTAATTCCTACACCCTTCCTGCAATTTGGATGTACATACCCTCAAATTAAACCTGAGAGTGTGCACTTTCAGCCCATATCCATCATATAACTATAGCTTGAATATATTTTGGTGAATACCTCAAAAAAACTAAAATTGTGCCTGTGTCCAAATATACAGTATATGGACCTAACTGTATGTATGAGAATATAAGGATGTTTAATATGTGTATCACCTGAGGCCAGTCACTTCAATGGGTTTATGGAAGGGTTTACAACCAATTTTATTGTGGAGACACTGGCTATAATATACTTTTGTGTCTCCCTTACATAGAAATACTGCAATTTATGTTGCATGCCCCCATGCACCAGTGTGCACAAAACCTAATGTAAGATACACACAAGCTGAATATACTTTAGACTTTTATTAGACTGGTGATTCGTTGCCTTATTTTTCTTGGCAAAAAATAAACATTTGATATTAGTCTGAACAGCAGCAAATATGTTTTGGACTGCAATTATTTTGTACTCTCTGGGGATGATTCAATATAACATTTGCAACATATTTCTGGCAGTGTGTATGTAGTTGGAAGTCTTGCACCAAATTCATGAAAACTCCCATTGTTAGTACAGACACATGCAACAACTTCAAGTAGTTCTTATCTGTAACAGTCACTCTTGAGAGGGTATTTGACAGGTTTTGATGAGGCAATACTGCCTCCTCCTTGCTTGTTTTAACCCCATAGATGTTGCAATGACATGGTTGCAGGATGCCCATATTTAGTTGAATAGGTTGCACTCAACCACTCTTACCACATCATGGCATATTAACCCCCCCGTTGCCTTTGCAGTAATAGGGGAAGCAGTTGGCGGGCAATAAAAATGCAGTTCACTTGCCCCCAAACAAATATGTAAAAGAGGCCATACTGTATGGCACTTTTGGCAAATTCTTAAACAAATACTGACATATTGGTGATAAGGTCAAGAGGAGATAAATATAGCCTTTTCCATGGAGTAAGTTGTTGTTTTGCATCTTTGGGTCAATTTTGTGACAAAATTCCTGTTTAGGATCCTTAGGATGAAGAGTGGGGGAGGGTTCGTAAATATGTCACATTTACCAGCCCCTTCCTGGGGCCGATCACTCACTGTGTTCAATCATAACTGAAATATAGTAAACTGTGTTTATTTGGGTCCCTGTCATGTTGGCTGTACAGGGCCCAGGGGCGGACTGACCATTTGGAAACTCGGGCACTGCCCGAGGGGCCCGGGGTCAGTAGGGGGCCCCATGAGATGCCCCTGGTACCTTTTTCATAGGCTTTTTTGAGTTTGGGCAAGGACACAGGGGCCCCATGATCCCCTATTGCCTGGCGGCCCCATGAGTTGTCAGTCCGCCCCTGACAGGGCCCTTGGTTTCTGAGAGCAGATCTGCAAAGAAGCATCACCATTTGCAAGGGCATGACCGCATACAGCCATTCACTTGTATGGCAGGGTATGCATGGTACATGCAGCTCTCCAGGCTCAGGAAAGCGATGGGAAATTACGTCAGGCATATAAAATGCCGGTGTAAATTCCATATTCATGAGCCCTGAATGATATCAGCCTTCTTTGAAAAATGACACTGTTGCTGTGTATTGTGCCATGTCAGAAACTTGCTCATGTACACTACTAAAGGTCCATTGGAAGAACTGGGGAGTGATAAGCCCCCTTTAATAACCTGCTCATTTTGTCTAGGATCATTGTATCTGTCTAAATATATTCAGATGGTGTCTAGCTAAGTGTATAATAAATGCTGAATACTTGATGTTCGGCACTATATTTTACCTGCCACCAGCACGACAGAAATACGTTTTCAGCATTTTACAATGACACTTAGAGAGCACAGATTGTATAACAATACAAAATCTAGACAAGATCACTAAAAATAGATTTGCAAAATGTCCTGCTCATCCTCCGAGGAGTCGCTGTAAGGATTCAGTTATGTGATTTTAAAGAAACAAAATATACAATCGTATTTGTGTTACCAATATAACTTTTTTAGGGCCCATTCACACCAGCAGTTGCGCTAGAATGCAACCATTGGTGTGCTGTAGGACGAGAGCGGTGCCGAAGTGCTGATTGTGGCATATCACACTGTTTACATTTTTTTCAAAACAAACTTTATTGAAATGTCAAAAAGGTGCAAGTAAACACACTGCGTTTGCGATCTGCATTTGGGGTGTCATTAACTTGAAGTGTTACTAAACCCACATCCGTAAAATCAGTCTATACGCAGTAAAGCATGTTTGTTATACTCACTGTGGAACCTAAGGGATTAATCCTCTGCATTGTGTAAAAAGGCTGTTTGATCCTGTCTTCTCTGATCCTCCTTCTACTGTACCCGATCCATCTGTTGATAGCACAGAGCCCTAGGAGACACTGCACATGCTCTGTATGGTGTGTATTGCTAGAGTCTTTTTTTGTGATAAGCACAGGGCCAATCAGCACTATTCAGACAGAGGGTTAGAGGTCATGCAGCCTCATAAGACAGTTAGAGGAGAATGAAAACTCCTCCTACAAGCTGTAACCAGTGCTCTGCTGGACACTGATAGAAGTCACAGGACTGCTCTAACTGTGAGAAAAGGTATTTAGTAATTTATGTTTACTAAAATAATAGCATTTCCATGTTTTATGTACTGTGGGAGACCAGACATAGTTAATGCAAGGTCCTGGGTTTAGTAACACTTCAACACTGACACCCTCTGCAGATTGCAAATGCGTTGCAATTTGAATGGGGTGTGGGAAACGCACACGGAACATGGGTTTCCAGCACCGTGTTCTAGTGTGACTGAGGCCTCAATGTTTCAGTTAATTTTGTGTAGTACAATGAGAGATGAAAGTGATCAATCAAATTTATTATTTTTAGTAGAAATAATATTAAATACTGTGTAATGGTGACCACAAATTCTTTGATTACCCAATTAATTCACAAACAATCATATAGCTATACCTTCCCTTTCAATTGATTAAAGCTTGGTTCACATATATGCATTTGATGCTTTCTCCAGTGCTTTTTGCAGTTTGTTTTGTGTTTTTCTACACGCATCTTTGTGTTTTGTTCAGCTCTTTTTTTTTTAGTTAAAGTGGAATTCTTTTTGTTGTTGGGCAGAATAAAAAATGCAAATCGCGGTAAAAACACGGCAAAAACACACTACCATGCATTTCAGCAGCTTCTCCATTGAACTCTATTGTAGCAAAAATGCTGCTTTTTGCTTTTAAAAAAGTCCCTGACCCTTTCCAAAATGCAGCAGCTCAAAAAAGCATAGATGTGAACATGTTCCATAGGAAACCATGTTAAATGGGCTGTAGTGTGTTTCTGCAAAAAGCACTAAAAAATGCATTGGTGTGAACGGAGCCTTCTGGAGGCTATACATGGGTCGAATTCTGAACTAATTTTCTATTGATTCATTGATTTTGAAATTTGACCAACCAAGCCTTTAATTTCACCTCATGTTGCTACAGAAAAGAATTTTTGTGGCCAAGAATTTTCTTTTCTTTCCAGGTCACAGCTCATGCTCATTTCTGTTTCAATTACATTTCACGCACAATTCTCCCATCATTGATTAGAAATTTGTTAGCTTTTCAAACAATTTCCAACATGCCCAATCACTCAAATTCGATGGTCGCTCGAAAAAAAAATGTTGCTGTGGCCCACTAATGGTGCAAAATTCAAACAAAAATTCTTAGAAAAGATTATCGAAAGAAAATTCTTTACACGCGTTTACAAGCGTTTGGTGTTTGAAACGCCAGTAAAATCTACTCCTGAACACAAGTTTGGTGCATTCAAAAAAAAGAATGTAAACTCAACTGCCTGTAAATGACTATGTGTACATAGGAAATCATTAGGGAGAGTTCAGGGGCTGCTGAAAAATAACGCTGAACAGCTCCTGAACGCCAGTTTCGCAGCTGCAGTGTATATGAGCCTTTATTGGTCAGTATGAGTGGGGCACTGCCCGAGGGCCCGGGGTCAGTAGGGGGTCCCATGAGATGCCCCTGGTACCTTTCATTGGCTTTTTCATAGGCTTTTTTGGGTGTGGGCGAAGACACAGGGGCCCTATGATCCCCTATTGCCCGAGGGGCCCCATGAGTTGTCAGTCCGCCCCTGGTCAGTATTCTGCATATGTACCCGAGAATATGTGCAAATTTGCATGTAAATCACACCTCCTCTACATTATTTTGCACTGTGAGAGCTAGAAGAATTTTTAGATGAGTGCATATATGCATGAAAACGTGTACAGCACACTATAAAGACCATACACTCGTTTTTTTTGGCTAGGAACTTTCTGCCAGAAAGACATGACATTTATACACACCTATGCATGCAAGTTTTTGTGCATTCATTTCAATGAGCTGCCCTATGGCAAAATGAACACAAAAGAACATGATTCTTTTTTAAAGTATCTACGAATGGAGGAGACCTATCAATCATCTGCCAGTCCTCAACCCATAGATCCTGTTTCATACATAGAAACATAAGTATGGCTTCTATGAATGGAGCAGCTGAGTGCAAAGGGCAGTATAGATGGGCTATCTTGTTGAGAGCCTTTGACAGCCGCTTAATTCTATTAACACCTGCTGCACCAAAAGATTATGGTGGCGTAGGTCGGGACACAGAGGAAGGAAGATTTCAGCTAAACGAAGAGACCTCAACACCAGACACACATCCTACGTATAGTAAGTTATGTCCCTTGTGCTGATTTTTCTGTTTGTTTGTTTTTCTATTTTGACTGCATTTAGGCTAAAGATAATCTTATAAAAATGTATAGACCAGTATAAATAATGTTACAAAACCAGATTTTGCTGAAATAATGATCTTTGATTCAGAGATTTCCCAGCAGTACTTTTTTTCTGCCACTAGATGTCCTCAGTCTGGCCAACATCATTCAAATCAATTCCTCTGAGCCCAGGTCATCCTGGACCTGCCCCAGCCTATTACTGGACAGTGAAAGAAGAAGCAGCACAGTGATAAGTTCATCTCTCTGTCTGAATGTTCTTCCTATAGCATGATTCTTGTCAGCAATAAACTAATTGGCTCCTTGTGCTATTTTTTCTAGTTACCTCCAGCCCTATGCTGGGGGTTGTTATTGAGCCCACTGATACCAATCCTAGGGGTTATTATTGTGTCCATTGATACCAATGCTGGTGGTTATTATTGCATTTACTGACACTAATGCTAGGATTATTATTCTGTCCACTGCCACCGATGCTGGGGGTTATTATCATGTTCATTGACACCAATGCTGAGAGTGATTATTGCATTCACTGACATCAATGCTGGGGTTTATTATTCCATCCACTGGCACCAATGCTGGGGCTTATTATTACGTTCACTGACAACAATGCTCGGTTTTATTATTGCTTCCACTGACACCAATGCTGGGGGTTATTATTGCGTGCACTGATAACAATGTTAGGGTATTATTAAATTCACTGACACCAATGCCAGAGAGTATTATTGCATTCACTGACACAAATGCTGAAGATTATTATTGCATCCACTGACATCAATGCTGAGGGTTATTACTGCATTCACTGACACCAATGCTGAGGGTTAATATTGCATCCACTGACACCAATGCTGGGGGCTTTTAACACGTTCGCTGACACCAATGCTAAGAGCTATTATTGCATTCACTGACACCAAAGTTGGGGGCTATTATTGCGTCCACTGACACCAATGCTGGGGGTTATTTCTGCATCCACTGACACCAATGTTTATGGCTATTATTGCATTCACTGACACCAAAGTTGGAGGCTATTATTGCGTCCACTGACACCAATGCTGGGGGTTATTTCTGCATCCACTGACACCAATGTTTATGGCTATTATTGCATTCACTGACACCAGTGCTGAAGACTATTATTGTGTTCACTGACACCAATGCTGGGGGTTATTTCTGCATCCACTGACACCGATGTTTATGGCTCTTGTTGCGTTCCCTGACACCAGTGCTGAAGACTATTATTGTGTTCACTGACTTCAATGTTGGGAGCTATTACTGAGTCCACTGACACCAGCCCTTTAGGTGCTGACAAAATTAGTGGTGGACAAATCCTATATATCAGGAGACTCACAAATGTCTGGTTCGCCTTAACATTTCCTTGCAGAGCAGTCTAGTTTGCAGTGAATCGAGCAATATAGCTTTCAGGCAATCGTGATTAATATATCATATAAATCTTAGCAGACTGGGCAAGTTTGCATTAATATTTTTAAGTGAATTGAAAAGGTTTCACCTTGAGTAAATCAATTTGCTTAATCCTATTTAAAATACCTAAAACATTATGATAACTATTCATGAAATGAATTCCAGTTAAAAAATATAAATGTGGCAGATTTTAAGGTCAAAGGAAATATATAAACTAAATTGAAGCAAGTAATTACCAGAAAAGTTTCCCTTCTGCTGTTGCCGAAAGTAAGAATATGGAGCTGCTACACATATACTAGATTGCCAAATGTACTGGGACACCCCTCCAAATCTTTGGATTCAGGTGTACCAATCACCTCCATGGCCACAGGTGTATAAACTCAAGCACCTAGGCATGCAGACTGCTTCTACAAACAAATTCTTTGTGAAAGAATGGATCGCTCTCAGGAGCTCAGTGAATTCAAGTGTGGTACCATGATAGGTTGGCACCTGTGCAATAAGTCCATCCGTGAAATTTCCTTGCTACTAAATATTCCACGGACAACTGTTAGTGATATTACAACAAAGTGGAAGCAACTGGGAACAGCAACTCACCATGAAGTGGTAGGCTACGTAAAATGACAGAGCGGGGTCAGCATTGTCTGCAGAGTCAATAGCTAAAGACCTCCAAACTTTGCTTGGCCTTCAGATTAGCACAACAACAGTGTGTAGAGAGTTTCATGGAATGGGTTTCCATGGCTAAGCAGCTGCATCCAAGCCTTACATAACCAAGTGCAATGCAAAGCGTTGGATGCAGTGCTGTAAAGCATGCCGCCACTGGACTCTAGAAAAGTGGAGACGTGTTATCTGGAGTCAACAATCATGCTTCTCTGTCTGGTAAACTGATGGACGTGTCTGGGTTTGGTGGCTGCCCGGAGAACATTACTTGCTTGACTGCATTATGCCAAGGGTAAAGTTTGGTGGAGGGGGGATTATAGTGTGGGGTTGTTTTTCAGGGCTTGGACTTGGCCCCTTAGTTTTAGTGAAGGGAACTCTTAAGCATCATCATACGAAGATATTTTGGGCAATTTCATGCTCCCAACTTTGTGGGAATAGTTTGGGGATGACCCTTTCTGTTCCAACATGACTGTGCACCAGTGCACAAAGCAAGGTCTAGAAAGACATGGATGAATGAGTTTGGGGTGGAGGAACTTGGCTGGCCTGCACTGAATCCTGACCTCAACCTGATAGAACACCTTTGGTATGAATTAGAGCAGAGACTGCAAGCCAGGCCTTCTCGTCCAACATCAGTGCCTGACCTCACAAATGTGCTTCTGGGAGAATGGTCAAACATTCCCATAGACACTCTCCTAAACCTTGTGGACAGCCTTCCCAGAAGAGTTGAAGCTGTTATAGCTGCAAAGGGTGGGCCAACTCAATATTGAACCCTATGGACTAAGACTGGAATGCCATTAAAGTGCATGTGCGTGTAAAGGCGGGTGTCCCAATATATTTGGCAATATATGGTGTATATGCAATCATGGCTGATTCAGTAAATATACCAATGGCCTGGTGCACACAACAAATTACAAAGCATGAGCGGTGTCACTGAATAACGATGAGGCAGCATTTATTATTAATAATTTATCAAATCCTGTGCACTGTATATTCCAAAGAAGGGTGCTACAAAATCCAGTTTCTGTGAATAATTTGATGCCCAAAAATTCCAGCTCTGGTTTTCACTACAGAGGGATCCCGGAAACCCCAGAGATGAATGACACAACTGCACTTGCCTTCTATGGCAGCCAAGTGGAGCTAGACTACTGTGCACATCGACATACTCTCCAATTCATACATGCCATTCTTGTTTATAAATCAGGCTCCCTTTTGGTGAGGCACTTAAGCTGGCCATACACCAGTAAATATCATTCAAAATTGTTCATTTTTGCAATATTTGTTGATTTGCTAATGGTTAGTGGAATAAAATCGCAGAGTGCTTTCAACTGCAGTGATGAGAAAATTTAAAGAAGCAAGATAGTCATTCTTATTTATTCTTATCTGAACGAACTAAATTCTACCCGTCTAATTTTCATTTGGGAAAAAATGGTACATACTGTAATATACATGTGCTAGGTACAAAGGAAACTGGTTTGATACACCAGGGAGTCCATTCAAGTAGGTCAGGATGAAATTTTAAGACCCTTTGAACAAAATTAGTTGACTCATTTTTCAGAATTTTTAACAAAATTCTATTGGTTTACGGCCAGCTTAAAGTGGAACTTTACTCTCTCAATCAACATTGACTATTTTTAATCCTTATGCTGCTAGCATTAGTAAATAGATAGGAAAGTATATCATATTCACTAGTTTTAAACAGTTTTTTTTTTACATTTCTTCCTGGCTTCCTGCCTAGGCAAATGATGTCATACATCCCAGGAGTCTTCAGGAAAAGAGGGAGGGTTCTCGGCTCAGCCAATGCCTAACCTAAGGGCAGATGGATTCCAGGAATTAAATGCTTCCTGAATCAACTGCCCTTACTCAAGATGGCTGCTGCCAGAAATGCTAGGGGGTGTTGTTCAAAAGTATTTCTCAGCAAAATAATGCATGGAGACATGGATAGACGGGTGAGTTTGCTTTGAATATTAACAATGCATTAAATAGCATTTTTGGTTTGTGGTTCTCAGATGCAGCGCAGTTCCACTTTAATTCCTGTTTAATAGTGTGTTGTAGAAGGAAGAGGCTGTCCCAGAGGGTTTTTGTATGAAAAGTGTTCAACAAGATAATTTATTGATGTATGCATCAGCCATTAAGGCTAGCCATACATACAGTTGTGCTCAAATGTTTACATACCCTGGCAGAAATTGTGAAGTTTTGGCATTGATATTGAAAATATGACTGATCATGCCACAAATGCTCTTTTATTGAAGGATGATCATCATATGAAGCCATTTATTATCAAGTAGTTGTTGGCTCCTTTTTAAATCATAATGATAACAGAAATCACCCAAATGGCCATGATCAAAAGTTTACATGCTCTGGAATGTTTGGCCTTGGTACAGACACACAAGGTGACACACACGGGCTAAAATACCAATTAGAGGTTAATGTTCCACATCTGTGGCTTTTTAAATTTCAATTAGTGTCAGTGTATAAATAGTCAATGAGTTTGTTAGCTCTTACGTGGAAGCACTGACTAGGCTAGATACTGAGCCATGGGGATCAGAAAAGAACTGTCAAAAGTCCTGTGTAACAAGGTAATGGAACTTTATAAAGATGAAGAAGGACATAAAAAGATGTCCCTGTTCACACCATACAGATGGGTTGCTATGCATTTTTATGCAGCACATTGCACAGTAAGGTCTTACAATGCATAGCAGTGTGGGAGATCAGGTACAGCTGTGTACGATAGCCCATCGGCTTCCAACTTCAGCAAGTTCAATTAAACTTTGACAATAAAATCTGGAGGCTGATTGGTCTTTATGCAGAGCTGCATCAGATTTTGCATGCTCCAGTTTTAGTAAATCTCCCCCTGTGCTGTAACCTGCCATTTTATCAAGCGGGCACCCCTGGGCAGTGTGCCCAGGGACCCCAGGTGTGCATGGGGTCCCATCAGGGCAGGCTCCGATCTAAAAGGATGCAGTACGAAGGTCAGGTGGCATGGTAACTGTTACCATCGCCTCTGCTCATTGCCGAATGCATGTCTTGGCAGCTCCGCCTCTGAGCTGGGAGTCCTTGGCTGGGAGCTGTCAGTGTCACCTCTTTCTGATCATTGGCGGCTCTGCCTCTGCCTACCTCCCAGCTGGGAGTCCATGGCTGGCAGCGAGTGCACTGTGCTGTCTGTGGCTGTGCCGACAGGAAGCTGAATAGGCCCATAATGTTTACCCCACCTCCTTCTGATCTAGCCAATCCCTGCCGTGCCTGTGCTGGCAGCCTGATCCATTCTCCCCCTGATGTGGATATACACACACACACAGAGTGCAGTGCAAATTAGAGGACGCACACACTAGAGGCTGCAAAATTGGTGAGTCCACTGCACAACCCCCAGCTTACAATGGCATGCGTCCCTCCCTCTGCTGTTCTGACTGAAAAAGACTGGCACTCCTCTGAAAAGCAATCCACACATGGATTGCTTTTCAGAGGCATTTCACAGGTGGTGAGGAGGCAATATGTTTTAACACTCTAAATCAAGGGGCCGCCAACCCATCAATAGCGATCTACCTATCGCTTACAGCCAGGTGACGGGTAGATCGGTGGTTCTGCTTTGCTGACCCCCACACTGCAGAGTGGCGATGGGAAGGAACTACAGTCAGGTCCATAAATATTGGAACATCGACACAATTCTAACATTTTTGGCTCTATACACCACCACAATGGATTTGAAATGAAACGAACAAGATGTGCTTTAACTGCAGACTGTCAGCTTTAATTTGAGGGTATTTACATCCAAATCAGGTGAACAGTGTAGGAATTACAACAGTTTGCATATGTGCCTCCCACTTGTTAAGGGACCAAATGTAGTGGGACAGAATAATAATCATAAATCAAACTTTCACTTTTTAATACTTGGTTGCAAATCCTTTGCAGTCAATTACAGCCTGAAGTCTGGAACGCATAGACATCACCAGACGCTGGGTTTCATCCCTGGTGATGCTCTGCCAGGCCTCTACTGCAACTGTCTTCAGTTCCTGCTTGTTCTTGGAGCATTTTCCCTTCAGTTTTGTCTTCAGCAAGTGAAATGCATGCTCAATCGGATTCAGGTCAGGTGATTGACTTGGCCATTGCATAACATTCCACTTCTTTCCCTTAAACTCTTTGGTTGCTTTTGCAGTATGCTTTGGGTCATTGTCCATCTGCACTGTGAAGCGGCGTCCAATGAGTTCTGAAGCATTTGGCTGAATATGAGCAGATAATATTGCCTGAAACACTTCAGAATTCATCCTGCTGCTTTTGTCAGCAGTCACATCATCAATAAATACAAGAGAACCAGTTCCATTGGCAGCCATACATGCCCACGCCATGACACTACCACCACCATGCTTCACTGATGAGGTGGTATGCTTAGGATCATGAGCAGTTCCTTTCCTTCTCCATACTCTTCTCTTCCCATCACTCTGGTACAAGTTGATCTTGGTCTCATCTGTCCATAGGATGTTGTTCCAGAACTGTGAAGGCTTTTTTGGATGTCGTTTGGCAAACTCTAATCTGGCCTTCCTGTTTTTGAGGCTCACCAATGGTTTCCATCTTGTGGTGAACCCTCTGTATTCACTCTGGTGAATTCTTCTCTTGATTGTTGACTTTGACACACATACACCTACCTCCTGGAGAGTGTTCTTGATCTGGCCAACTGTTGTGAAGGGTGTTTTCTTCACCAGGGAAAGAATTCTTTGGTCATCCACCACAGTTGTTTTCCGTGGTCTTCCGGGTCTTTTGGTGTTGCTGAGCTCACCGGTGCGTTCCTTCTATTTAAGAATGTTCCAAACAGTTGTTTTGGCCACGCCTAATGTTTTTTCTATCTCTGATGGGTTTGTTTTGTTCTTTCAGCCTAATGATGGCTTGCTTCACTGATAGTGACGGCTCTTTGGATCTCATCTTGAGAGTTGACAGCAACAGATTCCAAATGCAAATAGCACACTTGAAATGAACTCTGGACCTTTTATCTGCTCATTGTAATTGGGATAATGAGGGAATAACACACACCTGGCCATGGAACAGCTGAGAAGCCAATTGTCCCATTACTTTTGGTCCCTTAACAAGGGGGAGGCACATATGCAAACTGTTGTAATTCCTACACCGTTCACCTGATTTGGATGTAAATACCCTCAAATTAAAGCTGACAGTCTGCAGTTAAAGCACATCTTGTTCGTTTCATTTCAAATCCATTGTGGTGGTGTATAGAGCCAAAAATGTTAGAATTGTGTCGAAGTCCCAATATTGATGGACCTGACTGTACTTGCACTGATCCCAACTGGCCCTTCTCTCATGTCCATTTCAGGTGCTTGTGTGTCACATCATGTGAGGAAAGTTTCTGCTCTCCTGTGAGCCCCTGTATACACATCACTGCACTACTGACTGACCCAATACTTTGCACTACTAACTGTCACCATCCTCTGCACTACTAACTGTCACCATCCTCTGCACTACTAACTGTCACCTTCCTCTGCACTACTGTCACCATCCTCTGCACTACTATCTGTCACCATCCACTGCCTTACTAACTGTCACCATCCTCTGCACTACTAACTGTCACAATCCTCTGTCTAACTAAGTGTTAACACCCACTACCTTACTAACTACCACCATCTTCTGCACTAGTAACTGTTACCATCCTTTGCACTACTGTCAACATCCACAGCCTAACTAACTGTCGCCACCTACTACCTTACTAACTGTCACCATCTTCTGCAAAGCTAACTCTTACCATCCTTTGCACTACTGTCACCATCCACTGCCTTACTAACTGTCCCCATTCTCTGCACTACTAACTGTCACTATCAACTGCCTAACTAATTGTCACCACCCACAACCTTACTAACTGTCACCATCCTCTGCACTACTAACTGTCACCATCCACTCCCTAACTAACAGTCAGCACCTACTACCTTACTAACTGTCACCATCTTCTGCACTATTAACTGTTACCATCCTTTGAACTACTGTCACTATCCACTGCCTTACTAACTGTCACCGTCCTTTGCACTACTAACTGTCACCATCCTCTGCACTACTAACTGTCACCATCATCTGCACTAACTGTCACCATCCACTGCCATACTAACTGTACCATCTTTTAACTACTACTAACTGTCACCATCCACTGCCTTACTAACTATCACCATCCTCTGCACTACTAACTGTCACCATCCACTGCCTAACTAACTGTCATCACTTACTACCTTACTAACTGTCATCATCTTCTGCACTACTAACTGTTACCATCCTTTGAACTACTGTCACTATCCACTGCCTTACTAACTGTCACCGTCCTTTGCACTACTAACTGTCACCATCCTCTGCACTACTAACTGTCACCATCCACTGCCTAACTGTCACCATTCACTGCCTAACTGTCACCACTCACTACCTTACTAACTGTCATCATCTTCTGCACTACTAACTGTTACCATCCTTTGAACTACTAAACTGTCACCATCCACTGCCTTACTAACTGTCGCCATCCACTGCTTTACTAACTGTCACTATTCTCTGCACTGCTATCTGTCACCATCCACTGCCTGTCACCTCCCGCTACCTTACTAACTGTCACCACCATCTGCACTACTGTTATCATCCTTTGCACTACTAACTGTCATCATCCACTGCCTTACTAACTGTCACCATCCACTGCCTTACTAACTGTCACTATTCTCTGCACTACTATCTGTCACCATCCACTGCCTAACTAACTGTCACCTCCCACTACCTTACTAACTGTCATCATCTTCTGCACTACTAACTGTTACCATCCTTTGCACTACTAACTGTCATCGCCCACTGCCTTAATAACTCTCGCCATCCTCTGCACTACTGTCACCATCCACTGCTTTACTAACTGTCACCATCCTCTGCACTACTAACTGTCACCATCCACTGCCTAACTAACTGTCACAACTCACTACCTTACTAATTGTCACCATCTTCTGCACTACTAACTGTACCATCTTTTGAACTACTAACTGTCACCATCCACTGCCTTACTAACTGTCATCATCCTCTGCACTACTGTCACCACCCTCTGCACTACTAACTGTCACCATCCACTCCCTTGCTAACTGTCTCCATCTTCTGCACTACTAACTGTTATAATCTTTTGCACTACAAACTGTCACCATCCATTGCCTTACTAACTGTCACCATCCTCTGCACTACTGTTACTATCCTTTGCACTACTATTTGTCACCATCAACTGCCTTACTAACTGTCACCATCTTCCGCATTACTGTCATCATTCACTGCCTTACTAACTGTTACCATCCTTTGCACTACTAACTGTCTCCATCCATTGCTTAACTGTCATCAATCTCTACTTCACTAACTGTCACCATCCTCTGCACTACTAACTGTCACCATCCACTCCCTAACTAACAGTCAGCACCTACTACCTTACTAACTGTCACCATCCACTCCCTAACTAACAGTCAGCTAGTGGTAGTGGGTCTACCTTGCTAACTGTCTCTATCTTCTGCACTACTAACTGTTACAATCCTTTGAACTACTAACTGTTACAATCCTTTGAACTACTAATTGTCACCATCCACTGCCCTGCTAACTGTCACCATGCTCTGCACTACTGTTGCTATCCTTTGCACTACTATTTGTCACCATCAACTCCATTACTAACTGTCACCATCCTCCTCACTACTATCACCATCCACTGCCTTACTAACTGTCACAATCCTCTGCACTACTAACTGTCACCATCCTCTGCACTATTAACTGTCACCATCCTCTGCACTATTAACTGTCACCATCCACTGCCTAACTAACTATCACCACTCACTACTTTACTAATTGTTACCATCTTCTGCACCACTAACGGTCACCATCCACTACCATACTAACTGTCACCATCCTCTACACTACTAACTGTACCATCTTTTGAGCTAATAACTGTCACCATCCTCTGCACTACTGTCATCATCCACTCCCTAACAGTCAACACCCACTACCTTACTAACTTTCACCATCTTCTGCACTACTAACTGTTACCATCCATTGCCTTACTAACTGTCACCATCCTCTGCACTACTGTTACTATCCTTTGCACTACTATTTGTCACCATCAACTGCCTTACTAACTGTCACCATCCTCTGCACTACTGTCACCATTAACTGCCTTACTAACTGTTACCATCCTTTGCACTACTAACTGTCACCATCCATTGCTTAACCCCTTGACGCCGACGTAACACAAATATGCGGCCTCACGGACCTGGGCTTTTTTCCGTGGGGCCGCATATTTGCGTACCTGTCTTTGTGCTGGGAGCGCGCCGCTCGGCGCGCTCCCAGCACCAAGACCGCGGTGTCACTGAGAGCCCCGGGTCCCGTTCTAACGATCGGGACCCGGGACTCCCGATTCCGGGTCATGTGATCGCTGTGATAGCCTCTGATTGGCTATCACAGTGATCAATCACTGTGCAGCCCGGCCCCCTTGTTTTCTCTCTCTCTATGAATGGAGAAGAGAGATACATTGTATCTCTCGAACTCCTGACATAGAGAGATAAAAAAAAAGTTTGTAAAAAAAAAAAAAAAGATAAATAAATATTAAAAAATAAAAGAAAAAATAAAGAAAAATACCTAGATCAAGGTTTGATCTAGTTCAGTACCAGGGTTAGTGTTTGGGTCAAGGTCAGGGTCAAAGGTCAGGGTCAAGGGCAAAGGTCAGGGTCAAAGGTCAGGATTTAAAAAAAAAATTGGTATCAGTGTCAGTTAGTGTTAATGTCAATGTCAGTGACAGTGTGTTTTATGTAAAAAAAAAAATTAAAAAAAAGACAAAAACAAAATGCGCACTGTTGTTTCTGGACTCTACTACGGGTACAAACAACAAATAACATACACATATATGGTATCGCTGCGATCGTCAAGAACTGGAGAATGTATTTTGGGTTGTTCTTTGGTGGTAGGTTATGGTCGTAACAAGAAACACACAGTTAAATTAAAAAAAATGATTTTTTTTACTATTTTGGCCCAGTTTTCCTTTAATAATAAAAAAAAAATTAGGAGCTATCCATGACCATTTACCACCAAATGAAAGCCCAATTTGTCCTGAAAAAAACAAGGTATAATCCACCTGGATGTACAAAGTAGTTGTGACGATATGTACGGTTTTACTAACATGTCAACGTTGCAGAATTGTGCTTAGGCATTTAGATTTGTTTTACCCTTAGGCGTGAAGGGGTTAACTGTCATCACCCTCTACCTCACTAACTGTCACCATCCTCTGCCTTACTGTCACCATCCTGTGCACTCCTAACTGTTACCTTACACTGCCTAACTAACTGTCACAACCCATGACCTTACTAACTGTCACCATCCTCTGCACTACTAACTGTCACCATCCACTGCACTACTGTCAACATTCACTGCTTTACTAACTGTCACCATCCTCTGCACTGCTGTCACCATCCTCTGCTTTTCTTACTGTCACCATCCTCTGCACTACTAAGTATCACCATCATTGCCTAACTATCATCACCCACTACCTAACTGTCACCTTCCTCTGCCTTACTAACCATCACCATCCCCTGCACTACTAACTGTCACCATCCACGACCTTACTAACATTATCCTCTGCCTTACTAACTGACACTATCCACAGTCCTCCTATCTGCCACCATACCCTGTATTACTAACTGGCACCATCTTCTGTCCTACTGACTGACACTATCTACTGTTCTATTGACCTGTCCTCTGCCATACTATAATCTGCCCTACAATCAGCTGACTCCTGTACTCTGCCCTACCTATTACTGACCTCTATATACCGCTCTGAATTCAGGCCTGAAGCTAGTCACTCACTGACGTTGACTTTTAATTTAGGCTAAGTTTATATTTATACAGTGACATTAGTTTTATTACACTTTTTCTAAGGTTTCCTTGTACCATCCATGCTATTTAGTTAGACTTTGTAATTGTTAATTAATTTCTTTAGAAAAAAAAGGCCACAGAACCCCGGTGATCATTGATTTCTTTCATGTTGTTCAGGTAGATCTCCACCTCTCAAAGGTTTCCTACTCCTGCTTTAAATGCTGCATCACTCCAACCACAACAGGGTGCATTGCACGGGGTTATGGGGAAGTTGCAAAACAGACCCTTTTATTTGAATGGGTTGTGTTTGGAGAACGGTAGTGCAGGCTTGTGGGGTCCCCAGTGCATTACTTTGCCCAGGGGCCCATGATGCTGCTAAGATGGCTTTGTGTATAGAGTTTATTGAAGTGCTTTTTGTTAATTTTTAGTAAAGGTAAAAAAGAAAAGAGAAAAAAAGTAGACTCTGCAATGCATTATTAGAACGCATCGTCCCTATGCAGAACACAAAAACACACACATTATATGGACCATAATACATTTTTTAGTCCCATTGACTACGGGGGCATTTGTACTCCACTGAACACTGATCTAGGGACATTTTTTTATCCCACTAATCACTGTTGTAGGAGCATTTTTACTCTCATTCAATACCAGTGTAGGAAGTATATGTGTGCTATCACAGACCACCAATGTAGGAGCATATTTTCTCCCCCTGACCTCCAATGCTGTGTGACAGACAGGAACTGACCCTTTGTTTAGAAAGTTTGGGGACTTGCCTGCCTTGAAAAACAAATGAAGTGACCTGATAAAAATAAATGTATCTTTTTTATGTACAATTGATAGCCCCCGCATGGGCGTGTTTTGTTGCTCCTGTCTTAAAATGTTTATAAATTAATAAAAACATTGAAATGCAAAAATAAATGTATCTTTATGTAGAACAATTTGTTGTCTTCTACCTACACATGATTATTTTCCAATAAAAACATACAGTTCCACCAGGTATTCTGATTCCCTGATTTCAGAGATCGCTGTTAAGAGATGATTTAGCGTGGGAACATCAACTGATTTCCAGAGTCGTGGTATAACCCTTCTAGCGGCCGTCAGGATATGCATTCCCAACCTCATAGATTGCTTAGAGATACCCCTAAAAGGGTAGCCCCAAAAGATAATGTAATGGGTCTAGGGGTAGGGTAACATTGAGTACTTGATCCAAGATCTTTCTAACCATAGCCCAATAACCCTCAATCTGTGGACAAAACCAAAAGATATGTGCCAAGGTGCCCACTCCTCCCATGCACCTCCAGCTCTTGTCAGACAGATTTGGGTTGATCGCATGAAGCACTACAGGGGTCTTGTACCAATGCATCAATATTTTATATAAGTTTTCTATATATACAATACAACGAGAGGTCTTAGCAACAGATTCCCAAATTACCTGCCATCATTTTAAAGAAATTGAGCATTAGAGTTCATCTTCCCATCTCTTCATTTAACGGTAAGGATTATCAATAAGAGGATCCTTATTGAGAAGTAATTTATATAAAGAGGTGGTAAGATGTTGGGAGAGACCTTTAACCTCCCTGGAGGTATTCCTAAGTGTAGCTTGGGGTAAAGTTTCAGCACCACAAGCGGTAACCCCGAGCTACACTCGGGAATACCTTGCAGCGTTGCTCCGGGATCCCTTCTGCACTGACCTTGTCCTTCACTCCCGCGATGTCCCCTGCTATTTCATCCGGCTGATGCCGGCATCTGTCTTCCGGGTTCCGTTCCCTGCGACGTCAGGACGTACGGGGGATGGAACAGCGGGAAATTTAAAAATGTCAAAAAGTGACATTCACTCAATACACTAAAATCACATAGTAAAACATTACTGTATCAAAGCATTTCACATACATTTTGTCCCTAGTGCTTTGTCCTGTGCCCTGCTTGCATTTTTACTGTTCTTTCTGCCTGGAAACTGAGAAATGTCCATGGCGTCCAAAAAGCGTCCCTTTAGGTCAAAATCGGTTTTAGACCAGATAGAGAACAGCGATAGTAAATCAGAACCACTTGCAGAATTGAGTGATAATGATTCGTGGGGAAATTCGTCAGCAGACACTGAAAATGATTTTGCGACTTTGCTCAGTGATGTGCAAACTTGGCGCTATATTTCAAATTTCAGTGTTTTTTGTTTGATTACATTAATTAATTAAATGTATTATTATTATATTACTTTTTATGATTATTTATTAAATTATAATTTAAGATTTTATGTTTCAAATTTTATCATACCCGGGATGTTTACTAGACTCTTGTTTGGACAGATTTCAGTGAGTTATTCCTAAAAATTACAGGACTACAATAAAAAAACAACATATTTCCATGCAAAAAAATGTACCGCTTTGAGCACAGAAATACTGACATAATCAGACTGCTAGGGAGGCTAATAGCTATCATCCTCTCGAAGTCAACTTTCTTTAAAATGATCGTGTTGCTTCCTCACCATAATAAAACTGAAAGTCCCCTGCAAAAGAAGGGTCACTGTGCTCTCTTGTAAATTGTTTCTACTTTCTGACAGTTTTGGATAGAGTTCCCCCCGGCTGCTGCAATTTCTCCCTTTGACTTTACATCACTACTGTGTTCTTAAGTATAGTGAGGATCAGACAGAGGTTTGACATGCCACCAATGCATCCAGAAGAGATATCAATAGTACCTACAGCTCTGCAACAGAACACATTTTCAACATATTACCCACCAGAAAGGTGAGTATTGATTTTGTTCTTTAGTAGCAAGCTAAAATGATAAAAAGCTAATGTAGCACTACCCCCTTAGGAGTCACTACGTTTTTGGGTCCCCCTACAGCCCTGCACAGCCAGGCAACACGCATATTCTTCCTGTACACTTCTACACTGAGACAGTAAGGAGTGCCTAGAGCTTGTTTTTATGATTTTTATTTAAGGGCATTGATCTTGGATAGGGTTGAGGGATACGTGGAATGAGAACTTCAAGAACAAACTATGTACAAGTCTTTGGAAAGGAGGCAAAATCTGTCTCTGCTTTGAGAGCTCTCCAGTGTACCTCCTCAGATCCCAGATGAATCCTCCTCTTCACCCAACAGTACTAAGGGTATTCCTTGGGCAAGGGGATCCAAAAGCTGCCAAAGATTAAACAGTTCTGGCCGAGGAGCTAGTTGAGTTCTCCACCTGACTGCCCTCTCCCCTTATCTGGCCCAGGGGTTGTAAGGTTACTCACACTGTCCTTCCTGAGAGCTTTATGGGTTGGTGGCTGCCTTCAGGCCTTCTGCTGGGCTGACTCCTTCCCTGCTGCTCAGGCTATTCCTCTTAGTAGATGGTGGCACAGTGGAGGTCCCCTCTTCCAGCACCTGCCTGTAGGTAGGCCCCTTCCCTCAGCCCCCTCACAGGCTTCACACTCCAGCCTTTTACTTCATCTTCCACCCAACACATTGACTCCTTCCTGCTATCATATCTATGGGCTGTCCTGACCCCATGTCAAGCCTCCTGCTTGGGGATTCGTCAAGATCCCTCAGACATACAGATCAGCCCCTCCTCACCCCACCCACTGCCATCTAGAAACTTCTCAAGCTTCTAGAGCAGGGGGAGGTATCAGGAAACTGACCTGCAGAGCCCTCACCTGACCTGGAGTAACCTTGCTGACTCATCCCAGGCTGCTATTCAGCCTTTGCCTACAATAAAAAATTACCAACTCCCCCTGGCTAACTAGAGGGGCACTACACTAAAATTAGATCCTGAAATGGTTTGCTTACTAAGCATTATGGGTACAAGGAATGCAGCTAAACTCTTGCTAAAATGAAATGAGTACAATATTGATTTGCTGGTATATTATGCCACACTCCATATGTCATCTCCAACAATGTAAACAATCTGCTGTCTTCTGTAGGCAGGCCTTGCTGTGGGCCAAATATTCTTTAAAAATGTGCTTATGTGAGATTATTAGTCATCAGTCTCTCACTTGAGAAGCCTTGAAGTATTTTTACAGGCATTTACACAGCTTAATAGCATTTCTCTAGATAGGGTTGCAATAGGTGTGAACAAATGAATTGTTAACAAGTTTGTATTTACTTATTTGGCATATCTGTCAAGTAATGAATCAAAAGCAAATATTAATGTTCACAATCAGCAAACAAACCACGGCCAATAAAATCTCAACAAAGGGCTAGAAAAACCCAGCTTTCAATTTCCTTTAGAAGAAATTATTTTTTACAGTATAAAGCACAATTTTTATTGAATAGGCTAACATGTAGAATGAAAATCAAATGAAAATATAACATATCCATATTTAAAGTGTTACTAAACCCAGGACCATGCATTGATTATATACAGTCTCCCACAGTACACAGAACATGGAAATGCAATTATTTTAGTAAATATAAACTGCTAAAACCTTTTCTCATCAGCAGTATATAACAGTCTTGTGACTTCATTCAGTGTCCAGCTGAGCACTGGTTAAAGCTTGTAGCAGGAGTTTTCATTCTGCTCTGACTGTCCTTTGAGGCTGCATAACCCCTGACCCTCTATTTGGGCAGTGCTGATTGGCCCTGTGCTAATTACATGCATCCTCCCAAAGGAAAAAAAACTCTCTAGCAATAAACACTAAACTGAGCATGTGACTCCTGGAGCTCTGTGCTATCAGCAGATGGTTTGGGGACAGTAGAAGAAGGGGAGGATCAGAGAAGACAGGATCAAATTGCCTTCTTTCACAATACAGAGTATTAGCCTCTTAGGGTTCACAGTGAGTATAACAAGCATTCTTTACTGCATATACAGACTGATTTTACTGTTGTGGGTTTAGTAACACTTTAAGCGTAAGAAGCCCATAAAGCTGCTTGCCTATACCAGTGCATAGGTGAATTTCATGTTTAATATATACTAAGCAATACAGTAAATGAATATTAAAGAAAAAACTAACATGCAATTGATCAATGCCTCAAAGTACAATAAATGTACAGTATATACCATAAAAGTGTCCATCAATTATTGTGCAAAAGTCCGCAAAAAATAAAGCGCATATGCAAAGTGTCTGTGCTTCTTCAATAAATACTGTTCATATGCCACTTTGTGCTTAACACATGTAATAAAGGTGTAGCTGAATAAATGAGTGAGTTTGTTTAATGCTGTTTTTAATAAAGTATAATATGGTTTTATGCTATGGGATCCCATCTGTGCGATTCTGAGTGAGCATGAGTATGGAAAAAAGAGCCATGTAGAGCAGTGGTAATGTGTAGGAGTCATCTTCTGGCATGTGATACCTCAGCCAAGTGCTGTCAGACCTTTTTTTCCAATAAAAAGGTCCATTACCTCTGGTGAGTGTGTTGCAGCACTGGGGAGAGCACTGAGAGCACCTTTATTACATGTGTCAAGCATAGAGTAGCACGTGGAGAATAGTTACTGAAGAAGCACAGAGAATTTCCATATGCACTTTATTTTTTGTGGACTTTTGCACAATAATTGATTGACACTTAAATGGTAAATATATGTATTACAGTTTGAGGCATTAATTAATTGCACAGGTTTTTTTTTTTAGATTTATTTATTGCTTAGTATATACAGGTATATATAACGGGGAGCACAGTGGCTGAATGGTTAGCACTTCCGCCTGGCAGTATTGCGTCAATGGTTCAAATCCCAACCTGCCTGGAGCTTGCATGTTCTCCCTGTCCCTGCATTGCTTTCCTCCAGGTACTTTGGTTTCCTCTCACACTCCAAAGACATGCTGGTAGGTTAATTAGATCCTGTCTAAATTGGCCCTAGTATGTGTATGTATGAATGTAAATTAGGGACCTTAGATTGTACACTCCTTGAGGGTTAGGGACTGATGTGAATGTACAATATACTGTATATGTAAAGCACTTCATAATTTGACAGCACTATACAGGTACCTGAAATAATAATAATATAAGACATGAAATTCAGCTTTCCATTTTAAAGCACTGCCTTATTCGATTTTCTATATTTGGGAGTGTTTTCATATTAACATGGAGGGACATTTAGAGGCAGAGGAAAAAAAAACACCTGACACCTGCAAAACAATACAAAAAAATTCTATAACTCAAACATGTAATAAGGTCAAAGTCCAATGATCAGATATTAACACGGTAATTAACAATTTTATAGTCCAAAGGAAAAAATACTGTTACAATTAAGAAGTATATAGCCGGGAAACTATTTTGAGCAGAATAAAAAACCCATAAAGTGTAAAGAGAAGTAGAGTGATAGGAAAGGGAAAGGAGGGGTACATTGTAATTGAGTCCCAACTGTCATTCTGTTCAAGAGACACTCCTTCTATTGAACACAACTCATTTGCTTCACAATTGTTCTTGTTTTTAAGTAAATGTAAAAGAAACAAATGTACATTCACCCAACAAATTGCTATGCTTTTTATTTTCAAACATCAGAATAAATAAAATGTGGAAGTATTGTGAGTAGCATTTGTTTCCATACTCAATAAGTCTTTAGAGATCAGTAGTACATCTGCCAATGGGGACTTTCTTAAAGAGAAATGTCACTGCATCTTAGCACCACAAACCAAAATTGCTGTTTAATTAATTTCTATTCTTCGAAGAAACTCTCAACACCCCCCCCCCCAAATCCATCCATGTAATCATGCTTTATTTTGCAGAGAAATCACATTTGAAAACCAACCCCCCTTGGCATTTCTGGCTGTGGCCATCTTGAGTAAAGGCAGAGGATTAGTTGGTTCCCCGCCACCCTATAGCAGAACTACTGCTACAGGGCGGAAGGGCTATATCACGTATATTTACGTGATTTAGCATTTCTGGGTAGGGGGTGCGTGTCCGCGCACGGGCTGCCCTACCCACACTGCCATTGGCAGCTGCAGCCGTCAATCACTGGGTCCCGGCCGAAGATTCCCCGCCGGCACCCAGCGATCGCCAAGGAACAGTGACAGGGGAGAAGTCTGAGCGTAAACAACACAGATCTTTCCCCTGTCAACACGGACATGCTGCTTTGTATTGCTCTGCATAGCAAAGCAATACAAAGCAGCATGTTTCCCTAGTAAAACTCACACAACACACACAGTAAAACAGCACACAGTTAACCCTTTGATTGCCCCAGATGTTAACCCCTGTCAGCACAGACATGCTGCTTTGTATTGCTCTGCAGAGCAATACAAAGCAGCATGTTTCTCTAGTAAAACTCAAACAACACAGTAAAACAGCACACAGTTAACCCTTTGATCACCCCAGATGTTAACCCCTTCCTGCCCAGTGTCATTAGTACACTGTCAGTGCTTTTTATTAGTGCTGATCACTGTATTAGTATCATTGGGATGTCAGTTGCAGTTTGTCAGCCCCCCCCTCCAGTGTCAGAATGCAGCCGCAGTCCCGCTATAAGTCGCTGATCGCAGCCATTACTAGTATAAAAAAAAATTCCAGCATGTATACCTCCATTTGTAGACGCTATAACTTTCACGTAAACCAATTAATTTACATATGTGGGCTTTTTCTTAGCAAAGACATGTAGCAGAATACATTTTGGCCTACATTTATGACGAAATTTGATTTTTAAAATGTTTTTACTGGATATGCTTTATAGCAAAAAAGTCAAACATAGTTTTTTTTCTCAATAAAACAGGTAAATAGAATATTATTCTGACTCAGATTGTTGTGATAGCAATTTATCCCTTGTGAGACCTCTCTGCCTAGCCTGTATAAGCAGATATAATCACTGTGGGCAATCCTTATCAGATAGCTTGAACTCACCAATACTGTGTTCATCCAGAAGTTGCTTTATTCTGTACATGTGACAACAGGATACAGCAGAATGAATGGTTTCCAGTATTATGCGGTCAAAAGATGATAATTTCTGTAGCGTACTATGCAGAATACATGTGTCCCTGTTACATGTGGTCTGTTAGCTGCATCCATGACACAGGAAGTGATGTACTCAAGAAGAAGGGAGGAGATTCATATGCACAGGAATTGTGTCATAGATCTCAGGGAGGTAATATGAAAAACAAATAAGGCCACTGGATGGCAGCATATAACTAACTATAGAAATGTCCATAGGAAATGGTACAAAAAATAAACTATATGAATTCTCAAGTACATTAACATAAATATTAACTGTGTAACAGCATAAATATACTTTACTATCTATTTACTAATGCTAGCAGCATAAGGATTAAAAATAGTCAATGTTGACTGAGAGGGCGAAGTTCTGCTTAAAGAAAGTCTGTGCAGTCCTGTGAAAGCAACCAATCAAAAAACACATTTATCTGAAGTGCTTGCAATAAACTTTCAAAGTTGAGTTATGATGAAACCAGAACAAATTTCCTCTTGGCCTTATCCAATTTTTCATCCTTTTTTTTTTGCACTGCTCTTTCAGAAAACCAGTTACGATGTAATGAACTTACTGTACATGTTATAGTAAAACAGCACTACATTTATATTCTGTATGTAATAACCACTCTTTAGTATAACCACTGTCACTAAAAGTAAAATGTAGGGCATTTTAAGCTTCTTTTGTGATCGCCTACTCATTGCCGAGTTTCATATTTCACAAAGTAGTAGCCTGTGTAATATAATCCTATTAAAATCTAGAATGGTGGCATGGTTAACGTTATAAGCACTCAGAACTAATTTTTGGCATATATTGATTTATTGCCTTTTTCCCTTTAATGTCATAATGTATCTCCTAACAACTCCTGTACCATTTACCTTTGTTAAATCCAAATCTTTACTATTATTTTTAGTGAACATCAATAGAAATAAAGACAAGCAATAAAACCAAGTCTTGCAATGGCCATGCACCAGGGCTGGGACAAGGGGTGGGCAGGAGGGGTGGCTGCCCTGGGTGATGTGGTATCATGTGAACTGGGGGGTGTTGCTTGGAGAGTTCCTACCTTCAAGCTGGCAGGTGTTGTGACAGCAGCTTCAGAATAGCAAACATTTGTGCTGGGAGGGGGAGGGAGAAATAGATAAGTGCTAGGAGGGGGGTTTGGGGGGAAATATGTGCTAGGAGGGGGCACTGGGGGAGCTGAAGAGGAAATTTGGTGGTGGCAGTGGAATATGATTTATTTTAGAAGGCAAAATCTGGAGGGGGGAGAGGATTTGTGCTAGGGGTGATGTGCTAGGAGGGGGGATTTATGCTGGGAGGGGAGATGGGGGAGAAGAGCATTTGTGCTAGGAAGGGGGATTTGTGCTGGGAGGGAAGATGGGGGAAGAGCATTTGTGCTAGGAGGGGGTCCCCTCCCTGCCACTTGTCCCCATCGCGCCACCTCCCTGAAAATTGGTGCCCTAGGCATACACTTTGTTTGCCTTGTGGTAAATATGCCACTGATAGGAGGGGAGTTTGTGCTAGGAAGGGGGACTTGGGGGGGATTTGTGTTAGTAGAGATGATTGGTGGGGATTTGTGCTAGGAGGTAAAATTTGGGGAGGGGATGGATTTGTGCAAGCAGGGGGGATTTGGAGGGAGAGAGGATTTATGTTAAGAGGGAAAAATTGATGGGTAGAGGATTTGTGCTAGGAGGGGGGATTTGGAGAGGGAGAGGATTTTAATTGGGGGGGGGGGATGGTGTGGGCAACAATTTGTGCTGGGTAGGGAATTTCAGTGAGAAGAGGATTTGTACTGAAAGGGGGAAATTTTTTTGTCAGGGGAGAATTTTGGCTTGCAAAGGGAATTTATGCTTGGGGGCAAGCGTGCAGATTAGTGCTCACACTTTATGGGGGGAGAGGGAGGGAATTTTTGCTGACACATACATTTTTGGGAGGGTGCACCGTTTAGCATCTCTGCCCTGAAAGCTAGATGACCATGCAGATGATCTGCAGAAGGCTTTGAAGTTCAGGTTGAATTGTACAAAGCTGGTTCAGTGGTTGTAAACCTCTGAAATGAAAAATGAACAAAACATATCCTTCTCTAGGGTGTACTTGCCTCAGTTTAAAGCACTTAGTTTGATTTCTGGCTGTTCTATCCTCCCTTTGCTACCTGCATGAGTCTCCTTTGAAAATATATGTCCACACCACAGAAGCCAAAGAAATAGGAGATGACCCCAGCACACAGCAGGCAATTGACAGCCCTAGCTGTGCATGTTTCCCTATGAGACTGGGTAGAGGGAAGTGTCCATTCCCTCCACTCAGGTCTCAGATTACACTTAGCTGTCCTCTTTGTGCTGTGCAGTGTGTGACTTTATATCCCCACCCCCTGCCTTCTGAATCTCAGAAATGCTGTGTACACTGACAGCTTTAGGAGTCTGCAGAGTAAAGGACTGCAAATAAACAGGTACAACATATGAGGATTTGTTTCAGCTCTGTGTATCACATGAAGCCAGTCACTTCATTGGGTATATGTAAGGGATTATGACCACTTCAAGCAGCCTACAAGTAGTAGATGGCAAAGCAATGCAAAAACAACCAAATCTACATAGGATGTCTGTCTGTTTTTATGAATAATGGAGAGAGCACTCTCTTTGCTGCCAGCCAATCACAGAGCAAACAATAGTCAGACCTGGATAGATAGATTTCTATTTTGCAGAATTAATGGGGTCGATTTACTAAAACTGGTGGCACTCAGAATCTGGTGCAGCTGTACATGGGAGCCAATCAGCTTCTAACTACAGGTTGTTCAAATAAGCTTTGACAATAAAATCTGGAAGCTGATTGGTTTCTATGTAGAGCTGCACCAGATTTTGCACCCTCTGGTTTTAGTAAATCAAATCCAATATATTTAGTTGCTCAGGTTGACACACTGAGGCTGATTTACCAAAGGAGGTTAGAATCTTCACTCAAAAATAGTGTGAATAAATGTCACCTTTAGGAGCATGTTATATCTGTATTTAAGGTGTAACATGCTCCAGCACATGTCCTCCTCACTCCCCCCAGTGACAGCGGGTGTAAATCACTGTGGTAGTTCATTCATTCTTTCTGTCAGAATATCTACTTGTTCATACATCCTGTATGGCAAGCAGATATTCTGACAGGTCTGCAGGGGATCTGCATGGCATCAGTGATCTACTGATCGCTGGTGCAATGCTTTCCAGGCTCCTGTAGACAAAAATAATAAATGCACATTTTTTTTACCTGCATGTGCATTAATAATTTTTTTCTAAAAGGTGAACTTATCCTTTAACCTCCCTAGCGGTCTGATTATGTCAGTATTTCTGTACTCAAAGCGGTACATTTTTTTGCATGGAAATATGTAGTTTTTTTATTGTAGGCCTGTAATTTTTAGGAATAACTCACTGAAATCTGTCTGAACAAGAGTCTAGTAAACATCCCGGGTATGTTAAAATTTGAAACACGAAATCATAAATTATAATTTAATAAATAATCATAAAAAATAATAATATAATAATAATGAATTTAATTCAGTAATGTAATCAAACCAAAAACACTGAAATTTGAAATATAGCGCCAAGTTTGCACATCACTGAGCAAAGTCGCAGAATTGTTTTCAGTGTCTGATGACGAATTTCCCCACGAATCATTATCACTCAATTCTGCAAGTGGTTCTGATTTATTATCACTGTTTTCTAGCTGGTCTAAAACCGCTTTTGACCTAAAGGGACACTTTTTGGACACGGACGTTTCTCAGTTTCCAGGCAGAAAGAACAGTAAAAATGCAGGCAGGGCACAGGACAAAACACTAGGGACAAAACGTATGTGAAATGGTTTGATACAGTAATGTTTTACTATGTTATTTTAGTGAATGTCACTTTTTGACATTTTAAAATTTCACTCCAGTTCCCTCCCCGTACGTCCCGACGTCGCAGGGAGCGGAACCTGGAAGAGAGATGCCATCATCGGCCGGAGGACATTGCCGGGGACACTGCAGGAGGGACATCGTGGGACCGCAGGACAAGGTAAGTGCAAAAGAGATCCCGGAGCAACGCTGCAAGGTATTCCCAATGGTAGCTCGGGGTTACCGCTTGTGGTGCTGAAACTTTACCCCTAGCTACACTCGGGAATACCTCCAGGGAGGTTAAAGTGGTTGTGAAGGCTGAAGGTCTTTTACCTTCATGCATTCTATGCATGAAGGTAAAAAACCTTCTGTGTGCAGCAGCACCCCCAGCCCCCTTAATACTTACCTGAGCCCCATCATGATGCAGTGATGTGAACAACAGCCTCAGTTGTCCCAGGTCACTGCCTCCTCATTGGCTGAGACAGCAAATGGGAGTCATTGGCTCCCGCTGCTGTCAATCGCAGCCAGTCAGCCAATGAGGAGGGGGGCAAGCCGTGGCTCCTTGTGTGAATGGAAACACAGAGCATTGGGTGCCCCCATAGCAAGCTGTGGGGGCTCCCGACAGAAAGGAAGGGTCAGGAGAGCCTGCTGGGGACCCAAGAAGAGGAGGATCCAGGCTGCTTTGTAAAAAAACACTGTACACAGCAGACAGCAGGGAAGTATAGACATATTTGTTATTTAAAAAAAAATGAACCTTTAGAATTGCTTTAAGTGAACCATATCCTGGACTCCATTGCTTAAAGCAGTATTGAACCCAAAACCAAAACTTTTATATATTGCAGCTTACCAATCATTGGATGTGGTAGCTGCGTTAGTTTTCTTTTTTTAGGCTGTTTCACCTCTGTTTTCACCTGGTGATCTGGCCAGTAATACACCTCATGTATTAGAGGGCCTCCACTCTGGATGAAGGAGCACAGAGACACCTTTGGACAACAGCATGGTCAGTCTGGGGGGGAGGGGATTGTTAGATGTACAAGAAGATTTAGATCGGGGGTGTCAAACTGGCAGCCCTCCAGCTGTTGCAAAACTACAAGTCCCATCATGCCTCTACCTTTGGGAGTCATGCTTGTAACTGTCAATTTTGCAATGCCTCATAGGACTTGTAGTTTGGCAACAGCTGGACGTCCACCAGTTTGACACCTGTGCTTTAGATACACTAACAAACTGAAGACAAACTACTGCTAATACTTTACAATCAGTTACAGCAACCCGTTTTTCTATTCCTTTTGATATAAAGGTTTTACATAAAATAAATATAAGCAGATCATTGTAAGCAACCCTGTCAGTGGTAAATCGTGTGTCTCAACCCTCTAACTGCTACATCTGCAGGACCGCCTATTCTGCTGAAAACCATCAGACTTAATGGCCAGATGACCAGCTGAAAATAAAAGACTGAAAACCTAAAAAAAGAAAACTAATGCAGCCATCACATCTAAGAATTGGTAAGTTGCAATGTAATACATTTTTGCTTTTGGGTTTAATACGGCTTTAAGAAACTTTCAGACACGTAGAAATGACCCGTCTGCTATGCACTCGGGCAGGACCATTCTGAAGCAATGATGCTTGAGCAATAAAAAATGATCAAATGTGCAATTGATACTGATTATGCTTTATATGATATCTTGAAAGAGGTATGTGAAGCCGTCAGCTCCTAGGGAACTGCTAGTACACAGTAATATCAACAGCTCACATCGGTATTGTCATTATAAGTAGCTCCTTTCACAGCCAAGCCTTGCTATAGCTTGCTTAGCTACACAAATAAAAAAAACAGCGTTGGTGTCAGGCCCAGGAATGCCCTGACTCTACTTTCAGTTTACAATGGAATGTTTGCAAGCAGCGTAATAAAATGCTTCCTGATTGCAGCGTTTAGGTATTTGAAGAGGCCGTGTCACCGTAATTTTATTTTTATTCAGTCCAATGGATCCTAAAAATGCAATGAATAGTGTATCTAAATCGAAAAACAAAAATATAATATATTGTATAATACCAGTCCTCAAATGTGGTGGCTGCATTAGTTTTAATCTTTCTATAACTTTTATATGGTGCCAGTAACATACTTCATGTGCTAGGGTGACAATGGGACAATATGTATTGTGATGCACAAGGAGATATCAAAAGGTTCCAAGACTAGTTTTTTAATATGCCAAGAGATGGCAGCACTAGGCTGCAAGCACAGTCACAGAGAGCACCGACCTTCATAAGGCAGGGTGCCAAAAGACATCGTCCTGTGTACATTGGGAGCTGTGCAACTGGTGCTTTTCCTGGAGGATGTCATATGACGTCCTCCCTGAACGAGAGAACCACCTTGCATCCGTCATTGGAGTATATGGCGGGCGGGAGGTGGTTAATATCACTTTAAGATTAAAGCTGGACTTCATGCAAGCAGCTAAATACACAGCTGAAATATATGCAGTGCTCAGTATAAATGAGTACACCCTAACAGATATGTCAGAAAATCTTTAGGCCCCGTTCACACCTATGCAGTTTGCTTTTTGTCTGTTTTCACAGTTCGTTTTTAATGATCAGCAAAGCTTTACTTATCAATCAGAATACTGAAGCAAACATGATACAAAAATTTAACAAAGATGGAACTGCAGCCATCTCACAGAGACATCCAGGCCATCCACGGAAGTTAACACCTCAACAGGAGCATCTTCTGATGAGAAAGGTTGAAGAAAATTGTCATGCAACTTCCCTGCAGTTAGCTAAAGAAGTAGAAAGCCAAACTGGGGTGATTGTTTCCTATGACACAATACGGCATACACTGCAGAGGAATGGCATGTATGGGTGTCATCCACGAAGGAAGCCTCTCCTAAAGCCCATGTACAAAAAATCCAGCCTAGAATTTGCCAAGGCCCATGCTGAAAAGAAGAAGACTACTGACACTCTGTACTCTGGAGTGATGAGATCAAGATAAACGTTTTGGAACTGATGGCTTCCAAACTGTATGGTGTCACAAAGGTGAGGAGTACAAAGAAAAATGCATGGTGCCTACAGTGAAACATGGTGATGGCAGTGTCCTTCTGTGGGGCTGCATGAGTGCTGCTGGTGTCTGGTAGCTGCATTTCATTGATGGCATCATGAATTCACAGATTCATTGCTCTATATTGAAAGAGAAGATGCCACCAACATTCCATGGCTTTGGTCGTTGTGCACTTTTCCAACATGACAATGATCCATAACACACATCTAAGGCCACTGTTGCATTCCTGAAGAAGAACAGAGTCCAAGTACGTCTCTTGATCTGTATGTCTCTTGATCTGAACCCAATTGAACACCTAAGAAGAAGTTGAGCATTACTCTCCATCCAGCATCCAGGCTCTAAAAGAGATGGTTCTTGAAGAATGAAAAATGATAGATGTTATAATACTGGGCAGCACAGCGGCTAAATGGTTAGCACTTCCACCTGGCAATACTAGGGTCATTGGTTCGAACCCCAACCACGGCGCCACCTGCCTGGAGTTTGCATGTTCTCCCTGTGCCTGCGTGGGTTTCTTCCGGGTACTCTGGGTTTCTCCCACACTCCAAACACATGTTGGTAGGTGAATTGGATCCTGTCTAAATTGTCCTAGTTTGTGTATGTATGAATGTAAGCTAGGGACTGTAGATTGTACACCCCTTGAGGGTTAGGGACTGATGGGAATGTACAATATATACGTAAAGTGCTGCGTAAAGTGACGTTGCTATATAAGTACATGAAATAAATAAATATATCACCAACTTGTTCATTCCATGCCTAGAAGACTTGGTGCTGTCCTTACAAATCATAGAGGTCATGCAAAATACTAGATGTGGTAATTTTTGTTGTGGGGTGTATTCATTTTTGCATCAACGATTTTGAGTAAAACTGAAGATTATCTAATCTAAATTATATTATTAACCTTACTTCCATGAAAGGAGCTAAACAAATGTTGCATAAAACTCAATTTTGTCAAAATTTTGGAAACTGTTCTTGTGTTCATTGAGGTATTGTTTAAAATCTTACTCTCAGGGGCGGACTGACAACTCATGGGGCCCCCGGGCAATAGGGGATCATGGGGCCCCTGTATCCTTGCCCAAACTCAAAAAAGCCTATGAAAAAGGTACCAGGGGCATCTCATGGGGCCCCCTACTGACCCCGGGCCCTCGTCCGGTGCCCGAGTTTCCAAATGGTCAGTCCGCCCCTGCTTACTCTTCATAAAGGGTGCACTCATTTATGTTGAACACTGTATATGGGATCTGTTTTACCTGCCAATGCATATGTAATTCTGTACCGACAGATCTGTGTTCAGGTACCCCTGCCAAACAGCACAGATAGATCCAAGCAATTCCAAAAATGTTTTTAAATATTTTTTTTTTAAAGATTTGCTAGTGATCACATAATCTGCCTTAGCTCTGTTTGCATCCAGTGCAGCATTGGCTGAAGGTGTGTATGCAAGGGACACTTACACACCATATCCGGTCCTGTCTTGTCATTGTTCAGTACAGGCCGGGCTAAGACATGCCCATGCGGTGGGAAGAGGATGACAACGCAGCTTTCAGCAGTGATCTAGTAGTGTTGTCAGCTCTCTCCTGAAAATAATCCAAGGTACTTAAAACTGGCAGGATCATCAGGTTGAAACAAGTAGAAATATAGGGCAACATTTAAAAAAAAAAATGGCCTTGTATTACTTCATTATTTTAAAGTGCACCTGATCCCAGACTATGGACAAGTTTTCACACATTCTTAACAAATATTACCTTTATTTAAAACATACTATCACTGACCTCTCTAGATGCATGTACTGTGAGGTAATTTATCCTTGAGGATTACAACAAAGACTCTAAAGAGGGCCATACATGTATCCATTTTTTTTTTGATCAGCCAGCCGATCAAAAAAAAAAAAAACCAGAATGAATTTCCCCATCCACACAATTGAGGTAAATGGAGGAACACTCCCTACTGTGTCATTGTACTCTGAACTCCACATGATTAGCATCCTGGCCATGGCATGTGTACAGCTCCCTTTGTTGTATGGTAACTTCTAGATGGGCAGTAAAACCGTGGTTCAACCATTTGTTTTTACTGTTCCCTGGCAGTTTCTGTGGAAAATTTATTTTACTACTTAAAATACTTAGTCTGGGTACTGGTGATTTGCATAAACTTTAAACACATCTCTTAAAAACAAATCGAAAGATAGTGTATAGTTCTATATGTTTTAAAGAATATGTAATCCCAACATTTTATATTCCTGATATGTGCCTGTTGTACCATGTACTTGTATGAAAAGTATGCTGTTCTCTTTGTATTGCTTCCTTTGTGTGAAATCCTTGGTGTTCCTGCCGATCCCTCTGCTTTCCTACTAAAATGTGATCGTACCAGGCACGAGTGCACAGCGTGGTCAGTTCTCTAGCTATGCTGAAAACTCAGCCTGCTCTCCCCCAATGATCAGGCTTCTGCTGACATGCCCCCCATTTTCTCGAAACAGCCTTTAACCACTTCCAGACCGGACACTTTTACCCTCTTCCTGACCAGGGCAATTTTTAACTTTCAGCGCTATCACACTTTGAATGACAATTGCGTGGTCATGCAACACTGTACCCAAATAAATTTTTTTAAAAATTTTTTGAGACAGATAAAGCTTTATTTTGGTGGTATTTATTCACCGCTGGGATTTTTATTTTTTTGCTATGTAAATGAAAAAGTCCAAAAATTTTGAAAAAAAGTGTTTTTTTAAATAACATTTTGCAAATAAATAATATTTCATCATAAATCTTTGCCAAAATTTATTCCGTTATCTTTTTAGTAAAAAAAAAAATCCAAATTAGTTTATAACCAAAAATTATAATTTTTAAACATTTTTTTTAACATTTTTATTTTATTTTTTTATATTATTTTATTTTTTTACATACTGTCACCCTAGCAGTACAGTGTCACCATGGTGACACTGTACTACTTGTGGGGGGTGATGAAGATTTTTTTTTTTTTTTTTACACTGATTGCTTTTACAGCCATATAGAATGTAAAAGCAGTCATTTCTCTTTCTCTCTGTGTGCATTCTTGCACTCATTGAGAAGTACTGAGTGAGCTGTGATTGGTCACAGCTTGTCACATGCTACAAGGCTGTTGTGAATAACCCTGTACCATGTGACCTCTGTGATCATTCACAGATTTCACACGTAGTAAGCAATGATGTCAGAAGTGACATCTTGCTTACTACTTTGCATGTGATCACTGATTGGCCAATCAGTGATCCCATGATCGGGACCTCGTACAGAGGTCTCGTCCGACGATCGGTGTTTCACTGTGTCCGGAGGACACAGCAGGCACCGGATCACGATGCTGCACGCTCCCAGGGAGCGTGCACAAGCAGGGTGCGGGGAGGCCGTTTATAAACGGCCACCCGACCCTACACTGCCACCGTCCGGCCGTTTATATGCAACGGCCGGTCGGGAAGTGGTTAACTAGGAAAATCAGTATGCTGCTGTTGCTCCTCCCTCAGCTCTCTAAGCTCTGTATGCAGCTGAGAATAGAGGGTATGTGATCACTTATAAAAAAGGGGAAAAAAGGTATTTATAATGGGGTTTTTGTCTATATACATATACACAAATGTTCCACCTTTCATTTCTGTTTTAAACGTAATGGGTTGTCTTACAGGTTAAGAGTTGACATATACTGTAATTTAAGATTAAACAGGCAAAACAGATCAGCAAATAATCCTATGAATATATTTTTATATGTACAAAATTCTTGTTTATGTGTATATTTTATATTTGTATATAATGGGACAGCCATATTTGATCAATGCAAAAAATGTATGATTTTTTTCCACCAAGCTGTTTTATGTATTGAAAAGGACATTCTAACGTACTCTATTTCTAGTGAAACAGAAAGTCCTCTCCATTGCAGATTATCAGCTCATTCATAATGCAGCACCACACACATCCCACTATAAATCTTGGCAAAGGTATGAGATTTTTATTTAAATGACTACAGTATTACAGGCAGACTGAGTCTACTGATTGCTTCCAGCATCAAATAACACTGCCAAAGTAAGAGAATAGAAACAATAAAACACAGTCTTATATTTGTTGCTACTCTTTTTATAAATGTGTATTTAAAGTACAGACGTACCTCGGTTTACGAACGCCTCGGTTAACGTAATTTTCGGTTTACGAATGAAAATCCATTGAAAATAATGGCTCGGTTTATTCATTTTTTTCGCAACACGAACAGATTAATTGGTTTTCAATGCATTTAAAAAAATGTTTTTAATCATGTCCCTGTACAGTACTATGCCTTTAAAGTGCACTTTATAAAGAGTTTGGAAAAGATAAGACTTTTTTTACTTTTTTCTGACCTCCAGAACGGATTAATTGGTTTTCAATGCATTTACAATTTTTTTTCAATCATGTCCCTTTATGCCTTTAAAGTGCACTTTATAAAGAGTTTTGAACAGATAAAACTTTTTTTTACTTTTTTCTGACCTCCGGAATGGATTAATTGGTTTTCAGTGCATTTATGAATTAATTTTTAATCATGTCCCTGTACAGTATTTATGCCTTTAAAGTGCACTTTATAAAGAGTTTTGAACAGATAAAAGATTTTTTTTTACTTTTTTCTGACCTCCGGAATGGATTAATTGGTTTTCTATGCATTCCTATGGGAAAACGCATTTCGGTTTACAAATTCTTTGCCATTCAAAAAGTCCCGCAGAATGAATTACATTCGTAAACATAGGTACGCCTGTATAACTAAAGGCTCCTATATGAGAATCTAAAGCTACAGGTTTGTAAACCTCTAGTGGCAATGCTGACAGCTGTGCTTCCTACAACATTTTTTTTTTAATCACATTGTAGTGCAAGCAACCTCAAGCCCGCATGAGAGTGGCAACTCTGCTGTGAATTCAGGAGCAGTGCAGCATCACTGTGACCCATCAGTGAAAGCTGTATTAGGTGGAGTTCAGTGGCGGCATCAACAGGTAATTTGTGGGACTTCACAGGAGGACTAAGAGAAAACTGTCATTGCAGATATACTTGTTACCCCCCTTGTGATAGCAATAAAGTTAAATGAAAAAGAAAACACATACAACAGTGTACAAAAAATAAATTGCAATAAAATAAATGAAAAAAATTAAAAATGTAGTTATTTTTTTCCCCTAAAAAATATGCATTTTATAAACAGCTTTGCTGTTTCGTGTGACTTAAAAAAATTACAACTGCCACCATTTTATTCCACAGGGCTTCTGCTTTCAGAAAATATATAATGTTTTGGGGTTCTAATTATTTTTTTGTAAAAAAAAGGTGATTTTTACCATGTATGTGAAATATGTTAAAAAACTGCCCTCGATCCAAAATAGTTAAAGTATAAATAAAGGAAAAACTTTTTTATCGTTTTGGATAGAGTGAAATGTCAGGTTATGTTGTCGCCTCTGCCCCCATTAGGGAGATTCACACTTATAGTCTTTTTTTGTGAACGTGAAAGAAACATTTTGGGTTGTCACCAAAACAGGCTTCGAGGGGAAATTTTCCAGTGGGGACAATAGTTCTGGTGAGCCTGAAACCATCTCAGGATTCCCTTACTTTGGAACAAAATGTCTCTTTACAGCTCCAATCTCAAAAGTCACAGCAAAAACTTTAGAATAATCTGGGTTCGAACAACCTGATCTTTGCTGACAAGGTTCCGCTCCTACCCAGGGAAAGTTGGGATTTCATTGCCTTTGTTGTGGATTTTAAAGATTATTTTCTACCCAATGCCTATAGCTACAGAGGTAAATGAGGATTTGTTTCAAAGAGCTTTTAGGCTAAGTTTAGATTGTAGTTGACTATCTTTGGTTTCTGTACTTCCGGTGCTACTGACCCAAAACATGTATGTAGCATGTGTTCAAATGTGCTGACTTCACTACCAGGTAAGCAGCAGTTAAGAAAAAAAAAATATGGGGGAGGAAGGAGGGGGAAAGGTTAAACTCCACTTTAAGCTGGCCATAGATGGATCATTTTGGGCTGAACGAAAAAAAACCTTAAACAATTCCTCCTTCCACACAAGTGAGGTGGATAGAGGAATCCTCGCCTCTGAGACATTGTATTCTGACAGTGGGAACTATGCAACTCTCTGCTGCTGATTGAGAAAACCGTTTCCAACATTCCCATTCCAGAGCAGGAATGGCCATCCATGGATCAAATTTCGGCCATTTTTAGATTGCTGATGTCTACAGAAGTAGCAGCACACTTTCAGACATACATTATGATCAGTACCTGACCATCTCATGTCTATGGGTACCACAGTCAGGGCTGTGGATAAGGGGGTACCACCAGTCCTCCTGTACAGGGCCCAGGCCAGCAGGGGGGCCCAGGCAACTGGGTGAATCGAAGAGCATGTTCTGCATGGTGGGTGGGGGGGGGGGGGGGGGAATTACCGGAACCAACCCCCTTTATGGCTCCCTCTGCAGCAGCTGAAAGCTGGCTTCTTCTCCTTCCTGTCCCACAGGCTTTTAGTAGAGAGAGCCATACAGGAGATCACTCCCAGTAATTGCCCCCCTTGCCACACCCATCACCCTCCCTGTGCACCATACATTTCTCCCAGCTGCCCAGCCCCCCCCCCCCCCCCCGTGTGCCCCCACTCCCAGAGTTGCTGGCTGGCGGTTTCCCTCCTTTCTTTCCCACCGGCAACTGCAAGCACACAATAGGATCCTTCAGGATGGAGAGTGGGGGAAGGGTCTTATAAATATGTCACATTTAACAGCCCCTTCCTTTCCTGAATGAACACAATGAGTAATCAGTATTAATCACTCACTGTGCTCATTCACAACTGAAGCATAGTAAACTGTGTTTTCCTTTTGGGTGGAGGGGCCCTGTCAGGTTGGCTGTATGGGGCCCCGTGGTTTCTAACAGCAGCCCTGACCACAGTGACAGCTGCAGTATGACATAGCTTCCTGATCATTGCTTTGTTAGTTATAGGTAATGCTTTAATATACTTGCTTTATGGATTACATACTATTATACACTTGGTTTATAAATACAAGTTTATATGACTGCAAGTATGTTGAATATTGTTTATGATTTTGATCACTTCATATATTTTTAAATTATGCATTCTCTATGTAGTACCAGATACTTGTATATAATCATCAGCTAGTGCTTTCATCTTGAAAGTTATTCATTTCTCTCACTTACAGCTTTTGATTTACAGAGTTGCTGCGTTTGTGGTATTTTTAGCAGGGCTTAAATTTGGAACATAGAATAATGTATTATGTAGGAGTGATATAGCAGAAGAATAGGCAGAACAGTATGCCAACACACAAAAGCCCATAATACTTCCAGCAGGGCTTATAATCACATTATACAATGCTTAGCTATGCCTGAACATAGACTGTGCCAGCTAGGTGACACTTACCTTGTAACCTTTGCATCACGTTTGCAATGTCTCTTGTGTTCCTGCTCAACAGCCGGGAGGTAGCCATGATGCCTCTGCTGGGATCCTTCACTAAAAGGTATGTTCAATCCAAGTTTTGCTGCTAGGATGTTAGAAAATATCTCAGACTGTTCTGAAGCATCATCCACCTTCTATCCCCGTACGGCAGCTGACGCCTGAGTCATTGATGTCTGGCACCCAAACAAAAGCAGACCTGTCACGATTCCGGTGCCGATTTTAATTTGTTCTTATGGGTCCTGTCCTTCTTACCAAGGGCTTAAGCTGCCTGAAAAGACAGAGAGGCTGGATTTAGAAGGGACTTGCATGGTTTCTTGCAACAGTAAAACCTGTAATCTCATTAGCAATTCTGACAAAAGATTGGCAGGGCAGGAGACATGGTGCAAAGCGTGCCAAGGAAGCAATTATTGTTGAAAGTGCATTTGCCGTAGCTGCGGTCTGTTGAGTGAAATATCTGTAAATAAATGAAGAGGACCGTGTCTTCTATCAATCAATATATTTCATATCAAAGATCTTAATCCTCAGTAGAATAAACAAAGATGCTTTCTTTATCCTGCTTAAATCACACGTGGCTATGTTTGCACTAAAAGAAACTTCCATTATACTCATTTCAAAGTTTGAAAAGTATGAAAAGTTTTTTTTACAGTGGATGAAAAATTTGATATGTCAACAGGTTCTGCACCGCTCTATAGCAGAAATACTGCTACATGGTGGCACAGGTGCACAAAATCACGTATATATATATATATATATATATACACGTGATTTTGCAGTTCCGGGTAGGGGGCGCATGCGTGCCCTACCCACTACGCCATTCGCGGCCTTGGCTGTCAATCATCGGGTTCCACTCGGCGATTACTCGACGGTACCCAGTGATCGCCGAGTATCTTCAACTGGCAAGAAACCTGTGTATAAACAACACAGATCTCTCCCCTGTCAGCTCCTGCACACTACTTTGTATGGCTTTGCATAGCAGAGGCATACAAAGCAGTGTGCTTTACAATGAAGCACACACACAGCCAACATAGTGAAACAGCACACCGCACACAGTTAACAGTTACTTGCCAGCACCCGGTGATAGAGGAGCATTACCGATGGAGGGAGAGAACTGTAAGTCAGCTCCTGCACACTGCTATGCATGGCTTTGCATAGCAGACCCATGCAAAGCAGTGTGCTTACAGTGAAGCACACACACAGCACAAAGCACACAGTTAACCCCTTTGATCGCCCCAGATGTCAACCCCTTCCTGCCCAGTGCTATTAGTACAGTGTCAGTGCTTTTTATTAGCACTGATCACTGTATTGGTGTCACTGGGAATGTCAGTGACACCAAATCAGTTCCCCCCAGTGTAAGAATGCCCATCGCAGTCCCGCTATAAGTCGCTGATCGTTGCCATTACTAAAATTTGATTTTTAAAATTTTTTTACTGGACATGTTTAACTGCAAAAAGTCCAAAATACAGTTTTTTTCTCAAAATTGTCGGTCTTTTTTTTTTATAGCGTAAAAAAAGAAACAACACACAGGCGATCAAATACCACCGAAAGAAAGCTCTATTTGTGGGAAAAAAGGGTAAATTTCATTTGGGTGCAGCATTACATGACCGCACAATTGTCAGTTAAAGAAACAGTGCGCTGTATCGCAAAAAAATGGCCTGGTAAGGAAGGGGGGTAAATCCTCTCGAGGGCAAGTGATTAAAGGCCAAAGTCCCCTTTATAAACCAGAGCGCCACTCAAAAGGGGAACTCCGCTTGTTTGCACCCTCCACTGCTACATTTGGCCCTTTTTTTGGGGGAGCGGGTACCTGGTTTTGACCCAAATTCTTCCAAATTCGGCCCCCTACTTCCCCCTGCAATCTGGGAAACTTCACAGGACCCAGAAGACTATGGGACCAATCACAGGGCACAGTGCGACTCGTAGGAAACGGGTTCTGAATGCCGGCGCCGGGAACCCGCAAGCTAGTGAAGAACTAGCCTGGGTGACGATGACGCTGGACCCCTGGACAGGTAAGTGTCCTTATATTAAAAGTCAGCAGCTACAGTATTTGTAGATGCTTATTTTTTTATTTTTTGGCAGCCTGTAACTCCTTTTTAAGAGTGTAACCGATGCACACAAACAGCCCTAGAAAGTTAAAATACATTGGGAGAATTTAACAAAACTGGAGCAGCTGTTCATGGCTTCTATATTCAGCTTGTGTAGTTGAAGTTGTTGTAAGGGTTAACATTTACTTTCTAAAATAATAAACATATTATACTTAATGTACCTGCTCCGTGCAATGGCATTGCACAGAGCATTCCCAAACCTCATCTTATGGAGTCTCCCTCTGGCCTCCTCTCCTGTGTGTGCCTTCATAGCTAGCCTCTTGCTAGGTGGCCTGATGTACATTCTCAATCCAGAGCCAGGCTGTGTACAGCCATAGACACACACAGCGCAGCTCGGCCCTGAAAAACCCTCCTCCAAACACTGCTTACTGGATTTGATTGACAGAAGCAGTAGGCAATGGCCTGCTTATGTGTGCATAGACACACAGGCTAACATTGAGGGGCATTTAGAGACAGAAAGAAAAGGTCAAACATCTGTAACACAGGCATTTTTTAGATCAAGTGTGCATAAGGCTTAAAAGTTTATACTTTAACATTTAAAATGGTTGTAAGATTCAAACTATTTTACCACTGTGTGTGCAGTAGTCCCCCCAACTTACCTGAGCCCCATCTCGATCCAGCAATGTGCATAAAAACTTTGGCTCTCCCGAGTCTCTCTCCTCATTGACTGAGATGGCAGCATTAGCCATTGGCTCCCGTTACTGTCAATCACAGCCAGTGAGCCAATGAGGAAAGCGTGGGGTGGGGCCCAGCTGCGCTTCGTGTTTAAATGTAAATACAGAGTAGCGGCTTGGGAGCCTGTTTGGGTGCCCCCATAACAAGCTGCTTGATATGGGGGCACTAGACAGAAGGGAACGGCCAAGAGTGCCATCAGGGGACCCTAAAAAGATGAGGATCAGGGCTGCTCATCAGGGAACATGTGTTATTTTTAAACTAAAAAATCTGCCTTTAATATCACTTTAACCTATGGTTTAACTTGTATCCTGACCCCAAACCTAAACACAATAATTTGGTTTTTGTTATGGTCACCAGAGAAAGCTACGAATTTTAGAGAAGATGCCTGGAGACTTTAGAAACGAGCATATACTGAACCTGCCAGCAACCAAGCATAACGGAAATATCTGTACTGGGTGAAATTGACCTTTAAGTAACAAACAGAGAATAGGAAACTCACACATTGTAACACTGTATTCACGTGAACACATCTCAAGATTCTAACAACCAATGCAATTATTTTATTTCCTCTCAGTAGGGAGAACAAATAAATGTACAAACATAAATGGTGATATAATGTCCTGTACTAAGTGAGAAAAGATAGTATGCAATGCCAAATAAAATTACAAGATTATATACACAGTATATATATATATATATATATATATATATAACAAATTACATCAGTGCAAGGGCAAAAAAGATTGCTGGGCATCACAAGGTCAAAGGCATTACATACACCAAAATATATTTTGACTGTACCATAAGGAAATTAAACATGGAGGGATACAAACCAGGGAAGTAACAGTAGACAATCCATGGCTTAAATGTCCTTCAATGTATCTAACCAAACTGATTTTAAAAATGTCATAATCAGATTATTCCAGTTCCGGACCTTTATTGTAGCAATATGTATTGTGGCATCCCTGGTTAAATACTGAACACATACAGTATATGGCAATAATTTATTTTATACCTAGCTATATATACTGTATCCTACTATAAATAATGAGTCAAATAAGTATGTGAATATACAATTATGCAATAAATGAAGTCTCTCTTCAAAAGTAAATCATCATAAGAATTAGTGAAATCATGAACCATAGAAAAATAAAGTTCCATACAACTTCCAGTTTCTGTGTAATCTCAACTTTGATTCCAATTTCTTCAGAAGTAAAAAAATTCTTCAATGTGCACGTGTATATACACCCAAGTGTCCTTCACCCCACCTAATGGGTATCTGCTCACTTCCTCTGTAGGACCCCCACTGCAATAAAAGGTCAGCTGTGCTTAATTACATCAAAACATCACTTCTTTCCAGTTCTCCTCTTTCAGCAGTAAACCAATCTCCCAGGTTAAATGATGGCATATAAAAACTAGAAAACAGCAGATCGCTAATGCAGTTTATTAAAAAAGGTTAAAATTACACTTACATATCAGCAGATAAAAACCTGTATAACACCTACATAAGTATTTCGAAAGATGGTGTCCAAACCCTGCCGAACGTGATCAGGTCACCGCGCACTGACGCGTTGCACCATTATTGGCTTTCTCAAAGGCTCACTATCTGAGTGTACAATTTACTTTAGGTTTACCATTACCTGTGTAGTGCACGGGTCTACCAGATTTATTACAATATATAGATTGTTTAGGCTTTTCCTCACATTACATTATTTTGGCAAAACTAAATGAGGGTTAGGGATGCACCGATATCATTTTTTATCAGCAAGTGTGAGTACTGATACATTCAAGTACTCGCCGATACTGAGTACCGATACTTTGTAGTGCGATTTGAGTTAATGAATGCAAATTGCACTGCAAGGACTAGCATGCAATTTGAACAGGAATGCGATTCCTGTCCAAATCGCATGTGGTTTCCTCACTGCTCCTGTGTGAACCCAGGCTTGTCATAGCCTGAGTTCACACAGTAGGAGTGTGGGAAACCTCCCTGCAGGCATGCCATGCTTGGTGTGAGTGGTAGGAGAGGAGAGAAAGCACTGGGGATTTGAAATCCCCACTGCTTTCCTTTCTCCACTTGCATTGATGACAGTTCAGGCTAGACGGCATCTGATTGGTCACTGCAAGGAGAGGACAGAACGCATCGGGGATTTCAAATCCCTGATGCTTTCTCTCCCCTCCTACCACTGACGCCACGCATGGGATGCAGGGAGGTTTCCCGCACTAATCCTGTCTCCTGTGTGAACTAGGGCTATGACAAGCCTGGGTTCACACAGAAGCAGTGGGGAAACCGCATGCAATTTGGACAGAAATCGCATTGCTGTTCAAATCGCATGCTAATCTTTGCAGTGCAGTTTGCTCATTGACGCAAATCGCACGGTAAAGTATCGGTAGTATTTTCATGAGTATGAGTACTCATGAAAATACTCTGTATCGATACCAATACCGATATTGGTACTGGTGCATCCCTAATGAAAATTATACAGCCATTGTGCAATCAGGTTGTATAGCCTACGGTCAGCTTTAGACAGCTGTCACCAAAACTAGAATGAGAAGCAGTTTAACTATAAACTGCATAGGGGGTTATTTACTGTTAGAATGGTAAGGATGAAACCCTTCTACAATTGGTGGTGTCAGCGGGATGTGTTGATAATTAAAAAAAACTTTTAGATGGGCATCTTAGCAAACACAATATACAGGGATATGGGAAATGGTAGCAACATAAATACATACCCACACCCACACAGATTGAACTGGATGAACTGGTGTCTTTATTCACCCTTACCAACTATGTAACTATGTGTCCATGGGAACAATGTTTCCATTGAAAGATTTCCCTTCTATTCTTATTCTGTTGACTATTAAAAATTGTATAATTTGCCATCTTTTTTTTTTTAAATACAAAATAGTTTCTTTTGGATTTGTTTCTAATCCCTCACCACTAAATTCAAATAAATTTCTTTAGATATACTTTAATCCTGAATTGACCACCCTCAAAAAGGCCCACTGATTTGTCACAGGTTCTTTTCCCAGATTAGTGCAGGGGCAGCTAGGAACACAGCAGCAGTCAATCTTTCTGGCAAATAAACTTAGATGGGTTGCAGGAAGCTGTGGGATACTCCAGCAACACTGTACAATAATTAGAGCACACTCTTCAGTTTGTCAAGAGAATCCCTCTAGTAGCAGCTAAGAGAATGCACAGCACTGAGACACCATAAGAAATGCCTCAATCCAAGCAAGTATTGGCACTAATGAACAAGGAATAGAATCAGCAAACAGTAACTAGACTCTTACTCTCAGGGCTGTACTCAGAATGTCCCTGGATACTTGGATGCCACCTTCCAAAAGTCACAAATTTCTGCCGTGAACACTCCAGACCAGATCCTCAGTGAAATCCCTTGATTAGTTCCAGAAATTTTCAGCAAGGCAACACCCTAGCTCCAGCAGAGCGGTGACCTTGATGAACACATGTAGGACTTCAGCTGGGCAACCCAGAAGGGCAGCAGCTCTTCAGGCTGGGGACTTCTCCCCATGGACAAGAACAGGGCAGCGCGAGACCCCAGGCTATTTATGTACTCCCCAGCCACCTACTGGGCACCCTCCTCCAGGGATTGGCTAAAACAACATAAATATTCAGTTGCTGATTGGCCATTCCAGCCCAATATATTCTATAATTTTCCAGAATGCACGGGGAAACAATCAAACCTGCAACCAGTAAAGTCCTGAACAGCTCATAGTAATCACAAACTGTTCCACAAAAAATAGCTAAATTTACCTAACCATCCTAGCAACATATCTATAAGGCTACAATACATTTGGCCTTTGGTAAATTAATCTGCTGAAGGGGTTGATTTTTTGTGTGACGTTTATCCCCGAATACGTAGACACTAACCTGAAGCAGGCTTGAGAATATTAGGCGATCCAACATGCAATATGCAGATGCCTGTTCCAGGTCAATGCCTCCCTACAGTGAGGAACAGAAGTATTTGTACACCCTGCGATTTTGCAAGTTCTCCCACTTAGAAATCATGGAGGGGTCTGAAATTCACATTGTAGGTGCATTCCCACTCTGAGAGACAGAATTTAAAAAAAATTCAGGAAATCACATTGTATGATTTTTAAAGAATTTATTTGTCTTGCACTGCTGAACATAAGTACTTGAACACCTAAGAAACAGCAAGAATTCTGGCTCTCAAAGACCTGTTACTGTACCTTTAAAAAGTCCACCTCTACTCCACTCATTAATATAACTTAGTAGCACCTGTCTGAGCTCTCTAAAGACACCTGTCCACCCCACAGTCAGACGCCAACTACTACCATGGGCAAGTCCAAAGAGCTGTAAGACACCAGAGACAAAATTGTGGACCTCCACAAGGCTGGAAAGGGCTATGGGGCAATTGCCAAGCAGCTTGGTGAAAATAGATCAACTGTTGGAGGAATTGTTAGAAAATGGAAGAGGCTAAAGACAACTGTCAGTCTCCCTCAGACTGGGGCTCCATGCAAGATCTCACCTCGTGGGGTATCACTGATGATAAGAAAGGTGAGGAATCAGCCCAGAACTACAAGGGAGGAGCTTGTCAATGACATGAAGAGAGCTGGGACCACAGTTTCAAAGGCCACTGTCGGTAGAACACTACGGTGTCAAGGTTTAAAATCATGCATTGCACGGAAGGTTCCCCTGCTCAAGTCATCACATGTCCAGGCCCGTCTGAAGTTTGCCAATGACCATCTGGATGATCCAGAGGAGGCATGGGAGAAAGCCATGTGGTCAGATGAAACCAAAGTAGAACGCTTTGGTCTAAACTTCACTCGTCGTGTTTAGAGGAAAAAGAAGGATGAGTTGCATCCCAAGAACACCATCCCTACTGTGAAGCATGGGGGTGTTAACATCATGCTTTGGGGGTGCTTTTCTGCAAAGGGGACAGGATGACTGCACTGTATTAAGGAGAGGATGGATGGGGCCATTTATTGTGAGATTTTGAGCAACAACCTCCTTTCCTCAGTCAGAGCATTGAAGACGGGTCATGGCTGGGTCTTCCAACATGACAAGGACCTGGTGCACACAGCCAGGATAACTAAGGAGTGGCTCCGTAAGAAGCATATCAAGGTTCTGGAGTGGCCTAGCCAGTCTCCAGACCTAAATCCAATAGAACATCTTTGGAGGGAGCTGAAACTCCGTGTTGCTCAGTGACAGCCCCGAAACCTGACAGATCTAGAGGAGATCTGTGTGAAGGAGTGGGCCAAAATCCCTGTTGCAGCGTGTGCAAACCTGGTCAAGAACTACAGGAAACGTTTGACCTCTGTAATTGCAAACAAAGGCTTCTGTACCAAATATTAACACTGATTTTCTCAGGTGTTCAAATACTTATGTTCAGCAGTACAAGACAAATAAATTCTTTAAAAATCATACAATGTGATTTCCTGAATTTTTTTTTTATTCTGTCTCTCAGAGTGGGAATGCACCTACAATGTGAATTTCAGACCCCTCCATGATTTCTAAGTCGGAGAACTTGCAAAATCGCAATGTGTTCAAATACTTCTGTTCCTCACTATATGTAATGAATGAAGGATAAGGATGACATCCATGGAGTTTCCATTTGCCATGAGAAATCAGCAATGGCTGCCTACCTATGTCTATCTTTATGGGTTATTTTTGACATTATCATTTGTTCTGGAAGAGAACGTTTTCACTTTCCCTTGGTTGCTTACTATTAAATAATTTCCTTTCAAATTGTCCCTATCCTCAATTCCATTAAGAGTGAATATCTCTCTTCTGGGCAGAGGTGAAATTAAAACGTGAACAAGAAGAGACTACGGATGTAGTAACATAATAAAATGATGGAATGCCAACATCAAGCGGGGAAGCTGCTTCTTACTGCACTTCCTCCCCGCACTAATGAAAAACACTCGAGGCTTATTTTCAGTGGATTTCAAAACAATAAGTCGGCTTTTTAAAGTCAAAATTTAGAAAGGCTCATTTAATAAAATATATACATGACAAGAGCAGTACGCCAAATCCTTCAAGATTAATAAACTGAATTTATATTTCTGTACCTGATCTCTGACAACACCGCACAAAAGAAGTATGCCCTGCTTTTAATAGAAGGAACATGAAAAATGTTGCGGTTGACCTATGAGCAAACCCTGACCAATATAGCGTAGGAGAAAGACAAAGTTCTGCTCTTTTCTTTTACATTATTTCTTGCAATTTTTTCAATGTGACAATTTAGCGAGATTGAGTTGCCCCTTTACAAACAAAAATTTTGCTCAAATTTTTTATGCCTGATTGCTAGACAGTTTAAAGGTCAACTGCGACTAGAATGGAATTATCTGCAAAGAGAAAGTAATTTATCATTGACCCATTTTGGGAGTTTTACTAAAACTGTAACACTCAGAATCTGGTGCAGCTGTACACGAAAGCCAATCAGCTTATAACTTCAGCTTGTTCAGTTAAGCTTTGATAATAAAACCTGAAAGCTGATTGGTTTGTACAAAGAGCTGAATTAGATTTTGCATGATCCACTTTTAAAAAATTACCCCCATTGTGTAGCCTCACTGGCTTCTGAAAAATACCAAGTATTTGGGGTATACACCAGAGTGCAACTAAAAAAAAAACAATATACACAAAATGGTTTAGAATTCTCTCTATCACTGGATCACTGGATAATTTCCATCCATTTCTGGCATTTCAACCAGTTTTAGGGCTGGTTCACACCAGAACATGGTGTGGGAAAGGCCCATTCCGTGTGCGTTTCCCACACTGCCTTCAAAACGCACTGCTTTGTGATCTGATGTAGGTTCCAATACATTGTTAATGGCACTCCAAATGCAGATCACAAACAGAATGTGTATTCTGGCACCAGATCGCATTGTATCACAGTACAATGCAATTTGGTGCAATGTGTTTTTTCAAAAGTAGTGCATGCACTACTTTTTGTGTAGTCCGGTGTGTTTTGCAGCCTATTCAAGTGAATGGCCTGCCAAATTGCTCTGCAGGGGAATGTACATGAATCGCACAGGAATGCAGACCACATTTCTGTGCAATCCTGATGTGAACCGGCCTTTAGAGACTGTGCTGATAGGCTTTTGCTTGCTTCAAGTGGGTTTTATATTATGATACAAGATTATGGAAATACAAAACCTGCTTGGAGTAGGTCAAATGCAGGTTAGAAGGAGGTCACAAAGCTTGTGGATCAGCCATAGCAATACTGTGGGACATCTGTATATGATATTTGTTTGTGGAGTCATTGAATTAATTGTGTTTACCAGAATTTTCCCTAGTAAGAAAATATGTCTATGCGATCAAACAGGATAGAAAGAAGATCAACTCATTTGAGCTTTGGTGCTGGAGAAGACTTTTATCTGTGCGCTGGACAACCCATAGAACTAATAGATTGACTTTGGAAGAGAGCAAACCGGCCATGTCACTAGAATCCCAAATGATGAAGTTGCGACTGTTATACTTTGGTCACACTGTCAGAAGAGAGAGATCACTGGAGAAGGAAATACTGTTTGGGAAGATCGAAGGATCCAGGCAAAGAGGGAGACCCAATACTAGACGGTTGAACACATTGACTACAGCTTTGAGGATGACTCTGGAGGATCTCACCAGACTAGCACAAAGCCAACTTCATTTTAGAGCTCTGATTCAAGTCGCAAGGACTCGAACTCGAGTTGATAGCACATAATAATAATATGTAATAATTTAAGTGGTTAATTGGCCATGTTTTATCGAGAAATATAGCATTTTACACACTGGTATAGCTATACATCTGTGGATGTATTTTAAGGATCATAAACAAAGGAATGCACCACAAAAATATGAACTCACAAATTTTGCTAAATTATATAAACATGCAAATGTGAATATTGAAACATAAATCTTGCTGCGTAACAGTATTATAAAATTAAATACCCATATCTGTGCATAAACTGTGCTACACATATAAAACGTCTCAAAATACAAAAATCTCAGTGATGCACCATTCCTTTATTGCTCCCTGTACTTCACAAGTGCTATGTCTGCTGTGCATCTAATACCATCAACAAGTGTCCCAACACTATGATAACAATCCTGATGAACCGTCCCTTTAAGACCACTGTGCTCCAAGTGCATATAGTTGCAAGAAAAAGTATGTGAACCCCTTGGGATTACGTGGAGTTTTGCATGAATTGGGTATAAAATGTGCTCTGAACATCATCTAAGTCACAACAATAGAAGAACACAGTCTGCTGAACATAATACTACACAAACATTAGATGTTGCCATGGTTTAATTGCACATAACATGTAAACATTCACAGTGCAGGGAGGAAAAAGTATGTGAGGCCCTAGCTTAATGACTTCTCCCAGAGCTAATTGGAGCCAGGAGTGAGCCAACCTTAACTCCAATCAGTGTGATGATATTGGATGTGTTGCTGACAGCTGTCCTGCCCTTAAAAAACACACACCTGTTTTGGGTTTACTGGTTTCAAGAAGCACTGTCTGATGTGAACCATGTCTCGCAGAAAAGAGCTCTCAGAAGACCTACGATCAAGAATTGTTGACTTGCATGAAGCTGGAAAGCGTTACAAAAGTATCTCCAAAAGCCTTGATGTTCATGTGTCCACGGTAAGACAGACTGTCTACAAATGAGAAAGTTTAGCACTGTTGCTACTCTCCCTAGACGTGGTCGTCATGTAAAAATGACTGCAAGAGCACAGCGCAGAATGCTGCATGAGGTAAAGAAGAATCCCAGAGTGTCAGCTAAAGACCTACAGAAATCTCTGGCACATGCTAACATTTTTGTTGACACATCTACAATAAGGAAAACATTAAACAAGAATGGAGTACATGGGAGGACACCATGGAGGAAGCCATTGCTGTCCAAAAAGAATATTGCAGCACGTTTGAAGTTTGCAAAAGAGCACCTGGATGTTCCACAGCACTACTGGCAAAATATACTGTGGACAGATGAAACCAAAATTGAGTTGTTTGCGAAGAACACACAACACTATGTGTGGAGAAAAAAAGGCATAGCACACCAACATCAAAACCTCATCCCCACTTTAAAACATGGCGGAGGGAGCATCATGGTTTGGGGCTGCTTTGCTGCCTCAGGGCCTGGATGGATTGTTGTCATTGATGGGAAAATGAATTCCAGAGTTTATCAAGACATTTTGCAGGAAAACGTACGACCATCTGTCCGCCAACTGAAGCTCCGCAGAGGATGGGTGATGCAACAGGACAATGACCCAAAGCATACAAGTAATTCAACAAAACAATGGCTGCAACAGCACAGAATACGCCTTCTTGAGTGGCCCAGTCAGAGTCCTGACCTCAACCCGATTGAAATGCTGTGGCATGACCTTAAGAGAGCGATTCACACCAGACATCCCAAGAATATTGCTACACTGAAACAGTTTTGTGAAGAGGAGTGGTCCAAAATTACTCCAGATCGTTGTGCAGGTCTGATCTGCAACTACAGGAAACGTTTGGTTGAAGTTATTGCTGCCAAAGGAGGGTCAACCAGTTATTAAGTCCAAAGGTTCACATACCTTTTCCTTCCTGCACTGTGAATGTTTACATGTTATGTGCAATTAAACCATGGCAACATCTAATGTTTGTGTAGTATTATGTTCAGCAGACTGTGTTCTTCTATTGTTGTGACTTAGATGACGTTCAGAGCACATTTTATGCCCAATTCATGCAAAACTCCACGTAATCCCAAGGGGTTCACATATATTTTCTTGCAACTGTATGTGCAATCACTCCACTGCATATATTCATCCAGTGCTTCTGTGTGACCATCCAGTGCTTTATCCACCTCCGACACACTTTTGCGCTCACCTTATGGATTGACCCGAAAAGTCAGGTCAAACCGTGCCTTTCCCTTTAATCCGGGTGGGTATGCTGGTACATAGATCTCCAACTCCTTCTGCACCTCTAAACTCCAAAACGCTGCTGAGCCTTCCAGAAATCAAGTCAGCTAATAACTTCCTGAGCTCTCAGCCTGTGCTGCCCTCTTGTCATTTACGATGTTCCCAATTCATAAATAAAAAGTCCTGCTTGCAATCTTGAAATGAGATAAGCACCTAATTCTGTGGTTACATGTCAACTGCCATCAGCAGGTGGTCTGGAGCAGGGGTGGACTGACCATTCAAAAACTCGGGCACTGCCCGAGGGCCCGGGGTCAGTAGGGGGCCCCATGAGATGCCCCTGGTACCTTTCATAGGCTTTTTTGGGTGTGGTTTGAGTGTGGGCAAGGACACAGGGGCCCCATGATCCCCTATTGCCCGGGGGCCCTATGAGTTGTCAGTCCGCCCCTGGTCTGGAACATGATGAAAAAAGAAGGATCAATAAATACATTTTTTTATTTGAATGCTGTTGGCTGTTTGTGCCATAGTAATTAACAAACCTTTACACCTTTTCTAGTTTCAAATATATAAAACCATCAGTGCTGTGTTGTCCTAAACCAATCATTTTAGCTCACTATAACTTAGCTAGCTTTTGATCAAAACAAGAATTGAATGGTTTAAAGTTGAACTCCAGGCAGGAACATTTTCATTGGAATATATTCCTCAATAGCCATAAGTGATATAAATGCAATTTGTGTGCACAAATTTCTTTGCAAAACTAAGTCCTCATGCACACGGAACGTTTTTACAGCAGCTGTTTTTGGCTTTTGAAATTTTTTTCTACAGCTAGTAAACCCCCCAGCATGTTATCCTATGTGTCCATGCACACATAGACTGTAATCAAAGTTTTTTAGCAGGGGTGTTTTTTGGCTGGAAAAAAACCCAGAACTAGTGGACTTCTAGAGGAGTTTTTTAGCTGTAAAAACACTAACACTGAAAAATGCAGCAAAACAGCACTTTTGGACTTTTGTTTACCAAAAAAAAAAATATTTTTTTTGGTCAAATAAAACTCTAAAAAAAGCTAAAAAATGCAAAACGCAAAAAAGCGACCAAACGCTAATACAAAAACGCTAAAAAATGCAGAAAAAGTTTTTGACGTGACTTTACACAGCTATTGTTACCAGTGTTATAAAAAGGTACACATGTTTTGAAATTCACCCAGGTTTAGCAGGGACTGGTTAAATTTCAATCCAGGTGTACTCTTCTCTGTTCAACAGAAGCTGATCATTATATAGGCTTTTGTTGAATGTTCCTGCTCGAAAACCAGCATTCAATAAGCTGCTGCAGTCGATGGCTGCGGCACTGATCAGTGTATACTGACTGTGTGTGTTTGTGTGGGGGTGGGGGTGCCCTCTTTGTCAGTATACAATAGCACAGCAGGGCAGATCTCTGCATCAAGCATTGTTTGTATGGATGCAGGAATCTGTTTTTTTTTTCATTCAGCCCACTGGTTGAACCAGGGGCAGAATGGCCATTTGGAAAATCGGGCACTGCCTGAGGGCCCGGGGTCAGTAGGGGGCCCCATGAGATGCCCCTGGTACCTTTTTCATAGGCTTTTTTGAGTTTGGGCAAGGACACAGGGGCCCCATGATCCCCTATTGCCTGGGGGCCCCATGAATTATCAGTCCGACACTGGGTTGAACACAAAAAATAACCCATAGTGTATACCCATATATACAGTAGCTCTTTCAGTGAGCTGTTGGGCTGCTTATCTGATAAACCTGACAGGCAGACTCTTGACCAAAGAGAAGGAGTGCACATGGCAGGCTGACAACACTGCTACTAATTGCCTTGCACTAGATTAGCATTGTCAGCCTGATGAAGGAGCATGCTCAGAACGCGTGTCATGCACACCGCTTCCTCCTCCTGTTCTGACATCACTTCCGCCTCCCCAGGGGAGCCGGACCTACCAGAATTGCTGAGAGCCACCAGCACTGCCAGGAGCTCATTTTGGTATCCACCACAGCAGGATCAGCGGGACTGGACTGACTTTGCAAGTATTCTGCCTTCTTAAGTCCTTCCTTTTTTTCTCTGTTGCATTATTGTTCTCTTTATGTCTTTGTAACATCTTTTTCTGTAAATATTTTAGCGGCACCATTTTGACCTTTTTAGTAATAAACCCTGTTTTGAAAAGTGTTGAAAGTGTCTCTAAAGCTTTTAATGAAAACTAAAGAATCCCTGTCTCTTGAAGAGTGCTACTGTATGTAATAATCCTCTGAATATACCTGTCTGTGGTGACAGTGTGTGTTACAGACGCTTATGCTAAAATCATAGTGTTATTGCTAGGATTTGTGAGTTTCCTCCTTCTCTGTAAAAAGGCGGTGATGGCAGTGTGAAGGGTTAATTGCGTAATTAACCTGACCCAGTAACAATCGCTCTCAGGCTGCTGGCACATAGATTGTGATCCCGTGAGCTGTAAAATCTTTGTCCAGGGTGCAGCTGAGAGTGGCATTGTTACACAAGTGACAGCGTAGTGTGAGATCGGCTGGTCCTTTGGTCACGAGTTGGGTGCCGTTTTCCGTCACAGGGCGCAAGTGGCTGGTCGTGCCTAGGGCGCAAAATAGTCTAGCACTGGCCCTGTTTGGCATGACAAATGACCATAGGACAGCCCATTCAAGAAAAAAGGTGAGAAAAAGAAAAGTAATACAGATGCAAAAAAGATATTTACAACTACCTTTTCTACTGACCTGTACATGATATGCACAACAGTGATGAGGACGCAGGACACAACAGTAATGTCCAGAGAGAGATGATACATTGTCACATTACAAATGGTTCCAGAACAGAGTGCTTGCTGTACTTCATCCCTTATAATGGACTCAATTTTCTGGGAAGGGATTTCAAATAAGTTCTCAATAATACCTGAACAATAGAACAATTTGAGCAACTCACTCTGTTGCTATTATAACATAATATAGGGCTTGTGTTCAAGGACATTAATAAATTGCTTAGGAACACAATTTTGAAACTTCTCTAAAGCACTTTTGCCAAAATCAATGGAGTCGGACTGGTCTAGCAGCTTTCTTTTTCTTCCATTTAGGTTATGCTTCATTTTTTAGAGGCAGATTCTTCTATTTAAAGTTTTCATTACCCAAGTTATTTTATTTAGCTTTGGACAAAATAAGGAAGGGTCATAATTCTATTTATTAAACTGTACAGTAGTAACTTATACACTTTACATATATATATTGCACATTCACATCAGTCCCTCACCCTGGGAGGGTCCTTAACTCACATTTATACATACACATACTAGGGCCAATTTACTTAGAAGCCAATTAACCTACTAGCATATTTTTGGAGTGTGGGAGGAAACACAAGTACACAGAGGAAACCCACGCATCCACAGGAAGAACATGAAAACAGCAGGCAGGTGGTTCTGTGGCAGGGATTCAAACCAACAACTCTAGTACTGCCAGGCAGAAGGGCTAACCATTTAGCCACTGGGCTGCATGCTTTTTTTCCTGCTATCTATAGCCCATTGAGGCAATTTTCCTTCACTTCCTGAGATGCAATAGAGAGTATGAGGAAATCTCACATGGGTGCCTGGTACCATACAAGGTAAAAAACCAGGCATATCTCTCCGCCACAATAGTTTCATACAGCCGTCCATAGAAATCAATGATAGCAGTGGTGGTCAACTTTCTTGAAATGGAAGGCCTCAAGTGTAGCCCTTGACATCACATAAAATTCACTGAATATTCAGTGTCAGAGACAACAGACACACAACAGGATACAGTCAAAGACCATGGGCATGGTACAAGAGATTATCAGAGTCTGTGGACTGTACCCTGCTACTGTGTGAAAAGGGTTTGGTAACACCCAGGATTCTCTTCCAGGTAGATAGAGGGGCTCCAGGGTGCTTGTCTCACAGGGTTTGATACAGTTTCCTCACTGGTTGGTAAAACCTGATTTGGGACATCGAGCCTGAAGATTTCTCGGTCGGATTAAATGTTCAATCCTGGGTCCTCGTTTTGGGAACAACCAGCAAACTGATTGTGCAGGTATGTGCTCAGATTTTTGTAGAGTCAGGACTAGGGTTCTGGGCACCACAACCCCGACGAGATCATATGGTTTCAAGGAAGCAACTAGAAAGGTGCATGTCTACGCTGGAGCAAACAGACACCCAAGCTTTTTGAGCCAAAGCAGTAGGGAGCTGCATGAAACAGAGAGCTGTCAGAGGTACAGTGTTTGTACATGAACACAGGGATGCTATGTTAGGTGGTCTGGAGGAACAATGCACAAGGTCTGATCAGCAGTGAATATTTTTATTTTGTGTTGATGGTGGATACCCCTGTTCTCTTGGACTTTTCTTTCTTTTTAAAGCCCATCTCCGGGCAAAAAAAAAGTTTTCCCACTAAGTAGTGCTGTGTCCACACTGCATGGGTTAACCTGTTCATTTTTATCCCGTGGAGAGGAGAAAGGGAGAAAGGAGATATATTTCCTGATCCTCCAATCCTCCCAGAACAAGGTCAGTCTGCACCCTGGAGTCTTGAATTGTGGACTGTTTCTGTTCTTCATCAAGCCCACAGCAGATTCCATAGACCAGGAACAATCCACCGCTAGACTGTGGGGAATAACCATTTTCTGGTGGAACAAAGGATCTGGTGAGTATAAGCTTTCTCCATACCCCTAGACAAAATGAACAATTGACCCGTGCAGTGCAGGCACGGCCTACTCCATAGGAAAACATTTTTTTTTTGCCTGTAATTGGTTTCTATGGGTGACTGTCCACAGCAACTGTGGTTCCCAGGTGCAGTGATAGGCTGATTATTACATTGTACGGAACCTGGTGCCTGAGGCCTTAGACAGCTGCCACCCAAGCAAGCATCCGCATTGGAATTTTTCCACACTCACCTCTTGTTCTGGTGACTGCCAGTCACTGCCAGTCACCCATGACTGCCCTGTTAACATTGGTAATCCACACAAATAAAGAGGGTGAATCCACCTTGTTAGTCACAGACAACAATAAAAATGTGACTGGTATTCTTACCGTGACCCGTGACCTCCCAGGCTAGAAAGAAGCACATCTCCTACTCCTGTTTAACTTAATTGCTGTCAACAGGAAAGCATCTGAAATCTGTAGCTAGAGCTGTACATGCAATTCAAATGCATTTGCTATACTTCTTAAATGGAAATAGCAATGACCTAGTTGTTGAAAACAAACTTTACTCAGCAAAAGACAAGGCACACATACACATCATCTTTTCACACATATCTCAGACACGGCATAAATAATCATATTGTTTCACCAAAACGTGTTTAAGAGTCCACAGGGGGATGGATGCCTTTGCCTTAGACAGCTTCCAGCATCTGCATATACGAGCCCCAAAGGTGGTACAAACCACAGTCCATTTTGATTAGCAGTGCCATACCAAGTAATGCCATGAGGGTGGGAAAGTTTAATAATTCATAGGAGGGAGGTCAAATACATTGAGTGATTACGTGTGTAACATCATTCAGGGTATTCAAAGATAAAGGTAGTGAGAGGTTAAAGCAAGGAAAGAAGGAAGGAAGGATAGAAAATTGCTTGATTCCCCCATCGTCAGAGTCAGCATTGATGGGTTGTTCCCTCCCGCAGCACTATTGTGTTCTGCTGACGGGGAGCCTTCCCCACCAGCAAAACACAATGCCTTCCCCACCAGCTATAGCTGCTGGCAGTGATCGTATGTAAAAAATTCAACAGGCTGGTTGTACTGAAGTTGATCGATGGTTCAACTTCAGTACAACCAGCCTGCTCATAGATGGATCAAATTTTGGCCGGTCCCTGCTGAACTGGCCAAGATTCAATCCATCTATGGCTGGCTTTACTGTTCAAATATAGCAATCTTCAAACAATGCTGATGGATGTTATGCTGGGTACACATGGTCCAAAACAGGGGCAGACTGACAACTCATGGGGCCCCCGGGCAATAGGGGATCATGGGGCACCTGCATCCTTGCCCAAACTCCAAAAAGCCTATGAAAAAGGTACCAGGGGCATCTCATGGGGCCCCCTACTGACCTCGGGCCCTCGAGCAGTGCCTGAGTTTCCAAATGGTCAGTCCGCCCCTGGTTCAAAAATGGCTGGTTCAGTAGGAACCGGCTGACATTCCGACTATGCGCATAGCTGTTTGTCCAACAGATGCTGGTCTAAAGACCAGTTTTCGTCGAATGGACATACTGGAAAACCAGCCAATGGCTGTGAGCACTGATCAGCGTCTTCTGTTATAGGGAAGTTCCCCCTGTCAGACCACGGCACAGCAGGAGAGATTTCCGCACTTACTTTGCTTGTGTTGGTATGGAAATCTTGTCAGTTTTGTTTCATTCAGCTCACTTGGTTGAACAAAAAAAAACTAGTTTTATTTACCAGGATACAGAATACACAAGATGAAATGTTTTTCCCCTTGTTGTCTGAACCAATGAGGAAAGAGAGACCCAGGAGAACCTACATTTTGTATTGTTTAATTCCACTGTAGAGCAAAAAGAAAGCTGAAAACAAAAATGTATGTTATTGCAGCTTACCAATAAGCACTTAGCCCAACACTCTTTAAAGTGGAAGTCTCCATACTTACCTGTCAAACAGTCCTGCAACGGCACCAGGATCTTTTTCTGACTGCCCATCTTTGGGTCTCTTCATTAGATGGCGGAGGATGATGTAATATCTGTGCATGTGCAGAAGACGGTCATCCCAGCGCTTGGAGACCAGCCTGCCACTGTAAGCGGAACTGTGCATGCACAGCTCAGTTTACAGTGCTGGAGGAGACAGCAGGCAGGCAAGTACGGACATTTTATTGCAGAAGAGACAATGGATGTCTCTTCTGCAATAAAAGCCTGCCTGCTCGCAGTTTTTTACAGAGGGACTTCAGTTCTACTTTAATTCCAGCAGCAGGCAGAACGTTACCTGTACTGCGGCCAGCACACAGCGTAGCTTACTGTATGTAACTAATGCTACTACAGTATATTGCAGCACACACAGCAGCCTCATCATTTAGTAATGGAAATCATTTGTTTGGGCCAACTTGGTTCAAATAAATTATTTAAAGTGACATGAAACCTTGAATTCTAAGAATTAGTAACCTGCAATTTCTTAAATGTTTGTTTTTGGGTTTAATCCTGTTTTAAAGCAGAGTTCCAGTCGAATTAAAAAAAACAAAACAAAAGTCAGCAGCTACAAAAACTGTACAGACCCTTACCTGTCCCTCGGTCCAGCGACATCAATAGCCGTCTTCTCTCCCTAGTGCAGGTACCTTCAGTGTGAGCACCCAACTGTGGCAGCTTGCGGCTTCACAGCTGGGTGCCCACTGCACATGCACGAGTAGCTCTGCGCTTTGTGAATGGCCCCGTAGTCTTCTGGGGCCTGTCTTGTGTCCCAGAAGACTACAGGGAAGAGGGGGGAGGACAACTTCCACTTCTGATCGACTTAGGGTGATCACACCGGAAATGGGAATGGGTACCTGTCAAACTCGGGTACCCGCTCTCCCCCTCCCCAAAGGTGCCAATCCTTGACAGGGAGTGGGGGACAAAGCCTTAAAGTAGAACTTCCCCTTTTGGGTGGAGCTCTGCTCTAAGGACTGAATTACTGCATGTGTACTGAACCTTATTCAATTCCCACCATTCATGTGAAGAATTTTACAAGTATAGGAGAATCCAAAGTTTAAATAAATTTGACTGCAAAGTGTAGTAAACTATCCTATAAAATAATCTGAAGTATGGTTGAATAGTTTAGCGCAATATTTACAACTGTTATTAGCTGGGCATGGACAGAGCAAAATTTGTCCGGTTTAACAGGGACCAGATAAATTTTGGTCTGTGTTTGGCCATCCCTGTTTGACAGATGTGCTGGAAAACTTTTGTCAATCAGCTGCAGCCACTGATCAGTGTATTTTGATAGCAAATATTCCCACTTTCAGAATAAAATGCTTGGCATGACGAATTCCTCCATTCACCTTGTTTGTCTGAATGAAGGAGTATGTTTTTCTCCCTAGCTGAACGAAAAAAAAACCCCCAAATTGTCTATGCCCAGCTTAAAGTGGTTGTAAACCTCAGCCATGAAATATGAACAAGGCTTATCCCTCTATAGTGTGTTCTTGTCTCAGTTAAGATTACTACAGTAAGTGTCATTTTTGTCTGCTGCTTTGTTTCTCTGCTATCTGCATGAGTCACTTCTGACAAGTTTTGCTGATACCAGGAGAAAAATGGTGACAAGGGAGGGACTTCCAGCAGAGGGACAGCCTCAGCTTTGTTCCTGTGCACTGTGTGGAGGGGGTTGTGTCTCTTCCCTCCAATAATCTCTCAGAACTCTTCTTACTGCATTGTGTAACTTCAGCTCTCCACCCCCTTTTTTCTAAACTCTAAGAAAAGCTTTATAAATTCTGGACTGTGAACAAATGTAGAAAAGAGAAGAATGCAGATAAACAGGCTCAATTTATGTAGGAAGATTTGTATAATCTCTGTTTATCAGCTAAGGCTAGTCACTTCACTGGACATATGTAAGTGTACAACCACTTTAAGGCTGGCTATGATAACTTGATTGAATGCTACTAAATTAGCTGAAATTCATGCCTTGGTGACCAAAAAGGTTATTTTAAAATTTGACTGAGCTAAATGGAAAATCATCGGCCAAACAGTGACTGTATCTTATTAGATGCAGCACAAGTGTAGTCAGGTAGCCTTACGTGCTGTGACTATTGAAAACAATAACCAGAGATGGAGATCCCTCCAGTCAAGCTGGTTAGCATGAATGGGGATATCGGTTCATTTTCTAGCTCTAAAAGTGAAACATTTGAGGGACAGGTATTCCGAAAGAGGAACTGTTGGATGCCCCGTCTAATCATGGCAAGGATGTAATTTACTAAAGTGTAACATTGTATTAAAAGAGGTATAGACTCCAGAGAGAGAGATATCATATTACCCCTGTACAAATCATTAGTAAGACCTGATCTGGAATATGCAGTTCAGTTTTGGGCACCAATTCACAAAAAGAACATTGGTAAACTGGAGAAAGTAAAGAGAAGGGCAACCAAACTGATTAGTTAGAGGCATGGAGGAGCTCAGCTATAAGGAAAGATTAGAGGAACTGAATTTATTCTCTCTTGAGAAGAATAGATTAAGGAGAGATATGATCTCCATGTATAAATACATCAGTGGTTCACATAGTGAACTCGGTGTAGAGCTATTCACCCTGAGGTCATCACAGAGGACAAGGGGGCACGCTTTACGTGTGGAGAAAAAGAGATTTAATCTCCAAATACGGAAAGGTTTCTTCACAGTAAGAGCTGTGAAATGTTGAATAGACTCCCTCAAGAATTGGCTCTGGCCAGCTCAGTGGATTGCTTTAAAAAAGACCTGGATTCTTTCCTAGATACACAGAACATAACTGGATACTAACATTTATAGGTAAAGTTGATCCAGGGAATATACGATTACCTCTTGGGGGATCAGGAAGGAATTTTTTCCCCTGCAGGAACAAATTGAATCATGCTTTGCTGGGTATTTTTGCCTTCCTCTAGATCAACTGGATGGACTTTTGTCTTTTTTCAGCCAGACTAACTATGTAGCGAAGTAAATCATGAGCAGAATCATTTAGAAAAATGGAGTTGCTGCAGCACATAAACTGATAATTCAGCAATTACATGTTCACTTATTTTAATTTTTTTTTTTATTTCAGGTACTTATATAGCGCCGTCAATTTACACAGTGCTTTACACATATATATTGTACATTCACATCAGTCCATGCCCTCAAGGAGCTTGCAATCTAAGGTCCCTAATAGAGATGAGCGAATCGAACCTGGCGAAGTGGAATTCGTTTAGAATATTAGGAAAAATTCGAATTTTAGCAAACTTCGGATGCGCGAATCGAATTTTCCCCGATCGCCCGATTTTCATCCCTTCTACAGCCGGCAAAAAGTGTCCCTGCAGAGAGCTCTGCTATTTCTGACAGTTCTCTGACAGTTCCTTCACATTTACAGCAGTTGAAACATTGTATCTATTTGTTTCCATTTAGGATACAGATGTTTTTATTCGGAAACAAATAGATACAATGTTTCAACCGCTGTAAATGTGAAGGAACTGTCAGAGAACTGTCAGAAATAGCGGAGCTCTCTGCAGATACACTTTTTGCTGCACTGGAATTCTTCTTCATCCTCATCCTACTTCTTCTTCTTCATCCTACTTCTTCTTCTTCTTCTTCATCCTCATCCTTCTTCTTCTTCTTCTTCTTCTTCTTCATCCTCATCCTACTTCTTCTTCTTCTTCATCCTCATCCTTCTTCTTCTTCTTCTTCATCCTCATCCTACTTCTTCTTCATCCTCATCCTACTTCTTCTTCTTCTTCATCATCCTCATCCTACTTCTTCTTCTTCTTCATCCTCATCCTTCTTCTTCTTCTTCTTCTTCATCCTCATCCTACTTCTTCTTCTTCTTTTTCTTCATCCTCATCCTACTTCTTCTTCTTCTTCTTCTTCTTCATCCTCATCCTACTTCTTCTTCTTCATCCTCATCCTACGTCTTCTTCTTCATCCTCATCCTACTTCTTCTTCTTCTTCTTCATCCTCATCCTACTTCTTCTTCTTCTTCTTCTTCTTCTTCTTCATCCTCATCCTACTTCTTCTTCTTCTTCTTCTTCATCCTCATCCTACTTCTTCTTCTTCTTCTTCATCCTCATCCTACTTCTTCTTCTTCTTCATCCTCATCCTACTTCTTCTTCTTCATCATCCTCATCCTACTTCTTCTTCTTCTTCTTCTTCATCCTCATCCTACTTCTTCTTCTTCTTCATCATCCTCATCCTACTTCTTCTTCTTCTTCTTCTTCTTCATCCTCATCCTACTTCTTCTTCTTCTTCTTCATCCTCATCCTACTTCTTCTTCTTCATCCTCATCCTACTTCTTCTTCTTCTTCATCCTCATCCTACTTCTTCTTCTTCTTCATCCTCATCCTACTTCTTCTTCTTCTTCATCCTCATCCTAATTCTTCTTCTTCATCCTCATCCTACTTCTTCTTCTTCTTCTTCATCCTCATCCTACTTCTTCTTCTTCATCCTCATCCTACTTCTTCTTCTTCTTCTTCATCCTCATCCTACTTCTTCTTCTTCATCCTCATCCTACTTCTTCTTCTTCTTCTTCTTCTTCATCCTCATCCTACTTCTTCTTCTTCTTCTTCTTCTTCATCCTCATCCTACTTCTTCTTCTTCTTCATCCTCATCCTACTTCTTCTTCTTCTTCTTCTTCTTCTTCATCCTCATCCTACTTCTTCTTCTTCTTCTTCATCCTCATCCTACTTCTTCTTCTTCTTCTTCATCCTCATCCTACTTCTTCTTCTTCTTCATCCTCATCCTACTTCTTCTTCTTCTTCTTCATCCTCATCCTACTTCTTCTTCTTCTTCTTCATCCTCATCCTACTTCTTCTTCTTCTTCTTCTTCTTCATCCTCATCATCCTCATCCTACTTCTTCTTCTTCTTCATCCTCATCCTACTTCTTCTTCTTCTTCTTCTTCATCCTCATCCTACTTCTTCTTCTTCATCCTCATCCTACTTCTTCTTCTTCATCCTCATCCTACTTCTTCTTCTTCTTCCTCATCCTACTTCTTCTTCTTCCTCATCCTACTTCTTCTTCTTCTTCTTCATCCTCATCCTACTTCTTCTTCTTCTTCTTCATCCTCATCCTACTTCTTCTTCTTCTTCTTCTTCTTCATCCTCATCCTACTTCTTCTTCTTCTTCATCCTCATCCTACTTCTTCTTCATCCTCATCCTACTTCTTCTTCTTCATCCTCATCCTACTTCTTCTTCTTCTTCCTCATCCTACTTCTTCTTCTTCTTCCTCATCCTACTTCTTCTTCTTCTTCTTCTTCTTCATCCTCATCCTACTTCTTCTTCTTCATCCTCATCCTACTTCTTCTTCTTCTTCTTCTTCTTCTTCATCCTCATCCTACTTCTTCTTCTTCTTCATCCTACTTCTTCTTCTTCTTCTTCTTCATCCTCATCCTCATCTTCTACTTCTTCTTCTTCTTGCCATGGGCCCCTGTACCGCCTCCTCATGCTGCTGCCAGGTCCAGAGTGTGTCATGGGTCCCTGTACGGCCTCCCATTGCTGCTGTCTCCATCGCCACACTCTGCCATGTGCCACTTTCAGGTCTCCTCACACTGCTGGTGGGTTCCATTTTGTCATAGGGTGCTGTATGGCCTCCCATTGCTGCTGCCTCCACCGCCACACTGTGGCTCCACGCTCTGGTTTTGGCCCCGTGACTGCCCAAATGAGTGAAGTGTGCGGTGATTCTAAGATCGACGGCACTCATCTGCATGTCATACTGACTGTCAGTATTATTTCTCTTCCCCAGCAGACTCCAAGGGCATTTAAATTAAAGGTACAGTGTTCTACACTAATATAAAGGCTCTCTGAAGCCTAGAAACCCTTTTTATAAGTTAAATTCGCAGCGAATAAATTCGCATCGAATCGAATTTATTCCACAAATTCGGCGAATCAGCCGAATCGAATTTTTGAATAATTCGCTCATCTCTAGTCCCTAACTCACATTTATGTGTATGTATGAATGTAAGTTAGGGACCTTATACACATACTAGGGCCAATTTAGTCAGTTTAACTTTACAGTGACGTTAGCCCCAGGTGTCTGCAAAGTGGAATCTGCTGCTATTGTTTTCCTGTATATAAATGGTATGCAACTTATATATTTGTCAAAACATCTGGCGTTTTGAAGTAATGGACAGTACAAAGGTTTCCAATATTACCACAGCAAGTTCAGTAACAATAGTCTGATCAATCACTCCTAGTGACAGTGGTTAGTGTAAAGTGCCCAAGCTAACACAATTACACCCGTTATTTGCAGTTTATCACTGTGTCAAAGTCACCCGTGTGAAAGAGCCCTTGGCAAAACGTAACAGACTCACACAGATACAATTAGAAGGCAACTGCTGTGTATTTAGAGGAAAACTGTAATCAGTAAGGACAGTCCCTGCCTTCCAGAACTGCCATTTGTTTACTCTGCCTGTAGATGAGGTTTACAGTATAATAGACATGCTGATAGATGTAGCAGTAATTAATGAGTTCAGTTTGCAATATTTACAAATCACAAACTAATTCTTAACTAAAGCATTTAATTAGAAATTAGAAGGCAACTGCTGTATATTTAGAGGAAAACTGTAATCAGTAAGGACAGCCCCTGCCTTCCAAAACTGCCAGTCTGTGTTGAGATCTGTGGTAAGCACAGGCGGTAGTGTGCATACAGGGCCTAATAAACTATACATACTGCAGTGCCCTTCACGTGGGCACAGAGGTCCATACAGTATAAACAGCCATTTGTTTATGTGTCCAGACACATAGAACTGCACGCAGGCAACCTGTGTTACCCCTAGTTCACATATCCGCGTTCCTGCGGGCCGCGTTTTGCACGGGCACGAAAGCCCGTTCATTTGTATGAACTCCCGTGCCCCAGGAAACACAAGGAAGAAGTCCCTGCACTTCTTAGGAAACCGCAGCCCGCACGGGAACCTCGGTCCCCAGTGCAGTTGCTATTTCCAGTGCGGGCAGTGTGCCATTAGAATTAATGGCACCCGCCCGCGGGTCCACATTATTCTGTGTGGGTGGTGCGGCTGCATGGATTTTTGTGCAGATCCACAGCGGCACTACCTGCACATATGTGAACCTAGCCTTAGTCAATAGAGATGCAGAGGCTGTACAGACCCATCTGCACATTGGAATTTTACAGGCATACAGGGATGGAGGTATGGTCCTGGATGCACACAGTCTCTGGTTGGGGCCATACACCCATCCCTGCCAGTGGTGTATTTAGTTAATGTGCTGCTCTATGCAACAATAAAATTGGGCTCCCCCTGGGCTGCTGCTAGAAAACATGGAGCCCTGTACAGCCTACCTGACAGGGCCCCACCCCTGAAAATAACAGCAGCCATGGCAGAAAATATACCCTCGCTACTGACGCGTGTATTTTTTTTACTTTTCTTTTTAAATTGCCGAAAAACAGTTTTACATTGCGAGACCATGCTGACAAGTCTGCCGAATGTGTAAGGGGCCTAAGGGACAATCACTGAACCATGCAATAAACTGACTGGGTAGCCCTTAAACTAAGTAAAAGCCAAATCAAGAGGTGGGAATCCATATGTATCTAAACAAAAACAGGGAGGGACAGGGGCGGACTGACCATTTGGAAACTCAGGCACTGCCCAAGGACCCGGGGTCAGTAGGGGGCCCCATGAGATGTCCCTGGTACCTTTTTCATAGGCTTTTTTGAGTTTGGACAAGGACACAGGGGCCCCATGATCCCCTATTGCCCGGGGGCCCCATGAGTTGTCAGTCCGCCCCTGGGGAGGGAGGATAGACAGCACAGAACCACTGTGCAGTGTACCTAGTAAAAAGGGCTTTATTAAAAACTACAATGGTTCTACGCACCCATGCTCCAGGCAGGGAAGAGGATCAGTGGACAGCGCACGGACCTCTGTCATGCACTCAGCTGTGTGGAAGCTGAATACAGCCATCGGGATCCTCTGCTCCAAATGCACCGGTACTCAAAATGACATCAGAGGGGGAGTTTCAGGACCTGGCAAAGGCATCCCCCTGCAGAGCAGCCAGAGGGAGAAGCTGGAAGTACAGCTGCCCTCCTTGCCCAGGCCAGTACAGCCTCATCAGCGGTCCTGCCCACTACCACCACCACTACAGTCCATCACTGCAATCCCCCCGACACCTCCACTGATCAGCACACATCCCCCACCAGGACCACCATGGACTAACCTTAACATCAGCAATCAAACAATCAGGCGGCCATCCCTGCATCCTGTGTCGGAGCTGAAAAGGTCCCCATCCCTGACTTCTTCCAAGGGGTGGCGCCGACCCTGAAAACTGCTGCCTTAGGCACCGCCCCCTGAAAATTGCTGCCCTAGGCACCGCCCCCTGAAAATTGCTGCCCTAGGCATTTGCTTTGTTTGCCTCACGGTAAATACACCTTTGATCCCTGCATACCTGTCAAAATCAGATGTATAGGTGAGCTCAACATTGCTTATTAACCGCATCCCGACCGCCCTATAGCAGATATACTGCTACAGGGTGGCAGGGGTGCGCAAAATCACATATATACATATATATATATATATATATATATATGATTTTGTGTTTCCAGGGCTGTCAATCACCGGGTCCAGGCCGGTGATTCCCCACCGGCGCCCAGTGATTACCGAGAATCTCCAACGAGGAGGAGAACTGCTTTGTTTACTAACAGTCCTCCTCCCTGTCAGCTTTGGCACACTGCACACAGCACAGCCATCCAGAGCAGTGTGATTACACTAAAGCCCACACACACCACCCCCTATGTAAAACACTCTCTGCACACAATTAACCCTTTGATTGCCCCTCCTGTTAACCCCTTCCTGCCCAGTGCCATTAGTACAGTGTCAGTGCTTTTTATTAGCACTGATCACAGTATTGGTGTCACTGGGGATGTCAGTGACACCAAGTCAGCTCCCCCCAGTGTCACAATGCCCACCGCAGTCCCGCTATAAGTTACTGATTGCCACCATTACTAGTAGAAAAAAAAGAATTCCGGTATCTATACAGCCATTTGTAAACGCTGTAACTTTCACGTAAACCAATTCATTTACACGTATTGGGTTTTGTTTAGCAAAGACATGTAGCAGAATACATTTTGGCCTAAATTTATGACAAAATTTGATTTTTTTAATGGACATGTATAATAGCAAAAAGTTAAAAATATTGTTTTTTTCTCAAAATTGTTGGTCTTTTTTTTTCATGGCGAAAAAAATTAAAAATGCACAGGTGATCAAATACCACTGAAAGAAAGCTCAATTAGTTGGAAAAAAAGGATTTCATTTGGGTGCAGTGTTGCATGACTGCGCAATTGTCAGTTAAAGTAACGCAGCGCCGTAATGCAAAAAAAATGGCCTGGTCAGGAAGGGGGTAAAGGCAAGTGGTTAAATACATACTGCAAAGTGACAATGCACACCCAATGTACTGTCACTGTGCAGAGAGTGATGCAGCAAGCTATAGTAGCTCACTGTATTGCTTCTTCTACTCTCTCTCCTATGTAACACCCTCCTACACAGGTCCTAAGTTAAATTTAGTTTGTATTTTGATAGGTAAGTTTAGTTGTCACACTGTAGACAGTGTGTATGTAATTGTTGCTAGATAAAAGGATAACTTGTGCACTGTAATCAGTGTTGTTCTATTAGTTAGGTCTGCTCAATTTGTTCAGCTGCTGCCAGCCTGACATCTCCCTCTGCATCTATAAAGCTTGAGAAGTTTCTGGATGATAGGTGTGGAGTTATGCAGATGGCAGCATAAATATTGATACAGCCTCAGCCTATCCCAGAGAAACTGACTCTGATGGCATGCTGGGGAACTGTATCTATTCAGTGAGAACACTGAGTTCTATGTCTTTCTTGTATAGGACTGTTGCAGCCTGGGGGAGGGCGCGTTGTTCTCCCAGGCAACTACTGCTATGCGGCTACAGGTGAGCAACCTATGTGCCAGAATGCTGAGACCCGAGTTCTACTATAGATGACTGAGGGGCCTTCTATTGAAGATCTGGTCTGGTATCATGGAATAAGGGTTCCAGCTGATCTTGGGCCTTGTGAGTACAGACACCCCTAAAGGATCTTAAGGACTGTGTGCTACTTAACCCCCTCTGGTGCTTGGGAGTCAGCTGTGGGTTTAGATAAAGGGGACCCCTCCTACTTCAAGGGACTCTGCTCAAGCTTGCTAACTCTATTACCACTGCTGTTTAATAGCTGAAGTCTACTGTTTGCTGCAAGCATGGACTTTGTTATAGCTTATTGAAAAGAATACTTAAAGTCCTCAACTGTATATGTACAACTGTTTTTGGAGTATCCCATCTAATTCCCCAACCTATCCAAGTTCTCAAAAAAAACAAAACAAAAAAAAAATCACCCCTAGACTGGTAACTGAAGAAACATGTGAATGAGCCTAGGTGTCTGGCTGCGGGGCAAAGCTTTTGGGGAAGGCCTGGACAATATTCCTGTGGCTCCTAGGTGAGTAGCACTATACCTATATTTAGAAAGTGATCACTGGGGGAGAGTGATGTTTATTGATCCCCTTCCCAGGGTAGGGGGAGTACAGGCAACAGAACAGCACAGAGCTGCCCGCTGCCTGCTCCCTCTGGTGAGTTTCCAAATGGACACTCATTAGAGGGAACCTGCTGACTGCCTGTACCTCCTCTGCTCACCTAAGCAGAGAGAAAGAAGAGGTAGCCTCTCTTGATCTCCCTCTAGTAAGCATGTAAAAAGGGCTTAGTGGGTGTCTGGTTTTGGCACCAAAGCACAAGTCCCCACTCCCACTTTACCCTTGTAAGCATGTAAAAAGGGCTGGATGTTTTTGGCACCAAAGCACAAGTCCCCACCTCCACTCTAGCCTTGTAAGCATGTAAAAATGGCTTAGTGGTTGGTTGTTTTTGCCACCAAAGCAAAAGTCTTCACCCCTGCTCTAGCCCTGCTAGAACACTGTCCCTCCTGCTGAGGCCAAACCCTTTACTATCTTGTGCCCTGCTCCTTGCCATAGACCTTTATATCCCAAGGAAGGAATGTTCACACAAAAAAAGGTTAACTTCACTTTTTTGGTGGTGTTCAGGAAATGGCCTTGCGGTCACATCACAAGGACATTCCAGAGTCATTTGACATACACAGTCAACTACATTTTGTGGACTGTCCGCAGTGGTCACAATAGAAAGCACATGCAGCACATTAGCAGCCATCTCTCTACTGTTTCTCCTTTGCCCAGGGCCGTTAGTACTCACAGGACTGCGCTCTCCATTGTTATCTCCTTGCTAGGTACACCTCTCCCGGAAACCCTTCAGGGAAGTAGCCTCACACAGGGATCCCCAGCCTGGCCTAAAAGACCTTTTGCAATCCGCCTGGTACCCACCTCCATAAGGGATAGATATACTTACAGGTTCAATCCACCTGGCCTCCTTCCCTGTCCAGGGCCTACGTGTGCTGGCTACATCCCCATAGGTGTGAGGTGTTTAGCTCCCATACTCCAAGAGTGTCTTTGTGGTCTTCCCCATCTAGCTTATATGTGGGTGCTGACTCACCCCTGACATCACTGTGGGAGGGTTCTACCTAAAAGGGCCCTAACACCTGGTACCACAACCTGCTGTACCAGACACTATTCTGGTATAAAGCCACCTAGTGGCAAGGTGGCTAACTGCACTTGCCTACAAATAACTATACAGCTTCATTGTAGAGGGAATCAGTCTGATGTGCTGAACTGTTCCTGGTCAGATCAGGCGGAGATCTGCAGCGAACACTGCCCCCCACTGGAAGCAGTGCAAATTCACCTTCCATTGATTTCAATGCAAAATCACCTCCCATTGTTTTCAATGCAAAAACGCCTCCCATTGACTTCAATGCAAAAATGCTTTCCATTGACTTTAGTGCAAAAACTCCTGTCAATAGCAATCCTATGTGAACACTTATCTCCGCATGGTACTCTATTCTATCACTTGTGAGTGTGGAATGCACAGCTACAAATTCAGGACCCTTTTCATAATGGCACTCAAAACACAATGCAGGTGTATCACATCTGTGTGAACCACCTTAATAGGAATAGGAACACATAATATCTAGCCTGCTGTGCGAATCTGTGAGATTGAAAATGCATCCAGAATTGCATATATATGTACCTGGGCGGCTCTATTCATACCTGGGTATTTTGGGATTGCGGCAGAATTGCTTTGATTTGCAAAAACGCAGGTTCAGGTGTCATTGGCACCTAAAACGTGGTGCAGTTTTGCCATGATTGTCTCATGGCAAATCGGATTGTGTGAAGTTTGTTGTCCAAAATTTGCCTTACCTCAGGTACTGACAATCCGCGAAACTCTAAAGAAAAACTGGCTCTTAACTTTTTTAGCTGGCTCCTAGATTGAAAGCAAACTTGCCAAGCCTTGCTCTGGTGGTCAGAAAAAAAAATACCAAACCAAACCTGGAGTCCATCTAGCTCCAAAAAAATACATCTGAAAATGTTTGCATGTGGGCTGCAGGCACCGTAGACCAGGTCACTCACCCTGCACATGGGGTATCTTTACCTATCAATGCCCCAGAAAAAGGTGAAGGCCACTCTTGTGGAAAAACTCAAGCTTAGGGCAGACCTTCAACATAGAGATGGGTGTACACTTGAACAAATAAACTGGACTCCATGCATGCACTTAGTTAGCTTTTCCTCTTCCGTACCTGTGCACAGGTTGTGGACTTCTGCAGCACTGATCTGCTCCCGTTGCTATGGGGGACGAAACTACTCATGGAGAGATTGCCGTCAACAACTCCTCCTGGAAGAGGCTATCCCATTTGCCACATGTACACACAGTGGCATAGCTAGCACATCTGGCACCCCGAGGCTGGTCATTTTTCTTTGCAGCCCCCCCCCCCAAAAAAAAATGGTATGTAGTAATATACGTGAGCTTTGTGCGCCAAAACTTTGGGTGCTGTCAGATCTCTTTCCTAGTCCAGGGCCTCCACACTCCCCGTCTCCTAGTCCAGGGCCTCCCAACATCCCCTTTTCTAGTCTGAAACCTCCAGGAACCCCCTCACCTAGTCCAGAGTCTCCTTTGTCCTCCCCAATCCAGGGCCTTTGCCACACCAACTCACTTTTCCTAGTAAAGGGCCTCCTCTGCAGCACCCCAAGTTTAGGGCCTTCTCTGCAGCCCCCCCCAAGTTCAGGGCCTCCTCAGAACCCCCCTCCCTAATCCAGGTCCTTTGCCATGTCAACCCCTTTGTTCAAGTTTTGCAGCATCAGAGTTGAGGCTATAAAAACACTCATCCTACTACATCCATTTCACATGCATCACCTATGATTAGGTTCTCGAAGGTCATCATCTACCCTGAATAGCAGACTTAAAACTAGGGCAATGTATTTACAGGACATGTAAAGTCCCTATGCGTATATGCCAGTCACTGCAAAAAGAAATCCAAAGCTAAGTAGAAAGAACAACAAATGTTGAGTGATTTCCAATATGCCAGCACTTACTTGGCTGTACTCCTATTCCTAATGTACCATGGTTTCTAGAAATATCTTATTAAGGCTCTTTATTGTAAAGGATGATTTATTGTTATTAAATAAATGGCACAAACTGCACCAGTCAAATAAAATCAATGTAGTATGTCTGTTCGGTTTGCCAGGGTTGCAGTAGTTTTTTTTTTTTTACTAATGAAACTGAAAGGCCAACTCCACCTAAAATTGAGGGGACGTTTGCTATTTCTTATATCTTCTTAAGACTCTAATATATAATATACTCATATAGTGTGGCACCATCATTTGGTTTTGTAATATTGTAATCTTAATAAAACTGCAGTAAGGGCAGACAGCACAGGGTGTCAAGATTTCTAGAAGGAAAAACAAGTATTTATTGCACTTGGGAAAAAGGTATAACAAAGACTATTCAATGGTATGTTTAGCTAAAATACATAAACGGTCTTTTAAACATAAAATACTGTAACATTAAAAAAAATTGTAAAAATAATAAAAATAAGCAAAGCTCATTGATAGGGTTTACTGTATATACCCATTTATCTTGGTTTCTGGGTCATGTTTATTATTGTGTTGTTTTGTATACTATATTCCTATGTACTCTTTTTAGTATAGTTACAAAGTGAACCTAAAGACAATATGAAAAAAGAGAGATAAGATACAATTCTTACTTCACAGATTGGTTTCCTGTGTCAGTATGCAGACTAAAAATTTCACAAGTGCATTTCAGGAACCAGAAGCAGGAAGATCAGCAGCAGCCTCCTCTAGACACATAGACAGCTGCTGTCCTGTTCTACTGTGTAGATGTAAAACATTTTTTGAGGTTTGTAAAATAGTCTTTGGCAGTTGGTTATTCTTTAACATATTCATGCTAATAGAAGAGCTCCAGTCTAAGTAGACAGAATTTCAAAGCTAAAAAATAGATCTGAAGTCATAGTTTTGGATCACGTAAAGAATGGGTAAAATAAATAATTTTTTTTTTACTTTTTTTTTTGCTGTTTGTGTCACGTTGGGGAGATTTCCCTTTACTTCTTGTCCTTGAGATACAACAGGAAGTGAAAAGAAGTCTCTACAAATTGAAGAAAAACCTACTCTTACAGTTGTCACTTGCACAGGCATCCTCATTTAAAGATTATCCCTCTATTCTTGTTAAAGTAATGACTGTAAAATGTTAGATTTCCTATCATACATACTAGGGGGAGTACAACTGGGGGAATCAATGGTGGAGAAGGATCTGGGGGTTCTGGTAGATCACAAGCTAAATAATGGCATGCAATGCCAAGCTGCGGTTTCTAAAGCTAGCAAAATCCTCTCTTGTATTTAAAGAGGTATAGACTCCAGAGAGAGAGATATCATATTACCCCTGTACAAATCATTAGTAATACCTCATCTGGAATATGCAGTTCAATTTTGGGCACCAATTCACAAAAAGAACATTGGGGAACTGGAGAAAGTACAGTGAAGGGCAACCAAACTGATAAGAGGCATGGAGGAGCTCAGCTATGAGGAAAGATTAGAGGAGCTGAATTTATTCTCTCTTGAGAAGAGGAGATTAAGGGGGGATATGATCAACATATATAAATACATCAGTGGTTCATATAGTGAACTCGGTGTAGAACTATTCACCCTGAGGTCATCACAGAGGACCACTCTTTACGTCTGGAGGAAAAGAAATTTAATCTCCAAACACGGAAAGGTTTCTTCACAGTGAGAGCTGTGAAAATGTGGAGTAAACTCCTTCAAGAGTTGGTTCTGGCCAGCTCAGTGGATTTCTTTAAAAAAGGCCTGGATTCTTTCTTAGATACACAGAATATAACTGCTCACTAACATTTATAGGTAAAATTGATCCAGGGAATATCTGATTGCCTCTTGGGGGATCAGGAAGGCATTTTTTTTCCCTGCGGGAGCAAATTGTGTCATGCTTTGCTGGGTTTTTTTTGCCTTCCTCTTGATCGACTGTGGGTAAAGGATTGTAACTTTTTTTTTTTTAATGGTTGAACTGGAAGGACTTTTGTCTTTTTTCAGCCAGACTAACTATGTAACTATCACTTTCTGTTCAGGTGGCAATGGTTAATAGAAAATGGACATGGTGAATATTTCCAGTGAAGATACAAACAGAAAAACAATTGATAGAGTTCTATATCTTTTCTTCTGTAAAAAAATTTAAGAAAGGCTCTGGATATAGTTTAGGAACGTTACTAAATATCACCAGTTGTAAACTTTGCAAAGTAGCTTCATGCTACAAAGTGTCAGTACTATCACTTTACCTCCACAGGCACCAATCAGCCTGTGGCAAATGCCCCGCATGTAGATTCCTGAAAATATCAGTGTACTAGGAGTCACTCAGATGGCAAAAGCCATTCAACCTAAATTAAAGCAGAACTCTACTAAAAAAAAAGAATTATATTGGACAGGTTTTAAAAACAATAAAAAATGCAGCTTTTACGGCAATTTTCTACCTTCTACCGGGTGGTGTTCACCACAGGGGGTTGCAAAAAGTGGGGATAGGCTTCAACCCACTCACAAATTGACCCACATTTGTTAGTATTATCTATTCCACACTTGTTAAAGATTTTAATGCACCATAAAAGATGGATCTGCAGTGTGACTAAACTTCAGTACTATATCAATCTACATGAAATACTGTTCAGTCATTTTTTGAGAATATGAGATATGTCTCAGCAATTCCCCCAGCTACTTGCCTGAATCAGATGAAAGGAATTGAGCTGCTTGTTGTATTTCACAAAGTCAAACGCTGGAAATGTCATAGTGATAACTTAGTGCAACCTTTCGTACAAAAATACCTTTCATTCAGTATGAGTGCCATTAAATGTAACTACCTCTGTTTTAAAGTCAACTCCAGCCAACATTCTTGTTCTTTTGGTTACAGTGAGCACAAATTAAAATGTATTTAAGGTTTTTATTTCAGTCAGGTTTAATAATATTTTAATGTACAGAAAAACAAAAACAAATGCTGTGCAAATGTGTCAATCAGAATTTGAAAAAGGTATGCTATCCTTATTATACAGGAATAATCCATACACATCCAACACATAATGGCCCTGTAATCTATTTTTAGATTTCCCTTTTTCTTTATTAAAGTGATTGTATGTTTTACTATTTTAAAAAATTAACAAGCATGTCATACTTACACTCCTTGTGCACAGAGCAACACTGATGCTCCTCCTCTGAGGTCTGCCGCTGGTGCGGCTCGCTCCTCCTCCATTCCATGTGCCCCCATAGGAATCCGTTTGTTATAGGGCCACTCATGTGGGCTTGAGTCTGAGTTGGGATGTGTGTGTCTATTGACACACACAGCAACACTCGGCCCCGCCCCCTCTGCTCACTCGATTTGATTGTCAGCAGCAGGAGCCAATGACTCCCGCTGCTGCCTCCATGTCCAGTAAGGAGAGAGAAGAGTGACGCTGCTCTTGTGCACAGCACTGGATGGAGATCCGACTCAGGTAAGTATTTAGGGGTAGCTGGGAAGGAGCAGATCACAGAAGGTTTTTTTACCTTAGAGCGGAGCTCCACCCAAAAGCGGAAGTTCCACTTTAAGGACTGCTCCTCCACTCCCCATTAAGGATTGGCACCTTTAGGGGGCAGGCACCCGAGTTTGACAGGTACCCACTCCCACTTCCGGTCCGATTGCCTAGGCGACCAGAAGCCAAAGTTGTCCTCTCTCCCTGTAGTCTTTTGGGACACGTGACAGATCCCAGAAGACTACAGGACCATTCATGAAGTGCAGCGTGACTCGCGCATGCTCAGTGGGTACCCGGCTGTGAAGCCGCAAGCTGTCACAGCCGGGTGCCCACACTGAAGATGCTGGCTTCCTGGAATACAGGATGGCTGTGGGGCACACAACGCGGGACTAAGGGACAGGTAAGTGTCTTTTTTTTTTTTTAAAGTCAGCAGTGACAGTTTTTTAAGCTGCTGACTTTTATTTTTTTGACAGGGGGAGTGGAACTCCGCTTTAATGCATTCTCTGCATTAAAACCTTCTGCCTTTACAGCCACTTTCAGGTTTTTCCTACAATGACAAAAGGACAGCAGATATCAAAGCGTAAATCATTACAAAGTGCTCACAAGTTGGAAAGTCAAAGCTCATAGCAAAAGACAAGTAAATGAGTACGAACATAATGCAAGTAATACCATAACCATAAGTAGTTGGAAGAGATACTCTGGTGATCAATGACAGTGACAAAGGTCTGAGCAGTCTTATCATCAGGTACAACTTAAACAGTAAAACTATCGGGGAAAAGAGGAATCAGCAAAACACTGTTTTTGTATCAGCTTCAGCTACCTAGTTATTTCACAGGTAAACTCACAGGTAAGTGTGTTAATAATTGGAAAAGTTGGGCAACACATTACAGTATGGACAAGCAAGCCATTTATTCCATAAGTGCAGAAATTTAGTATAACGATTGTTCTTAAAGCTGAACCAAACGCATTGTTTTAATGGTTTCAAAAGACAGTTACATTCCTGGCATGCCGGGAATGCTAACTGTCATATTTTCTTGTGCTTTCAAGCAAACTGTCATAACTGATCACATGTGCAGCATCCTGGCAGTTGCAGAACAGAGGCTAAGATGTCAGCTTCATTGGCTAAAAAGGATGGAAGGGTTTAGTTCCTTCTGCTGTAATACAGAACAATTTTTCTTGTATGCATTGGTGATTCACATCTCCAATGGTGATCCCAGCAGAGTAGAAGAATTCTATTTATACGTAATATTTTGTTTAGCCGCATATGATAATGATTCTACATATAACTGGTATGTTATCTACATTGATATGTAGGTTGGCTAGATCCATAGAAGGTTTTATTGGTTGGGAGGCCAATTCAGAAATACAGTAAGTTTAAGGTTTGGTGCCAGTAGGATCTCAGGGATTTACAGTGCCATAGAATGTGGCTAAGGGAGCCCACACGTCCACAGTCTCTCCAGCACTGAGAGGAGGTGGTAAAGAAGAATTTTGAGAGTTTATATGATGTAAGATGTCATCTAAGAACTGCTTTTTGAAGGAGCAATTATTTTTTTGCTTTTTGAAGCAATTATTGCATTGTTTGGCCTTATAACCCATATGGAAGAAAAATATATTTTAAATATATTTGAAAAATATTCTTCCCAAATATATTGACATATATATGCTACAATTTTGGCTATTTCAATATCCAAAATTTCAATATTTCAAAATGTATTTCAATAAAAAAAATTATATTTTATATATATATATATATATATATATATATATATATATATATATATATATATATATATATATATACTGCATGTTGAAATGCGTTTTTATTACAAAATATATGAAAAATATTTTTAAACATACATTTCAAATATACTGTATGTCTTTAAAAGTACAAATCTAAATTTTTGGAATGCATTTACAAATATATGTTAAAATATATGTTAAAATTACTTTTTTATATGTTAAACAAAAAAACTATATATTTTTAAAAATATTTTTCATTTAATTGGTAATATATAAAAAATGCATTTCAACATGCAGTATATATATTGTGGGCGGTACAGTGGCTTAATGGTTAGCATGTCTGCCTTGCAGTAAATGGGTCATGAGTTCAATTCCTGACCATGGCAGCTCCTGCATGGAGTTTGCATGTTCTCCCTGTGCTTGCATGGGTTTCCGCCAGGTACTCCGGTTTCCTGCCACACTCCAAAGACATGCTGGTAGGTGAATTGGCTCCTGTCTAAATTGGCCCTAGTATGTGTGTGTATGAATGTGAGTTAGGGACCTTAGATTTGACCCCTTGAGGGTTAGGGACTGATGTGAATGTACAATATATATGTGTACAGTGCTGTGTAAATTGATGGTGCTATATAAGTACCTGAAATAAATAAATATATGGTTGTCCTCCTACCCTCCCTCCCTGTAGTCTTGTAGGACATGTGACAGGTCCCAGAAGATGACGGGGCCATTCAGGAAATGCAGTGCTACTCGTGCATGCTGTCACAGCCTGTTGCCCACACTGAAGATGCCAGCACCTGGAATACAGGACGGCCGGTGAAACAGGCTGCAGTGGGGGCACCGCAGGATCGTGGGACTCCACTTTAACTCTCCTAAACTGTGTACAAAAATGTTCTACATCAGCAGGTTTTTTTTCGACCAAGGGAACTGGTGTTTTTTTAAGCCCAGTATGCATGGAGCCTAAAGGATATTAGGCTTAACCTTAGAGTTCAGCCAACTTTATAAACCGCCTCCAGGCTCAGTAGGGGGTACATTATTCCATACATTACTTTGGCTGTTTGTACTCTTTTTTATATTGTAGAGACGTCTCGATTTACAGATCTGCATTCCCTATCTATATAGGGTTCCCTGTGTTAATCCTTAAACTCTTTGATAGTTTGCCAACTGTTGTATATGGATATCATTATTGTACTTTGTGTTTGGTTCAGGGTAGAGTTACCTGCTATTGGTAAAGTCCATCTGCACACATGTGAAGAGAATTCAGGTATACAGAATCAGCTTTTCTTAGCTACCTTCAGGAATGAAACCTTTCCATACTGCTGCTTAAAAAAATGGCGCATGTATAAGGCACAGCTGTGTGCATTATAAATATGCTTAAGTCAGGTCTCAGTGATCTTCGGCGGAGCTGATAGGGGAGAGATCTGTGTGTAAACAACACAGATCTCTCCCCTGTCAGCAAGAACATTCTGCTTTGTATTGCTCTGCATAGCAGAGCAATACAAAGCAGCATGTTTACATAGTAAAACACACACACAGCATACTGTAAACCCTTTGATCTCCCGAGATGTTAACCCCTTCCTGCCCAGTGTCATTAGTGCACTGTCAATGCTTTTTATTAGCACTGATCACTGTATTAGTATCACTGGGGATGTCAGTGACAGTTAATCAGTTCCCACCCAGTGTCTGAATGCCCGCCACAGTCCCACAATAAGTCACTGAAAAAAAAAACCTCCAATATATGCTGCCATTTGTAGATGCTAAAACGTTTACGTAAACCAATTAATTTACACGTATGTAGCAGAATACATTTTGGCCTAAATTTATGATGAAATTTGACTTTTTACATTTTTTTACTGGATATGTTTTATAGCAAAAAGTCAAAAATATTGTTTTTTTTTTTCAAAATTGTCAGTCTTTTTTTTATTTATAGCGCAAAAAATAAAAAAATGTAGAGGTGATCAAATGCCACCTAAAGAAATCTCTATTTGTGGGGAAAAAATTACATAAATTTAATTCATGTACAGCATTACTTGACCGTAAATTGTCAGTTAAAATAATGCAGAGCTGTACTGCAAAAAATGGCCGGGTCAGGAAGGGGGGTAAATCCCTTACTATAGGTGTAGTACCTCCTGAAGCCTGACTCCCATGTGATAGCATAATCCTGTCCTGCCTTGTTACTAGGATGTTTCTAAGACACTGCTTGCCCTCACCATCACAGGAGTGAGTTCTCAACTGCTGAGCTACTGCATCAGGGGAGAGAAGAGCATGTGAGGGGCTTTGAATCAGAGAAAGAGCTCACTCCTGTGATGGTGAAGGCAAACAGCAACAGCTGGAAGTATCTTAGCAACATCCTGGTAACAGGGCAGAATGGGGAGACAACATCCATTTGAAAACCTGATCCTGTGATGGTGGGGGTGAGGAGTGTCTTAGAAACATGTTAGGAAGGACAGGAGGATGCTATTGGAGTTTTTCAGCCATTCTTCAGGAGGTACATAAATGACCTACATTTATAGCAGGGGCAGGGGCAGACTGACAACTCATGGGGCCCCCGGGCAATAGTGGATCATGGGGCCCCTGTGTCCTTGCCAAAACTCAAAAAAGCCTATAAAAAAGGTACCAGGGGCATCTCATGGGGCCCCCTGCTGACCCCGGGCCCTCGGGTAGTGCCCGATTTCCAAATGGTCAGTCTGCCCCTGAGCAGGGGCATTATTCAGGACAAGCTCATCCAGCGCCCAGGTCAAAGATGCCAAAATGAGCACCCCCCTTCCTGTTCATGGTATGCGAGCTTTGGGAATCTGCTTAGGGGGTGCACAACCCACACCTGCTACCTGCTCTCTGCTCACTGCTCCCAGCCCTTGACTGACAAGAGTAGTGATGCTGCTGTCACTACTCCTGTCAGCCTTGTAGCAGAAGTAATTCAGCACTGGGTGCCCTCATCCTTGCAATAAACCATTGCACCCAGGGCAGCTGCCCCTCCTGCCCATCCCTTGTCCTGTCTCTGTTACTCAGCTTTGGTCAAAGCTGCACAGTTTTTTTTATCTAGAGGTGCCCCTTACCTGCATTTTGGTAAAGGTGAATTATGGCTTTGCTGGATTTGGGTTGCAAGTGAAGCCCCCTTACAGGTAGAAGCAATTATGGGCTATAACATCTATGACTAAAATTCAATGCAGTATATTTCAAATGCTGGTTATTCACCATGGCAATTTAAACTTACTACCTTGTCACCAGGTGCAGTATGAAGAGAGAAGCCACTTCTAACCACTAGTTGGCAGATACCTACCTAACTCAAGCAATGCTAGCAGTAGCAACTGATTCCTAAACAGATGGAACAAAAGGAACTTGGCCATATACGACTTGATTTTATGTCTGTACTACTCAGCTCAACAAAAGTCTATTTAAAATCAGCTAAGCTGGGTGGAAAATGAGTGGCTGAATATTGACTGTTATCATATGTTTGGGTATTCAGGCAGCTGCGGCTGTCTGAACACAATAGTCGCCAGTGAAGCTTCCTCCATCCGTGAGCTGAGCAAAAAAAGAAAAAACTAAACAAGTGTGGCTAGCTTAAGCTACACAAGTAGCATATAAAGTCATAGTAATCTTGTAGTGAGAAATCACACATGATTAGAGCATTTATTAAAATAAGGTATGGCGCAAAACATATATATTAGGTGAACAATATTCCAACTGTAATAGAAACATGTACAAACCTAAAAGTGATATAAATTAATGAGTCCAAAGTCAAGAACAAAAACAAAAAACAAAAGTCCCACACCAGGTTGTAGATCAGAAACAATGGTGCATAATCTTCTGGTGCCAAATAAATTGCTCCATGCAGATTCTTTGTGCTCCACCACCATAAGACAATATATTGCACTCACCAACCACCTCTTAATTAACCACTTGCCTTCCAGAGGAGTTACTCCGCTCCCTCACCAGGCCATTTTTTGCGTTATGGCTGGCGCTGCGTTACTTTAACTGACAATTGCGCGGTCATGCAATGCTGCACCCAAATGAAATTTACGTCCTTTTTTCCCCCAAATAAAGCTATCTTTTGGTGGTATTTGATCACCTGTGCATTTTTTTTTGCACTATAAGCAAAAAAGGACTGACAATCTTGCTATTTTGCTTTTAAACATGTCCTTTGCTATTAAACATGTCCAGTAAAAAAAATCAAAAAATCAAATTTCATCATAAATTTAGAGCAAAATGTATTCTGCTACGTGTCTTTGTTACAAAAATCCCGGTAAGTGTAAATTAATTGGTTTACATGAAAGTTATATTGTTTACAAAAGGAGGTATATATACCAGATTTTTTTTTTTACTAGTAATGGCGGCGATCAGCAACTTCTAGCAAGACTGCCAGACTGCGGTGGGCATTCTGGCACTGGGGGGAACTGACTAGGTGTCACTGACATCCCCAGTGACACCAATACAGTGATAAGTGCTAATAAAAAGCACTGACACTGTACTAATGGCACTGGGCAGGAAGGGGTTGACATCTGGGGTGATCAAAGGGTTAACTGTGTGCTGTGCGTGTTTTACTATGGAGCCGTGGATAAGGGGGTACCACCAGTCCTCCTGTATGCGATCCAGGTCAGCAGAGGAGCCCAGGCAGCTGGGTGAATTGGATGTGGGCAGGGAGGGTGATCGGCACGGTAGGGGGCTATTACTGGAACCGATCCCCTGTTTGGCTCTTTCTGCAGCAGCTGAAAGCTGGCTTCTTCCCTCTCCCTCTCACTTGCTTTCGGCTGCTGCAGAGAGAGCCATACAGGGAAATGGTTACAGTAATTGCCCAACCCTGGTGCACCCAGAACCCTCTCTGTACACCATACAGTTCCCCCTGCTGACCCTTCCCCTGTAATGTTGCAGGCTTCCGTCTTCTCATTCCCATCAGCAGCTGCAAGCATACAATAGGATTCTTCAGGATGGAGAGTGGGGGAAAGGTCTGCTAAATGTCACATTTACTAGCCCCTTCCTTTCCTGAATGATCACAGTGAATGATGGGTACCAATGAATCACAGTGTTCATTCATAATTGAAGCATAGTAAACTGTGTTTCTTTGTGGGAATGGGGGGGTCTTGTCAGGTTGGCTGTATGGGGCCTCGTGGATTGGGGGGCCCTGCAGGTTAGCTGTATAGGGCCCCGTGGTTTCTAACAGCAGCCCTGGCTGTGTCTGTGCTTTCCACTGTAAGTACACTCCTTTGTATGGCTCTGATATGCAGAGCCATACAAAGCAGTGTGCTGGAGCTGACAGGGGAGAGAACTGTATTGTTTACAGTTTTCTCCCCCTGTCGGTATTACTCAGCAATCACTGGGTGCCGGCAAGTAATCATCGTCCAGGACCCAGCGATTGACAGCAGAGGCCTTGAATGGCAGCGGTGTAGGGCATATGCGTAGCTCATGTGTGCCCCCTACCCGGAGGTGCAAAATCACATTTAGTCCTTATGTATCTATTCACAACAATGCGTGTGCATTCATACATGTGGTAATGTACATTCTTATGTACGCCAATTTACGCATGACACATCATAGTGCTATATGTGTCCTGCGGAGCACTGCCATTTATTCTGAACAGCGCTCCAATGCACAAGTACAGCTTAAGGATCCATGCACACTGGGCTTAAAAAATGCTGCTTCTAAAGGAGTTTTGTTTGTAGAAGCAGCTCAATGTTATCCTATGTGTACATGCACATCATATATATATCACATTATATATATATATATTGTACATTCACATCAGTCCCTAACCCTCAAGGGGTGTACAATCTAAGGGCCCTAACTTACATTCATACATATACTAGGGCCAATTTAGATAGGATCCAATTCACCTACCAGCATGTCTTTGGAGTGTGGGAGGGAACTGGAGTACCTGCAAACTCCAGGCAGGTGGTGCTGTGGTTAGGTTCAAGCCAACGACCCTAGCACTGCCAGGTGGAAATGCTAACCATTTAGCCACAGTGCTGCCCACATTTAATTTTTCAGCATTTATGCAGGCCATAGATGGGTCGAAAATCGGCCGATTTTTCTTTTAAAAAAACGAACAATCGGTCGTTCAAGTGGCCGACGTTACCACCAATGGTAAAAAAAATCGGACGATTTTCATCCCGTCTACAGCCGGCAAAAAGTGTCCCTGCAGAGAGCTCTGCTATTTCTGACAGTTCTCTGACAGTTCCTTGACATTTACAGAGGTTGCAACATTGTATCTATTTGTTTCCATTTAGGATACAGATGTTTTTATTCGGAAACAAATAGATACAATGTTGCAACCGCTGTAAATGTCAAGGAACTGTCAGAGAACTGTCAAAGAAATAGCGTAGCTCTCTGCAGAGACACTTTTTGCTGGACTGGAATTCCTCTTATTTTCATCCTACTTCTTCTTCTTCTTCTTCTTTTTCATCCTCATCCTCTTCTTCTTCTTCATCATCCTCATCCTCTTCTTCTTCTTCTTCTTCTTCATCCTCTTCTTCTTCTTCATCCTCATCCTCTTCTTCATCATCCTCTTCTTCTTCTTCATCCTCATCCTCTTCTTCTTCTTCCTCATCCTCTTCTTCTTCTTCTTCTTCTTCTTCATCCTCATCCTCTTCTTCTTCATCATCATCCTCATCCTCTTCTTCTTCTTCTTCATCCCCATCCTCTTCTTCTTCTTCTTCTTCATCCTCATCCTCTTCTTCTTCTTCTTCATCCTCATCCTCTTCTTCTTCATCCTCATCCTCTTCTTCATCCTCATCCTCTTCTTCATCCTCATCCTCTTCTTCATCATCATCATCCTCTTCTTCTTCATCATCATCCTCATCCTCTTCTTCTTCTTCCTCATCCTCTTCTTCTTCATCCTCTTCTTCATCCTCATCCTCTTCTTCTTCTTCATCCTCATCCTCTTCTTCTTCTTCATCATCCTCATCCTCTTCTTCTTCTTCTTCTTCATCCTCATCCTCTTCTTCTTCTTCTTCTTCATCCTCATCCTCTTCTTCTTCATCCTCACCCTCTTTTTCTTCATCCTCATCCTCATCTTCTTCTTCTTCATCCTCATCATCTTCTTCTTCTTCTTCATCCTCATCCTCTTCTTCTTCATCCTCATCCTCTTCTTCTTCCTCATCCTCTTCTTCTTCTTCATCCTCATCCTCATCTTCTTCTTCCTCATCCTCTTCTTCTTCTTCTTCATCCTCTTCTTCTTCATCTTCTTCTTCATCCTCTTCCTCTTCTTCTTTTTCTTCTTTTTGTCTTCCTCTTGCAGATCACTGCTCATGCGCAGATTTTTTATCGGTAAAAAATCAGCCAATTAGCCCATTAATGCCACGAAAATCGGTCGATCGGCCGATTTTTTTCCAACTTTACCAAAAAAAAAAACCGGCCAAAATCCCGAAAAACGGCCGAACAAATAGCCCACTAACGATCCGAAAATCGGCCAATTTTATTTTCGGCCGAAAAATCGGCTGATTTTCAACCCATCTATGGCCTGCATTAGAGGCAACAAAAATCCCCCTTCTGGTCTGCATTTTTGAAAGTGGTTTTCTGCCAGAAAAAAAAAAAAAACAGCTAAACGCTCCTAAACCCCTGTAAAATGCTCCATATGAGCATTTTTTTCTGCCAAGGGAACTGACATTTTTTTAAGCCCAGTATGCATGGACTCCAAAGAAATAAAGCTGCCCTTCAATACACCACAATGCATAGATGTGAATACATTGTGTGTTATGGCGCTTTGCCCAAAAATAGCGATCACATGTTTTTTGTACGTTGAGGCCTGCTAAGGACACATTCGTAGTGAATGATCTACCCGAACACAATATGCATCAACGCATGAAAAAAATACGGGAAAATGTGTGCACAGGCTGCATAAAGCATTAATAAATAGGTGGCCTCACCGATTACCAAGGCCGAGGAGGTTTGCAGGTGTCAGGATGAGATACTACACCTCCAGATGCCTATATGGTTTTTGTTTTTGCCCCTTTTTGTTTTTGCCCCTGTTTGGCTCCTGTTACAGTGGAGTTCCATTCATTTGCATGGGAGAGTGTGACAGGGTGACAATGTTAGTGCCTCCTGCTGCCTATTTTTTTTTTTACTTGTAAGTGGGTGGTTGGGGGGAGGTGAAAATGTGGATTTAGGCTGGCCATACATTATACAATTTTCTTGAGAATTTTGCTTTAGATTTACCAAAAACCATATAAGAGGTCAAACCTAAACGGCACTTTCAATTGTATCCAATTAGGCAAGCCCTTGTACTACACAGTTGAAGGCAAATCTAAAGGAAATTGGTCAAAAATTGGACAGAACACTGTAAGAAAATTGTATAGAGTATGGCCAGCCTAAGGCTCCGTTCACACCAATGCGTTCTATAGTGCTTTTTTTCAGAAATGCACTACAGTCCATTTAACATGGTTTCCTATGGAACATGTTCACATCTATTTTTTGAGCTGCTGCATTTTTGGAAAGGGTCAGGGACTTTTTTTTTAAAGCAAAAAGCAGCATTTTTGCTACAATAGGTTTAAAATGGAGAATCTGCTGAAATGCATGGTTGTGCATTTTGCCACATTTTTACCGCGTTTTGCATTTATATTCTGCTAAGCTCCCCCCAAAAAAATCAGCTTTAAAAAAAAAAATGAGCTGAACAAAACGCTTTAAAAATGCATCAAAAACGCATCAAACACATGTGTAGAAAAATGCAAAATGAACTGCGAAAAGCACTGCAAAACGGACAAAAATCATACTGCATAGATGTGAACGGAGCTTTACTTCCTGTCTTTACGACCCCCGGCTGTGTGGCGTGTTAAAGGAGCCTACATCTGGCCACAGATGGGTTTTCTTTTTGATCGGCCAGAGGGCTGATAAGAAAAAAATGGATTCCTTCATCTATACAATCAAGGTGGATGGAGGAATTCTTGCTGCTGCCATATTCTGACAGCAAGAACTCTTGCACTGTCAGAATACACTGATCAGAGCTGCAGCCGATTGGCTGCAGGCACTGATTGATTGAAAATTTACCAACAAGAGGGGTCGTTCATTAGACTTACTTCTCACTAATGGAAACAGCTACAGATGGATGAAAATTCAGCCAGTCCCTGCTGAACCAGCCAAGACTTCACCCTTCTATGGCCAACATAACAGTGGATATCAAGGCTATACACTTCACACTACATCCACCCTACATTGCAGCCCACCCTTAGGTGCAAGAGACCTTCCATTTTCTTCGGTGACAATTATGATCATTTCACATACACAAAAGAATAAAATGTTCTGTAAAACTGACTGCTTTGAACATCCTCTGTCCTCTTTGTGATGGAACAAAGGACATGTGAATGTGCCCAGTGTCATGGTCTAATCAGAGATATTTACATTGTATCAATCTGCTCTACAACTCAGTGACCTTCAATCACATGTAACAGATTCCTATTAACATAAAAAAACTGCATTGTATATTGTTCTCATGTTCTCAAAATAAAATAGCCAATATTACAACGTGGAACAAATGTTACAAAAGCACAATATATTGAGATAACAAATAAACAAACTTTCAATCACAGAACAAACTACAGGAGCCGGATGTGTGATCATTGGCCAGTGAGCGACTATGAAGGTCTTTCACATACAGCATTAAGACTCCGGTCACGTCGGGTGCGACTTGGTATGCGATTTGCATGTCATGCGACTTACAAATCGCATGCCAAGTCACACCCTATTGTCCGCAATTACAACGGTCATATCGGTGCAGTTCTGACCAGGGGTGGACTGACAACTCATGGGGCCCCTGTGTCCTTGCCCAAACTCAAAAAAGCCTATGAAAAAGGTACCAGGGGCATCTCATGTGGCCCCCTACTGACCCCGGGCCCTCGGGCAGTGCCCAAGTTTCCAAATGGTCTGGTTGTATTCACTATGGATCCCATCATGAGCATAATGCGGCACGTTCTACCATTTTTTCCTTCACGCAAAACCTGGAGCTGACTGCACTGGTGTACTAGGTTCATGTGAGTACCTGGAAAACGCTTTGCATGCATTTCTGATGATGAAAAAAGGCTCTGGACAGCATCTGGACATGGAACAGTTAAAAAAACACTTCTAAATGCAAACGCTTATAAATGCGGTTAACCGCGTTTACAAGCGTTTACAAGCATTTGGTGTTTGAAACGCTGGTAAAATCTACTCCTGAATGCAAGTGTGGTGCAATAAAAAAAACGACTGTAAACTCAACTGCCTGTAAATGACTGTAAACGACATAGCGTACATGGACACATAGGAAAACAATAGGGAGAGTTCAGGGGCTGCTGAAAAAAATGCAGAAAAGCTTCTGAATGTCAGTTTATCAGCTGCAGTGTACATGAGCCCTAAAAAGTGATTTTTTTTTGTTACTATTTTGGGCCAGTTTTCATTTGATAATAAACATCAGGAAATAGCCATTACTATTTACCACCAAATAAAGGCTCAAATTTTCCTGAAAAAAAACAAGATATAATCTACCTGGATACACAAAGTCATTGCAATGATATATACATAGTTCGAATGGATACTGTGCTAGCGCAGTATCCATTCGAATTAAGTTTTTTAAGGGAGGATATCCTCTTTAATACTTGCAGCTTTGTGACATTAGGCGATTCGAGATTTGCGCGGTTTGATCCCATATACACAATGATATATACAGCAGTTACTCACACATGCCAAAGTTACAAAACTGCATTCGGACATTAGGATTTGCTTTTCCCTTTAGGCATGAAGGGGTTAAACATATCCTAAAAAGGAAAGACCCTTTTTTTGTCCACAATGAACAATGCTTTTACATCTTCAGGTTTTTTTTTTTACCATTCCCTGCAAAATTGAGCGTCGCGAATGGTTGTCACAGGCAACGCAGCCAGATATCTACGTGAGGCCCTGTATTTTATGACTGATGTTTTCACAAAACGCCAGGGGGGGTCAATCCATACAGCATCAGGGAATGACTTTAGGGGGTCATGCGTCCATTCATCTATCCAGAGAGCCTTCTATTCTTCTCTATAACACTCTGTCCGATCTCTGAAAGGGTTCTGGCACTGAAAGCAGGACGAGCCTTTCTAAGTGCCTCCAATTCACTATCACCATGGTAAATCTAACATCTCTAGGCAAGTCTTCAACTGCAGAAATACTTTCCTAGCATCCAAGGAGATGGCAACCTATTCCTCAATATAGCTCCCTCTCCACCAATGAACTGACGACGCACAGCCAATTCATGGAAATGTATGCTAGATGCCTATTTATCACTTCTACCGTATATTCACTCATGGTGAATGTGTCTACTATTAATATTCACATCAAAGGAAAGCAAAACAAAGGTAACAATGCACACCTCGGCTTTACATTTGCAAATGAACTACATTTTCGGCATATATCACTTTCAAAGGAAAGTTAACAAATGGCATTATAATATGGTCCTGCCTAAAGTGCCCCCCGGTCACATCAAGCCCAATTTTGAGATTTCAAAGTCAGATGACTTGCCGATATCAGGTGCGATTTTCAAGACATCTTACTCAGATGTCTATGCAAATCGCACCAAAAGTAGCTCATACACTACTTTAGAAATCGGTGTGGCTCTGACCAAGTCAGAACTGCACTGATATGACCACTATAACGGACAATAGGGTGTGACTTGGCATATGATTTGCAAATCACATGGCATGCAAATCGCATGCCAAGTCGCACCCCATGTGACCGGGGTGTAAGGGGGAAATTTACTAAAACTGCTTGGTACAAAATCTGGTGCAGCTCTGCATAGAAACCAATCAGAATTCCAGGTTTTATTGTCAAAGCTTCATTAACCTCTTCAATACCGGGCACTTATACCCTCTTCCTGCCCAGGACAATTTTTAGCTTTCAGCGCTGTCGCACTTTGAATGACAATTGCGTGGTCATGCAACACTGTACCCATATGAAATTTTTATCATTTTTTTCACACAAATAGAGCTTTCTTTTGGTGGTAATTAATCACCACTGAGTTTTTTATTTTTTGCTAAATAAAACAAGAAACACCTGAAACTTTTGAAAAAGAAACCACACTTTTCTTTGTTTCGATTATAAAATTTTAACATGCCTGTGTGCATGAGGCCTTAAGAACCCACACTTGAACAGAATTTGTTTTTAAAGCAAAATTTTGTGTCACTGTAACTATGTCAGTGGTCAAAAGGATTTACCACTGTAGATTTTCTTTTTTAGCAATAATAGCTCAAAGCATACAGGCAGGGCTCATTCTCAGCTCTGTTTACGCAGACACATGTTTTTGTGCACTGAAGTGCCATGCGTTACCATTCTCAATGTGCCACAACGCACAAAGAACCCTGAAGCACAGGTGAGCTTTTCCAGAATACAGCAGCCTCTCACAACCAGGGTTATGTGGAGTCCTAAGGTCCTGCTCACACCTGAGCTATGCTGCAGCCAGGGACAGTCTGACCATTTGGAAACTCGGGCACTGCCTGAGGGCCCGGGGTCAGTAGGGGGCCCCATGAGATGCCCCTGGTACCTTTTTCATAGGCTTTTTGAAATTTGGGCAAGGACACAGGGGTCCCATGATCCCCTATTGGCCGGGGCCCCATGAGTTGTCAGTCCGCCGCTGGCTGCGGCATTGCATTTTTTGCGCATTTTTTAGCATGTTTTTGGAGTAGCATCATCCATTTTGAATAGGCTTCCCTCTGCTTCAAAAACACACAAAAAAAGTTCTTGTACCAGATTTTGGCACTGAGCCAGGCACAATTTTTAACCCATGTTTTCCCATGATTTTTGACAATCGTGGCAAAATTGCACTGCATTTGGCGTGCCATTAAGAATAATTGACACTGAAATGCACATTGCGTGTTTTCCTGTAAATTTCATGTGGTTTCAAATCGCAGGCAGAATTGTGGCAATTCTGCTGGTAACTACAAATTGCCAAGTGTGAATGGGGCCCAAGGTTCCTCCAGAGGTTGCCAGGAGTTCTTTGAGCAATGAACAATTTCTGCCTCTCAGATAAGTTCCCACTGACACCAATGCTTCTCTAACCCCTTCACGCCTATGGAACAATACAAATCCTAATGCCTAAGCACAATTTTGCAACTTTGACGTGTTAGTAAATCCATACATATCATCACAACTTCTTTGTACATACAGGTGAATTATACCTTCTTATTTTCAGGACAGATTGGGCTTTCATTTGGTGGTAATTGGTAATGAATATTTCCTGATTTTTTATTATTATTATCAAAAGAATAACTGGCCCAAATAGTAGAAAAAAAATATTTAAAAAGAATTTAGCTGTATATTTCTTGTTATTACCGTCACCTACCAAAGAAATACCCAAAGTAAATTCTCCTTCTCCTGATGATCACAGTAATGCTACATATATGTATGTTATTTGTTGTTGTACCCACATGACAGCCCAGAAACAATAGTGTACATTTTGCTATTTTTTTGTCCTACTTAAAACACACTGACACTAACTGACACTATTATTTAACTGCCTCCTGCCCGCCGTATAAGGAAATGATGGACGGGAGGGAGCTCTCTTGTTGTGGGAGGACGTCATATGACGTTCTCCCACTTTAGCTGCACATGCGCACCCCAAGGGGCACGCGTTGATTGGTGGTGCTCTGTGTCCCTAGGACCTAGCAGATTACCGATTGCAGTAAAACGCCGATGACTAAGGCTTTACTATGTGATCAGCTGTGTCCAATCAAGCTGATCACATGTAAACAGGAAATGCCGGTAAGCGGCATTGCTCAGAGGGGACATCTACAGTAATAATTAGGGCACTGATCATCAGTGCCCTGATGATCAGTGCTGCATTCCAGTACCCGTCATTGCCGCTGATCAGTGCCCTTCAATGCCACATATCAATGCCCATCAATGCCACATATCAGTGCCACATATCAGTGCCCATCAGTGATGCCTGTCAATGCTCATCAGTGCCACTCACTGTTCAACAGGTAAAAAGTTTTGGGCATAAAATTAGCTAATCTTACATAATTTTGGGGTGCTGAAAACGAAAATGACCCTAAAAAATGTTGATTGGCTCTAGTTTCCATGATATATTCACCCATCTAATGACGTAAGCCATTCAAAATTATGATGCAACTTCAGCTGCATATTGCGCAATTGATACTGGTGACCAATAGAAAATTGCATGTATACTGAGATGATGCAATATTAGCCTTTAATTGCATCACTTCACTGCATAAAAGCTGCAGTATCTGTAGCTGATTGTAGTTCGACAGCGTCTTTACATTTCGTTTTATGCTTATATAGGCTACTTAGTAATGCCTCGAACTTGTGTGAATAAAGCAGATAATTTCTGCTATATCTGCGGTGAAATAACTTTTATCTCACAAAAAAGGAGGATAACAGGAATGATTAAGAAAGCCTACAACTTGTATTTTGGCTGCAAGATAGGAGACCAGGACAAGAGCTGGGCACCACATATATGCTGCAATTCTTGTGGGACGGCACTGGAGCAATGGTTGAATGGAAAAAAGGCATCTATGCCTTTCGCTGTGCCAATGATTTGGAGAGAGCCAACAGATCATGTTAGTAATTGTTACTTTTGTATGGTGCCTCCAATTGTAAAAGGGCTAAATAAGAAGAAAAAGTTATCTGTGCACTATCCAAATATTCCATCGGCAATACGTCCAGTTCCTCATGGAGAGGGGCTACCAATTCCTAAAGCACCAGAATCCTTCGTGGTTGAGTCAAGTGAGGAAGAACCTGAAGCGTGTAGTCACGTGCAGTTGTAAGAGATAGCCCTTTCCTCGAATACAAGAGAAAAGCCAAGAGAAGCAAAACCGACACAAACTGAAGACAAAACTAGTGAGAATACTAAGTATTAAAATGATTCAACTTAGCTTATGGCTATAATTTTTCTTGGTAATCCTATGCAATATATTATGCCATTTAGGCTTTGTTATGTAGTCAATATCACTTGCTTTATATTTGTGGAAAGACATCTATCTATATAATTATTGTGCATTATGTAGTCATTACGCCTATAGTAGAAAACTTTCCGTTTACAGAAAAACTAGAGCCAATTGACAAATTTCATTGTTATATTTGAACTCAGAATGTGAAATTCATTAAGAAATGGATCCTTTTGTTTCCAAAACTGGCAAAAAATAAAAATTTGTTGAACAGTGCTATCAGTGCCTCCTCAACAGTACAGTCTATCAGTACCAATTAGTGCCACCTATCAGTGCCAGTTGGAACCGTCTATCAGTGCCTGTCAGTGCTTCCTATCAGTGCCAGTCAGTGCCACTTATCAGTGCCTATCACTGCCATTTATCAGTGCAAATCAGTGCCACCTATCAGTGCCAGTCAAAACCATCTATCAGTCCCTGTAAGGGCTGCCTATCAGTGCCAGTCAGTGCCACCTATCAGTGCCTATCACTGCTGCTTATCAGTGTCACCTATCAGTGCCCATCAATGCCACATATCTATGCTGCCTTTCAGTGCCCATCAGTGATGCCTGTCAATGTCCATCAGTGCCGCCTAGCAGTACCCATCAGTGCCAACTATCAGTGCCAATCAGTGCCACCTATCAGTGCCCACCAATGCCACCTATCAGTGCCAATCAGTGCCACCTATCAGTGCCAGTCAGTGACGCCTATCAGTGCTGCCTATCAGTGCCACCTATCAGTGCCCGTCAGGGCTGCCTTTCGGTGCCCATTAATGCCTGTCAGTACCCATCAGTATTGATAGCAGCGCCATCAATCAATGCTGTCTATCACTGCTGCTTATCAGTGCCTATCAGTGCTGCCTATCAGTGCCGCCTCAGCAGCACACATCAGTGAAGGAGAAAAATTACTTATTTACAAATTATTATTTTTTTTAATTTTGTATTTTTTAGTTTTAGCAAAAAATAAAACAACCAATGGTGATTAACTACCACCAAAAGAAAGCTCTATTTGTCTCAAAAAAATGATAAAAATTTAACTTGGGTACAGTGTTGCGTGACCGTGCAATTGTCATTGAAAGTGTGACAGCGCTGAAAGCTGAAAATTGGCCTGGGAAGGAAGGGGGTGAAATGTATCTTTCTCCTCCATTCAAAGAGAAAATACAGGGGGGGGGGGGCTTCACAGTGACTGATCAGTGCGATAGCTAATCAGAGGATATCATTGCCATCAGGTGACCCGCAATCGGGATTTCCGGGTCCCAATCGTTAGTACAGGACTCTGGGCCTACGGTGAGACCCCAGTCTCTGTGCTGGGAGTGCGTAGTCCATTGTTCTCCCAGCACAAAGGGAGATACGCAAATATGTGGCCCAACGGCATAAAGTCCAGTGCAGTGCGGCCACATATTTGTGTGAGGTCAGTATCGAGGGGTTAATGACTCTTTCACATTTGGTGCTGAAATCAGTATTTTTCGCACAGATCTCTGCAATGGGGTGCACAGAAAACAATTGTAAATGCACTGAAAATGCATTACAAATGCATGTAAACGCACATGCAGAAACACACAGGGAGTGCAGATATTGTAGTGTGAATGAGCCCCACAAGTGTAAGACACCGCCGTCCAGCGTCAACACACGAAACATGAAACATGGCATAGTTGTGTGAACTGGTTTTTGCCTATTATCCCAATGGACATGTATGTAGGGCTTGGTTCACATCTATGTGGGTGGTGCCCACACAAATACCTGCAGCTGCACCCCCCACACAGAGAAATGTGGGACCCGTACAAATACCTGCAGCTGCACCCCCCACACAGGGGAATGTGGGACCCGCACAAATACCTGCAGCTGCACCCCCCACACAGAGGAATGTGGGACCCGCACAAATACCTGCAGCTGCACCCCCCACACAGAGGAATGCAAGACCCACAAAAATACCTGCAGCTGCACCCCCCACACAGAGGAATGCAGGACCCACACAAATACCTGCAGCTGCACCCCCCACACATAGGAATGCAGGACCCACACAAATACCTGCAGCTGCACCCCCCACACAGAGAAATGCAAGACCCACACAAATACCTGCAGCTGCACCCCCCACATAGAGAAATGCAAGACCCACACAAATACCTGCAGCTGCACCCCCCACATAGAGGAATGCAAGACCCACACAAATACCTGCAGCTGCACCCCCCACACACACAGAGGAATGCGGGACTCACACAAATACCTGCAGCTGCACCCACTACACAGAGGAATGCAGGACCCACACAAATACCTGCAGCTGCACCCCCCACACACACAGAGGAATGCAGGACCCACACAAATACCAGCAGCTGCACCCCCTACACAGAGGAATGCAGGACCCACACAGATACCTGCAGCTGCACCCCCCACACAGAGGAATGCGGGACCCACACAAATACCTGCAGCTGCATCCCCCACACATAGGAATGCGGGACCCACACAAATACCTGCAGCTGCACCCCCCACACAGAAAAATGTGGGACCCGTACAAATACCTGCAGCTGCACCCCCCACACAGAGGAATGTGGGACCTGCACAAATACGTGCAGCTGCACCCCCCACACAGAAAAATGTGGGACCCGCACAAATACCTGCAGCTGCACCCCCCACACAGAGGAATGTGGGACCTGCACAAATACCTGCAGCTGCACCCCCACAGAGAGGATTGCGTGACCCACACAAATACCTGCAGCTGTACCCCCCACACAGAGGATTGCGTGACCTGCACAAATACCTGCAGCTGCACCCCCACAGAGAGGATTGCGTGACCCACACAAATACCTGCAGCTGCACCCCCCACACAGAGGATTGCGTGACCCGCACAAGTACCTGCAGCTGCACCCCCCACACAGAGGATTGCATGACCTGCACAAATACCTGCAGCTGTACCCCCCACATAGAGGAATGTGGGACCCGCACAAATACCTGCAGCTGCACCCCCCACACAGAGGATTGCATGACCCGCACAAATACCTTCAGCTGCACCACCCACACAGAGGATTGCGTGACCCTTAATTCTAACGGCACACTGCCTGCACTGGAAATCGCAACTGTACTGGGAACCTTGGTTCTCGTACGGGTTGCAATTTCTGATGAAGTGCAGGGACTTCTTCCCGTGTCCCGGGGCACAGGAGTCCATTCAAATGATTGGGATCTTGTGCCCACGCAAATCGCGGCCTACACAGCCGCACATATGTGAACCTGGCCTAAGGCTAGGTTCACCTGTACACAAAATCGCATGCTTTCCTGACACACCCAGAAATGCACTGACCATTAGCAGGCGCGCATTGGTGCCATTAATTGTTATTGGCATCCTCATGCATCTGCTAACGTGCGCCTTTTTGCCTGCGCCAAATTGCAAGGTGCTTCTGCATAATGCGGTTTGTTGCAGCAAGATTTTGGAAAAGGGTAAGGGACTTCTGTCCCATGTGACTAAGGAAGACTATTGAAAAGAACGGGCTGCCCTACATGCGACATGCAGGAACTTGGGGAACCTGTAGGTGTGAAACTGGTCCAAGAAATGTTCTCATCATCAGGCCTCATGAACATTGGGTGTTTTTGAAGCTACTGTAGGGGTATCAAGAGTTTTTTTTTCCCCTGCCTCTAAACTCCCCTGCATGGTATCCTATGTGTCCATGTAGACATAGGCTTTAAGGCCTCATTCACACAGGGCACTTTTGCAGCACTTTAGGGGTGTAAGGCTTGTGTTAACTCTAGACGCGTTTAGCTCTTGGGCGTTAATTCATTTCATTCTGGCCCATGAAATTAATTAATGCCCAAGCACTTGACGCTTGTAAATGTACCTAAATGCTTGTAAAAGCGTTAGACACTTTATCAAGCGTCGATGCTGCCAAGAGGAGGAGCAATTTTAAAACATCCTGTGTGCATGAGGCCTTAGCAGCGTTTAATGGCAGAAGAAAAAAAAACCCCATTACCAGGGCGTCCTGGAGCAGCGACCTTTTGGGGGAAAAAATGCTGGACGTGGTTAAACGTGTGTAAACGCACCTAAGCACTAGGCACGTTCAGCACAGGGCGTTAATTTATTTCTATGGCTAGAATAAATTACTTATTCTGGACAATGAAATAATTTACGCCTAAACTCTTGATGCGGGTAAATGAGTGTTAACACGGTACACACTTTAAGGGCCAGTTCACACTACATGCGTTTCAGTTGCTTTTTTCTGCATCCAAAAACACACAGAGAGTAGGTTATCTGGTTGTCAATGTCATAGTTCACATCAGTGCTTCCAGTTTCAGTGCATTCCGGATTCAGAAAAAAAAGTAGAACATGCTGCATTTTTTCTGAACAGAACTGTACTGGAATGCAGTAAAACGCATCAAAAATGCACCAGAACACACTGGAATGCACCAAAATGCACCAAAAATGCTATGAAACGCACATGTTCCTATTTACATTGAAGAAAAAGAGAGGGGAAAAATTTAACTGGAACGCGATAAAAATGCATCAAATATGCACCGGAACAGGGGCGGACTGACCATTTGGAAACTGCCCAAAGGCCCGGGGTCAGTAGGGGGCCCCATGAGATGTCCCTGGTACCTTTTTCATAGGCTTTTTTGAGTTTGGGCAAGGATGCAGGGGCCCCATGATCTCCTATTGTCCAGGGGCCCCATGAGTTGTCAGTCCCAGGGGCTGACTGACCATTTGGCAACTCAGGCACTGCCCGAGGGCCCGGGGTCAGTAGTAAACACAACTCCATAAAAGCCAATGTGTCCATGCACACACAGGCTTTTAGCAGAGTGTAAGAGCTGACACGTTTAGGTGAGGTTACACCTCCCTCTCCTGAACGCAAACAAATTGTGTTCCGGATAGGAACATTTTGACCGCCAACCGTGGGAAAACGCGGTAAAAACATGGCAAATGCGGCAACCGCATTTTTGACATGCATTTCTCAGCGGCCAGTGGTAACAGTAGGCTTGTGTACATGAAGCCTTAGGCCTCATGTACACTGCTGCTCCTAAACGTGAGCTTAGGTGCTTTTGGCATTTTTTTGCCAAAGCCTCTGAACTCAACTCTATAAAAGCCTATGTGTCCATGTACACATAGGCTTTTACCAGAGTTTAGGAGCAGCAGAGTTTTGGGGCAGTTCAACATTTCTCTTCTGACCGCAGAATAATCGTGTTCAGGAGTGGAACGTTTTTGCCAAAAAATGCCAAACGCAGCAAAAATGTGTGTAAATGTGGCTAAACGCATCTAAACATGGCTAAATGCATCTAAACTCTAGCAGTGTTTAGCACTTAGGCGTTTATCAACGTGAATGGAAACTACTCTGGCCAATCAAATGAATAAACGCTAAACGCAACTAAACGTGAGTAAACACAGCTAAACGTGGTACTACGTTTTTGCTGCGTTTTCCAGTTTTCTGCTGCCAGGAGAGTTTAACGTCTAGGTGAGTTCATGTGTACAGATTGAGAAAGGCGGGTGTGCAGTTTGTGCATCAAGGTTCTTATATACAGTGTGTCACCACACACTGATCTGTATAACTGAGCCCCCAGCCACATCTGAGCATTTATTTGCTTGTTTCCCAACACCTAACTACACTCTACATGCAGATTCCTATTGTGTCCTATTGTCCCTGTTCACACTTGTATGTTCAGCCCCCCCTTTGCTCTACTCTCAGATAAGTACAGTACATACACCAAGAATACGCTTTGCATACCCTTCTGCCCAGGTGTGAATCCAGGCCAAAAGTTCTTGGGGCATCCTCTATGTGCGTTTGTATGGGTGTTTTTCAGCATTTTCAGACTTGAGTATTTTTATTTTAGCCAATGGGAAGCTGGTTAGTAGGAGAGGGAGTGGCCAGAAGTTGGCATTAAATACGCACCATACACACATTTTCAGGAATGTTTTAGGAGCTGCCATTGACGTCTACAGGGGCCAAAAAAATCAGTACTGATCACTCACTGTGTTCATTTAGAATTGAAGCATAGTAAAATTGTGTTTTGTTTCTTTTGGGTTTTTTTTTTAACGGGGCCCTGTCAGGTTGGCTGTATGGGGCCCCGTGGTTTCTAACAGCAGCCCTGGCCGTGACCATGATGCTTCTCTTTACGCCTGTGGCGAAGTTCACCTGACATGTAGCAATCAGCGGGCAACACGCCCCTCCGAACGTTACACAGTCAAGCAAATGAGGAAGCGCCACAAACATTGCAAAGCAGGCAGTTGCGATGCATTTCTCAGGAACTATGAGGTTAAAACAGGTGGGGAGGCGTCATATCACTTCTTCACCACCTGTCAGTAGCCTCTGAAGTGCCATCTGAATGTGGATCGGCCTTCAGAGGAAGGGAGATTTAGATGCATGTCTACCCTTTGTCTTCGGTCACACCAAATCCCACTTTGAAATTGTGCGACTTCACTTGAATTGCCATGATTCAAAGTAGGATGTCAGTGCCACTTCAGGTGCAACTTGAAAGACATCTGTGGGACTTCATGCATAGATGTCTATGCAAGTCGCACCTCAATTTGCAAAAAAGTAGTGCATGAACTACATTCAAAACTGATTTGACCGCTTCCATCACAGACAGTAGGCTGCGACTTTTCATGTGATTTGAAATGATTAAATCGCTTGACAATTCACACGAGTGTGACTGGGGACTAAGTGACAAAACTTCAAGTGACACAGTGCTCAGGGCCAAGCAGGCACTGCTGAATATAAGGGGAAATGTGATCGTTGAAGTGCTTCGGGAACTCTTGATGTGATCGTTGAAGCGCTTCGGGAATTCTTGATGTGATCGTTGAAGCATTTCAGGAAATCTTGATGTGATCGTTGAAGCGCTTTGGGAAATCTTGATGTGATCGTTGAAGAACTTCGGAAAATCTTGATGTGATCATTGAAGCGCTTCTGGAAATCTTGATGTGATCGTTGAAGAACTTCGGGAAATCTTGATGTGATCATTGAAGAACTTCGGAAAATCTTGATGTGATCATTGAAGCGCTTCGGGAAATCTTGATGTGATCGTTGAAGCGCTTCTGGAAATCTTGATGTGATCGTTGAAGCGCTTCTGGAAATCTTGATGTGATCGTTGAAGCGCTTCGGGAAATCTTGATGTGATCATTGAAGAACTTCTGGAAATCTTGATGTGATCATTGAAGTGCTTCGGGAAATCTTGATGTGATCGTTGAAGAACTTCGGGAAATCTTAATGTGATCATTGGAGCGCTTCGAGAAATCTTCATGTGATCGTTGAAGAGCTTCGGAAAATCTTGATGTGATTGTTGAAACGCTTTGGGAAATCTTGATGTGATCGTTGAAGCACTTCGGGAAATCTTGATGTGATCGTTGAAGCACTTCAGGAAACCTTAATGTGATCGTTGGAGCACTATGGGAATTCCTGATGTGATCGTTGAAGCACTTCAGAAATCGTGATGTGATCGTTGAAGCCCTTCGAGAATTCTTGATGTGATCGTTGAAGCACTTCGGGAAATCTTGATGTGATCTTTGAAGACCTTTGGGAATTCTTGATGTGATCGTTAAAGCACTTCGGGAAATTTTGATGTGACTGTTGAAGCACTTCGGGAATTCTTGATGTGATAGTTGAAGCGCTTCGGGAAATCTTGATGTGATCGTTGAAGCGCTTCAGGAAATCAAATGCAGTGCAATCTGATTCTGCACATCGCACAGCATTTTGCAAATTGATTTCAAGGTGTCTACACACCTGCAGCAGTTCGTATGAATGGGGTGCGATTATGGCGTGGTGTGGAAATCACACAGAATTCCACACCACATCAGTGTGAACCCGGGCTAAAGGAGAACACAATGATTCTACTTAGGATGCCCATCTGTGTGTGTGTGCAAAGTTCAGATTGATATCACATATTGTAATCACAGAAATTGGGTAAAGTATAAATCTTGTATTTGTTTCTTCTCACACATAAACAAACTGTTCTTTTAAATCCAAACACCTAGGGCTTGCTCTGATGTGTGTGCAGCAGCCCATGATGCCCCTCTGAAAAGCTCTGTGCTGAAATGCTTTTCAAAAGCAGCCAGTGAGGAGGTGATATGTTGCCTACTCGCCACCTTTTTAACCCTAAAAAAGCCAAACCAAGTACACTAAAATGTATTGCATATAGAGGCGGGAACACCTGCCAAATGAAGCGTGTGGTTCTGTTTTCACCACAAACTCAGAAGCAAAGAATTGCAATCGCAGCATGTGTAGTGTAGTGGCAGAATGCTCTTCTGTAGTTGGACAGTCAGGGGGTGGTAAAACAGCAACTCAGCTGCCAGCTTTCACTGTCCCCTGTATGAATGAGTCCTTAGGCTGGGTTCACATCTATGTAGTTTGGTCCGTTTCTGCAGTGCTTTTTGTGGTGTGTTTTGCATTTTTGCACATGCCTTTTTGACACAGGAATGACACTTTTTTTGATACATTTTGCATTTTTATGAGGGGTTTTGTTGTGCCAACTTGTTGTTGGGCAGATTAAAAAGTGAAAGGCATTAAAAAAACGCATAATCACTGTGTCAAAATCGCATGTGCAAATATGCAAAATGTACTGGAGAAACAGATCAAATGCAAACTGCATAGGTGTGAACCTAGCCTAAGGGCTCATTCAGACATGCATTTATGAAGTGTCTCCATTGAAGTCTATTGAACCAAAATGCAATGTTTTCCATTTAAAAAAGTCCCTGACCCTTTACAAAACACTCACCGGGTGAAAACGCGGAGATGTGAACCTGTCCCATAGGAAATCATGTTAAATGGACTGTAGTGTGTTTCTGCAAAATGCAAAAGCTGAAACCTAGACTTAGATACACTTGTCTCTACCCCTGCTATGGTTTCTGCAGGCAGCCTGTAGTGGCTGGGTCAGCTGGGCCTAGGTACAGCACAGTGATGATGTCACTGCTACTTTCACAAGGTAATATCTGGGTTTGCAATGCAATTTAGAGCACACAAAGTGGCTTTATATGCTTTGTGAATATTAAAGTGGATTAAAGCCTAGCACTAACTATTCTTAAAAAGTTACCTTTCACCACCATCTCCTTCTACCTATCCTGTCTACCCTATATAAAAAAAGATCTGTATACCTACTTTTCCAGTCTGGTCACATGATCCAAGGGCAGCTGTTAGAAATCTTGGGGCCCCAAAACAGCCAACCTAACAGGGCCTTCCCCAAAATAACCACAGTTTACTATGCGGCTGTTTATGAATGAACACAGTGAGCGATAGGTACTGATCACTCATTGTTTTAATTCATGAAAGGAAGGGGCTGGTAAATGTGACATATTTACTGGATCCTTTCCCCGCTCTCCATCCTGAAGGATCCTATTGTGTGCTTGCAGCTGCCAGTGGAAGGAGAG